>NW_018745650.1:1835324-2567466 GCF_001683475.1 Chenopodium quinoa
GGTGGAGCCGAGTTTCGAGGCTTTCGCCCACATGAACTACCTCAGCCGGACCCCTAAGGCAGGCGGTACCGGCTGGTATCAATTGACGAGCCACAGGGGCTACCTCATGACGAGAGGTAAAGAAACAAATGGAAGGACTGGCGGAGCACCTTCCTCATCATTGAGAGTTCAGACACAGAGCTGAACAAGCGCTTCAACAGGTGGAACAGGAATCCGCCCCTTCTTGCAGGCGGCCGCAGCATGCCGCCTGTTCCCCCCAAGGCTAAGAAAGAGATCCTAGATAAAGGACTCTTCAAAGTAGAGTCGAAAGTGAACTCTACTTCAGGGGTACGATAGCAAGTACCCCTGCACTGCGTCCCGAGCTTCAAATGGCTCTACGACGAGTACTTTTTGGCCGCCTGTGGCCTCAGCAGTCGGTGCTCAAGAGGTAGCCGGCCTGTCGAATACTCTGTTGTTCCGTGCATTTATTGCTATGACTTTTATTAACTTTGCTATTTGTTTTTGCAGCGGACGCCATGAGCAAAATTACCGCCTCCAAGACTGCGGCGGCCATGTTGCGGGCCTCCGTCATGCAACAGTCTTCAACCGACTCCCCCAACAAGGGGGCACCCTTGGTGGGCTTCGAACCTTTCACCCTCTTTTTGGAGTTGTGTTTATGCATATACTGACTCTTTTCTTCTTTTTTAGACGGGCGCTCCAAGAGCTTCTTCTTCCCAACAGCCGGACCCCAAGGCCCGGAGGACGACTGTTGCGAGCTCTCCTGGTTCTGCCAGGAAACATGCGGCGGCTGAGAAAGAGCCGGCCGCTTCTTCTAAAACTCCAGTTGGGCCACCTAGAAGTATGAAATTGTCCTTGTAAATTTTAGACTTGCTCCCTTCTTTAATAGGTCTAATCCGTTTGTTTATGCTTGATGCAGCCGGCCCTCAGGAGCCTGACTTGGTCGAGGTGGCCAAGTCTATGATCAAATTCGTTCCTCCAGCTGAAAGGGAGGCGGTCAGGGGTGTCGGCACCCTTGACCTAGACGGGATTGCAGGGGTCCTTGCTGAGGTATACTTAGCATATTTTTGAGTATTTGAATTCCAGGACGCCTGTTTTCTTTTTTGTTTGGAAACTGACGCCTGTTCCCCTTTTTACTTAGGCCCTGCTCCGAGTGAACGGCCTTCGCAAGCCGCTTGACCGGAAGAATAAAGAGGTAAAGGCTGCAAAAGCTATGGCCGCCTCTAACTGTGATAAGGCAATGTTTCAAATTGCCCAAAATGAAGTTCTGACCATTGATATTCTTTATTATCAGGCGCAGGCTACCGCCGCTATCCGGGCTCAGTTAGAGGCGGCCCAGAAGAGGAATAGCGAGCTGGAGGCGACCATCGATAACCTCAAGGCTGAGCTGAGACCTCTTCGCCAAAAGATGTCCTCATACGAAAACCTTGGAGAAATCCTTGGCGAGCGTAAAGGTACGCCTGGTGACCCAGGAGAAGAGTCTTACTCAGGAGCTCTCGGAAAAGGCCGAGCAAGAAAAGAAAGAGCTGGTCCGGGAGATGATGGAAGACTCTGCTCAAATCCAGCACATGACTTGGGGCCGCCTCTTCCCCAATGCCGACTTTGCCTCCTGGGAAAAAACGTACCGCCAGTGTTCTGATAGATATAATCAAGAGATCCTGGCGGCTGCTGAGGAAGAGGCACTGGAGGAGGAGGAGCAGCCGGTGGTGGCGCTTGTGCCGCTTGGGGTTAATACATCAAAGAAGGATGCAGCTGAAGCCGAGTCCAGCAAAAAGAGTGCTGACCAGGCGGCAGCTGCTAATATTGAAGATCTGCCCCCTTCATAAGCTTTATGTCTTCTTTTCCCCGGCCTGCGTGCCGTTTGTTTGTATTTACCCGGCCAGGGGGCCGGGGCTCTGAATATTTTGCCGGTCTTTAATGACCGGCTTCTTTTTAATGAATATTTTTGTTTTGCTTCAAATTTGTTTAAGTATTGAATATTCTGATATCCAATTGTACACTATACCGACTGTTTTACATGGCCGATAGTTGCAGACAGGTACGGATAGTTAGTCACGCCGCCTATGCCCCTAGACGACTGGTTGTCTGTTTCCAGGCTAGACGATCAGTCGGCCATTTATCCAATCGGTATTCGAACCATTTTAAAGACTGGATCCCCTTTAGGCAGGCGGTCCTGTCATTTGTAAAATTAATTAAGTAGGAAAGTGGTTTCCTACTTGTCATGCTTTTAGGCTAGAGACTTTAGGCCGTCTAGGCCGACTGTTCCCCGCCATATTTAATCTAGTGTGAACAGGTGCTGTATGAACACCTTTTTAGTTTCATACTAAATTTTTAAGGAGTGACCAAGTAAACATGATTGTTACCTAGTCGCCAAGTAACTGAGTAGTAGAGGTATCAAGCGGTGGGTACCGGTTGTTCCCCTTTATTCGCCAATGTTTGTTGGCTTTTAACTCATAGGTTGTTAACCTAGCAGGAGTAGTGGTTGAAAGCCCATGTTTGCTAAAAATAGGCGGATGACTCATACCTTTTAGGCTCCATACTAAGTTTGAGAGAGTGATTATGAGTTAACTTTGGTGTTACTCAGTCGTCGTCACTCCTGCTTGAGTAGTAAAGGTACAAGGCGGCGGAGGCCGGCTGAACCTTTTGATTCGCCAATGTTTGTTGGCTATTAACTCAAGAGGTACCCCCTGCATTTATCCCAAGTAATACAGGCGGTCATCTGACTCAGATGTCAACTACTACCACTGGTTTGGTTAGTGATAGAGTTATTCTTGTCTCAAAAACGGCTACGTGGTTGCCCTTGGGACAGTCGTATAGGTGCCGTGTAATTAGTTTATAGAGCAATGTTCCACCCAAAAGGGAGCTGCTCTCTGCGACGAATTTCATCCGGAGGGATGCCGCCGGACGCCTGCTGTGATGTTGGGACAGGTCGTATTAGTTTAAAGATTGGATCAGTTGGCTTGGCGCCTGGACTGATCATTCGGCTTGTGGCCTTGGTTAGTTTTTGGTGAACGTAGGTGCTAAGTAAGAGGAGGGTAGCCGCCTGTTTAGGCACAGGGTCGGCCAGGCCCTGATCATTTTTAGCTAAGTATAAGGGGGGTGGCTGTGTGCTTTGGAACCAGTCGGCCCTCTTCTATGGAGAGTAGCCGACTATATATCCAGACGGCATGCCCCTATGGTGATAGAGTAAAATATTCAATGGAGAGTAGCCGACTGTAAAGGTACAGGCGGCATGCCCCTCTGAAGATAGAGTAAAATACTCAATGGAGAGTAGCCGACTGTAAAGATACAGACGACATGCCCCTCTGATGATAAAGTGAAATACTCAATGGAGAGTAGGCGACTGTAAATGTATAGGTGGCCTGCCCCTCTTAAGTAAGAATAAAAATTAAACATAGAGAGTAGCCGACTGTTTGTCAGTAGGCATACCCCTCTTAAGTAAAAATGAAAACTGAGTATGGAGAGTAGCCGACTGTTTGTTAGTAGGCGTGCCCCTCTTAGTACAAAATTGAATATTAAGTATGCAAACTTTTATTAAGTAGCCTTTGACTATTTATATCATTCAAAAGAAATATTTCTTAAGATTATCTGCATTCCAAGTTCGAGGCAACGGTTGGCCGTCTGGTGTTTCCAGACGGTAGGTACCGTCCCTGACCTCTTCACAGATTCGGTAGGGTCCTTCCCAGTTGGGAGTTAGTTTGCCAGACTCATTAGCCCTTCCAACTGCTTCCATTTTTCTAAGTACAAAGTCCCCCACTTTGAGTGGACGCCTGTGTACTTTTTTGTTGTATGATCTAGTCATTCTCAGGCGGTAAATTTCATGGCGCAAGACAACATTTCCCCTCCTTGCAGGAAGTGAGTCTAATGCCAGGCGCATGGCTTCCCAGTTTGCCTCTTCGTCATATAGCATTACTCGAAGAGTCGGCTCGTAGTGTTCTATTGGAAGAACAGCTTCCGCACCATAAGTTAGGAGGAATGGAGTTTCTCCAGTCGCCCCTTTTTCAGTCGTCCTAATGGCCCAGAGAACATGTGGTAATTCATCCGCCCATAGGCCGCCTGCTCGTTCAATCTTTTTCTTAAAACCGTCTGAGATGATTTTATTAAAGGCTTCTACCTGGCCGTTTGCTTGTGAACGGCCGACAGATGCAAAGTAGTGTGCAATTCCTTGGTCACCCAACCAGCTTTTGAGAACAGGCGTCTCAAATTGGGGACCATTATCAAAAACCATAGACATGGGAACCCCGAACCGAGTGATGACATTTTTCCAAATGAATGAAATTACATCCTTTGTCTTGATTCCCTTTACAGCCTCCGCCTCTACCCATTTAGTGAAGTAGTCGACGGCAACAAGTATGTACCTCCTTCCGCCTGTAGCAGGCGTATATGGACCCAGAATATCCATGCCCCACTTAGCAAACGGTAGTGGGCTATGAATGGTAGTGAGGTCAGTAGCCGGACGGTGAATTAGCTTGCCAAACCTTTGGCACTTGTCACATTTTTTCACCATCTCCATTGCATTTGCTTCTAAAGTAGGCCAAAAATAGCCCTGCCGCCTTGCCCGTTGAGCAAGCGTCCTACCGCCTATATGGGAAGCAGAGTAAAGATCGTCTAATATCTCTCGTCCCTTTTCTGGAGTAACACACTTTAAGAAGGGTTGAAGGCACCCCCTTTTGTGAAGTTCTCCCCTTATTATTTCAAAACTGGTTGCTCGTTTTTTCAGTGCTGCCGCCTGTTGATGATCATCCGGCAGGGTACCATTTGTCAGATATGCCCTGATTGGATCCATCCAGGTTGAGATTCTGTCTAGGATTCCAATAGGGTCTTCCTCGATGCTTCTCTACTCCATTACTTCCCAAAAAACAGTTCGAGGAGTATCATAGGAGGCGGATGATGCTAATTTTGAAAGTGCATCCGCCTGGTTGTTTTCTAATCTCGGCACTTGGGTCAGATGGAAATCCTCAAGAGAGCCGATTGCTTGTCGGACCGCCTGTAAATACTTGATCATGGCCGGATGGGTTGCTTCGTATTCGCCATTGTACTGACTCACTATCAATTGTGAATCGGAACAGGCGTCTATTTTTCTTGCCCCTGCCGCCTTGCACATGCGGATTCCGGCTAGTAAAGCTTCATATTCTGCCTCATTGTTTGAGGCCTGAAAACTGAAGCGTAGAGCATACTCGTACCTGTCGCCCTCTGGCGACTGACATATGATGTCTGCTCCACAACCATTTGAAGTAGAGCTTCCATCCACATATACCTTCCAGACTTGGTCTGGAACTTGAGAGTCAGGAGGACGAGTCATCTCAACAATAAAGTCAGCAAAGGCTTGCCCCTTCACTGCTTTTCTAGGCTCGAAGGTAACTTCGAGGCTCTGTATTTCTATGGCCCATTTGATCATTCGGCCTGACGACTCCATGATGGTCAGTGGCCGCTTGATAGGTTGGTCTGTACACACGACGACTGCATGTGCCAAAAAGTAGGGCTTCAATTTTTTAACAGCCATGAAGAGTGCAAGACCAAATTTCTCCACTAAGGGATACCTCAACTTTCATTTTTCAGTACGTGACTGACAAAGTAGACCGGGAGCTGACAACCGTCTCTTTCAGCAAGGAGAACAGCGCTTAACGCATGATCAAAGACGGCCAGGTACATGTAGAGTACTTCTTTGGGCAAAGGGCTGACCAGCCTCGGCAAGGAATGCAAGTGAACTTTCAATTTCTGGAAGGCCGCCTCACATCCGGCCCCCATTCAAACCTTGCCTTTTTCTTAATTGCCTGGAAAAAGTATAGGCATTTGTCGCCTGATCGGCTTAGAAATCTTCCCAAGGCCGCCAGACAACCTGTTAACTTCTGAACCTCTCGCATGGTACGAGGCGACTGCATGTCGATGACCGCCTGCACCTTCTCAGGGTTCGCCTTTATTCCTCTCTGATTGATAAGGAATCCGAGAAATTTCCCAGACTCAACTCCAAAGAAACATTTCCTGGGATTGAGCATGACATGGTGCCGCCTGAGTGTGGCGAAAGTTTCTCGGAGGTCCGACAGATGATCTTTCTGAAGTTTAGACTTGACAATCATATCATCAATATATGCCTCGACATTTCTCCCAATCTGATCAAAGAACACAGTGTTTATCATTCGCTGGAAAGTGGTCAGGGCATTCTTAAGACCAAACGGCATGACCGTGTAACAGTATAACCCCTGATCAGTGACGAAGGTCGTCTTCTCCTGATCTTTCTTCCATAAAGGAATTTGATGGAAACCAGAGTAGGCGTCCATAAAGCTTATTAAAGCATGGCCGGCTGTTGAGTCGACCAGGTTATCAATTTTAGGCAGAGGGTAACTGTCTTTGGGGCACGCCTTGTTTAAGTCTGTGTAGTCTACACACATTCGCCAGGTGCCATTCGGCTTTTTAACAAGCACCACATTTGCAACCCAGTCTGGGAAGTAACATTGCCGAATGAACCCTGCATCAAGTACTTTTTTAACTTCGGCGGCTGCCGCCTGACTTCTTTCTTCGCCATGGTTCCGCTTCTTCTGTCGTACCGGCTTCTTTTTCGAATCCACGGCCAGTTTATGTACCGCCAGATCAGGACTAATGCCTGGCATTTCATGGACTTCGAATGCAAAGATGTCCTTGTATTCTTTCAATAGTTTGTGCAAGTCGTCACCTAGGTCCCTTAGAGCAGTCGTCCCAACCTTGATTGTTCTGTCAGGACGCGAGTCATCTAAGATCAGGTCCGTATGCTCACCAGCTGGCTGAGGGCGTAATTCATCCGACCGCTCCTCTGCCAATGATTGCTATTTTCTGTCTTTTCTTGTGGCCCCTGTCTGGGATGCCTTTCTCTTCTTGCCGCCTGCTTCTTGAACAGACGCACTCTCCTTGACATTGTCAAGGTCTATTTTTTTACCTCTCGACCCAGTGGCCATAACAGTGGGCTTGACATCCGAGAGATAGCACTCTCGGGCCATCCTCTGATCTCCCCTTAGGGACCCGACTGTTCCATTATCCCTCTCAAACTTGAGCAACATAAGAGATGGGATTATAACAGCCTTGGAATTATTTAGGGTTGGTCGTCCCAGAATCATGTTGTAGGCCGAGAGTTCTTCTACTACCAGGAACCGGACTACCATGTGTCGTCCTTCCCCTTTTTCGCCCAGGCGGATGGGTAAATCCACTCGTCCCACTGGGTGGACGACTCCTCCTCCAAACCCTACTAAAGGGTGGGATGCCGGATGTATGCAATCAGTCTGATATTTTAGTTTCGACAGACATTTGCTACTGATGAGATCTGAGGAGCTTCCGGTATCTATGAGGATTCGGCCAACTCTCTGGTTGGCCACTTTACATTCAATAACGATAGGGTCGTCATGCGGCCCTCTTACCCCTCCTAGATCTTCTTCAGCGATGACAATCTCAGGAAATGAATATTAGGAGGGCCGTTCTTGGTGAACGGAATTTACATCTAACCGTCTGATATTGTCTTTGTTGCCCCTAATAGTGGGGCCGCCTCCTGAGAAGCCGCCTGCAATGGTGTAGACGACTGCATCATCTGTATCGGAGCTGTCGGCCTGTTGATTCTTTTTGGCCGACTGCTTTTTCGAGGAAGTGTTCCCCGTAGATTTCTTGACATAAGTGTCAAGGTCACCTTGCTCAGCCAGGCGGTCCAGATACCGCATGAGACTGATGCATTCATTGGTGTGATGACCAACATCTTCATGATAATCACAGAATTTTTCTTGGTTCCGATTGTTTGCAGAACCCTTCATGGGGACCGGCTTCTCAATTGAGATCCGTCCCTTGATTTCCTTTAGGATAAATTGGCTATCCTTGTTAAACACATACTTTGGGGAGTATGGTTTGAATTCTTTTTTCTTCTTCTGGGACGGCTGTTTAGAGGAATCAGTTGCCCAGACCTCTTTTCTCTTCTCGTCTTTGTTTGACGACTGATTATGTCGTCCTTCTCTTTTGTCGGACCTTTTCCCGTCTGACTGTTTTACCGTAATACAAAGATCAGTCGCCTGTATATAGGCTTCCGCTTCAATCAGGGCCTCTTGAAGAGTCGCCACCCTCTTTCGGACCAAATCAAATTTGAAGGTCGACCCGTGTTTGAGACCTCTGAAAAAGTCAGTATAGGCTACTTCATCCAGTAACCCTTGAATCTGTATTCTCATCAGGTTAAACCGCCTGATGTAAGAACGAAGCCCCTCCTTCTCGCCCTGCTGAATTGTTCCTAAATTAAGGGTCGTCTTCTTCGCAGAGATGTTCATGGCGAAGTTGGAGGTGAATAAGTAAGCAAGCGTCTTGAAGTTATTTACACAACCAGTCGGCAGGTTGCCGAACCATTGTTGTGCGATTCCTTTGAGAGTCGCTGGGAAACACTTGCACCAAGTGGGATCATCCAACCCTTGAAGGTACATCAGGTTGGTGAATGTCATCAGATGGTCTTCTGGGTTAGTAGTGCCGTCATAGGCGCCTACTAATACATTTTTCACTTTGGCCGGCTGAGCGGCTTCAGTAATTTCCTTGGAGAAGGCCGACGGCTGTTCACCAAGTCTAAGCAACCGTAGCTGCCAGTCCATAGGTTGGACATTTTTTGCTGCATGTCCACCAAACGGAGGTGGCTGTAAAAAATATTGTTGTTGCGGTACAAACGGTAAGTTTGGTACCGCCTGGTCGCTATGAAAGCCGGACTGACGGGAGGTGCCGCCTGACTGACTCTCATGATACGACTGAGTATGCCTCATCGAGGTATTTCGCAGACTGTCATGGAAATTTGAAGTAGAGACCGAATCTGACAATCGGTCACTCTTCTTCTGCTCTAGCAGTAGCCGAGCGTCTGTGTATGTTTTCCTCGACCCGTCCGCCTGAATATGACGAACAGATTTCCTATTTCCTGGAGTAGGAAAACGGTATTTTGTGAAATCAAGGGCAGGTGGCTCCCACTTCCTAGATTTAGGATGAGGGGTCGCCTCTCGCCCTTGAACTGGCTTCCTCTTCCGTGAAGTGGAGGGTTTCTTAGCCGACTGCTCCTTGTCCAGAGCAGGCGGCTTCTTGTTGATCAACTCTTGAATTTCTCCCTTGAAGTCCCTCATGAAGGTCATGAGTTCGTCCCTTGTGATGGGAGCAGACCCATCAGTCGGCTGCTGCCGAACAGGCGGTGCGCCTGCTGGCTCGCTTCCAGTTTGAAGATGTTCCCGTTCCCTCCTTTCGGTATGACGGGTACGTCGGGCCCTTAGGGTCCCGTCTGAAGCTGTGTGAGCTTCAACTTCAAATTCATTCTCAGTATCGCGGTCCGACTGAACTAGAGGATCGTCCAGGGGACGTCTCTCTTCAGGAGCCGGTACAAACGTGGGTGTCATCTCAGAAGTACTCTCCCCACAGACGGCGCCAAAATGTTTCGGGGTTTTCTGATGTCCTGCGAGAGAGTTACAATTCCGAGACTGGAACCGGACGCCTGTACCTGCAAAACAACGGAGACTCCTGGTGGTGGGAGCTCCGCCTCCAACGGTCAAGTTAGTACTTGATTAAGGAGTAATTAATGCGGAAATTAAAGTGATTGGGTCTCTCTAGGTGAGAGTGTTTAATGTGTGTAATCTGCGTTGTTTGCGTAATCTCCCTTAATGAGGATTAAAGGAGGTATTTATAACCTCGGGAAACGTGCCAATCTAGGTTTAGGTTAACCTTGGGCTGATTGGGCTTCCCTCGGAAGTTGGACCTAGGTGACCGGCTTCTCCATTAGGCATGGAGTATGTCACGTGTCATGACATAATAAGTCCAGGGTGGACGAATAAGCGTGTGCCACGTGGCAAGCCCTGAGATGTCCAACTGGGGGACACTTGGCAGGACCTGATTGGCCCACGTGGCGCATTCTAGTTGGTGGGAGCAAAATCCCCTAATCAAGATGAGCAATAGTATTACAGCTACGTTTGGCATGAGTGAACACACAAACATCAAATAGAGAACTATCCTTACAAATATCAGAGAAAATATTAAATATGGGAGCTGCACCAACAGCCGCTGCATTAATGGAGGAGATCACACTAAGGGCATCCGATTCGATCCATTCCCGATTATACCCAAACCTTCTCAATATCGGTAGAGCAAACCTGACCGCCATAGCTTCAGCCATCTCTGGGCAGAGCTGGATAATCCTGCTGGTCGCTGTCAGCAACACCTTACCATCACTATCCCTGAGGACAACACCCAATCCCGATTTTCCTTCTAAGGCTATATGGGCATCCACATTTGCCTTTATTATACCCACAGGAGGAGGATTCCAGATTGTAGCACTGAATTCTTTACATGGTGCTGTACGGTTGAACACCCTCTGAGCATATATTTGATAATCAGTCACCATCTTGCTGAAATTTGCAGCTAGCATGGGGGGGTTGGGATTTGCCTCTTCAAAAATGCGTAAATTCCTGCATCGCCAAGCAGACCACATTAAGGCTGCACACCTCAATAATTCCTGTCCCTGAATTTTGCTATGGAGCCACGACCATGTTATTGCAAAATTTTCTTTGGGAGCCACGACCATGTAATAATCCAAATTGATATAGTGATAATCCCAACATTTAATTGGAATTTCATGTTAATTAAGCTGACATAAATTTTTTTTTTATGGATTTATGTAGGTCATCGAATATTTATTTACATAAAAATTTTAGTTGTTATTATGATGTGATTAATTTAGTATGTGGGTGTATATATGTATTTGATGAACCATTTTAAAACATATTATTATCTCAAATTGGAATAATATTATGAGTTTATGACCAATCTTAACTCTATTAATAGTCTTATTTAGATTATTACTTGTATTGTGGATCGTTTAGATATTTATGCTAGTTTGAGGTGATATAAATCAATTTGTTAAACTATATATTAAACGAAAGGGCTTATTAATATCATGAGTTTATATATCAGTATGTTATGAGTTTAGATTATTACTTGTATTTCTTTTTTTGTCAATGTTTATTTTTTTAAAAACAAAAAATAAAGAAAAATAATAATCATCAATTTTTTTTTGTTTTCAGGTTCTGAAGACTACTCCAACTAAAGAAAAATAATAATAGTCTTAGGCAAAATCTTATGGTGTGTTATTCAAAGATGTTAGATAATTCCAGAACTGAAATTGTTAATGTGGTAGAAATGAAATACCTAATTGAGTTAAGAGTTCAATTTTTATCATTAGGTTTAAGAGTAAGTTTTTCGAGCATTTTAATTTCTAATAGGATTGTGGTTTCTGATTACCTAAGTAATAATATTTCGTTTTTTTCACAAGTTAAAACCTCAAATAAAAATTGTCTCAAACCTATCCAAATTATAACCCGTAATCTTCCTGAAAGTAATTGGGTCGTGATCTACGTTGACGGTGCCTATGGGAAAACAAATACAATTTTTAATGGAGGTATAGTTGTGGTGGATGGAAATGGTGTAGTTGAGATTCTTCACGTTACCTATGTGTCATATTCGCCTATTGAATCGGAAAATGAAAGCTGCTTTACATGCCATTAAATTGGCAATTAAGAATGGGGTCAAGAAGTTGAGAATCGTATCGGACTGCTTGGATCTAGTCGAGATGTTAATCGGAAAGTCATTTCCACAATTTGTTATTACATGTCCTTTTTGGTAGGTTATCTTTATTTTTTTTTAATAACATTTCATTTTTATTATAACATTTAATTAAATTAAATTAAATTATATATATATATATGTGTGTGTTAGATTTTATGTAATTTTATATATATATATATATATGTGTGTGTGTGTGTGTGTGTGTGTGTGTGTGTTAGATTTTATGTAATTTATTATTCGTAATTGGTTTTATGTAATTAATTATTTGACTTTGTACTTCGTAATTAATTTTATATAATTGGAAAATACTCTTTGGTAACACTCTGTTTTTTAATTTTCTCATTGGTAAATTGTAAGAAAACTTAATATCTTTGGTAATCACAAACTATTTATATATATTACTTATGAAATTAATGGTTAATTTTTATTAAATTTAAACTATAGTTAGATTTTTTTTTATTTTACAATTAAACTAGATGAAAGTCCGTCTGATGCATGATTTTTTTATATATAAATTCACGAAATGTTTGTTTTTCCTTAGTTTGACCATATAATATTTTGATTAATTTTCTATTGCTTGTTAGAAAATTGATTTTTTTATTAAAAAAAAACGTGCATAAAATAATTTTGAATCTCAAATCTCATTCGTTAATTTTTCTTATGTGGTGATTTAAATTTTTAATTCTAAAAATAAATATAAATCTCTTTTTTATTGGTCAAAGTAATATTGTTACTTATCTGGCGCATTATATGCCCATAACAAAGAAGATACATGCTTCTATTATAATTATTACTAGATTAAAGCATGTGCGATGCATGGTTTTTTTGCCTCTTTTTTATAATTTTTACGGAGAACTTAAATCTCACGAAAAGGTAATATTATATTTTGATTAATTTACTAGTTAGAAAAGGATAATTTTTTTTTATTATTCATTCGTTTAAGTTATGTGAAAATTGTATTTATAATTAATTAAATAAATCACAAATATGGTATCATCCGTCAAATATTAGGATAAACATATCATCCATAAACATATTTTTTCGTATATCAAATTTTATTTATAAAAATTTATACTCAATAAAAAATTGTTCCGATCCGAAGCTTAAGAACATTAAAAAAATATAAACATAAACACATGTAACAAAAAATTTATTAGATACACACAAACATATATGTAATAAGTATTTATTAATCAAAAAGATATACACCATTTATCTTCTATTTCGATAGAATCACCAACTTTGTTCATAACCAACTACATCTAATCTAAAAAAGTGGATAAATAGAACACTAAAATGTTAGCAAAAATAAAATTGATATAAAATAAATCTTTACATTTATAAAATTCATCTAAAAATTATAATTATATAAAATCAATTGTCCCTAATTGCTAGAACAACAATATTCTAGAAAAATTGAATCATTATTTTGTTGTCATTGACAACGCGATATTGCTTCTTATTTGGAACGATTGAAAAATAAATAGAGTAAACTTTTCCTTCAATCAATTTTGGATGAAAGTGTTGAACAAAGTTGGCTTTAATTGAGGCATGAACATAATCACCCTGTAATTAAATATACGAAATTAAGTTAATTTAATAACTTCATTAAGCCACCTAAATCACAAATTTTGAATTTTTTTTTTCATAAAATAAATTAATAAAAAAACTAAACAAGTTTATGAAAAAATTAATTAATGCTCCTCGTTTCAATAAGATCATACCCAAACTTATTAAATTATCTTGTTTGCGGAATTTTAGTACGTCAAACAGGCTAGAAACTCGAACGTTGATTTCCAATCATTTTTGCTCGAATTTAATTCTCAAATTAAATTAGATATATAGATTTGTGTATGAAAACAAAATCAGTAAACAAAACATAAACATACAATCATTACGTATCCTAAATAAACACAATCTAAGTAATAATTACAAATATAAATTTAAACATGGATTTTAAAAATTAAACCAAAAGTTACCTAGCAATTGATGACCTAAAATGTACTGACACAAAATTACTAACACAAAATTCACTTGATGTGGATTTGTATTGATACGAAATTTTTCTGGTGTCGTATGATGCGTCAATTTATAATGGTAGTATCACAAATTTTAATTTTATCTTTTTTAATTTAGTTAAATTTTAATTTTAATTTAATCATGATTAAGGAACATTTTTTTTTAATCATAAACACTATCAAATTTTATCTTATAAATTTGTATTATTACAAATCCACATCAAATCCAGAGGGTCAATTTCGGGGGTGGGGGAATCGACCATAATTTTGTTATATCCCTGCACCGGCGCATTTTTCCTTGAATCCTCGACGCATTTTTCCCCGAACCACCATCCCAAAACCCTAAAATTTGAAAACCAATTTTGGGGTTTTGATTTTGGGGTTTTAGGGTTTCGGGTGGTGCATTAAGGAGAAAAATGGGGTGGAGATGGTAGGGGAAGGGACGAATCAGCTTCGCCAGCATAGGAGAGGGGTCTCGTCACCGGCGGGTGGGGAGTGAGGTTTTTTCGAGTGAGGAGGTGGTTTTAGGGTGGGGATAGGTGGTTGTGGTTCAGGAAAAGAGGGTGGGCAACGGCTGGGGGAATGGAGTAATGCCGGCGCGGGGGTATAGGGCTAGAATGGCACGCCGACGCGGGGGTAGGGTGGCAGGGATGAAGGTAGAGAAGTTGACGGTCTTGGCTCTGAGTAGTGGTTTTTTTTTATTTTTGTAATTATTTTATAATTAATTAAATAATTATTTTAAAGTATAAATAATTTAAAAGGAACCAATCAAAAGCTACCTCTTGGCATCCTAAACCATAATGACTAACGGGGTTAACCGTCGTTAGTTATTTGGGCATTTGGTGACATTGTTGTTAAACTCGAGAGTATATGGTGAATTTGAAAAGTTTTATGGGTATATGATGAATTAACGAATTACTTAGGGGTATTTGGTGAAAAAACCGTAAATTTTATCTTTACAAAATTAGAGGTATTTAGCTAAAACAAATCACACCTAAAGCAATAAACTATGATCAATAACATTAGCTTATTATATTATATTTTTTTCTCTCAAGAATACTCCTTAGGATTTTGTCTTGTAGAGCAATTTTCTTCCTTCTCTTATCGAGAAGTGAGTTTGGTTGGGTTTCACTGGTGGTTTGTTCCTTAAGATTCTTATTTTAGTGGACTTTCATTGTTTATACAGAGAGATAGTATGGCTGAATTGAAGGACTTGAACAAAAATTGAAGGGAATGGTGCTAACGGAGGAAGAAGAGGAAATTGTGGGATGTGTTGAGGAAGAGGATGAGATTATTAATGATCAATTGTGACTATGTCTTGTGGGGAAACTCCTTACTTTAAATCCATTTAACATTGAAGCTATGAAGAATACTATGTGTATAGGGTAGCTCCCGCTGGGCTGACTCATGCTCCCAGCACTACTTGAGAGGTGTCCACTCGTGCCAGTCCAGTCCGAGGCCAGGGAAAACCTCCTAGGGGCTCAGCTTCATGGCTGACCCCAGCTGGCCTCAGCCTGCAACACCAAGAATAGTACAACTATAAATATCAATCCAAGTACAATGGAAAAGGGGTTAGACACGTTCATTTTCATCACTTATCCATTATTATTCAACTTGAACCTTACTAACTTAAGCATCGGAGGGGGTTCCTCGAAGCCACCCCCAAGGGCATAACCACTGTTTATTGTGCAGGTTATCCCAGCCAGCATCTAGATCCAGCCACCAGCTAGGCTCCGGAACTATACCCGGAACACTATGAAATCGGCCTGGAGATTATCGAAGGGTATGGTGGTGCGTGAAATTGAAAGCAACATATTCATGTTTCAGTTTTTCACTTTTGTTGATAAGACCCATGTGATGGAAGAAGGGTTGTGGACTTTTGATGGTGCACCATTAATTCTGAAAGAGGTGAAAGAAGGAATTCAACCATCCGAGTTAACTTTTGACACAATTAGAATATGGGTGAAAGCAGAGGATGTTCCACTAAATAAAAGAACGAAATCAATGGCTATCTCAATGGCATCGAATATGGGCTCCTTTGTTGAATTTGATGAAACTGATCCAATAGGGTGGAGTAAATATATGCGCTTCAGGGTGGATTTGAACCTGAAAAAACGTCTACGAAGGGGAATGCGGATAGCAGTGTCGAATGGTAGTAAATGGGTTAAATTTAAGTATGAAAAACTGATTGATTTCTGCTTTGCGTGTGGCTTAATCGGGCATAGCCATCAAAAATGCGAGTGATATGAAGATGTTACCCCTATTTTTGAACTTCCTTATGGAAAATGGATGAGGGGTTCCCTTGCAAAAAAGAGAAGAAATCTTGACTCAAGTAGGGAGGAAGAGCTGGGTGCATATAGGCGCATAAGGCATATATATTTTGCATGCATATAGAAGGGCAATCGGGGATTCGGTGGTACATTTTCTCCTTTTTAATGGTACAGTGTGCATTTTTGTGTACTATTATGTACTATTAAGCATTTAGTGGTACTTTTTGTCATCATATTTCTTACCACCGATTTTTCTCAGATTCCCATTATTTACAAAAATGTCATCCTATTTGCAAGTGAAATATATAGGGCCTATGCGCCAACACTTATTCGGGAGAGCTAGCTTTGTGTCAGAAATTTAAAGGGGGATTGCGTGCAATAAGAGCTAAAACAAGACTGAATTTTGATGCTACAAAGGCTCTTGATGTGGTGGAACATATTCCAGGGAAGGGTGAGATGACCAGGGTGTATGATAATCCTATTGGTGGAGAGGGGCAGACTGAACGCTTTCACAAGAGGGGAAGAACATAATCATCTTCATGTAGACGCTTTGAGGCCCAATATGAAGTTGAACTAGTGTTTGATACTCCTATGATTGATAATGCTGACGGTGCTAATTCTGATTTCTTTGCTTATTTGAAAGATAGGGAGTTGGGTAACTCAGTAAAAGATATATCGGCGGCGATTGGCGTTGACCAATCCCGCCGGGCTCAATGAGTATTTTAAGCTATAACTGCCGGGGGCTTGGCAACCAACGAGCAGTTAGTAGGCTAAAAAATTTGCTAAATACGAATAATTCTGATATTGTTTTTTTTATGGAAACGAAGAGAAGTGCAATGGAGATGAATGTGGTAAAAAATAGATTAAGTTACTTTGTTGATTCTGCTGGTAGATCAGGTGGTCTAACTCTGTTTTGGAATGATAATATTGATGTCTCGATTTTGTCGGCATCTTTACACCACATTGATTGTTCTGTTAAGGGGTTATTTTTTGATGAGACTTGGAGGCTAACATGTTTCTATGGTTGGGCTGACAGTACAGAGAAGCATTTGTCTTGGGTGCTCTTGAAATCCTTAAAAAATAATTCTGATCTTCCGTGGCTAGTGGTACGGGATTTCAACCAGATTTTATTTGAAGCTGAGAAAGATGGTGGAGCTCCTAGATCATACCGTGAAATGACGGATTTTCGAGAGGCCCTTTATGATTGTACACTTCAGGACTTAGGTTTTCATGGGATGCCTTTCACACGGTGGAACAAACAATCTGACCAATTTGCTCTATTTGAGAGGTTGGATAGGGGAGTGGCGTCTTGGAGCTAGATGGAGCGGATGCCTCACATTGGAGTTATTCACATGCCTAGTGATAAATCGGACTATGTGCCAATAAAAATTTCGAACATTCCAAGAACAGAAAATATGAGATATAAGAAGAAATTGTTTCGTTTTGAAGACATGTGGCTCTCTTCGCTTGAATGTGAAAATGTTGTGAAGGAGGCGTGGACTACTTCTATGGGGTTGTGGAATGAACATGATGTTCTAGTTAAAATTAAAAAATGTAGTGAGTCCCTGCAATTTTGGAGCAATCGAGAGTTTGGCAATGTTACAAGAAAGATCATCAGGGATGCTCGGGTTAAGTTAGCTGCATTAGATGGGAGTGATCCGTGTACTGACATGGTTCAAGAGAGAAAAGAAGTTTGTGCAGAAATTGAAAGATTATTTAGCTTGGAGGAAACAATGTGAAGACAATGTTCGAGAGTTTCGAATTTAAAGGAGGGTGATCAGAATACTAAATACTTTCACATGAAGGCTTCGAGAAGAAAACGGAGGAACTCAATCAGGGGCATTCGAAAGGGGAATGGTGAGTGGGTGTGTGAGGAGGATGACATAATGAAGGCGGCAAGGGATTACTTTTCAGAATTGTTCACTACGATGTCTCCAGAATCAATTGATGAGGCAATGGTGGGGATGGATGCCAAAGTTACAAAGGAAATGGATGCTGCTCTTTTGAAACCTTTTGAGCATGATGACGTACGGGCTGCTATTTTTCAGATGCATCCTAGTAAAGCGCCGGGTCCCGATGGTATGAATGCGAATTTCTTTCAGAAACATTGGCATATTATTGGCCCTAATGTAGCGAGGTATGTGATTGCTGTTATTAATGGAGAGAAGGAACTGTCAGAATTGAATGCTACTCATATTGTTCTTATTCCCAAAATTAAAAACCCTCTTGCTATGTTAGATTTTAGACCTATTAGCTTATGTAATGTGATATATAAAATAATCTCAAAAATGCTAGCTAATAGACTAAAATTATTCCTCCCTGATATTATTGCTCAAAACCAAAGTGTTTTCACTCCGGGAAGGCTGATAACCGACAATACACTGGTTGCCTATGAAAATTTTCATTACATGAATAGTGTTTGTTCGAGAAAGAAGGGGTGTATGGCAGTAAAACTTGACATGAGCAAAGCTCATGATAGGGTTGAATGGAGTTGATTAATATGGGGTTTAACAAACACTTGGTGCACTTAATCATGAAATGTGTTTCTTTTGTCGCTGATGCTGTGGTTGTTAATGGTGAGCCAACAGATAGTTTCTTGCCAGGGAGGGGCTTGGGCCAAGGAGATCCGATTTCCCCTTATATTCATCTTGTGTGCTGAGGTTTTTTCTCACCTAATTCAGATGGAAGTTTGCAAGGGTTCTTTGAAAGGAATCCAGGTGTGTAGGGGGCGCCGAGTGTTTCTCATCTTTTGTTTGCAGACGATAGTATTATTTTTTACAGAGCTAAAGAAAGGGATATTCAAGCTATTAAGAGTGTTCTGTCTTGCTATAGTGCTGCATCAAGTCAGGAGATTAATTTCTATAAGTCTGATTTTTCTCTGAGTTCTAATGTCTCTCAAGCTTTGAAGGAAGAGTTAACATCGGCTCTTGGTGTGAGATTGGTCGAAAATCATGGGAAGTATCTTGGGATGCCGACGTGTGTGGGGAAAGCTAAAACAAGGGCTTTTGATTTTTTGAAGGAGTGGGTCTGGAAGAGATTGAAGGGGTGGAAACAACAACTCTTATCGTTCGCGGGTAGAGAGGTCCTCTTAAAGGCAGTTGTCCAAGCGGTTCCTACCTTTATAATGAGTTTGTTTCGGCTTCCTACTGGTTTCTATCTCGACATTCAAAGGATGATGGCTCGGTTTTGGTGGGGTTGTAAGGAGGATGAAAGAAAAATTTCATGGGTGGCATGGGATAAGCTCTACGATTCCAAACAACTAGGGGGGTTAGGCTTCCTCAGATTAAATGATTTTAATGAGGCAATGCTAGCAAAACAAGGGTGGAGAATCATAAACAATCCAAGTCTTCTTTTTGCTCGCATCTTTAAAGCGAGATATATTCGGTCGACTGATTTCTTGAATGCTACGATTGGGAGCAGACCGAGCTACGTTTGGAGAAGTATATGGAGTAGTAAATGGGTTTTGGAGAAGGGGTGCAAATGGATCATTGGAGATGGAAAGTCCGTGAAAATTTGGAGTGACCCTTGGCTTAATAGACCACCGTCGTTCAAGGTAATCTCTAGGAAAAAAGAGGATTGTGACTGTGAGGCGGTGGCAGATTTAATGAACGAGGATAATGGGAGTTGGAATGCTGAGGTAGTGTATGAAAATTTCCTTCCGTTCGAAGCAGAAGAAATTCTGAATATACATCTTGCAGCGTCAGAGCTAGATGATGAGCTTGTCTGGAGTTATGAAAAATCCGGAGTTTATTCTGTCAAATCCGGTTACCACTTTATTTCGTTTGCTAGAGGATTGGAGAGTGGGCAGAGTGGTTCTTCAATTGGGGCGAAGCTATGGCAGAAAATTTGGAAGATTGAAGTTCCCTCGAAGGTTCGTGTTTTTATTTGGAGGTTATGCTCTAGTGCTTTACCCACAAATAAGGGTCTGCATCGAAGAATTGCAAGTGTCTCGCCTTTGTGTACTTGATGTGATAAGCATGAGGAATTTGAGCTCCATGCTATATGGGCGTGTGATTTTATTGTTGGTGTGTGGGATGGCATAGAGGTGATGGTAAGATGCCCAACATTGTCGAATGCAATAGACTGGGTTGACTGGTTGTTGCTGAATTTAAGGAGGGAGGAGATGTCTACAGTAGCAATGTTGGCTTGGGAGGCCTGGAATGAAAGGAATGCGGTGGTTCATGGGGCGATTCCGAGGTTGCCAGAAGAAGTGGTTATCGCTGCAAAGTCGAAATTGCAGGCTTTTGTTTGTGCAAGGAAGTGATGGCTACTCCTAGAATTAGTCCTAAGCAGCCACGAAGTGCTGCTACTTGATGCTTACCAGCTCATGGAGTGTTTAAAATTAACACAGATGGTGTTGTGCTTGGCGAGGCTGGAGTGGAGTTGGGCGTGGTTATTAGGAATCACGAAGGCGAGGTGGTTCGGTCTGCGTGCTAGCAGCTTAATCACAGATGGGAAGCATAAATTGTTGAAGCAAAGGCTATGGCTCTTGGTCTCAAATTAGCAGTACAATGTGATGTAAGGAATGTAGTAGTGGAGAGTGATTGTGATACTCTGATCAATGTGGTAAATGGGAAGCAAAAAAATGGGTCTTGTCTGGGAGTATTAGCTAGAGAAATCAATTCTATTTCTAGTTTCTTTGATAATATTGTTTTGGTTCACATCTTTAGAGAAGCAAATAGCGTAGCACATGCCAAGGCTCATCTCAACCCACTCGAGTTCTCGACGAGAGTGTGGATTGGGGGTTGTCCATGCGTAGTGGAGGATGTATTAGCTGCTGATTTTTGCTTGAGTAATAATATCTAGTAGTAGTGTGGGCTTTAAATAAATAAACTTTGATCATAACTTTTTTTTAAGGTAAACTAAACAAGAGGAAAATACTATACATACAATGGATGTATATGGTAGCCCACATACAATATGTGTTGGCAAAATTTCATTGGTCAGCAATTTGGGGTCCACTTAATATTAAAAACCAAATTTCAGTTTGAGTTTCACCTAAAATTTGAAACCCTAAATTTGAAAATGAAATTTTTTTGTCATTTCCAATTAGAATTATTTTATTTGTTTATTTTCTTAAAAAAAAAAGTTAATTTTTTTTGTGTTTATCTCAATCGCCGGATATCTTCACCATTTGCTCCAGAATTTTTTTTTTACTTTTTTTTTGTTCATCTTTTTCGCCTGGATGTTGTTTAACATTCTTCTTGCTGTTCATCCTTTCTTCTTTGATGCTTTTTTTTGGCAAATACTTGTCTCCTTCTCAATGTTCAGTCAGAATAATTAAAGTTTTGTCTGTGTTTAATCAACGAAATTTACATTCCAAATAACAATTGAATTTGGTTTTGAACAATGACTTAAGACCCCGTCTCTCTTCGTTGCTGACCAATCGAAGCGGATTCACTGATGAGAGAACTCAAGTGGTTTATTTATTAGTTTTAATGTGAGTTTGTTAATTTTTTGTCTTTCCTTTCATTCTGTCCTCAGCCAACTGTTTAATTTGTTGTATCCATTAAAATTCAAGCTCATTGGAGAACTTTTTTCCCAAATGGTGAAAGATAAATTCTGAATTATTAAATATTGTAGATAAAAAGGACATAAGATTCGTCAATAATGGGTAATATTATAATTTATCTTAGTAATTAAATATTGAAGCTTCAAAGAACTTTCAAATGTCAAAAATGGCTGAAATGTAGATTTGTAGGCAAGACGACGACAAGATAAGTCGAACGCTGTAATTTTGTAATTAATCAGCAACAAAAACTAGAAAACTAGTAAGGAGAAGATCAATAATCGACCATGCAGTGAACAATAAATATATGTTATTGCTAAATAATAATAGCTTGGTTTGACCACTTATAAATTGTTACTTGAAAATTTTGACCAATTACGAAGCCAAACTACAATTGCTACTCGTATTATTTTTTCCCGTAGACCTTAATATGACTTATGTGCTTTTTTTCCACATACTACAGTAATAACGGATGAAAATATAGTAAGGAGAATTTAATCTTGTTTTATAAAACTTGAACTTGTTTAGAATTGAATTTGGAAAGTAATTTTGATCGTTTTATTATTATTAGTCATAACCAATAAGATTACTTTGAGTAGTAATTTGGAAAGTACTCAATAAGTAATTATGATCGTTTTATTATTCGAGATTACTTTGAGTAAAACCCATATTGAGTACTATGTTTTATCCTACAATTCAAAATCCATATTGGTTACGTAGTACTCAGTAAAATTAATGTTGACATTGCTTACAATGAGCCTACCAACTTAATGAAACAATACGTAGCTTACAGCGTGGTCACCGACTAAATGATAGGTCGTGTTACCAATTAATTTATAATCTTCATTTTATTGTTGTTTTATAAGGCCCTTTTGGCATCCTTAAGCTCACATTTCTTTGTGGTTACGATTCATATGCTACGACCTTAATGTTACTCATTTCTTTGGCGACTTAAAATACAATATCTTTGCTATATTTTACCTATTTATTTATGTTTGAAAAACAAATATAAGTTGATCGGCGTCAGCATAAGTGTTGTTTCGTGATGATAGAGAAATAAACAATTAATATATGTAATGGTTATCAAAGCCAAATAAATAAAAACAAGTTTTGTTTGTAGCCTGAATTAGGCCTAAAGGCAAAGGGAATGCTCTTAACCAGCTCAAGTGCTAATTTTCCACATACTATAGTAATAAATTATAAAATAATAGTAAACTAAACAAATAATCTTGTATTATAAAATTTGAACTTGTTTTAACTCAAAGTATTTGAATTTCAATGTATAGAGTTGAATTTGGAAAGTAATTTTGATCGTTAGTACTTATACCCGTCTTGAATACGTACTTGTTTGAAAAGATCTTCAATTTGAGAGGATTAATTAAGCAAATGTTCAAAATGTATATATTGAAAGGATTATCATGTTTTCTGTGATATGATACATATGTTTCTTATTTTGTAACTTCGTTTCATATCATGCTTTGGAAACAAAAACCAAAACATGGAATCGTAGACAAAATTTATTTATAGGATTTAAATGGAGAGAGAAATAAACCAGTTTTTGTATCAAACTATTTTTGCAAATGTTGCACATAATATGAAACGAAAATAATATATAATTAAAGTATTCGAAATTATGTTAAATAGTAAATTCATCAATTAAATAACAATTAAGTGTCACAAAAACTTTGTTAGTTATTTAACTATAATTTTGTGTTTTTTCCTATGTTTAAATTTTTTATCCATACAAATTACAAAATCCTCATAAACTGATAACAGAATTCACATGATCAATCTCACTCCATACATGAAATAATAATAAATGTGGGTAACCATTGTTTAACTTATTCACAAAATTAAAATTTTCTAGTCACAAAAATTATCTAATTAAATAAGATGTTAACACAAAGAGTATTTTGTATTCAGCAAATAATAATTGTGGGGCAACCCTAGGCTATTCGATTTTTACTTTAACTATCACTATTGCATTTTTTATGAGAGATAAATATTGAGATAATTACTCAAAACTTAGGTTATGCAATCGCCGGTAGAGTTAATTGATTAATCTCTCGATTAATTGACTTATACCCTCAGACTAGTGCGTAAATTAAACATTAGTGCACTATGTTTGAATACTAAAAACACGAGTGTATTATGTAGTAAGCAGATATTTATATGTATTCCAAAAGGATGTGTTATTTATTGTACTCTTTATATGGCTATTACTAGGATGTGTTATTTATTGTACTCTTTAGATGGTTATTATTATTACTACTACTACTACTACTACTACTACATAACAATTTTTTATCATACATTCCATATTTGGTAAGTTATTTTTAGTCATAGTAACAACTAACATGTTCGAGTTTAGTATCCATTATCAATTAAATTGTGTAAAAATTAAGGACACACATCAAAGTTTTATAGATTAATTTCACAAATTGTTCCTATATTAATATCTCGTTATATTGGTTACAGATGCTGCAGACAAAACTATTTCTGTCATACGGTCTTCGCGGGTTCGAACCCTAGGTCGGTATGAATTTGCCACACCTTTCCTATGCACACACAAAAAGTTGTCCATGTTTGTTTTTAGTTTATTTTTTATGAAGTTAGTAACAAAAAGTTATTTTTTTTTAGAAAAGGCAAAATTTTATTACACACACACAAAGAAAAAAAAAATTATACACTGAGGTTACTAAACCCCTAGGCATAAGCCCCTGAGCCAATCAAGCTCACTAGCCTTAATATTCGTAGTGCTAACACTACTAATCCTATGATACACATCAAAGAAAATCCTATCTACAACAACACTACGTCTATCAATTCTGGCATCCTAGATGGCTCTATTTCTTTGCTGCCAAATACAATACATAGTTGCAGCAAATAAGCTTTGAAAAACTTGCTTCTGAAATCTGTTTCTGGCCTTCCAGCACCATTCATTACAATCTATCACAGACTTGAACTCCAGCTTCTTCTTAACTCTGTTCTCAATGAAGGACACTCAAAATTCTCTAACTGTAATCACATTCAAAGAAGGCAGATGAGGATTTGATTCAGAGAAATTACCACATAGTGGACAACTATCATCATCTAGAGTCCCAAACTGCTTCAACTTCTCTTTAGTTCTCAATCTTCCTTAAGCTGCAATCTAAAAAATGAACCTATGTTTAGGAACATTGTACCCGTTCCACACCCAATTACACCAAGGTGTGTGACGTCTGGAAAAAAAAAACAAAAAGAAGTTAATTTTAACCTATTTAATTTTATGATTTTTTATTAAAAAATATAATCTTTAATTTGTACCTTCGTTAGTTACAACAAATGTTTAATTTTATCCGTTTGTATTTAGATTTTAAAATTTCCAATAGAATTTAGTAACAAAAAAACATAAGCAATAACTAATTACCGCTAGGTAAAATTATTAATCTTTTAATATAGCTGCAACAATTAATTCTAAAACTCCAAAACTTAGGAATTAATATAAACATTATTATAGTAATACTTAGGAATTATTCATAAATTATACTTTCCAACCAATATTAGTAATGGAAACCTAAATTAATTAGTCCAAAAAATTACGTTAAATTTTGGAATTGTAAGTTAAGTAACTTAACTTTAAGGTTCCAAGTAAACCTGGGCACGGGCCGGGTTGGCCCGCGTGCCGCCCGGCACGGCCCGCCGTTCGACGTAGCCCGGCACGGCCCGATCTCCAGCCCGACACGACACGAAAGTTGAACTTCGTGCCACGGGTCGTGCCACGGACAGGGTTCAGAATTCCCAGGCACGGCCTGGCACGAGCACGGCCAGGGCCCGTCGTGCTGGCACGCTGGCACGGCCCGGCACGGCCCGCGTGCCCAACGGCCATATTACCGTTTAAAAGCAACGGCTAGTTGCTTAATTAGCCAAAAAAACGGCTACTTAACGGCTATATTTTTGCCAATTTGCTCCCCAAAAATTCTATAAATACCCACCTCCATTTCATTCCCAAATCACAAAATCACAATCTCTTCTTCTTATCTCTTATATTCTCTAAATCTCTAATAATCCTTATTTTCTTAAATTCTCTAATTATTCTCTTAAATTCTCTAATTATTTTCCTAATATCGGAAAAAATTAAAAAGTTCGTAATCGTAATTAGTGAAGCGTTGAAGCATGGTTGTAAGATCTAAACTAATCTTAAATTTATTATTGTTTTATTGTTATTATTAGAATAATCTTGTTTAATTATTATTGTTGTTAATTGTTATTGTTGTTGTTATAATTGTTGTTATTAATTATTATTATTGTTACAATTGTTGTTATTATTTATTTTTGTTGTTATTGTTATTGTTATAGTTGTTGTTATTAATTATTATTATTGATATTTTTATTGTTAAAATTGTTGTTATTAATTATTATTATTATAGTTAACCACTTTTTATTAAAAAATTAATTGTTAATTATGGCATCGAACAACCCATCATCTAGGTCTAGGGCGAAAGGCCGACTTACTTGTATTAGTAGTTCTAGGGAACCACCAAATACAACGAGCCCCCAAATTTCGAGTCAAACCAATGACCCCATTTACTTCCCCCCGGGCTACGAGCCATATAATATGTCGGGATTTCCACCACCACCACTAAACCAATTTCCACCACCAAACCAATTTCCACCACCACCACCAAACCAATTTCCACCATCAAACCAATATCAAAATCCACAACAATTCCCACAATTCGGTCAATTCCCACCTAATTATATCGGTGATCAACAAAACTATTGTTCTAGCCAAGGTAGCCAAGAAAGTACCCGAATTCCCTCCGGTTCTACCCCTTCTACTGCCACTACTAACGCAGACACACATCATGAATGGTTAACCGAAAGTGAGATGGTACTTTTGAAAAACCGAAGGAGTGAGGTATGGCGTTATTTTGTCCTAGATAAAGAGGGTCAAAAATATGCAAAATGTAAAACATGTAATGGTGTATTCACGACATTTACCAAAAACGGGACGGGACACTTAACTAGACACATGAAAGCTTGTGCAAAACCAGCTAGTGATCCAACCCAGCCAAAAATTTCCCAATTCCATCCATACGGCTTTACATACAACTATGAGAGGGATAGGGATGAACTAGGAAAAATGATAGTACACGCCGAACAACCTTTTCTTTTCTCGGAAAGTGACGCATTCAACACCTACATTAACAAAGCACTACAACCCCAACATAAAAGAATCTCTAGGAAAACCGTTCGTTCCGCCGCAATGAAAAATTTCCTAGAGTACAAAGTCCGGTTACAAGCCGAATTGAGTAACCTTAACTGTAGAGTATCTTTAACAGCCGATTCTTGGGATAGTGGTTATAAATATCACTATTTATGTGTGATTTTCCATTGGGTAGATGATCAATGGTTGTTACAAAAAAGAATAATACATTTCAAAATGCTGGAATACCCACACACCGACATTAACATTGCTCACCATTTAATGCAAGCAATAGACGAATACAACCTTCGAGATAAAATGATGTCTATGACTTTTGATAATGCAACCTCTATGACATACACAGCTAATCTTATCAAACAAAACTTAATCGATGTACTATTAGACGGTGAAGCTCTTCATACTAGATGTGTTTGCCATGTACTTAACTTATGTGTACAGGATGGAGTTCGGGCAATTGGCCCAAACTACAGCAAAATCAGAGATGCTATTATGTCTATTAATAGCTCTAACATGAGATACCAAGAATGGAAGAGTTTTCTAAAACAACAAAAGATAAGGGTAATAAAAATTAGAACCGATTGCCCAACTAGGTGGAATTCCACCTATGACATGTTAACAAAGGCAATTGAGTACAAGGACCCGTTAACATTATTTTACAACCAAAAATTTCCACAAAATGCTTTGTATGATGATGATTGGAATAACTGTGAAAGATATATGCAATTTTTATAGTTATTATATAATATGACGTATTGTTTTTCTACTGTTTACAATCCTTGTGCTCAAAAATTTCTTTCTAATGCATGCTTACTCGCCCAA
The DNA here is from genome assembly GCF_001683475.1 of Chenopodium quinoa. Classification (NCBI taxonomy): domain Eukaryota; kingdom Viridiplantae; phylum Streptophyta; class Magnoliopsida; order Caryophyllales; family Amaranthaceae; genus Chenopodium; species Chenopodium quinoa. The sequence goes on from NW_018745650.1 coordinate 1,862,727, forward strand.
CTTTTCGCTGATCATCGCCATCAAAGTGATTATGATCAGTATCTTCCAGCAATGGAAACAAAGTGGCGTAAATATTATAGTGAAATTCCTTTGATTTATATTTTTGCTTCCATATTAGATCCTAGGCAAAAGTATGAAAACACATTTATGTTAGTTGACATTTACTTTCAATGCATGTTTCTTGATGATGATGTAGAAAACTATAAGACTAATGTAAAGGATCAATTTTTTGCTTTATATAGAGTCTATGAAGCCAAATATGGCACCGTTCCTCGCTCAGGGCCTTCCCAACCATCCAAAAACGTAAGTAAGAAGGCCAAACATTTATTTTCACAAGCTACTAACTTGATTTCAAGGTTTTCAGGTGATTCATCAATCAGGAGAACGCAAAGCGACGTCTCGGAGTTGCAGATGTACCTGAGTTACGACTTCACCAAAGGCATGGACGACGATGAGATAAACAGCCTCGACCTCCTTGCATGGTGGAAACAACAAAGCTCGAAGCATCCAACTTTGGCGGCAATGGCACAAGACATTCTTGCTATCCAAGTTTCCTCCGTCGCCTCCGAACGAGCTTTCAGCGCATCCGGAAGGGTTTTAGACGATAGAAGAACAAGTCTAAAACCCGAAACACTAGAAATGTGCGTGTGTTTCAAAGATTGGTTGGATGCGGAAAATCGCTCACGAGACCGTTCTTACAACGACAACGACAACGAAGAAGGAACCTCCGCTTCCGGTTCGGGTTCGGCTAGTTCCCAATCTATGCAACTAGCCGATGACCTTGAAGTCGAAGGCGAAGACGAAGACGAAGACCAAGACGAAGACGAGCAAGAAAAAGGAGAAGAAGAATAGACAATTATTGTATATTGTACGATTTTAATCATTATCAAATATTAATTTTATCATTTTCCAATTTTTGTTTAATACCATCATTGTATGATTTTTATCATTGTTATCATTGTACAATTTTCTCAACTCAAGTAATAATAATATAAAGTACGCATTATTCACATCCAAAGTCCAATTTGCCTTTTTTCCCCGTTTTGTTACAATTTGTAAATTCATAATTAAAAAAAATAAAATTATACCAATTACTAATACAAAATTATATTTAATAAATCATAAACATTAAATTTTAAAGTAATAGTATAAATAAAATATATAAATATAAATATTGAATATACAAAATTATAAAACATAAATATTCAACTTATAATTATAAAATTCATAACTTAATAACTTATAAGTTATAAACTTATAACCTTATAAAACTTATAATTATAATTTTATAACTTATATACATTATAATACTTATATAAGTTATAATGTTGTCACTTAAAAAAAAATAAAAATAAAATTGGAAACTGCCACCAGCCCGCTGCCAGCACGCAGGCCGGCACGTGGCCGGCACGGCACGAGCTCGCCAGGCACGAGGGCCGTGCCAGGCCGTGGGTTGGCCTGTGAGAATGGTCGGCACGGCACGACACGAATTCCTGGGCACGGCGACACGACCGGCATGGCACGCGGGAGCCCGTGGCCCGCCAGGCACGGCCCACGGCGGCACGGCCCGGCACGATGCCCAGGTTTAGTTCCAAAGTAGTCCACATGCTATAATACTGCCGAGATAAAATTTCGTAAATTATATTACCAATAGTCCAATACTATAGTTGTCACTCTTATTGTAAGGAAATTTTGCAAATGATATTTAAGGAATTGAAGTCGTTATTGTGCTACTAAATAAATATCAATTTAAGGGCTTTCTAATATTTATGTTTTTGAACTGTTCATGGGTAATTTCCGTGATGATGATACTACAAAATTAATTTGTGTTAATAATTAAATATTAAACTTTTCACTGTATTCAAGGACGCTAGAAGCATTAAAATCTTGTAAATCAAAATACATGTCGAATTCAAGATTTCTCATCAACTGTTGTATTAATGTGTTTTCAAATTTCACATACAGATTGTTGGTGTAACTGCTGATTCACAAAATAACAAACTATAACACGAATAGAAGATTTAGATATGAAAAATAAATAAATACTAATAAAAAAAAATAAAAAAATTCAACATGGAACAAGTAATTCGAACATGTTAATAATGGTGAAGTTTATATTTTGACGGTAGATTTTTGTGAATTCGTTTCTGCGACTAAAAATCTAAAGATAAAAGTGACGAGGACGAAGATCGAACCTGCTGTAAATGTACCTTCTAGAATAGCGTTTCCCTATAGTACCTTGCACATGTTTTATTTAGGGAAATTCTATACGCTACGAAATTCTACGCTGTGCCCATGGTTTTTGAAATGTCTGCACTATAACCCCCAAGGTTCCGTTAGTAACTCTGTTGTACCCTTGATGCTAAATCTCCGTTAATATAGTTCCGTTAGACATAAAAAAATAACTTAAATAAATAAATAAAAAAACAGAACACCAAAACCACCCCATGGTCAGCCCGCTGCCACCGCTAGCCTGCCCCCCTTCCCCCGGAGCGTCGGTCGCCTAGACTCCTTCCCCTCCCCCGAAGTCGGCGCTGCCCCGACCACCTCTCCTTTCCCCTTCAAACACCAGTACACCACGAAATTCAGCAAAATCTCCCTAACCCTAACCTTCGAATTCCGGCAGCAAGAGGCTAGGGCGGAGAGAGAGAGAACAAGAACAATAGCAAAAGGCTACGACAGCGGTGAAGGGAGATGCGGCTCGATGTTTTCCGCCAGTTGGGAGGTTATTTAAGGTTTTTTTTTAGGGTGGGGGGGGGGGGTTACGGGAGGTTTTACGGGGAAAGGGGAGGGTCATCGGGGCAGCGCCGACAATGGGGGAGGGGAAGGGGGTCTGAGCGGCGGCCAGCGCTCGAGGGGACGAGGGTAGGGCTGGCCGTGGATTGCAACGGCTAGTTGTGGGTGGTTAGGTTGGTGGTTTTGGTTTTCTTTTTCTTTTTTGTTATATTTTTTTTAAGATAACGGAACTTTATTAATGGAAACGTACGACAAGGGTACAACAGAGTTACTAACGAGACCTTGGGGTTACAGTGTAGACATTTCAAAAACCATGGGCACAACGTAGAATTTCGAACTCCTCAGAGTTATAGCATAGAATTTCCCTTTTATTTTATTTTTTTTCTCTGGAAAGTTGTCGGAGTTTATGGCTTATATGTCTTCAGTTTTCTTCACTACACTACACGAAACCAACAAATTGGCAACGGTTCAAACCCCCCCATAGGCAACGGTTTTGAACCGTTGAGTATTTGAGGGTTGCCAAATCCCAAAAAAATTGGCAACGGTTCAAAACCGTTGCCAACTCAAGCAATTGGAAACGGTTAACCGTTTCCATTGACCATGCCGCATTTTTTTTGTTTTTAAAAGTAATTGGCAATGGTTAACCGTTGCCAATTGCTTGAGTTGGCAACGGTTAACCATTGCCAAAGCCAATGGCGCGCTTTTTTTTTTTTTATTTTAAAACATTGGCAACGGTTAACCGTTGCCAATGACCTATATTGTTTTTTTTTTGCTGCACTAATATTGACCTGTTTTTTGTTTTTTTTTTTGGCTGCAGTAATATTGACCTGTTTTTTTTTTGGCTGTAATATTATTAATATTAATAATAATAATAATTATTATATTAATAATAATAATTATTAATATTATAATATTAATAATAATAATAATTATTATTATTATTATATATGATAATAGTAACAATAATTAGTAACATTAATAACAAAACATAAATAATTAATAATAACAATCGCAAGAGATGATATAATAAATTAGAAAAATGTTTCATATATAGTACATAATTATACATCTAAGGCTAGGATTGATGAAGAGATGATATAGTACAAAAATGTATGACGATATTTACAAATTAAATGTGATGTAGGTCGCCAACATCTCCCGAATTACATGGAGTTCCTCGCTCGTGTATGGAAGTCCCGTTTGCCCCTTGCAAAACTTAGAATACACAAAACGTGAGTTAGTAGAAGTGAAATAATAATAATTGGGGTTAGTTATAGGTGACTAATGCTTGAGATTACAAGAAAAGAGCAAGTAAGAGGTTTTGGGACGAAATTTCAACCAAAATGGCTCAAGTAAGGCCATTTTGGCTACTAGGATGCCTATTTTCTATATTTCCTGTCTATTGAACTCATAACTAGTTAAAACATGTCATTATCACTTAGTTATAGGTGACTAATGCTTGAGATTACAAGAAAAGAGCAAGTAAGAGGTTTTGGGACGCAATTTCAACCAAAATGGCTCAAGTAAGGCCATTTTGGCTACTAGGATGCCTATTTTCTATATTTCTTGTCTATTGAACTCATAACTAGTTAAAACATGTCATTATCACTTAGTTATAGGTGACTAATGCTTGAGATTACAAGAAAAGAGCAAGTAAGAGGTTTTGGGACGCAATTTCAACCAAAATGGCTCAAGTAAGGCCATTTTGGCTACTAGGATGCCTAATTTCTATATTTCCTGTCTATTGAACTCATAACTAGCTAAAACATGTCATTATCACTTAGTTATAGGTGACTAATGCTTGAGATTACAAGAAAAGAGCAAGTAAGAGGTTTTGGGACTAGCTAGGGATGAATAGGTGACTAGCTAGTTGTTTGTTTAAACATCATGTGTTTGCTTATTATGTAGGAAATTTTCTGTAGAACTATCCTAAAGATGAAAAAAGTTGGTCTGGTACTACTCATAAACGCTTTCTGTCCAATTGAGCCGTTTTTGAGGCTCACTCTTATGGTTTCCCTGTCAACTCTCTCCTCCTTCATTTACTTTCCCTCCAAACTCATCCAAAAATCCAAGATAATAAAATTTGAGTAATTCAATACAATTTCTCACTAAATTGGGTAATGTTTTAAGCTACTGTTTTAATAATTGGTCTATTTAATTGGGTAAGGGTTTTTAATTTACTTCAATTAACGTAGTTAGGGATTCAATTTAGGGTTTAGGGTTTCAATTCAAATTGGAGATTTTACTTTTTAGGGTTTAGGGCTTGAATTGAATTAGGAGTTTTGCTTATTTTGTCAAATAAAATTAGGGTTCTAATTTGAGCAATAAAAAATTAAGGTTTCCCACATTATGTTCAACAATTTATAATTTATAATTGTGCCACATAGTTAGGGATGAATTTAGAGATTTGCTTGTGAAAGGTGGAGGTCAAAGAAGAGGAGCGATAATAGAGGGAAAGTAACTGAAGGAAGAGAGGATGTTGTTGAGCAGAGGAGTTAATTGGGTGGTAAACTGTAGGAGAGGGCCTTACAAACAGCTCAATTGGACGAAAATCATTTATGGGTAGTGTTAGACAAACGTTTGCTATTTTATGGGTAGTTCTAAATAAATTTTTTAAAAAAGTTATCCGTAGGATAATTATACATAAAATTTTCTTTCTTTTATTTTAATTAAAAATGAGGAGTTTATTTAAATTGAAGCCATAATTGATGGGAGAGTGGCGCCAAGTCTTGGCCCACTAATTATCCCGCCTAATTCCCTGAAAGGCGCCAACTACCCCAATTTTTTCCCTCTCAATTTTTTTCTCTTTTGATGTGGCATAAATACAATAATATTGTATGTCGGTTACCACATACAACCATTGTATGCATCACTCTAAACAAGGCCTTCCTCCCATTCCCTCCAACTCATTCCCATATACCAAATACCCCCTCAAAGACATCAACCAATTCATGTTTTTGTTGTCAACATTCTCAACAAGTTATAACTTGTAAGTACATTATTACGAGTATTCAAACAATCACTCCCTTAAACCCTTGGTCTTCAAACAGCAAACACCCCTCTCATTTCAAACTACACAGCCGTTTAAGGACCATCTTTTCTCTCTCTCTTTCTCTTCAATGGCGGAATCAGAGGCACATCACTTCCGTAACTACGAGCTCCGTCTCCTCCGCTGCTCTCTTCCACCACCACCGCCGCACATCACCCGCCGCACTCCGCCGCCATTTCATCCTCTTCTCGACGACATTATCAGCCTCATAGAATCTGGACGCTTTGTTGATTCTCTCTCTTCTGCCGGAGCTCGGACGATATTTCAATTTGCCGACTCGTTCGAGTCACTCGACCCGAGCCAGTTCTACTCTGAATTGGAAAGAGCGGTTGAATCTTATTTGGTTAATGATACTGTTGAAGCTAATGCTTCTTTTAAGATTATTCTGGTTGTTTCTATTGCTGTTGCTGCTTTACTCGCTTTCTTCCAGTGCAACTTTATTGGGTTAGTTTCTCTTTCCATAATTAATGTGAAATTGAAGGTTTTTAATTGATGTGATTGAAAATAAATGTGAAATTGGAAATTAGTTAAAATGTGATTGAAATTGAGTAATTTTGTTGGTTGAAATGAAATTGAACATTAGTTTAATGTGATTGGAATTTAGTAGGTTTGTTGTTGATTGGAGTGAAATTGAAAATTTTGATTATTTTTTGCAGTCCAGTGATTGAGCTACCTTCAGTTCCATTGCCGTGGAAGGCAATAAAAGAGGGAAAGGAATGGGAAGCGTGGGCGCGAAATCAGTTAATGTCTGATGGTTCTGATTTGGCTGCTAAATTTTCTAATCTACAGGTACTTTGATCATGTTGAATCTTGTTGCTTGAAAGTCTGTGCATTGTGTTTTTTGTGGTGAATTTGTGAAATTAGTGGTTTTGTAGAATTGATTTTATTTTGGAATCAATCAAAAATGTAATTTTAAATTGCATAAAGCTATGAAGAAGTTGAACCATTAGATTGATAACATGACATGTATTACTTGTAGTACTTTCGAATAGTATTGCAAAGCATGTTGTAATTATTGAGATAATGTTGGCATCTAGGCAATCCATTGCGAGAAATGCAAATGCTAGGTTTTTTTTGGAGATAGTGCAAAACCCTTTTGTTTGGAAGTAGGGATGACAATGGGTAGGTTCTAGTAATGCCCGGACCTGTGCTTTTTTTATTCATACCGATCCTTAGGGTCTAAATTTTTAAGTCCCTTACGCGGTCCCTATTGGTGTAGCAGGGCTTAGGTATGGTCCTAGGTCTAATTTGTGTCTTTACCTAATTATACTATTTTTTTCACAAATGTTAATCGCCTATTTTATAGTATACGTGTAGTGCGCAAAAGAAAAAAAAAACCTATTACTTGAGAACATGACTAATAAACTACTCCGTAATAGAATGGTATCTCAACAAAATAATTTAACCATAAACACATTAGTATTCTAAGTCTTGCAAAATTAAGTGCACAACTACAAAAAGGACAGGTAGAAGGGGTACTTCGATGAATTGTTTAATGGAAGTAATGGAGTTGTGACAAGAAGGGGTACCTCTATGAGTGATGAAGAAATCAACATGGAGTATGTGCGGGGGATTAGGAGAGTAGAGGTGGAGATTGCACAAAAAAAGATGAAGCCTAAGAAGGCGGTTAGCCTTGATGGTATACCGATAGAGGTGTGTAGGTGTTTGGGTAAGATTGATATTGTTTGGTTAACAAACCTCTTTAACAAGATATGGAGGGCTATAAGGATTCCGCAACATTGGAGGAAGAGCACCTTAGTCCTAGTCTATGAAAACAAAGGAGACGCTCAAGATTGTTTTAACTATCGAGGGATCAAGCTTATGAGCAGCACTATGAAGTTGTGAGAAAGAGTGATTGAACATAGGTTGAGGGCATGCATGAGCATTTCGGATAACCAATTAGGTTTTATGCCTGTGAGATCTACTATGGAGGCAATCCATTTGATAAGACAAATGATGAAGTTTTATAGGGTAAAGAAGGATCTTCATATGGTTTTTATTGATTTAGAGAAGGCATATGACAAGGTGCCAAGAGAGGTACTTTGGTGGGCATTGTTGAAGAAAAGTATCTCACAAAGGTATGTGGATCTGGTAAAAAATATGTACCGGGATGTGTCAACGAATGTGAGGACATGTGGAGGCTTGACAAAATATTTTCCTATTATAATTGGATTGCATCAAGGGTCTACATTAATCCCTTTTCTTTTTGCAACGGTTTTAGATGAAGTAACCAAGTCAATCAAGATGAGGCTCCATGGTGTATGTTGTTTGCGGATGATATCGTTTTGGTGGATGAAACTAAAGATGGGGTTGATGCCAAATCGGAGCAATGGAGGCAAATGTTGGAATCTAGAGGGTTTAAGCTAAGTTTGAGTAAAACTGAATATTTGGTATACCGCTTTGGTATTCAAAGGGGGACAAGCAATGATGTGGTAAGTTTAGATGGAAAGGACTTACCATGAGTGAATGTTTTAAATATCATGGGTTGATCATAAAAAAAAATGGTGACATTAATCAAGATGTGGCCTACAGGATTAAGTCGGGGTGGCTTAAATGGAGAGCGGTCACAGGAGTGCTATGTGACTGAAGCATTCCCTTACGGTTGAAGGGAAAATTCTACGGGACTGCCATAAGACCAGTGTTGCTCTATGGTATAAAATGTTGGGCTTTTAAGAAGTAGCACATTAAAAAGATGAAGGTTACGAAAATGCGCGTATTAAGGTGGATGTGCGGGAACATTCTAAGAGATAGAATCATAAATGAGGTTATTCACCAGAAAGTAGGTGTGGCAGGCATTTGCAGACAAACTAAGGGAAAATCGCCTGGGCGACGAAGAGTAGAAGAGTGGGACCATGGAAGGGTTAAACGAGGGAGAGGGAGACCGAAAATGACTTGGTTGGAAGGAGTTAGGAAGGATATGAATTATATGGATTTGCATGAGGATGAGGATTAGATCGTAAGAGATGGAGGAGGAAGATTTTTGCCGATGACTACACGAATTAATTATATTTGATTTATATAGCCGACCCCACTTATGGGATTAAGACTTTGATTGATTGATTTAGTAGTCATCTTTCTTATCATACTCTATTTCATTACTAAGATGCTAAAGAATCAATATCAATAGGTTTTTTCAATTCAATCTTAATACCATCTATTTTATTTACTCCTTCTGTATTTTATTATTTACTCTATTTCTCTGGACGTGAGGTTTAGAAGGAATAGTAAAAAGTATTATTTTATAATGGAAGTGAGGTTGGTTGAAATTAAAAAAATCCGAAAAGACAAAAGTAAGTATAAGTGGGGGAGGAGAGAGAATATAAATTAAAACATAATATGAGGGGACCACTAGTGGGGAGGAAAAAGTAATATATTGTTAAAAGTTTTCAAAAAAGGAAATCGAGTAAGTAATAAAATACGGCCGTTAAAGGAAAGTGGAGCAAGTAATAAAATACGGAGAGAGTAATACATTGAGGGAGTCTATGTACGAGGTTTGGGTCTCATGGGTCCGTGGGTAAGTTTGATCGCCTAGGTTTGAAAACTGTGGGAAAATATGGCTAAAATTAACCATCATATATTTCTCTAAATTGAGAATGGCTAAAATGGTTGCAAAATAGTCTTTGAGAATGGAGTTTTAAAAGTTGTTCGTAGTTCCTTGGTAGTGATGAAGGGGATTCGTCACGGTAATCTTTATTCTCTTTCGGGGACAACTGTTATATGTGATTTAGCAGTTGGAATCGGCGGAAGTAAAGACCAAACAAAATGCATGAGGATATGGCACATGTGCCTGGGCATATGTCGGAAAAGGGTTTATCATTGTTTAGTGGACAAGGTTTGTTGAAGAACATGAAGAAGCCACAAATGGAACTTTGTGAGCATTATGTCTATCACATAGGGTGAAGTTCTCTGTTGTTAGACTATGTGCATACGGATGTTTGGGGTCCGGCTAAAGTTGCTTCCAATCATGGTTCCAGGTATTTTGCTACATTTGTTGGACGATCATTCTAGATATGCTTGGATTTATTTTCTTAAGTATAAGAATAAGGTATTCGACATTTTCAAGCAGTGGAGAGCAATGGTTGAGAGCAGAACATGTCGAAAGCTAAAAAATTGTACGGTCTGATAATGGTACCGTATACACAGAAGGAGCTTTCAAGGAGTTTTGTGATCAAGAAACCATTGTGAGACACTGAGCGGTTCGAGACACACTGCTACAGAATGGAGTAGCAGAAAGACAGAATCGTACATTACTTGAGAAGGCAAGGTGTATGCGCTCTAATTCTGGATTAGGCAAAGAATGGTGGCGAAGTCGGTTGCTACAACTTGTTATATAGTAAATCGATACCCACATTCTTATTTAGATGGTGACACGCCTTATAGGGTGTGGACAGGGGAACATGCAAATTACAAAAGGCTTAGAGTCTTCGAATGCACGGCTTATTATCACGTTAAGGATAACAAGCATGATGAAAGAGCCAAGAAAGCAATTTTTTTAGGATATCCAAAAGGGGTCAAGGCTATCGTCTTTGGAGTGTAGAGGATTCTAAATTTGTAATTAGGAGGGATGTGACCTTTGATGAAAGATCTATGGTAACTTTATCGAAAGCTATTGTGCCTATGATGGTGATGTTGGAATAACTACAAATACTCAAGTGGTGGAGATAGAATGTTCAGGTGGATCATCCTTGTATTACTCAAGATGAGGAGGAGGATGATCTTGATCATGAGGAGATTCAGCCGGGAAATGCACATTTATTACAACAACTGCTAGAGGATTCTTTGGCATCTACTAAGCCAAAGAGGAATCATGAATTAGTTCAAAAGTTTGGGTCAAACAAACCTTTGAGGCAGGCATGTAAACTTGGTAGAATATGCACTCTCAGTGGAGGATGATGAGGATGATGAGCCAGGCACCTTCAAACAAGTTGTCAAAGACAAGGAGAGTGAGAGTTGGTTGGTTGCTATGAAAGAAGAGATGCAATATCTTCATAAAAACAAGACATGGGAGGTAGTCCCATTGCCCGTGGGAAAGACTGCTATTGGTTGTAAGTGGGTGTATAAAAGAAAAGAGGTTCCTTCCAAGTTAGATAAAATAAGGTATAAGACTAGGTTAGTGGCCAAGGGATTTGCACAGAAAGAAAATGAGATAATTTCTCCGGTGGTAAAACATACTTCTATTCGATGTGAAGACAACCTTCTTACACGGTGACTTGGATGAGGAAATCTATATGTATCCACCTGAGGGTAAAGAGAATCAGGTATGTTGCTTGAGGAAATCACTTTATGAATTAAAACAATCTCCTGGATAGTGGTACAAGAGATTTGATTCATTTATGTTAAAACAAGGATTTTCCAGAAGTAGTTACGATTGTTGTGTGTACATTCGCAAACTTCATGGAGGTGATTATATTTATCTTCTATTGTATGTAGATGACATGCTTATTGCTTCAAAAAGCAAGGTGGAGATAGATAGGTTAGAAATTCAGCTCGGTGAAGAGTTTGAGACTAAAAACTAGGGCGCTGCAAAGAAAATACTTGGTATGGAGATTAGAAGAGAGAGATCAAGGCAGAAATTGTTCTTGAGCCAAAAAGGCTACATTGAACGGGTTTTGAAAGGTTTAGGGATGAAAAGTGCTAAGTTAGTGGTGACTCAATTGGTTCCATATTTTAGGCTCTTCGGTAACCAATCTCCCATTACAGCGGAATATAAGGCATACATGGATAATGTACCTTATGCTAGTGCAGTTCGCAGTTTACGCCATGGTGTGTACACGTCCAAACATTTCAGAAGCAGTCGGCGGGGTAAAGCACATTGGGAAGCAGTAATACGGTACTTAAAAGGTACTATTTACACATGCTTTGTTGGAGATGCATTTCAAATAAGCGGCTTTGTTGACTCGGATTATGCTGGAGATTTAGATAGGCGACGATATACTACTGGTTATGTATTTAAAATACATGGTGCTCCAGTTAGTTGGTGATGGCTACAGTGGCTCTACTACGACGGAAGCCGAGTATATGGCTATGGAAGGAGTTAAAGAAACATTGTGGTTGCGGGGAATTTTAGATGATTTGGGATTGAAGCAGGATAGTGTGAATCTAAATTGTGACAGCCAAAGTGCTATAGAACCAGGTTCATCATGCTCGTACCAAACATATAGATGTAAGGTATCATTTTGTACGGGACGTCATAGAGAAAGGAAGTATTTCTCTTATGAAAGTGCATACAAATGAGAACCCTGTAGACATGTTAACCAAAGTTGTATCAGGAAGCAAGTTCCATGTTAGGTTACATGGAGAAATAAATGGAACTACGATTGGTTTGATCCCGGTTGAGGATACGTAGGCGGTCATTGTACACCGGATACGGATAATCAAAATTCGTTCGTCCAAAATTTGAATGTTTTTCTAATTATGAACGAGGTGGAGAATTGTGGGAATATATGGCGAAAATTAACCATATCATATATTTTTCTAAATTGAGAATAGATAAATAATGTGAAAGGAAAAGAGATTTTCTAGGAGAGGAAAATGGGTGTGTGATGGCAAAAATGAAAGGAGTATATTTTGCAAACATGTTACGTTGTTTCTATAGTTTAATAGTTTCAGCCATTCATTGTTTAGCATTAAGTTATTATAGAATGCATAGGTTGTAAGTTGATAAATTAATTTCAACTATTATTCACGTCAAAAGTTTATTAGCATTAAGAAAGTTTATTTTCTTATATTTATTATTTCCTTCATAGTGGTTATTTGTCTATCCCAAAATATTATTTATTTGTGAGCTATAGATTTCATATTATCTAGTAAAAGCCATATTTCCGCTGCGAGATCTCTAACAAAGACATTATACCCGGACCTAGACCCTACCGAATGTCAAATAGACCCATACCTACCTGAACCCATAAGGTTTGGATAAATAAAGCCCATACCGGTATTTTAGGGTAGGGTCCAATAGGTTTCGACTTTGGCTAGGGTCTTGGACCCACTACCATCCCTATTTGGAAGGGGAGTTTCAATAATTTGTCGAGTCTTTATTTTTTTTTTCTAGTTGAGTTTTCCTTGTACAAGTGTTCCATGCTTATGACTTTTTATGCAGTATTTTTAAACAACACTCATTGAAGTCCAAATCCTCACCCTTTTTGATTTTTTTGGATTCTAGAATCCCTATCAATCAACCTTAGGATAGCAGATAAATTCAACTTCTCTAATACATTGTCGATTCGGGGACTAATTTGAGTTTGGTGGGGTCATGTCATTGTATGCTCTAGAAATGGTGAGACAGGCAGTTGTGCATTAGCAATGAAATCGCCCTTAATTTCTTTCAGACTAACTTTTGATGTAGCATTAGGATAAAGTGAGGTTTACAGGCTAGTGTTCTTTGGTTCCTGCTAAGCTTTTGTGTGCTTTTAAAGTAATGGGAGTTAGTAGTAGGTATATCGCATACAACAATCTTATGGGGTGTAATGGTGGAAGTAGACTATGAATGTCCAGAGGTCCAGACTCATGTTTCTAAACGATTATTACTGATCTATTGCCTCCTACCCAAATTGTAGACTACATTTTTATTTTGTTTTGTCCAAAAAATAGGCAACTTTATAAATTAAGTTAAACTTTGAACTTTCTTCGTATGCCCTTAAGTAACAAGAATACGCCGGAAAGACTATACTGTGGTGGAGATGTAAATAGTGAAGGATACTTGTGGTATTTTAAACTCTCTGCTAATATATGTTATTATTTAGGAATGAAGGGAGTAGTAGTTATTTATTGCCTCACTTTGACTATAGGATCTATTAACCTAACATAAATGTTCTACATTTTGTATTCTATAGGTTTTGTTTGGTAAACTTCTGGCCCACCTGCTTTCTATGTTTTTGTGTCCTTGTTAACAATCAACTCTTTGCCCGTAAGAAAATTTATACTAACTCATGTTATTGCATGGATTCCAATAGCATGTACCACATGTTAATCTTTCAATTGATGTAATTATAATTTTGCAGTATATACTCTTTGCGAAGATCTTGCTTATGAAGACCAGAGATCTATCATTTGGTGGAAATATCGGGTGTGAAACTGGATTTGAAACTAGCACTTGGTGGTTTGCTAGACTTATTCTTTTACAGCAGCGCATTATGGATGAACGTTGCTCTTCACTACTTGATTTACTGCAAGTATTCATGGGTGAAAGTGTAAATAATTTTGGCAATGTGGAGAAGGTAATAAGCTATTGGGGTGCTGCAGTAGAAGAAGATGAAGCTTTAACTATTGTCTCAATGCTGCAGTTAGAGGCAGGATTGATTGAACATACTTTTGGGCGTGTTGATCATGCAAAGTATCTCCTTCTGACTCCCATATGTTGCTTTTATTTAATAAGGAGTGCACCATACTATGTCCTACTAGGCTACTAGAGCTTTCCATATAATGTGTTAGCCAATCTAGTCATGATATAAATAGAGTATTTTCTTTGTGGTTGTGTTGGGTGACTTATGTGATTGTCATTTTTTTTTTTGGTACTGATTGGCAACTTTATATTACGAATTGAAGATGACAAGATCCCAACAAGAAAGGTCCCTAATCGAAGTACTGGTGTAGTGGACGCCTCCTGTAAACACAGGCAGGCAGGCAACACATGCCTGTTCAAAGGTAGCTAAAATAAACCACTTGGTATCAAACTAAATCAAAACATAAAATTAAAGCTTAATGATGAATCTCAGTTGAGCTACCATAAATGTTAATAAGAAATTAGGAATCCTATTCTCTATACTTTCCCTTGTTTAGGTGCTAAATGTGGATATAATCTTCGTGAAGAGGATTACTGAGATTACTTTCTTAAGGATCTGCTATCTGTTGGTGAAGTGGGCTTAATAGTAAACAAGATAAATTTCTATGATTCTATTGCTCCTATATTTAATTGGCTGCGCGAAGCACCAGAATAACATGTTGTGAACTGTGATGCCTCTCTTGCTTGCAATGATCTAGTCTCTGATACTAAGTATCTGTAGGTTTCCCCCACAAACATAAATTATAGGTAAATATCCCTCTTTTATGAACCTTCTGTTGGATCTTCCTTTTGCATCAACCAAGGATTAAAGTAACACACTGAAATTCCTTGTCTTCCCCTTCACTGTAACACTGAAATATTAGTTAGATATCCCTTTTATATTTGTCTTACTCCATTATTGTGTGTCTAGGCAATATTTTGAAGCGGCAGCATTGTCTACGGGGCTTGAACTCTCTGTAACTGGAGCTCTTGGTGTCCGAACAGTCCATCAAGTAATTATCTGACTAGTCCCTGTTTTATGATTATTAAAGATAAACTGTCTTACCTTAGAATTGGTTGTCATTGCTGCATGTAGGTGGATCCAGTTGCCCAGAGGGTTCTGGTTACGCGCAAAAGCTCTTTAGCTAGTGCCAGTAGCACTCCATCGTCAAATGTTACTCATGAAAGAGATGCTTCTAATGAGCCAAATTCACATCAACAGAATAGTGAGGCGTCTGATGTGTTGATGGCTCCTAAATTTATCAACAGTGTTGGCAATGGATTGGATAATCTGAATCTGATTGAGCATAATCGTGCCACTGATGTAACATTGACTTCAATTCAACAGGCAGTCATTCTCGCTCATTGCCTTCTTATAGAAAAAAGAGCTCGGGTGGATGAGCTCCAAAGTAAGTTTCCATTTTTTTAATGAAATGACAAAATGTGTTGGTTGCCTTATATTTAGTCTTGTAATAAAGGCTGCTTAAGTTAGATAATATGTGTACATTGATGCATAATGATATCAATAGGGACTCAATAGCAAAAAGTATATGAAATTATTTGTGCTTTGTCATTCACAAGATAAACCCTCCAATATGTTAGATTGTTAGTGGTTAATTGATAGCTATGTGATTTAAAGGAGCAATCCTTGATCATTTTTCCCTCTTCCATTTCAACATTAAAAACATGAAATATGATATCTTTGATGGCCTTTATATAATCTTTCTTAATATGACCTATCTCATGATCCATTATGTAAAAGGTTGCCTGCTCAAAGTTGCCATAGATGGAAATTGTAATATATTTGTTTTTCATTGTGCCTGTAGATTCTGGAGGGCTTCTATTACTGTGTTTTGCTGTCTGTTTATCAACTTCTAAAGACATTGTTTATATAGGAAGTGGAAAAAGCATAATAAGTTATTGAATTATTGTATGCTTCCATTGCAAGTAATATATATCCTTGTATGTTATGATGGCAAAAAGTAGATCTTGGAATATGCTTGGCTTCTGCTCTAGTTCGTGGAATTTTAATCCCTGGTATATACATATTAAAGAGTTAAGCGCGCGGGGTAAGTGTGTTAGTTTGGTGCTCAACTTTTGGGAAAATGTAGAGATAATATGCTTACCAATAGGATATGGAGGCAGTGGAGCAAATCAATTGAGATTGACCAAGAAGAAAAGTGGAGCCAATTTATGGATACAGAGGGAGTAATGGATGTTACATAATATGTGGTACGGTAAGGGATAAGAGATAAGAGATTGAGAATGTGAAACCCTATAGTGAATTGGGTTCATTTGGGAACAAATTGAATAATAGATAATAAGCAAATTAATCTTATTGAACCGGGTAGCAGGGTCCACCAAACTAGGCCACATTTTGGAACACTTGATGTCAATTTGCAGAATGGGCTCCGTACCACATTCATGGTAAGTGGTAACACTTGAGTTAAGGCTTTTGCATGGACTTTGTGTTTGGAATGGCTCATCACAAATGATAAATTGCAAAGGTAGTGGCCAAATAATTTTGTGGCTCTTGTAATTCGCGTTTATGAAGTTGCAAGATGTGAAATCATAGTTTTCAATGTCAAGTGGCAATGTTTACTATTGATAGGGTGTTTGGGTTTTTAGATTTTCTGTGGTTTTGCTCATCCAGTGTTTGGAGCTTCTCTAGTCAAAATTTTCATTCTAAGAGGCATTAAAAAACATTAAAAAGGAGGCACCTATGGCAATGGTATAGTTTGCAGTTTTTGGTTTTACAACTAGAGAGGACTGCAACAATTCTTATTGTACATGGGTATGCTTTTCGATTTTTTTCAATATACCCCAAAGATCACTCCCAAATATCGATATTTGTTTTAGCGTCAGATACATGTTGACATGGGTATGATAAGACTGAAAGAGTGATGGATTACAGAGTCTTCCTGGGTTTTTCTCTTGATAATACATAGCTTGGTTGACATGCTATTTTCTTTGAACAAAACTTACTGGACTCCTTATCCTTTAATGCTGTGCTTGTACATCTGTTAACCTATTTAGTATTGATTTACCTAAACTAGAATTCTGCCTTTCTATGTTGGCAGAACACATTGAGTTTGGCACTTAAGCTAAACCATTTACTTAATGTACTGAAAAGAGACTGATTTGCTGCTAATTGCTGTATTTTTATCCCCTCCCTTATCATTAAAAAAAAAAATTATCAATTTAAATGAAGGGTAACACGGAACTTTTCCAATTTTTGTTTGGGAAAATAGCCTGCTGTTGGAGGATCAATAAAATTACAGAATATGGTGGCATTTCAAACTTACCTCTCTTAATTTGACTGTAACTTTTGCCTAAAATATAGTCCATTATTAATGCTTCATGTTTGTAAGAGTGTAAGTCCTCTTCTTATTCAGCTTTGTTATTGTCAATCTTTATGTTAATACAGAAGTTGATGTTCATTGTGGCCATGGTATCCTGTTTTCTTTTACTAAATCAAAATTTTTGCTTTAGGCTGGGATATGGCTCCATACGTAGAGGCTATTGATTCTCAGCAGTCATCATACTTCACTGTAAGTTAGACATAACTTTTTTGTTATAATGGAGCATAAAGGTTTTATTGTTTAGCCTTTCACATTCGATATTGCCATCATTTGATTATGTCTAAACTAGAGAGTGAAACTGTGGAAGTCATTAGCAAAATTGAAGAGGACAACCCTGAAGTCCTCCCGCTAGTTACTTAATCAGAAAAATTGCTACTCATGATGTATGTGAGCCAGTAATAATCCTCTAGAAACTCAAAGCAAGTGTTAAAGTGACACTCAATGGAAGCACCCCATCATTTCATGGAACAAAGGTGCAGCCACTTTTGAATACGAAAATCACTGTTTCTAGTATTTTTAATTATTCACACAACAGGACATAAACTTAGAATTAGAATTCACATTTCCCCAACTTTTTTAATAAACTCTTGCCTTGGCAGGGTAGGGGTTTGGATACATATACACATGCTCATCTTTATACTAAAGAGGATGTTCCCATTAGATTGTTGATCCCAAACGCGATGATTACGATAAACAAAAAGTGCATGTATTTTCATAAGCCATTTCTATGTAGTCCATGATCCATAAATAGACTATAATCTATGGGAAAAAAAGAGAGTGTGTTTGTTTGTGTGTGTGTGTGTAGGGTGGGTGGGGGGGGGTCTTTTTATTCAGATGGAAATGGACACTTTTTACTGTCACCATAATACCACATTATAACTAAGACTTTGCTTCTAGAATCATTATACATATTGACGCTATTGCATCTGATTTTAAAGAGTATGTGATTGCAATTTTAGCAGTTTCAAAAGTATGGATCAACTCTTTAATCTTTGCTAAAAAAAGTGGAGAAGTTAATGGGCATAATCCTTCTCCCCTATGTAGTAGATAGTTTTCATGATAAGAATACTAATCTTAGCCTCATCAATAAGTTTACTCTTTACTCTTTGCTAAAATGTTGTATTTATTTATGTTAAATTGATGTATTGATAACTGCTTGACTGATAAACTCAATATTTCATCAGAAATCATATTACTACGTTCCTTTTTTTCATTTAAAATCCAAAGGGGAGGTGATACTTAATAATTAAGGAGAGGTTAATTATTACATGGGTATTCAGAACTTATAAGTAGTATTGGATTTCTTATTAAACCAACAACTAATGTTATATTAATTTTACAAGCCACATATCATTTGGAGTAATAAAAGTTAGTTGATCATACACTTGTTTTGAAATGGAGGGAGTAAGATCTTTGCATGGACTTAGATATGAAGATTGAAGACAAAAATTTCAGATTTGTCATTATATATTACTCTGCTGGTGCAATTTCTATAATCTGTTCAGTAGATGATCCTTGAATTACCTGATATTCCAAGAAAATGGATCATACACAAGTATTTTTGGTATTCTAATGTTGAAATTTGAAAACAAAATTTTTAATTACTAGCCTTTTGAGGGTACATAACTTCCTCTGCTTCTATTGTAAACTTTAGATCGAAGTTTTGTACATGCAAATTTATTAGTGTTATCTGCTTATTCTCTTTTCAGATCAATTGTTCATGCAACATCTTGCGTATAAAGTGGGAGTCCACTCGTACCCGTACTAAGGAGCGTGCATTGCTGATGATGAACAAATTGGTAATGTGCACATATTGCTGCTACTGAATGCTTTTCTTCTTCTGTAAATAACTTTCTCCATTTCTATATAGTTGCAAATTTTTTGATTGTTTACACTATCATTGGTGATTTATACTTGGAAAAAAACACAGTCTTTGGGATCTTGTTCGATGCATCTCAATACATACTTTCAAAATATGAACTTTTTATAATTTTGACTTATTGATAATAGAGATATTAATAGTATGCATTGACGAGCATTATAATCGAAACATTTGCAGCTATTTCTAAACAAATGAATTGTAATTGTTTTCTTTGTGGTTTTGTTGTTAAACTTGCCTCATCAACATCTGGAACACTGTTATGTCATTAATGATTTTTTTGGCACATTTGTTAGTCTCAACATGATAGCATTACTCCGGGCTTGGTTCTCCTTCATTTGTTTTCTTTTTTTTTTTCCTTTTTTCTGGGGTAAAGAGAGCTACAGGGGTAGTGAGCCAGTGATGTAAAAGGGATTCGATCCCAGGTCTTGGGTACACACCTCCCAAGACTTTAACCAACTAAGCTAGTTGTCATCCACTGTTCTCCTTTATTTGTTACTCTCTTTGTCTGACAATAGTTTGGACACATCCTATTGAACTCTTTTTGGTATGATCAAATCAATTATTATTATTCCTTTCATAGAAAAACGAGCATCATAATGGTATTGTAGGCACGCAGAGAGTAGAAATTTTGCTCCTTGAATTCTGTAGTATGCAAATTCAGACCTCAACCTATTTTTACCTTTATATGTCTTTATAGTGTTCTATTATATTGAAGACCTGTTGTGGTTGATGATAACGACAATCCAAGTTCAGTTTAAATAATCCGAGCTGCTGAGGCACATTAAAGGAGCTGGTGCTAGTGTGGTAAGGATTTGCAGTAGAATAGGCTCCACTGTGTTAATATACTCAAATTATGTGATTTTTAAATGTAGGGACAGGGAGCGGTGGTCACTTTGATCCCTTTTTCACTGCCTTTAACGGCTTATGAGTGCTTTAATCCACAAGTGGAGAAGAAAAATAATTCACACCAATTAGATGTGGGCATTGAAGGATATGAAAGACTCAGAAATGAGCTCATATACTTTTCAAATAAAGTCCTAATTGATTGAAAGAAGTGACACCTAGTCATCAAAGTATAAGATTGTAGGAGGAAAGAGCTGAATATTTTCGATCTTCTTTAGCTATGACTGCTTATTTGTAGGGCCTAGAAGCCTGTATTAGGTACTGTGACTGTGCATAGCTTATCGTAATGGGAAGACATTGTTGAGGAACTTTTACTCCTTGTTTAAAAGAACAAATGTGGGCAGCCATTAAGTCGTTGAAGGAGCAATCGATATTTTAAAATCCGGTTAGCTATGTGGTATAGCTGCAAAGTTTAGCCTGTTTGGGGTTGTAGACCAGTTTGCAATTTAGTCTACTCGAGGATGGAAAGACTAGGGGGTTGGACTAGGGATTACCTAAAGATATCAAAGCTACTTGTAGGGTTAAGGATTCTGGTGTTTAAGAGAGGAGGGCTTCATCAAGTACACTTTTGAAGATGTCTCTTGGAGGCTAACCGTGAGCCTTTGGATATATTTGGAAGATTTATCAGAAGTCTTAGGATAGGTATTAGTTTTACCCCCTTGCTACGAGTGATTATGAACTATGAGGGATTCAATCTTGGTAATTTAGGTCGAAAATCAAAAGCTCAAAATCCTTTTTCCATTTAAACGGAGTGGTGGAGGAATGGTGATTTAATTTCATATTGAGATCACTCTGTGTTCACTTATGCTTTTTTCAACTAATCTTATGATTTTGTGTTTTGTGATTTTCTTGGACCTTGTGTTATTTAGACAATTTTCTTTACATGAGATAAGGGAAGAGGGGTTTTGGAATCTGATTCAGACAATTTACTCTCGACATTTCTTTGGTCTAGAAATTGGTCAAGCCAAATAAATGTACAATTGGTCAGCTGAGTCCAGGGTAATAATAGCTAGAAGTTTTTTCGACTCTTGTGTAATCTTAGAAGATCATCTTTCCCCTCACCAATCACCTTCCTCACCTGTGCTGTTCTTTTATTCTCAAAGAAGCTCAAAGCTCTGATTACAGCTGCCATTTCTTTTCCTTTTGTGCGCCCATGATT
This sequence comes from Chenopodium quinoa, assembly GCF_001683475.1. Lineage (NCBI taxonomy): Eukaryota > Viridiplantae > Streptophyta > Magnoliopsida > Caryophyllales > Amaranthaceae > Chenopodium > Chenopodium quinoa. The sequence continues at coordinate 1,884,078 of NW_018745650.1, forward strand.
ACAGGTTCAAGATCTTCATGAGCCGTCACCCCAAGTACTGGAAAGGGTTCGTTCCTGTTTTGCTGTCTTTTTTACCGCCTGTACCTGTACTCAGAAAGTACGTTTCTTTCCTTCTTTCAAAAGTATTCAGGCTCATTTTTTGTCATCTAACTATGTAAATTTTCTTTTATTCATGTTTGTTAATTTGCGTAAGTTTCCACTGTGTTGAATCTATGATTTCAATTTAAATTTCTGTTTTTTTTATAGGGAGTATGGTGAGCTTCTCATTGGTCGCGGCTTGATAGCGGAGGCCGTTGGAATTTTTGAAGATTTAGAACTTTGGGATAATTTGATATACTGCTACCGGTATAGTGTAGATAAACGCATTTTATCACATCTTCTTTCTTCTGTCATTATTGGCTTACTCCATACCTCATAGAATCAATTAAGGAAAGTAATGCAAATGTTAATTGCAGCCTATTGGAGAAGAAAGCGGCAGCAGCCGAACTAATCAAGGCGTGGCTGCTGGAAACACCTTCTGATCCAAGGTTATGGTATAATATCTTGCATTTCCAATTTAAAATTTTTTATTGTAGCTAATTGATAATGCTAAAAGCTAAGCTTCTATTATGTAGGTACTATCTTCAGTTTTCTTTGAGTTTTTTTGTTTGTATCAAACTGTATTTTGCCTCTAATACTCCCTTTTTTATTTTTTACATTTACGATACTATGAAGGGCTTTTATTTTTTTGCTCTTCTTATGTACTCCCTTCTCGAATTAGTTGGACCACTTTGACTAGCGCATGAAATTAGGTAAATAAATTGACTTAATCAGCTAATTGGTATTGTTTTTCTTAAAATTTATTGTAGTTGGGTAGTGCGTTGTGTTCTTATTAAGGGGTGTGTGAGAGTTTTTTTTTTTTTTTTTTTTTTTTTTTTCTTTTTAATATAATCAAAAGTAGTAAGCAAACTAGCAAAGTTCTTCCCAAAGTTAGTGAAAAATATTAAAAAATAGTGGATCCCTTATAGAAGTGTCTTGAGTAAGATAAGACGACTTTATAAGAAAAGTGGTGTAAGTAACTGGGGGGGGGGGAGCAAGAGTATCAGTTCTCTATTTCATTATGTATGGCCTCTCCACAACAATAATAACATCAAAGCCTTAGTCCCCAAATGATTGAGTATACAAATAGAGCATAGCAAAATAATCAATTGAATAAGAGTTAGAAAAAAGTGTGTAAATGAAAACAGATTGAGTATACAAATAGAATTTATGAGAGTTATAAAAGATTAGTAAGGGGATAAAAAGGAGAAGAAAAACATTCGAGTAAAAACATAAAGGTTTGAGAAAACATTAGCAAAGGAAATAAGTAAAGTATGCAAAACACGAGCTGAGTAAATAATTAAAGTAAATACTAATAGGAGTGGAGGGATCCGGTGAGAGTAGGACCATATGTGAGAACCCATACTTATATGAGAACAGATTTAATATTTAGAACGTATGAGTAAAAATTTGGAATATATGATTAAAAATTTAAAACACGTGATTTAATATCTAGATATTTAGAACATATAAGTAAAAAATTTAGAACATCTAAGTGAGTAAAAATCTAGAACATTTGATTTTACGTTTAGAAGGTGCGAGTATAAATTTAAAAAACTTGATTAATCATATTTATAAAATTTAGATCATCTGATTTAAGATTTAGAACATGTGAGTAAAAATGAAGAACTCTCGATTTAAAATTTAGTATGAATAAAATTTAGAAACATGTGAGTAAAAGTTCAAAACGTATGAGTAATAATTTAGAACATATGATTTACAATCTAAAACATATGATTAAAGATCTTAGAACATACAATTTAAAATTTAGAACATACAAAAAAAAAAAAATTAGAACAACTAATTTAAGATTTTAAACATGTGAGTAATAATCTAGAACACCAGTTTTTAATTTAAAACAAATGAGTAAAAATTTAGAACATAAAGAGTGTTTTCACATAAGAAAGGGTTCTCACATAAAGGAGGAGTTTTCACGAGAGCCTTATGTATATATAAAAATCATGACACATCCTCCACATGAATTTTCTCCCTCCACTCTGTCCTATCCAACACCATATTCTCCTCAATCCCCAAAATAGTCATGTAACTCTCAATCACCCTCTTCAAAGTTTTCTTAGGTCTTCCCTACGCCTCACGATCCCAACACTTTGACACTCTTCTAGCCTCCTTATTGGAGCCTCACTTGGTCCTCTTTTAAAATGGCAAAACCACCCTAGGAGATTCTCCCTAGTATATTCTCGACCTCGTTTCTGTTGCGGATGAACTCTCATTTTGAAACTTTATTTCTGGGATCCATCTTTGCGTTTGGGTGTATCTCTGAAGGGTCAAAGAAGACTTTGAAGAGAAATTCTTCCCAGAGTTTTGCAATAGAACTTTGAATTGTGTAGCTATCCCAGTTTGGTATATGGGGATTTATTAATGAAATATTAAGTTTCAAGTCATTATAAGTTTTAGGATAACATTTTGTTCCGCGTAGAATCTGTAATATATCATTAATTTGAGTACACATACTTGTGCATGGAAAGTTTGCATAAGAACATTGTACTAGAGAATCTGACCTGCAGTAGCAACCATCTTGTTTTAGATTTATCTAGTTTTATTGTTATAGTTGTGATACCCCTGCTTCTCATTAAGTATGAATGGATGTACAGCTAATTGTCTCATACCAAGAAGGTGCACCTTTCTTTCAGGATGGTCATATACTGATTTGTTAAGGTTCTACACAGTTAAGCGTGCTTGGCTTAGAGTACTCTTGGGTTAGGTTACCTCCTAGGAAGTTTCCCAAGGTGTGGACGAGTGATAACAAAATGCACCGAAAAAACCTTTGTTAGTTTGTGGGGCTAGATATCAGTCTAGGATGTGCATTTGGTGGTTATGTGTGGTGCTCAGGGTGTTACAATAGTTGTGTGGATTCTATTTTTAAATAGTTTGTAACGGTAGTAATTATGTTGTATCTGTGGAATGACTTAATAATGGATCATGATTGGGGATTGGCTATAACAAATCAAGCAAAGATGTGATAAAAGGTTAGCACATGGCAAAAAAAATGTTTTCTTTAGGAAAATAAAATGTTTGATGTCTTAAGCACTGAGGATATTGTAGTCATTATTTAGCTTCGAGTTTGGGATTATTATATGCTTACTGTCATATTTTTACTGCTCTATATCTTTCACGATCATTTTCTAAAGATTTTCTGACTTTTTGTCATTCGTGGAAAATATCAGTTAGATACAAATGCTATATCATGAATTGCCATGTGTTATAATTCCCAATTGTTTTTACTGCCTTTTTCTTGCAAGGTGCTCGTTGGGTGGTGTTGCAAATGATGATTCCTGCTATTTGAAAGCTCTGGAGGTTTCAAATGATAGGTGTGCAAGAGCTAAGGTACGTTCTGGGCATGTTTCCATCAACTTGCATGGGATTTTTTTTCCTTTTCCTTTCCTTTTGTTAGGGTGCACTGGGTCAGGGATGGGCTATAGTAAATTTCTTGCAATATACTCTGAATTCACTATTGATATTGGTGAATATTCTCTTCAGCAGTTCAGCTAGATATTGCTGAGTGGTTTTTATTTATTTTGTTGCTATATCAACAGAGATCACTTGCTCGCCGTGCATACAGCCAGGGAGATTATGAAAAGTGTCAAGTTCTATGGTATGTTACCTTAGTGATATAATACTTTACATCTCAAAAAAAAAAAAAAAAAAAAAAAAAAAAAAAAAAAAAAGAAAAAAAAAGCATCTCTGTGCTCTATCTGACAGCCAGCCTAGATATCTCCCATTTCTCTACTAAAGGTACAATTATTTGATGTAGGGAATCTGCCATGGCATTGAATTCACTGTATCCAGATGGTTGGTTTGCTCTTGGAGCTGCTGCACTGAAGGTAACAATTTTTTGTTAGGTATATGGATTGAAAATGAACTTTCTTTGCTTGTTGAACGTGTGGAAGTGGTTGCCCTAGTAGGAAGCCCATAGGTTTAAGATTGAATAATGCTTTGTGAATTATCTGAATCTGATTGAGTCCTGCTGTGAAATTATGCAGGCGAAGGATGTCAACAAGGCACTTGATGGTTTTATTCGTGCAGTTCAACTTGATCCTGAAAATGGAGAGGCTTGGAACAATATTGCTTGTTTGTATGTGCTCGCTTATCTTGTCAATTTCTAGTGTTATATTGTGAAATAAAAACATTCTCTAATGTGGATTGTTGCTTCAATTTATAAGGAGTTATGGGGGTTTCAAGTGTTTGCACTTCGAATTCAATTGATCTGTATTAATTTTTGTCAGCCTAATTTTTAGTTAATCTCGTAATCAGAGTTCATTTGTAAATTATTTTCAGTGTTTTACTCAGCACTCTCTTTGAACTCGGGCACTTGCTTTATCGCTTAGCTCATTTTAGATTACTTATAATTTCATTAACTGTACTTTGTTGATGCATTATCAGTTTTTCGGGTTGACATTGTTTTGATGAGCTTATTACCTTCAATTCTTACAGACATATGATCAGGAAAAAAAGTCAGGAGGCTTTCATTGCATTCAAAGAAGCACTGAAGTTCAAGTTTGTTAACTTTTACTCTACATCTCCCTGATTTGTTTTAGGTGTTGTGTATGCATATATTTATTTTAATATTTTATTGCTTTGCTAATTTGCAGAAGAAATAACTGGCAAATGTGGGAGAACTATGGACAAATTGCAGCTGATGTTGGCAATTTTTTTGAGGTTGGTTGTTTAGTGGGAGTTCTCTCATTCTTTTGGAGTACAGTGTTAAAATCATATAGAATTGAGTAATAACTTAGAACTCATTGGAAACTTTATTCTGAAGTAAAGACATTGTATGAGAGTGTTCACCTACCAATATTTTCTACTTGCAAATTGTAACTGATTTTTTCAAAGTGCTCATAATATAACTTAACCATTATCAGCCGTTATTAGAATCAATTCTTACTTTGCCTAATGTGTATCTGTGATTTATATAAAAATTCTGAGCTGGAAGGCTCTAATCAACCCATACCAATGACTCATTGTACTCCTTGAGTCCTTTTTTTTTTTTTTTTGAAAGAACTCCTTTACTCCTTTTAATCAAAAGAGGAATCAAGACACTTTTATAGGAACTATGCAATTTCATCTGGTCTTGCCAACAACCAACATTATAATGCAGTTATTTTTACTTTTGAATGTTTCATCAAACATAATGCTCTACTTCGTACTTTACAATTGACGAAAAATGATATTTGACATTGTAGGCGTTAAAAGCAGCACAAATGGTGTTAGATCTCACAGGAAATAAAAGATATGATGGGGATTTGCTAGAGAGAATAGTGCAAGAAATGGAAGAAAGGTTTTCTTCTCCATGTTCTTCTAGTGCTGAAGATGATAATGATTGTACCAACCAAACAGATTTGGGATCTAAGGTGGCAGAGTCACGTGACACAACGCGCTTGATGGAGTTGCTAGGGAAAGTTCTCCAGCAGGTATGAGAACATTGTTGCTGTTACTTTCAGTCCTCAGCCCACTAACGAACCCCATAATAAGGCAAAATTTCACAATGGCTCCCTAGAAAAGGGAAAAATAAATGATGTAATAATTGTAAACAAAGCTAATTCTAATGGAGCGGCAGCATAGCTTGGTGGTGAAACGTTCATATGGAAAGGGTACGTATGTACATCTTTACAAAGGAGAAAAAGCTATTGCAATGTACACAATTGCTTTCTTAGGACAACTATATGATGTGAACAAGACTAAATTTAATGGAAATGCTGGTCCTATGGAAAAGAGTAAAGCGGAAAAAGTTGTTTGTGCACAGCCGAGTATGTGAGAATTGGGCTGGAGGGTGCGCCAATAGGTTAGAGTTTGAGCACGTTCTGAGTACTTTTGCCTCTTTTTTTATTTTTTATTTTTTAATTTATGTTTCAATTTCCTGGGTTTCCTTTGGTTTTTGTTCTTTACTCCACTAGTCCAACATAAAATTGGTTTTGTTTTTTTTCTGAAGGATGCTGTGCGATGAAGTAGCCTTTGTTGATTACTTCCTTACTACTTTTTTTTCTGACCAAAGGGGTTACTGTTCTTTCATGAAACTTTTGTTTTAATCAAATCATTGAGCTTGGGTATAGAGTTGAGCCAAATAATTTATTGGAAGTGTTAAAATTTATTTCATATACAGGTCGTTCGTAGTGTAGGAAATGGAGATATATGGGGCTTGTATGCTCGGTGGCATAAGATGAGGGGAGATCTTACAATGTGTTCTGAGGCCCTGTTAAAGCAAGTCAGAGCTTACCAGGTATTGCATCTTGACAATATACGTCTTTATCCTGTACTTTATTTAAAGCCATAAAGAGGGTGCTTGTGTCAATAAGGGGTGTGGTATGAATTAAATCTAGAAAATTTTAACCTATATTGGTATTCAAAAGACTCTAATTTAACTCATTCTGAGCATGAAATATTACTGATGCTGTCACATAATAGTACCATCACTCTTTCAATGATTTGGAGATGCATTCTTAGGAGCTAGTCATTCTATTAGAGGGGATTTCTGTTTATATTCTTGTGAATTTTGTCTTCATGTTCTGCAAATATGCTTGGGAAATGTTTTGCTTGAGATTGCTATTGGTGATGATCATATTTTATCTGATTGAATGGAATTTTAATGGGTAGGATTGAGTATTCTTGGTTGTCACATTTTCATCTTGACAAAGAAGTAGATTTGTTAATTTAGAAAAATCAAAGGATTATTTTTAGAAGGAAGGCGGAAGAATTGAATGTTTATTGAAAAGGTAGAAGGTTTAAGGCTTAAACTTCGGAATATGCAAAGAATTAATGTGTAATTGATACACTGGGATTTTCCATGCCAATTAAATTGATTTAAGAGATTGGTAAATGTCATAGTTCCTAGAACACAGAGGTGAGAAAAATTACTAGGAAGAGGGACTATTTTACTTTTATGTTAAAGCATGGGCCATGTACTATTGGGGTGGTTGCATACCCTTACCTACGGGCCTTCTTATAACTCTCATTACAAATCGTTTAAAATCTAACAAGATCCCACATACAGGTTTTTGTCCTTTTTTTGTGTCATATTTTATGTTTTTGTTTGGGATGTTAAAATTTTTCTTTGCTGCAGACATAAATGCTTTCTTTTTCATACATTCTTGCCTTTGGTGGACTATATTGTAAATATTGGCAATTTCGCAATAATGCATTAAAGCCAATAATTCTTATTTCATTTGTCTTCCTAGGGATCAGAAGTTTGGAAAGACATTGTCCAGTTTAGAAAGTATGCACATGCATCCTTAGAGCTTTGTAAGATATACTTGGTAATATCATCTTCAGCTGAAAGCCTTAGAGAGCTCTGCGCAGCTGATATGCATCTTCGTAACATCATCAAGCAGGCAAGATTCTGGACTTTAGTACACATTCTTTTCAAAACCTCCATTTTTTTTTGTATATTTATCAAATCTATCAATCTTTGCCCGTCCAAATAAAGGGAAAAAAGATAGAAAAAAAGTAATTACTTAATGTACTTTGCAGGCAAGTTCATTTACAGACACTGAAGAGTTCAAGGCTCTCCAAGTTTGCCTCGATGATGTTCAGATGAGACTTAAATCTAACTCAGTGTCAACTTCTTAAAATGGAGCGAAGGATCTTTTGTTTGTAAGGTATCTGTTTGGCAAGTTTTCTACGAAGAAGCTTAAATTGACAAAAATTTTAAAGTTTACAAAATTACAGACCTTTTTCGTGCTGAAACTCTGAAAGTTATTTGCTTAATGTTGCTTTACCCATTTTTCTCCTTGGGTTATGTTGTTCAAGTACTTGTATATGTTAATTTACTCTGTTGACATTTGAAATCTCATATTCTCCTAGATTTTGTTCAATATTCTATGGAACTGCCTTAGTCAATATGGCATTCAATCACCTTACTGGTTAGGTATTGACACCCTTTTCAAGAATGGAAAATATTGCAGCCAATGCAGGAATATTAGGTATTTTTTATTAGTTTCACTGTTTTGCTAAAATAGAGTGTTGTTTGCTCAATAAGAAGTCAAGGGAGGCCAATACCCGAAGATCATTCTGATAGAAATAAGGAAGGGTATCTTTATAGACGACTATATGAAATAATTTCTTGATTCATGTAGTCGATCTTATCCTTCTGGGATAAGACAGGCATTGGGTGTTGTTAATGTTTCCTTGTAGACCATGACTATTATTATCTTCACTGCTGCATCTGCTGTTCATATGTTTCTTTGAAAGGATCTGCAGTTCATTCTCATTTGCTAAGACTTGGCTTGTATTTTACAGGAAGTTTGATAGGCTTATAGGCTCATGCACATATCATCTATTGAATGGTCTTAGATGTAACTTTAGTACTCGATTGGTTTGCAAAGCTGCTTCATGTAAGTGTACTCTATTGCAATAAGTTGCTCTACCTGTCTACCATGTTCTGTTAGCATAGATATTGCTGACAAAATGCAAAATGCAAAATGCCCAAGTTGCTGCTTGTTTCGCTGTTATTAGTGTTGTAGAATCAGAAATTGTACAAAATTGATCATGACCTTCTAGCTGATAATGTGTAATCTTCTGGTCAGTGATTATTTCAAGACTGGCTTGTATTTTACCAAGAGAGTTTTGGCTGTAGTATAGAAATCATAGCTAATATTTTTCAAAATTTCTCCCAATTTTGTTGCATGGGGGAAGCCTCTGTTGTTACTTGTATACTATAAATCATATTAATATATTATACTGTTTACACGATCTGAGAGCTTTGTTTTTTTTTTTGGTTGGTTTGTGTTTTGTTTTTTTTAAAAGAATATACTAATGTTTATTATCCTTGAGTTATTGTATTTGGGGAACCATTCTCTTTTCTCAATGTCTTGTATGATCCAATGGAGAAACAGTGATTTTGTAAAAAGTTGTTTCTTAAGAAAATTTACATTGTCTTGCAATAATTACTTAAAATCAAAGAAAGCTACGAAGTAACTTTTTTTTACAGTATACTACATACTCTGTTCCAACTTAGATATGGTTTGAGTAAATGTTGAGTAAATTTACAGTAAATGCTATATCATTGTGTCATGTAATTTCTAAGTAATCAAACTCAAATTTTGACATTGCAAGGAATGGAAAAAATTGTTGCAGGAAAAACCTTGGAAAGTGACAATTTTAAGCAAATGTCAATGATGAATTTAGAAGTTAGGAGAAAATTTTGTTTTAAGACAAGAAAGTCGAGAATATTGAGAGTGTAAGATTAGATTGCTACTAGTAGAAACCAAATGTCAAGTTCCACATTAGATTTTTTCATTTAATTACACCAGATCAATATCTCAATTAAAGGGAATTAATCTTTGTTTACAATCCCAAAGCTCCTAGGGGAGTTTTCCCTTGTCCTGCTTCAAAGTAAAAAGTAAGCATAGCTAACATAGCAATTCTAGCATGCTTAATCTCAGCTAACTTCAGTCTTTCTAGCTTCTCTGTGTCTGGAATGTAAACACCATCCTTGATGGTTCCTGCTAAGCTCAACGGATCGAAAAACTTGCCTCCAGGGTAACCTTGTTCGCCTGTTGCATTGCTGAAGTTCTCAGCAGTTTTCGACCATGGGGTTGCCCATTCCACAGATTGTGAGTCGGGGTCGAAGAAATCGACCCATCTCTTGCTCTCTACCCATCCCATGAGCAAGAGCTGAGTCCCTAGCAATGTTCCGAATGAGAATGGAGCTACGGCGCCTGGGGCTGCACCAGCCTCGAACCATGGGATCCCAGTCCATGCCTGTCCGACAAAGATCCCGACAACTGCTAGCATTGCCCATCGCCCGTGGATTAGCTCTGCCTCTCTGTACCATTTTAGGAATGCTGGGTCCTTTCCTAGTCCTAGCGGGTCGAACCCGTAGTCTCCTGGGAGTCTGGTTTTTAGCATGAAATTGTATTAGTGGAAGGATTAATAAACATACTTTAAATCTAAAGACCTTAGTCTTACATAGACAATCATTAAAAGTTTTTAATTTTACACACAAAAATCTAACTATTAATCAAATCGTAATAAACTCAACAACAAATATTAACAAAAATAATCCTCCCTATCAGACGGAATCCCAAAAATTAAAGTTTAATGAACAATCTTTTAAGCTATAATTGATGAACTAAACTTTATTAACAATTTCAAACTAAAGTAATTCGACTAAATAATACTCCATCTGTCTCTAAATGTTTTTTTTTTTTTTTTTTTTTTTTCTTTTCTGGACTGATTGTCGTACAAAAACCATGAAGAACTTGTAGATAAGGCAAAGTAAAATTGACTGGCGAGAGAAAAAACTTACGAGCCATCGAGCCACTCGGGGTCAATGAAGTTGCCACCACCTTTAACAGCAGGAATCCAAGACTTCTTAGGAGCAGCTGCTGCAGCCACAATCAACTTCCTGCTGGTTGTTGTAACTTTGCTGTTAACAACCGCAGCTCCAAACAGCAATGACTGACTACTCTTCTTCCCGCCCGACATGAAGGGCGAGGTAAACCCATTTACTACTGCTGTAGCAGATGTTGCTGCTGCCATGTTTCTTGCTTTTGACCTGAATTTGCTGCTAATTCACGCAGTTTCTCCTCACTAGTAACTCAGGTTGTGTAATTGGGTTTTCTGGAAGAGCTTTTCTTAAGAGTGCTGATTTTATGAACTAGTTTGTGGGGTTGAGGAGATCAAAATAGACATCATGAGAGGTGCCAAGTAGGATGAGTGAAATCTAGGGAAGATATGTTACTGGATATATGGTGGATAGATAAGGAGCCAATCAGATGTTAGACTCCATCCACATTTTCATGTTTTTTGGAATCAGGTGTATTATCATAAATTGTTGTTTTTCTAAGTCACTTTCTTTGGTAACATCATTTGTGGTTTTTATGGGCTTACAACATATTGTAACTGTGACAACTACGGGTGTCACGCACATCCGACCCGACCCAATTTAAAATCGACCCGAAAAATATCCGATTTAGATTTTAAACTTGCATGAACACAATAATTTAGCATGACTCAAGTTTAAAAATAAACCTGATCGGCCGGCCTCACCGAACCCGACCCGGGCACCCGAATGGTCACCTCTAGTGACAACTATCTACGTTCTTATACCAAGTATTTTTTTTCAACACTTTAAACATGTGTTCAAAGGTAGAATATATCGACCATAAATTCTCATTATTACATATTTTAAAATATAGTCATGTGAGATCTTGTTTGATTCGTCTCGATATGTTATTTTCAAATATCACAATTTTATAATCTTTATTATTATGAAATTACTCCTTTTTTTTTTTTTTTTTTTTTTTTTTTATTTTGACAAAGGTCCAAAAAGGAAGCTAGCTCCTAACTAACTATTAAGACTACAAATTGAAAATTTAACTCTCTTAGCCAAGTTAATACAAGAACTAAGGTGGGGATTGGGGGTACAAATGTTGTGAACTTCTTGATAATGCAAATAAGAGGACTGAGGGAATCTATCGCCGGTCATAGGGTGTTCCAAACTTGTTCCCTTGCATTTCTTGATACTACAAAAATAAAACCTGCAATACCTTTTACCTTTCTTGTTCTTTGCTTTTCACCTGACTGGTCTTCCATACTTCCTCGACATGGCAAAGAATGTGAAGGTAGGGTGTGGAGTAAATGACTGTACCTGATGAAGTTCAAAAATCATGGGGTCTTCCTCATTAGAGCCTACAGATTCCACTTCAGCAATATCATTAGTAGTTAAATCTCTCGTAAGAACCTCACTCTCCTGCTCGATATTTGAACCCTCATTGCTGCTAGAAGCTAGGCCAGTAGATATTTGATCATCTAACTTCTCAACAGCAGCGGTGTTGGATTTGGGAATTCCAGCAATATGGTTGACCACAGTGGTGCCCAGTGATTGCTTGGCCTTTTTCTTTTTGCTCTCTCTATTGGGTTTTGCGGTGTCCGACACCGCGTGGAAACAAAACCCGAAAACCGGATCGCATGCATCATAATTACAACATAACAAGATAGCATGCAGACAAATAAAACACAAACACATAAAGAGAAGAGAGAGAAAGAAGCTCACCCTTGACGCGTACTTCGCTCACTAATCGAGCTCGGACTTGGAAAACTTCAATCCACGCAAATGCAAGCTAAGACCTCCAACGTCTCACACCCTCGATCACCGAACCGGTGATGAGTGACATTTATGTCACTCTTAGGGGTAGTATTTAGGTCTCTTTCCTCCTATTTTCTTAGGTTTTTCAACCTCCTTTCTCCTCTTATGGTTTCTTTATGTGTTGATGAAAAGTATGCTTATTTGCGCTTGTTTTGATAATCTTTATGCATTATTTTATCTTCCCCATGCTCTCGTGATTTTTGCTATCTTTTGTAGGTTCCATGGTGGTCCTAAGCACGGTGGGAGGTCCCTTGGCTAAGCTTGGAGGCATGGAAAAAGGCAAGAGGAGCAAAAAGGGAAGGAGAGGAAGCAAGAAGAGGAAGTGCAAGAGGAGGTGTGGACGAACCTCTGAAAGGTTCGGTCGAACCAAGGTGTGGTTAAACTTTTCAAAAGTTTGACCGAACTTCCAAGGTGCAAAGGAGGCAGTTTCAAACCAGTTTTCAACGATTTTGCAAGAGGGTCGAACCACAAAAGTTCGACCAAACAAGGAGCAGGGAGGTTCGGCCGAACCCACCCAAAGTTCGACCGAACCTACCCAGAGTCCGACCGAACCTACCCAGAGTTCGGTCGGACCTTTTCCCGATCTCAACCGACTTTATACGGACTATTTAAGTTCCTTTTTAGAACGTTTTTGAGGGAGGATAGATTAGCTCAGTAGAATAGTTTTAGAAAGAAAAAACTTCCTCTTAGTTTAGCACCTTAGTTCATTTATTAGTGGATGATTTAGTTTGGAAACTCTCAAAATCTAATCATTGTAGAGGAAAACTTCAAGGTTCATTCTCAGATTTTCAGCATTTATTCAACATTTGAAGCTTCAATAGTAACTTCTTTCACTTGTCACTACTTATTTTCTGATTTTATTTTGTCATTGCAAGTCACTTGAATCTCTTTTAGTCTTGATAAATTGTTGTTGCATGTTAGTTTTATCCATAGTGAATCACTTTTCCCCAATTTTAGAATTACTTAGAACACCAACTTGGAACTTTGCATGTTACTCACAATGAATTGTGAGTAGTCCCCCTTGCTAGGGGTTGGGTGAAGCTCAACCTAATGGTTAATTAAGTAAACTTGGGAGAAGTATTGATGTTTGATTTGTGATTAAATTGATTGTATGAGATTGCTTGTTAGTTCTTCATGATAGGATTAGCTACCCTTGAATTTGGAGCTTGATGGCATGTTATGCTTAGTTAGACTTGGAAATGTAGATTAAGCATGTCATTACTTATTGAAATTTGATTATGTATCTCCTATTGCTAAACTAATGAGGGATCTAAGTTTAGAAGTGTGAGTTGTTTTCCTAATTGCATGAGGTTGGTCTTACATATAGTCCTTGCTATCTCTTGTCTCTTTTACTCCCAATATGCTTAATTGCCATGATTGAGTGGATCCCATTTCCTAGTGCTTTTAATCACTTGATTTAGAACAATAGTTTGTTTGTCTACTTGACGAACCCCCAACCAATATAAGTCTTCGAACTAGCTTGCGTATTAAGATCTTTAGCGATTACATCTTGTTCCTTGTGGACCGAACTCTTACTTGTCATTATGCTTAGTTTGTGAGATGTTTGCTTATAAATGTGTTTGAATGAGTGTGGAATGTGCGACCGTTCTAACGCCCATCAAAATGGCGCCGTTGCCGAGGAATGGTGTTGTTAATTGCTAATTGATTACTTGAGTCTAGTTCACCATTAAAGATAAAAAAAATACAAAAAGAGTTTGTTTCTTTTTGGCTACACTTGTAGCCTTGTTACTAATTGCAATTGTTGAGTGTATGCGTAGAACCCATAACAGGATTTTGGTGCCTTACGATCCCGAGATTGAAAAAACTTTTAGAAGAAGAAGGAGAAGGAGATCCGGTTCTAGGCCGTTAACTACTTCCCCAACTAGAGAGTTCAACTTCGAGGAACAACAAGACCAAATGGGTGATCCACAGCCACCACCTCAAAGACCTTTGAAGGAGTTGGGAACTCCGGGAGGTTATAGAGCTTCGAGTGGGATTGTTCCCCCAAACACCCCGGACAATGATTTCGAGATTCGGCCCGCAATGATAAATTTGATTGAGAGGAGAAAATTTAGTGGAGAAAAACACGAGAGCCCTCTTGCACATTTGAACGAGTTTGAGAAATATTGCAACACGATCAAGGTGAATGGGGTCACTCAAGAGTTTGTGAGACTAAAACTATTTCCTTTCTCCCTAATAGGAAGGGCTCTTGAATGGCTTGAAAATGAGGTGAAACCCAATTCTTTGAGAACTTGGGATGAGGTCACCACGACTTTCTTAGGGAGATTTTACTCTCAAAAGAAAACGGCCAAAGCAAGGGCGTTGATCCAAGGTTTCTGTCAAAGAGCTAGTGAAACCATATACGAGACATGGGAGAGGTACAAAGAATATCAAAGGGAGTGTCCTCATCATGTCATTCCCGCATACCAAGTGCTTCAAATTTTCTACGGAGGATTGAGCCCCCAAGGGAAGACAAGTTTGGATGCGGGAGCCGGTGGCCCTATTATGAACAAAACGGAGGAGAAAGTTATTGAAATCATAGAAGATGTGGTGAGACACCACATGGATTGGAAAGAAGGAGAGAGGGAGTCTTCGAGGAAAGGAGGGAGTGTGGTTTACTTCGTTGATCACCTCAACGCCATCAATAATTTGACATCTCAAATCGCCAACCTTGGCAAGGAGATGACATCAATCAAGGCAAAGCTTGAGTCCTCCTCTTCACACCAAGAGCGTCCTTCCTAATCTAAGGGGAGAGGTATGAGTTCTAACCCTTCTACTTCTACATCTGATAACATGCCAAATGGGTGCTTATTTTGTGAAAATTGTGGATCATATGATCATGAAACCTCTTCTTGCACTTATGATTCTCAACCCCAACCCCAATATGAGGATGGTAATGAACTTGAAAACGAACATGTCAATGCTTTGTCTTATGATAATAGACCTAGAAATGACAATCAAAGATATTTACCACCTAATCAAAGAGGGCAAGGGGAAAATTCCTATAATCAAAGAGGAAATAATTATGATTATCATAACCAAAATTCATGGGGTAATAGGAACCAAAGGGACCAAAATCCCCAAGGTAACTACAACCAACAAGGTGGTTATGGTAACCATAACCATAATAACCAAGGGAATTATGGGAATCAAGGCCAATATCACCAAGGAGGGAACTCTAATAATAGGAACAATTGGAACAACAATTATAATAGAGGTTTTTCTAATCAAAATGCTTCAAATTCGAATGTGAGAGGTACTAGAGCTCCTCAAGATAACTACTATGCACAAACACCTCCACATAGATCCAATTTAGAGGAAATGATGGGAAGCCAAACTAAAATGTTCAACACTTTCATGGTCTCTAGTGATAAGAAATTTAGTGAAGTAATGACTCATAATAAGATGCTTGAAACACAAATTTCTCAATTGACCAATGCTTTAAAGGAAGGGGCTAGCACTTCCAAACTTCCACCCCAATGACTAGATCCCAAGAGACTCGTTAATGCTATATCAACTAGGAGTGGGAAAGTGTTGGAAGAGAGTGTCCCTAAGAAAAACAATGAGAAAATGAACATGAGTGAGCCTCCTCTTGAGAGCGATTTTGAGCATGACGAAGAGAAAGCCTTTGAGAATGAAAAAGAAAAAGAGAGTGAAAAAGAAAAAGAAAAAGAAATAGAAACCAAACAATTGCAAAGACTTCCATATCCCCATAAATTTGTGAGACACAAATTAGATGTGCAATTTGGAAAATTCCTTGAAACATTGAAGCAGATTCGCCTTTCAATCCCTTTTACCGATGCTATCAAGCAAATGCCTAACTATGCTAGGTTTTTTAAAGATATTTTGAGTGGAAGGAGAAAGTGTGATAGAGGGAAACGGTGAATCTCACCGAGAATTGTAGTGTTATTATCATGAATAAGATGCCACCAAAGTTGAAAGATCCCAGTAACTTTTCTATCCCTTGTGCAATATATAAAATGTAAATTGATAATGCTTTGTGTGACCTTGGGGCTAGTGTTAGCCTTATGCCACATTCGGTATATCAAAGACTTGAGATAGTGGAACTTCTACCCATTAACATTACCTTACAATTGGCCAATCGATCCATTAAATTTCCAAAGGGTAAGGTAGAGGATGTTCCTCTAAGGGTGGGAAAGTTTGTAATTCCGGTGGACTTTGTTGTATTGGAAATGGATGAAGATGTTAACATTCCAATAATTCTAGGAAGACCTTTTCTTGCTACTTCGGGTGCTTTAATTGATGTTAAAAGTGCTAAAATTACACTAAAAGTAGGAGATGAGGTAATAGAATTTGACTTGAATGAAAGCATGAAATATCCAAGCTCAACATTGGAAAATTGTATGATGATTAATGCTATTGATTCTATTGTGAATACTATGCATGAACACTTTCTCACTTCTAACAATGCCCTTGAGAATGTTTTATTGAACAAAGAAAAGATAGGGGAACAAAGCAAGGAGATGACATTGTATGAAGAGATGCTTGAAGCAAGTGTGGAAGGAAGCATTGAGCAAGTATGCATGGGAATCAAAACCGAAGATGCATTGGAGATAGCCACTAAAAGAGAAGATAAAGGTGTTCCAATGGTAGAGCTCAAACCTCTACCATCACACCTAAGGTACGAGTTTCTTGGTCCAAATTTAACTTACCCGGTTATAGTAAATTCCTCTTTGAATGAGTGCCAAACTCAAATGTTATGTGGTGTATTGAGAGACCACCAAGGTGCTTTAGGCTATACCATTGATAACCTCAAGGGTATTAGTCCCGCTTTATGTATGCACCACATAACACTTAAGGAGGGTGCTAAGCCTTCCATTGAAAGGCAAAGGAAACTCAATCCTCAAATAGGGGAGGTGGTGAATAAAGAAATCACCAAACTCCTTGATGTGGGCATCATCTTCCCTATTTCGAGTTCTAGATAGGTTTTCCCCATTCATGTGGTCTCTAAAAAGGGGGGAATGACCGTAGTTGAAAATGAGAATGCAGAGCTCAATTCAACTAGAACGGTGACCGGTTAGAATATGTGTATAGACTATAGATGTCTAAATGCATCCACCAAAAAGGATCACTTTCCCCTCCCTTTTATTGACCAAATTCTTGAGAGACTAACAAGGCACAAGTACTATTGTTTTCTTGATGGTTATTTGGGTTTCTTTCAAATCCCTATAAACCCGGATGACCAAGAGAAGACAACTTTTACTTGTCCATATGGTACTTTTGTATATAAGAGGATGCCTTTAGGACTTTGCAATGCACCGGGGACTTTTCAAAGATGTATGATGAGCATTTTTGGTGATAAGCTTGAAGCGGAAATGGAAGTGTTCATGGACGATTTTTCGGTTGGAGGCCTTTCATTTGAGGATTGTTTGTCCAACTTGGGCAAATGCTTGGCTAGATGTGAAAAGGTCAACTTGGTTTTGAATTGGGAAAAATGCCATTTCATGGTAGAAGAAGGAATCGTTCTTGGGCACAAAATATCAAACAAGGGGATTGAAGTGGACAAGGCAAAAGTGGAAGTGATAGAGAAATTGCCACCCCCAATCAATGTTAAGGGAGTGAGATCCTTTTTGGGGCATGCGGAGTTTTATAGGAGGTTCATCAAAGATTTCTCCCTCATTGCTAGACTCCTAAATGCTCTCCTTCAAAAAGTGGCCGATTTTGTCTTTGATGAAGAATGCCTCCGAGCCTTCAATAAGTTGAAAGAAGCTTTGATCTCTTCTCCTATAGTGCAAGGGCCAAGATGGGATTTGCCCTTTGAGCTTATGTGTGATGCTAGTGATGTAGCTATTGGGGGTGTGCTTGGACAAAGAGTTGAAAAGAGACTTCATGTGATCGACTACATGTCCAAGACCTTGAATGAAGCCCAACGTAATTACACTACAACGGAAAAGGAGTTTCTTGCCATGGTGCATGCTTTTGAGAAGTTTTGGAAGTACCTCATTGGCTCCAAAACTATTGTCTACTCCGATCATGCGGCTATTAGGTACCTTGTGGCAAATAAAAAGTCCAAGCCTCGTCTTCTTCGTTGGGTCCTATCACTCCAACAATTTGATGTTGAAATCCGTGACAAGAAAGGGGCCGAGAATGTAATTGCGGACTATCTCTCCCGTTTAGAAAATGTGCAAGCAAGTGATGATGAGGTCCCCATATGTGATGAATTGAGAGATGATGTGCTTTATGTCTTGAATGAGAAAGAGCTTCCTTGGTTCGTCGACTTGGTGAACAACTTGGGATGTGGGGAGTTTCCTCCCGATTTCTCCAAGAATCAAAGGAAGAAACTTAAAAGAGAAGCAAGACATTATGTGTAGGATGACCCCATTCTCTACAAAAGGGGAGTAGATGGTTTGCTCCGAAAGTGTGTTCCAAATGAAGAAGTGCAAAGTGTGCTAAAGATGTGCTATTTTGATCCTTGTGGAGGCCACATGGGGACAAACAAAACAGCCTTGAAGATCTTGCAAAGCGGTTTGTGGTGGCCTCACATCTTTAAGGATGCTTGGGGGTTTGTGAAGACTTGTGACCGTTGTCAACGAACCGGCAACATATCCAAGCAAAATGAGATGCCTCAACAACCATTACTTGAGATACAGGTATTTGATGTATGGGGTATTGACTTTATGGGACCATTCCTTTCTTCTCATAGGAATCAATACATCCTTGTGGCGGTCGACTATGTCTCAAAATGGGTTAAAGCCATTGCCTCCCCAACTAATGACCACAAGGTAGTGATGAAATTGTTCAAGAAAGTCATATTTCCGAGATTTGGGATTCCTAGAGTGCTGGTTAGTGATAATGGTTCACATTTCGTGCATAGTGCCTTTCAAAGGAAGCATGGAGTTCATCAACGATTTGGTTTGACCTATCACCCACAAACTAGTGGGCAAGCGGAAGTGTCCAATCATCAAATTAAGTTGATTCTTGAGAAGACGGTTGCAAGGAATCGAAAAGATTGGTGGGAAAAACTTGATGATGCTCTTTGGGCATATAGAACGGCATTCAAGACCCCTATAGGCACAACCCCATACCGACTTGTGTATGGCAAATCTTGTCATCTTCCGATGGAGCTTGAGCACCGAGCACAATGGGCATAAAGAAAATAAATTTCAATTTGGCAAGTGCAGGAGAGCAAAGATGGCTGGATTTGCATGAGCTAGAAGAGCTTCGATTGGATGCCTATGATTGTGCTAGCATATACAAGGCCCAGTCAAAGGAATGGCATGATCGACACATTGAAAATAAGATATTTCTTGTAGGTGACAAGGTACTTCTCTACAATTCAAGACTGAAATTGTTTCCCGGGAAATTTTTGTCAAGGTGGAGTGGTCCTTTTGTCGTCAAAGAAGTGTTTCCTCATGAAGCCATGGAAATTTCAGATTTAGATGGATTGAGATCATTCAAAGTCAATGGGCATCGCCTCATGCATTACTACGAGGGTGCTCATGTTGGTTTGATTGAGTTGGTAAAATATAATCTTACCTCCTGAGTGAGGAGGTCGTCAAGATATTGACGTTAAAGAAGCGCTTTCGGGAGGCAACCTGAGTTTCTAACCCTCCTCTATTCTATTTTCTTGATGTTTTTCATTCTTCTTTATACAACTTTGGATTGATGGTTTAGTGTGTATTTGGTTTGTGTTGGTATTCTTGTTTGTCTTACCTTCAAAGGGAATGCATTTTCCATGATCTTTTGGCATAATTGTGTGGTATTTTAGTGTGTCTGAGGAGAAGTTTTGTGCAAAATTTTCAGAATTGAGGGTTTTGGGGAAGTTCAATCGAACTCCATATAGGTTTGGTCGAACTTTTCAAAAGTTTGACAGAACCCACAAGGAGTTCGGCCGCTCCTGCTTTAGAATTGAAGTTGGGTTGCAATCTGCCAGATTCTGGGCAATTTGGAAGTTCGACCGAACTTTTCAAAAGTTTGGTCGAACCTCTACTAGTCCGACCGAACCGCCCAAGAGTTCGGCCGCTCCTGTTCTGGAAGTCAAATTAGGTTGCAATTTGCTAGATTCAGGAAATTCAGAAGTTCGACCGAACTTTTCAAAAGTTTGGTCGAACCTCTGGTGGTCAGACCGAACTTCTTCATGGTTCGGCCGAACCTTTTTCGAGCAAGCTCCCAAAATAAAAAAAAGGAGGGTCGCAACTTTCTCATTCCTCCTTCATTCTTTCGGCTCTATCTCTATCTTCTCTTCTCCTTCTCACTCTAAAACTCCATTGTCACCCCTCCTCCAACCTCAAATCTCCATAAAAATCACTCCAATCTCTTCTCTTTCTCACTTCTTTTTCATCCACTACTCAATTCCTACAATCTCTTCATTTTTTCCCCAATTTCTAGGGTTTGAGTGACTTGAAACTTTTGGATTTCTACTTGCTTCCAATCAATTGTGGTATGGTTATTCTAGATTTTGCAAGTTCATTTCTTCAATTTCTCTTAGTTTTACCATGTTTTACATGTTCAAGTATTAATTGTGGTATAATTGAAATTGTTAGTCATGGCTTGTTTGATTTATGTGTTTCTTGGGATTTCCTTGTTGTAATTGGTTGGTTGTTGATAGTAGAACTTGTTTCATGATGAATTTGCATGTATGCCTTGATTTTTCATGATTTCAAATTATTTTCTTGAATATGTAGATTTTTCACTAGGTTGTTCATGATACATTTTGATTGAGAAATTCTTGAGTTGGATGTAATTTTGTGATTATTACTCATTTTTCTTGGTTTGATTTTGATGAGTTTTGAGTGATTTTCATGAATTTTAGGGGACATCATGCCCAAATTCACCTAGGTTTTCTTAGGATTTGCATTTGATTGCCATAGGACATTTAGCTCGTGCCTTGGTTTATAAGTGTCCATTAAAGCCTTGAATTGTATTGTTATTATCTTCTACATCTATTTCACAACTCATGGCTTTTACTCTCATCGCATACACTTTTTATCTTGGCAAGCTTCTTGTGCCTCCTCTTGGCTTGAATCTTCCTAATGTTAGTCCTTGGTGATTTTGTAGATTCACAATGCATCTTTTTGGCAAAGGCAAGTCCAAGAGGAAGAGGACAGGTGAATCTTCATTACCCACTTTTCCACCTCCACCCGGCATTAATGATCATGGCATCATCGCTCCGAATAAGCACTTTTGGGATGTCTATAAGACCCTCATAGACCATCATACACGATCGACAAGGTTCTTCTGCGGTAACACCTTAACAAAACTTGGCATCATGGATGAAGTAGTCCAGCTCGCACAAAACTTTGGTTGGGGCGAGTTCATCAACCTCCACGCTCACACCTATGAGCGCGTCACATTGGAGTTCCTTGCTTCCCTCCGTAAGGAAGTCATTGAAGAAGATGATGAAGGGAATGAATCTCAAATTATTCTTCACTTTCGCATGTTCAACGAAGACCATTCCCTAACCGAGAGTGAGCTCAACGACATCTTCCATTGGCAAGCAACCGGGTTATATCGACCCTCCGATATGACCTCAATGTGTCGCATCCCCTATAATGAACAAGAATGGTGGCGGAGCATCTCCACCAAGCTCGTTTTTCGCACTAACGCCGCAAAGGTTAACAACATCATTCATATTGCTTTGAGATACTTTGCCCGGCTCCTTCAATATGTCGTATTCTTCAAGGAAAACCTTGGCTCTATGGTGAAAGATGAGGTAGCTTGCCTCTACTTGGCCGACAATCCTCAGTGCTTGAAGTTCCAATGCTCCACCACCTTTATCTCGAGATTGTTGGACACTCGCAATAGGCGGCTTGGTGATGAGATACACATGGGGCGCATGATCACTCTCATTGCCCTTTATTTGAAAGGTGGAGCTTACAAGGACCAAATTGATTTGCTCCCCCATGTGCTCCAAAACAAAGAAGAAGAGGCTATCCGCTATCCTCCATATGCTCTCTCTATTGTTGCACTCCGCAACCAACGCTTCATCAACTACACCACCCAAAATCGCAAATTTATCCTCTTGGTCAATAATGGAGAAGAATGGTGTGTCCTCCCGGATCCCCCTCACACTTCGATAGATCCTTCTAACCCGCTAAGATGGAAGATTGCGCGGAAATTCATCCCCGATAAATTAAGGAAGAATCAAGTCGGCGGTGCAATTCCACACCCTCAACCGGTCTACCAAATGGAGCAACCCATTCCCCCCCTAGTGGGGGAGGTGAGACATCTTCTTCTTCTTCTTCTTCTCCTTTTGATATGACTGTCCTCCGTAGTACCCTCGATGGTATTCGTCATGATAATCAAGCTTCCATTGAACAATGGGGGTACTACGGAAGGATGAACTATGATAATCTTGTGCAAGCGGGCGTTCAAACGCCCTATGTTAACTATCCCTACCACCCGCCTCAAGAGGGTCCAGTTCCACATTGGGACCCCTATGACCCAAACAACCTCACCCCCAACACCTATGCTTATTGGGAAGGTCCTATCGACCCGTCCCAACGTGTTGGTGCCCCACCATACAACCCATATCGGCCAGGTGGGTGTGACTACGCCTATGATCCAGCATGTACATCAACCCCGAATCCTTTTGATGGTGGTTGGGGTACTCAAGGGTGGCCCTATGATCACTTTAACCAACCCTTCCATCCATTCATGGATCGCCCCGGGTTTGATTTCATCAACCCTCCTAAGGAACGGGAGGATAGAAACCCCCAATGAGTGTTCTCCCCCTCCCTCCCCCCCCCCCCCGGGAATTCCATGCCTTTCACTTTTGCTTGAAACGTGCAAAAGACTAGCGTAGGGGAGGATGTTCCTTTTGGTTGAAGTGTACATAGGAGGGTAGTGTGGTAGGATGGTAACTTGTGCATATGGAGAACCATTGAGGATAATGAATTTGTTGTAGTTAGTGATGATTTTTGGTTGGTTATTTTTTTTTTATGATGATGATGATTCGTATGATAATGATGTTATGGTGTGAACAAGTTTGAATAAGTTATTGTTCCCTCTTCTCTCTTGATCTAATGAACAAATTTTCAATCCAAATCCCTTAATCCAAATTTTGTAGATAGCCTTTTGTCAGTCAATTTCTTTTGTTTATAATTCTAGTCTTTTTCTTTTGTTCACTAACTTTTCTTTGTATAGTTGTAGTGTCTTTTCTTTTGTCTCACTTTCCTTGTAGCTTGAAAAAGGAACCACAAAAAGATGGAATAAGGAGCAACTCAAGCTCCGGAAACCTTGGTGAGATCACAATATTTGTCTTGTGTTCTAATTCAAGCGGCATTTGGTGAGATCTTTCCCTACTTTTCTTTTATTTTCCTTTGTGTGCATAGTTAGTTTAGACTAGGATGGTGTTGATTGTTCGAGGTTGTTTGCATTTGATTCTACAGAATCTGGTGATCGTTGGTATTGATGCCGAATGATCTTTGTTTGTCGATTGGGAATTATATGTTTACTTGCCTTTTATCTCTCTTGTACTCCTTCCTTTTGAAAAAAAATAAAAGAAAAACAAATCGAAAAATGTGAAAAATGAAAAAGATTTTCCTTTTTTTTCAAGGCAAACCACGAAAAGCTTAGTTATTTCATTTTCATTTTGAGCATAATAAAGTTGACTTGTGTGTTTGAATGCTTTATTTCTTGAGTGTTATAAGTTTGCATGCTTCGGGATTGCCATTGGTTGACTCTAGGATATGTTCATGCTAAGTTAGTTGTTCTAGAACTCGTAAGGCCCATCGAACCCAAATTCACTTGCTTGTGGTAAGAAGGTGTTGCTTTCATTAGGGGATTTGAAGCCCTAGAGATGGTTTTTGTAACCCGATGTGAGCTTTATTGTTCAAACCTCCAACATTACTTGTATGAGCGACGTAAAATCCTCACCAAGGCATGCTTAGATCTAGAACTTGTCGTATGGCTCCTGAGATCGAGACCGAACTAACCTAGGAATGACAAAGGCATTCTTCATTCGGTGACTATTTTGTTTTCTAGGATTAGCTTTTATTTTTATTATCTTTTGTATTTTTGGTTGCATTTGCCCTTTTTTTTTTGCTTATCATGTTAAGTCTTCCCCTCCTTGATTATAGCACATTACAAGCCCATGGCCCTTTTTGTTTTACTTTCACCCTTAGAATTGTGAAGCTCAAGCCATGAAAGCTTATTGTAGTTTTGATTTGCAATTTGGAAGGGAATGGTTCTAAATGGAAAGTGAAGTAGTGATTTTGTGAATATGCGTTCAATAAAAGTGAATGCAAATCCTAGATTAAGCCTTCCACAGTTACAAAAGGCAAGGATAATGGAATAAAGTTGAAAATAAAAAATGATGAGAATTTACAAAATGGAAAAAGCAGGAAAAAAAAAGGAAGAAAAGAAAAAAAAGAAAAAAAGGGGGAGAAAAAGAGAGGGTTGATGAATGAAGATGTAAGAGGAAAATTAAAGCTCAAAAATGTTTGGCAATTTAGTTCAAGTTTGCGGCAACGTAGTTTGAAAATTGGTAGATGTTTGATTTTGAAAAAGAGGCTTGATCACCCTTTGCTTCACAATTAGGCTAAGCAGCAGTTTCCAAATTTTTCCACACCCTTACCACCTAGCCAACGTTACAACCCTTTTGATGCTCTTTTGACTTATGTTGGTTGAGTCACTAGTCGGTGGAGGGAGCTAGATTTCAAGCATATGGAAAGGGCATGACTTGGTAATATGTCGGGTTCCTCTATTTTGCATTGTTTTATCTTTGTCCCGACTCCTTCGAGAAGTTACAAGATGCTATCTCCAAGGGTAGATTTGAATCTAGATGAGAGAACACGGTAAGATTGTATGGAATGCAGGGGGAGTGGTGCATGTTAGAGTTCCCTATGCTTAGCATGACTTTTCCTGCAATCAACCTTTGGCATCCCCTTGCATGCTCACTTCTACTACTTAAAAAGTTTGGCATTCATTCATGTTTGTTATCTCTAAAAGCTTGACTTGACAATGATTTGTGTTGTATTTGTTGCTTTTCTTTCCCTTGTTTTTGGTTTGTCTTGAACACAATTTTGTAAGAGTTGTGGGGGTATGCTCTTTGAAACCCTCCCGAGATCACAACTCGTCCTCATCGGCGACCTTAGGGTTTAAATGGCTTGTTGCTTTTTCTAAAAGCAATTTCGGATTTTCTTTTGTTCTTTGCTTGTTTAAATAACTTAATCTTTCTCCCTTATTCATCTTATTTTGCTTTGCTCGAGGGCGAGCAAAGGCTTAGCGTGGGGGAATTTGATGAGTGACATTTATGCCACTCTTAGGGGTAGTATTTAGGTCTTTTTCCTCCTATTTTCTTAGGTTTTTCTACCTCATTTCTCCTCTTATGGATTCTTTATGTGTTGATGAAAAGTATGCTTATTTGCGCTTGTTTTGATAATCTTTATGCATTATTATATCATCCCCATGCTATCGTGATTTTTGCTATCTTTTGTAGGTTCCATGGCGGTCCTAAGCACGGTGGGAGGCCCCTTGGCCAAGCTTTGAGGCATGGACAAAGGCAAGAGGAGCAAAAAGGGAAAGAGAGGAAGCAAGAAGAGGAAGTGCAAGAGGAGGTGCGGCTGAACCTCTAAAAGGTTCGGTGGAAGAACATTCGCATAGAAGAGTCTCTGTATCATGCATGCTCCTCCACTTTTGAAAAACCAAGGTGTGGTTAAACTTTTCAAAAGTTTGACCGAACTTCCAAGGTGCAAAGGAGGTAGTTTCAAACCACTTTTCAGCGATTTTGTAGGAGAGGTCGAACCTCAAAAGTTCGACCAAACAAGGAGCAGGGAGGTTCGGCCGAACCTTCCCAGAGTTCGACCGAACCTACCCAGAGTCCGACCGAACCTACCCAGAGTTCGGTCGGACCTTTTCCCGATCTCATCCGACTTTATACGGACTATTTAAGTTCCTTTTTAGAACGTTTTTGAGGGAGGTTAGATTAGCTCAATAGAATAGTTTTAGAAAGAAAAAACTTCATCTTAGTTAGCACCTTAGTTCATTTAATTAGTGGATGATTTAGTTTGGAAACTCTCAAAATCTAATCATTGTAGAGGAAAACTTCAAGGTTCATTCTCAGATTTTCAGCATTTATTCAACATTTGAAGCTTCAATAGTAACTTCTTTCACTTGTCACTACTTATTTTCTGATTTTATTTTGTCATTGCAAGTCACTTGAATCTCTTTTAGTCTTGATAAATTGTTGTTGCATGTTAGTTTTATCCATAGTGAATCACTTTTCCCCAATTTTAGAATTACTTAGAACACCAACTTGGAACTTTGCATGTTACTCACAATGAATTGTGAGTAGTTCCCCTTGCTAGGGGTTGGATGAAGCTCAACCTAATGGTTAATTAAGTAAACTTAGGAGAAGTATTGATGTTTGATTTGTGATTAAATTGATTGTATGAGATTGCTTTTTAGTTCTTCATGATAAGATTAGCTACCCTTGAATTTGGAGCTTGATGGCATGTTATGCTTAGTTTGACTTGGAAATGTAGATTAAGCATGTCATTACTTATTGCAATTTGATTATGTATCTCCTATTGCTAAACTAATGAGGGATCTAAGTTTAGGAGTGTGATTTGTTTTCCTAGAGAGAAGAGAGAGAAAGATGCTCACCCTTGACGCGTGCTTTGCTCACCAATCGAGCTCGAACTTGGAAAACTTCAAGCCCCGCAAATGCAAGACATCCAACATCTCACACCCTCGATCACCGAACCGGCCCCTACTATAATTCCCCGTATTTTTATACGTATTTTAAATTTAAATAAGTATTTTAGAAAATTGCTAGGCCTATGACCACATTAGTGAAGAAGGACAAGAAGTTTGAATGGGATGACGAATGTGAGGTGGCGTTCCAAATCTTAAAACAAAAGCTAATTACAGCGCTAGTGCTTACACTGCCAGATGATAGTGGTATATACGACGTGTATAGTGACGCATCCAAGAATGGTCTAGGATGTGTGCTTATGCAAAATGGGAAGGTGATTGCTTATGCATCAAGGCAGTTAAAGACTCATGTAGTAAATTATCCTGCAACCCATGATTTAGAGTTAGCTGCAATTATTTTTGCGCTAAAAATCTGGAGGCACTATTTATGTGGGGTGAAATGTAGAATCTACACAGACCACAAGAGTTTGGAATATATTTTCACCCAAAGGGACTTAAACTCACGCCAAAGGAGATGGTTAGAGTATAACACAGACTATGACTTAGACATACAATATCATGAGGGGAAAGCGAATGTCGTCGCAGATGCCCTAAGTCGTAAAACCAGTCATGGACTGAATACTTTGATAGTGGCGGATGAGTTATGTAGAGAAATGAGAAAAATGAACCTTGAGATGGTAGAATGGGGACAGCCAGCAGTTATACTTACAAATCTGAGTATTCAACCAACGATATTTGATGAGATAAAGGAAAACCAAAAGGGAGATGTGAAGTTGGATAGGATTCGTGAGAAAATAAGTCAAGGAAAAGCCACAGATTTCAAGATTCATGACGACGGTAGTCTAAGGTACAAAGGTCGTTGGTGTGTACCACAAAAATGTGAGGATGTGAAGAGAAAATTAATGGAAGAAGGCCACAATACACCATACTCAGTACACCCATGAGGGGACAAGTTGTATAAGGATTTGAAAAAGGTGTATTGGTGGCCTAGAATGAAGAATGAAGTTGCGGAATTTGTGTCAAAGTGTCTAACTTGTCAAAAGGTAAAGATAGAACACAAAAGACCGCAAGGAACTGTACAATCTTTGAAAATTCCTGGTTGGAAATGGGATTGTATTTCAATGGACTATTTCAATGGACTTTGTGACTTTCCTTCCAAAGTCAAAGAGTGGAAATGACACCATTTGGGTAGTGGTGGATAGACTCACAAGATCACCGGTGTTTATACCAATGAAGGAGACCTGGAAGATGGAACAACTTGCAAAAGCTTACATAAAAAATGTGGTGAGATTACATGGAGTTCCAAAGGATATAGTGTCTGATAGAGATTCTAGGTTTCTTTCAAGGTTCTGGAAGAGTGTGCAGGAAAACTTTGGTACAACACTTAAGATGAGTACAGCCTTTCACCCTGCCACAGATGGACAAACTGAGAGGACCATTCAAACCTTGGAAGATATGTTGAGATCTTGTGTAATAGATTTCCAAGGGGGATGGGAAGATAGCTTAGACTTAATTGAATTTTCCTATAATAATAGCTACCATGCGAGTATTGGCATGGCCCCATTTGAGGCATTATATGGAAGGAAGTGTCGCTGTCCAATTTGTTGGAATGACATAAGTGAAACAATGATTCTAGGGCCTCAAATGATCGAGGATACAGTTAAGAAAGTGAGGGAGATTCAAGCTAAGATTCAAGCGGCTCAAGATCGCCAAAAGAGCTACGCGGATTTGAAGCATAGAGAGGAGGAATTTGAGGTCGGTGACAAGGTATTGTTAAAAGTGTCACCAATGAAAGGTGTAATGAGATTTGGAAAGAAAGGAAAACTTAGCCCAAAGTATATTGGACCATATGAGGTATTGTAAAGGATAGGAAAAGTAGCTTATAGATTGGCCTTACCTATGGAACTAAGTAAAGTGCATGATGTATTTCATGTATCTCAGTTAAGAAGGTATATCTCAGATAAGTTGCACGTGTTACAACCCAAAACTATTGAGTTAGATCAAAGTTTAACTTATGAGGAAAGACCTGTCAAGATCCTTGACAGCAAAGTGCGTAGTACACGTAACAAAGAGGTTAAGATTGTTAAGGTACTATGGTCTAACCATGAGTATGAGGAAGCCACATGGGAAGCCGAGGACGAAATGAAAAAGAAATCTCCCGAGTTGTTTGAGGTATTTCGAGTCACGAGTAGGGGTGAGCAAACCGGGTACCCGGTCAAAATTTTAGGATTCGGACCCGGAATTGGTTGGGACCGGGTCCTAAAATTTGGAACCGGAATTGGAACCGGTACAACCGGGTCCTAAAATTTAGGAATTGGAATTGGTTCCACCGGGTACCAGTTCCGATTCCGGGTACCCACTTATATATATAAGTGTTGAAGTATACAAATCATAATTTTTTTTTGGTTTATTTATACTTTTAGCGTTTAATACTTATATTTTTATATACATTAAGCTATTTTAATTATATTAAATATTAATATTTTTTTTACTTTACTAATTAGCTACGTTCAACATATTTTTTTTTTTAAATATATTTTGTACAATATATGTTGGGTAACCGGTATAGTCTAGAAGTTTTAGGGTTTTCTTTAAAGTGGGTTGAGAGTTTTATAAGCAATTGGGCTTAGAAATTAAAATGGGTTGTACATAACTCTTTAGTTTCTTAAAAACACAAATAATCCACATACTATATCATATACAACCGGGTACCCAGTGGGTACCGGGTCCAAAATTTTAGGATTTGGAACCAGAATCGGTTACAACCGGGTCCGAAATTTTGGACCCGGTCCCGGAACCGGTGAGACCAGTTCTGGGTCCGGACCCGGCGGGTCCTAACCGGTTCCGGGTACCCTGGATCTTTGCTCACCCCTAATGCTCACCCCTAGTCACGAGGGCGTAACTCGTGCTTTTTAGGGGGGTAGAACGCGATAGAATTTCGTGTTCTTTTTACCTATAATTACAGTTATTTTGTGCTTCTTGCACATTTCTAATGGTTAATTCAAGAAATTTTTATTTTAAAAGGGACGATTAAGGAAAAATATGACAAAAGAGTACAGCAATATTATACAAAGTGAGGAAAAAATTTGAATTTCATTGCCCAAGTTTCGAGACGAAACTTTTTTTAGGGGGGTAGACTGTAATAACCCGTATTTTTATACGTATTTTAAATTTAAATAAGTATTTCTTGAAGTATTTAAAAATAATTCGAAATGAATTATTTAGGGTTTTCTTCAATACAAAAAGAATGATTTTAATTAAAAGTATGTTTTATTATTTAATAATCTTGAAAGTATTTGATTTCATGATTTAAAAATATTGGGGCATATTATTTTATAAAAGAAAATTCATTTTAAAAAGTCAAAAGTCTAATTTGAGTAGGAAAGGGATTATTAAGGGAGGTAAGTAGGAGGTTAAGAGAGAGGGTATAAATACCTATCATATGCCTAGGGTGGAGTGCACCCAAAGGTAAATTCTCTCTCTCCTCAACTTTTCTCTTAATTTTTCCCCTTTCCCTTTTATTAATTAATTTAATTATTTATTGTTTAGCCACCACCACACACGCCGGCCACCACCACCAACCTTCGCCGGCGGCAGCAACCACCAGGCAGCGTGGCAGCGGCGGCCCAGGTGGTTGCGTGTTGCCTATTCTCCGTTCTTAATTTTCTTAATCACGTTTTAATCACATTAGATTCTAACTCATCCGATTTTTACAAAAAATAGTGTTTTTTGTGTGTAAACGACATTCTAAACAAAACTCACTACCTATGGTGAGTACCACCCTCTCGTGGCCAAATTCAGCCTCTACATATTGTAGTGAGTACCATAGGTAGAGGCTATGGTAGTGAGTACCACCCTCTCGTGGCCAAATTCAGCCTTTAAATATGGTTTTCGGGTAGTTTTTGATTTTAACGAAGGATTTATGTTTTTTTTTTCTAATTAAATCTACCTAAATCTAATTATTGTTTTTGGGTTTTGTGATGATTCTTAGGATGTTTAATAACAAGTATTTTATTTATAATTTTCAGATTTTAGTTTTGAATTAATTAGCCCCAAAATTGAAAACCCTAGGTTTCTAAATTAATGTGTGTTACTGGGATTTGATTGTGGATGATCTAAATTATTGAAATAGGTGTTTTAAAATTAAATTACAGAAATTTAAGATGTTTTAATAATGCTGGAAATTTTATATATAAGCCTAAATTAAGTTTCTTGAAGGAATTTTTATTTACCCATATAATTGGGAACAAAGTAAGGGTTTTAAATAAAATTTCAGCTTATTTTAAAGGTTTTGTGAGTGATTTAAAGAGAGTATATATTGCTGGAATTTTTGTGTTAAAGTGGTATTAATACTCCTTTATAATTTTGGTTTGTAGGAGACTTCCAAGTGAGTGACTTTGTGTAATCGTGCTATTTTGAGATCATATTCAAGATACGTTCGCGTACTTGGTAAAGTTTAAGTGTATAGAAGCAGGCTAGGCTTTGTTAAATAATTCCAAGCATTATCATGATAGGTGTTGGATGGAATTTGTTGATTGGATTGATGTTGGTGAATGATTGGTGATGTATGAATTATTCGTGGTGGATTGTTGTTTGGAATTAATTATATTGGCATGTTGATTGCGAACCATACTTTTATTATTGGCATGTTAGAGAGCATGTTTGATTAAACTAAATGTTTAATTTGGTTTGGAATATGGAAAATAAATTTTATTATGATTCATATAAATTTTATTGATTCTATAAGCATGAGGAGGGAGCTATTTAAGTGTCTTTGTACACGAGGACTAAATTATATTTTGGTGCCTATGTGCACTTAAGGTGTTTCTAACACTGAGGGATAGGAATTGTGGCGCACTATGCTTTGAAGGTGTCCTTGACACTGAGGTAGTTTAAAAAGGGTTCAACATTAAATTTATGTGGTCACTAATTATTCAAGAGTTAAATCGGTATGTTTGATTGCTTGAATAAATTGTAGTGTTTGGTTTGTGTTGTGTTGAGAGTCATCACCAAGTCTAATAATTGGTAAATAACGTAAAGTGAAAGAGATTACGCACCAAAACTCTTGGAACGTATATACCTTGAGTATGAACATATGGGGGGAGTTATGGGGTTTTATATTTAACCATAACTTCTACTGGAGTACAGGACGCTGTATTTTCCTTTTTATTATGCGCAGGAATTCCACCACTTACTAGTGGTTTATTTTATACTCTCACGGTTAGCTCCCGTGTTAGTACCCCTTTATTAGGGCAGGTTAGGGGGGAAACCCGTACGATGCGTAATCAAGCTAAATAATTGGACTAGTTTTTGGTCTAGTTAAGTGTTGAATCTTTGTATGCTTGTAAACAGGTGCAACAAGGTAAGTTGTGTGTTGATAGGATGAAAGCATGTTAGTGTGTTCTTATTACGCTTATGTACTCAGCTTTGCTGATTGTGTGTTTGCATGTTTGTTTGGCCTTGTCTTTACCTTGGCCCTACAACGACCCATTTCCATGGTGAGTAGTGGGGACAAGTAGAGAGAAGCTTTTCAGGTGATGAGGCATAATCATGATGGGGCATGAGAGAAGAGTGAATCATGCTTAGTTATCATAGGAATATGATGTGTTTACTGCTTTGAATTATTATTTCTATATGTTGATCATGAGACTAACGCAAAAGGATTTTTAAGTGTTTTGGTTTAAGGGCCTACAATGGTTCCAAGTTGTAGGTTGACTTCGTTTGACTTTGTTTGACTTTTACTTTGTTTGGTTTGACTTTTAAATTTGATTTGATTTTAAAATAGTTTTAAAGGTAGTCTTCCGTTGTATACCTTTGATAATTGTCTTAGCCGTTTTCACGGTGGCGGTAATATCTTAGATTTTCCTTTTTTGTATTTTAAAAGGGGCAAACAGGTATTTTAAAGGAAAGGAATTTCTAGGGTGTTACACCTACCCCGTAGCTTAGACGGGGCTAAACCAAAATTACTAGAGTTTTACGAACTTAAGGCTTTTTCACTTAATAGGAGATTCCTTTTGAGTTCTACTCAAGTGATTTTTCTCATTACCCAAGGTGGGTATTTATAGGGAAAAGCTCTCATGAGTTTCCAATCAACTTTCCATGTGGGAGAGTTGGTGAAATGCCAAAAGAATGAATTAATTTAATTCTAAACTAAATTAAGATAGCAATTCAATTAGAAAACAACAAGTGTCACAAGGAGAGCAAGGGAGTAGGTGAGGACCACAAGGTCTCCTTGCTCCCCAAGTAAGACCCTCCCAAAACTGGGTCCAATAGGCTACGGCCAGCTGACCACCAATCCTTGAGCAACAAGGCGCGCCACGCTAGCAGCCCTTGTGCTCGGATGGCCCAGCTAGCAAGGCCCAGCCATTGCACGCATGCCTAGCAAACTTCGCATGCTTGTGGGCTGCTATGTGTGCTGGCGCTAGCAACAGCTAGCGAGGCCCAGCGAGTTTGCTAGCTGCAGGCTTTGCTAGCGCTGCTAGCATGCTTTGCTAGCTCGGCATGGCGCGACTACCCAGCTAGCACGCGCATGTTGTTGCTGGGCTTGCGGCCATTGCCTTGCGTGCTAGAAGCCCTTGCTAGCCACATTGCCCTAGTCCTTGCATGGCTAGGCCATTCCGAGGCTAAGGCTATGCGTTATGACTTGTTGTTTGACTAATTTTCTCGTCTCGTCGATTGCATAAATTAACTCGACGTTCGACACTCGGCTTCGACGCTCTAAGCTCGGAATCCGACGTCTCAGTTCATAAAATCTCTATCGACTTATTTATTCCTCCGGATTAATTCGTCGTCTTGGTTCAGTTACATGATTAGGTGTGACCCGAAGGGTTCAGTCAAGAGCAAGTAGTAATATTAATTATACTTCCTCCGTTAATGGTTATTTGCAACAATTGTACCTTTCGCAGAGGCAAATGCAAAACCTTTAAAGCATGGTTATTGAAATATAAGGGCATGTAATTAAGTATTAATCCAACTAAAAAAATCACAATTAACAAAAACCAGCAAACCCAAAACCCGGAATCACCAAAACCACCAACACACACAACTAATCACCACCATACCCACGAACCCACAACCACCACCACCACCAAAACCTAAACCCACAACCACAACCACAACCACCACTAAAACCAAGACCAGAAACCACAACCACTGAAATGCACAACCACCAAAACCAGAACCCACAACCACCACCAAAACCCACGAACCCCCACCAAAACCCACAAACCCCCACCGAAATCCACGAACACCACCAAAACCCACGAACCCATGAACCAACGAAACCGACAACCACCACCAAAACCCAACCACCAACAAAACCCACAACCACCGAAAACCACCAGAATCACCAAACCCACCGAATCCCAGACCCAAAACCACCATCTAAACCCAATCACGAACCCAGCCAAAACCACCACGAATCAAATCCCAACGAACCATCACCATGAACCAAACCCAACCAAAACCACCAAGAACCACCGAAACCCTTTCGAAAAAGAAGAGGAAGAAAAAGAAGAGGATGAGAGATAAAATTGAAGGAGGAAGAAAATTGGGGAAAACTAGAGATCTAGGGTTGGCTCAAACGGAGGATGAGAGAGAGAAGAGAGAGAAAGTGGGAAGATGAATGATTTTTGGTGAAAATGATTACAATAATCAGATTTATTAGGTAAAAAGTTAAATTAGGTTAGTGATTTAATTAGATGTCTAAGTTGTTTAAGTAAGGGTAATGGGCATTTTGTTGGCAAAAAGTTACTAAAAGTGGAAAGAAAAAAAAAATTGTTGCACATAATAGATAGCAACCGAAAATAGAAAATGTTGCAGATAACCGTTAACGGAGGTAGATTGATATTACTGATCGGAAGCGGCCTCCAGCTAGGCATTCCGATCACTTGATCTCACTGAATAATTAGCTTTCCTAATTAGTATCGAACCCTCTATCGGAATAATATAATACACTTGTTTGAAGGATACCATTCCTTTCATTCTTGACGCGACCCCTCTTTTCTAGCCCCACCATCAAAGTGGGCATGAACAAGGTTTCAGAAACTTTGGAGTCCTTAGCCTTGTGAGAATCAAGATGCCCATCATGGGTGGTCTTTTCCTTTACTCGTACAGTCATCCATGAAATAGTAGAATGTTTGAAGAAACTCAAGGTTTTCCCTTGACTCAGGTCTATGTAAAACACATCAGAAATCTTATTAGACTGATTACTTCTCAATCTGTTGACGAAAGTATGGATTTTCCCCGATCCCTTGTCTTTAGCATGCCTAGAATCCTGGTTGTTTGGGGAGTTGGTAGCCTCATCGTCCCCTTTTTCCAAAGGAGTTACAGTTACAGTTACTGTTGCGATAAGGTTCTCTACCACCATCTCACTAGCAGCATCCAAGTTGAGTAACTCTGTAATGTCACTCTGAACGTCACTACTAGAAAAATTGTTAGATTCAAGGCTGACATCTGACTTACTGATCTTTCCCTTTTTGTTGAATATGTCATGTGGCAGGTCGAAATCCTCAGTGTCTCTCTTTCCCTTGAGCTAACTCCCCCAAGCCAAACCTTTGCTTGTCCCAATGCAAAGATCTCATCAATGAACAAATAAAACATACTTCACCCCAAAATCAACTAAAACCAAGTATAATAAATTTAAGGCAAATCCAACAAATATGCATCAAAGTCAACCAATCAATTCCATCCAACCACTAATCCACCCTAACAATCGTCAAACAAAGTAAACCATAAGTGTATATGGATATCATGACTAGTGCTCACACATTCTTCACTCATATATGTGGCGGATATAAAATGTATTCGATCGCTCTCCATCCAACCCCTTTAATGTGAACAATGCCCTCCCAAACTCACAACACTCCTGTGTTTAAAAAGACAAGCACTCAACCTAGTAGTCGACTCGAAATATGTCAAGTCATTCTTTGCATTGATAAACAACTTATTTCACATCCATATAACTCTAAGCACAAAGGTTAGAAGGTCTTCAAATCTTTTAATGTAAGGCTAGGGTAAAAGGGTATGGAATATTTGGGAAAATGTGAGACTAAAGTCATGTTGTAGGGAGCCAAATCCTAATAAAACTAAGGTAAAAAATAAATAATGACCAATCATCTCCAACCCAACTCTACAAAAATTCACCAAACAACTGACCAATCATATCAAAATTTCCCAACACTTACAACTTCACTCATAAAAATATAGCAATGTAGAATTAGATTGAATCAAACAAACTTTGAATTTTTTTCAACTTTGAATTTTTTTTTTTTCTCAACACTTATTTTTTTTTTTCTCTTTTCTTTTAGAACATTTGAACATTGAAACTATTATTTTTTTTTCTTTTGCTCTTTTTTTTTTTCTCTTTTGAAGTTCACTTTCTTTTTTTTTCCTTCTTCTTTTCCTTTTCTTGATCATCTTCTCCTTTTTTTTTCTTTTCATCATGCTTTATTTTTCCAAGAATTTTCAACTTTCAAATCACCAAAAATAAACCACAATCAAGAACAAATCAACTTCTTAAAACCCACCCACATTGTGCAACAAATAAGCATACTACAAACTCCCTCACCTCACTCACTAATAGCTCCCCCAAGCCAAGCTTGGGACTAGTAATCAATGGGGTAAAATAGGCTTGTAACGTGGCTAAATAAACAATGAAAAGTCAAGGCAACAACATGGGTAGCAAGAAGGGAACAAATGCATCTAAAATCATCTGAAGGCCACCTAAAATAACAAATGCCTTCGTCCTCCTCAATGTGCATGACATGAGACATACGAGCATTACTCAAAGTCATAAACCAATAATCAACTTCATTGACATACTAGGAACTATCAGACAATTCCTAACTTAATCAACTAGTCAAGCACCAAATCCACAAATAGTTGAACAAAGTTGACTCATATCAAGGCATCAAAGCAATCAAACATCAAATCATGGCTAACCTATCCACAATATTCATCATCATGTACCAAGAATCAAAACAATTTTCATGTATGGGGCAAAGGGAAGCATGATTTATCATTCATTATATTGTATTTTTGTATATTTTTTTAATTTTCAACTGTTTTGTATTTTTTTCATTTTTTCAAAGCAATAAAATCTACACTAGAAAGCTATAAAAACTATACTAAACACACCTAAAATCAAAGAGAGAGAGAAGAAATAAAATACTACCTCTACCAAAAATCTCCTCCAAGCCAAAATCAGACAATGTCCTCATTGGCTCGGGAATTAGCCTCAGCACGGCTAATCATCACCATCCTCATCCATCGCTCCACCTCCACCACTGCCACCTGCACCAGAAGAACTCCCACCAAGATTGTTAGGATTAACATTACCCTCCCATCCCCCCAAAAGGAAAGTTTGGCCGTAGCTAGAGAAGGAGGAGTAGTCTATGTATACACCCTGGGAGTTGGGATTCACATATCCCCCGGTGGTGGCTGGAACCAGTCTGAGCGAAGGGTCTCAGTAGGAATAGCACCACGATGAGCATAGTCATCGTATATTGGGAAAAGACCCCTACTTGTGTTCCTCTCTACATACCCAACCCTGTAGTCAAGGGACCTAACTAGCCTCCTAATATCCCCAACCTCCGTCCTAAGCTCCCCCTGGCTCCTCTCTATCCGACCTATGGCCTGACCAATACTTTGAAGGTCCTAAATAGTCTCGGGGCCCGATCTAGGCCGGTGAGGAGGTGGTTGAGGCACATGTGGCTGTGGCACAAGCGGCTGGGGCTGTGCTTGGGGTTGGGCCCCGAGAAGTAGACGGATGTAGGTATAAGACTGATGTTTGGGAGGGAAGCTGGTCAACTCTGTGTCAGGGAGAGGAAATACAGGCACATAGTCTCTCCCTCTCTGCACTAGCCACTCTAAGACTTGACGATGGTTTTGCCTAACCCAATTTAACCCCCCGTAGTAGATCAAGGTCTAATAGGATACCCCCCCCCCCC
This sequence comes from Chenopodium quinoa, assembly GCF_001683475.1. NCBI lineage: Eukaryota > Viridiplantae > Streptophyta > Magnoliopsida > Caryophyllales > Amaranthaceae > Chenopodium > Chenopodium quinoa. Next base: position 1,921,827 of record NW_018745650.1, read on the forward strand.
CAACAGTTGGTTATCCCCTCATAGTTGGTTTCACTAAACCTCGCCTTTTTAACTGCTATCCTAGTAATTAAGCCACCAAAGTAGATTGGGGGTTTAATGTTGGTATCACATGTGTTCCCATGACTACTCAAATGACTTATAATATAACGGACAATGCTCAATCTAACATATCCAAAAATATAATGCCCTAGGATAGAAAGTTCTAAAGATTAGGCGTTGTGAGGCTCATGGCGGGCCAAAAAACATGTCCCGGAAAAACTTTGAAAGATTTTTGGGACGAGGTGGTGAAAGGGAAGAGAGCTACAATGTTGAATATTAGGGCAAGGTTTGCCCGTCAAAGCCAAATACATATCATCGGCCTTATAGTCCTCATGATATTGGGTGAAGGGAGAGGGATCAAGTTCAAATAATCGTGCGAATTCGACATAAGTCAATTCAATATTCCTCTTGTTTAATCGAAAATGCAACAAGGGGCCATTTTTAGTATTATCTACACTCAAAGAAGATAGAAATTCACATGTAACTTCTCTAAATGTAGGGTAATACATATCAACAAATTTTCTCATGCCAATATCATTCATGAATCTCCAAACATGGTCATAAACACCAATAGAATTTAGAGCGTCTCGGTTTAACCACCGAGAAGAAATTACCTCCCGTTCATAGAGGTTGATTAGACGGCTCCTTTGCTGTTGTGACACGATCACGATCGTTGGCCACTCCCTTAGTTGTAGAGATTCGTCGATTGGCGGCGCCCTTGAAATCGAACCACCCCCACCACTTTGCATTCTTGCCTTTTTGGTGTCCATGGTAGATGTGGGTCTGAATTTTTTTGTTTCAAAAACAAACAAAATTAGTGTAGAAGTAAAGAGGATGAAGAGAGGATTAAGAATATGTAAAAATCTTTGATTTTGGATGAGAAATGAAGAAGAGATCTTAGAGAGAAGTTTGAGAAGTTAGAGGTTTTAGAGAGAGAGAGTATGGAGGTTTAAGAGAAAAGAAGAAAGAAGGAAAGAGGAAGATGAAAGAAATAGAAAGAAAGAAAAAACCCGGAGAAAGTAGGTCACGCCCGGTCGGGCGATCTAGAAAGTGGATATTCAAGGCTTCGCGCTCGGTCGGGCGATTTGCTTGGCTTGAGATTATGTCCTTCTCGTGCTCGGTCAGGCGCCGGTTGCCCGGTTGAGCGACTTTTCTCGGATTTTCTAGTCTTCCTCTCGCGCCCGGTCAAGCGTTGGTCGCCCGGTCGGGCACGCGTTTAGCAATTGGCTCCGACTTTTTCAACTTTTCTTCAAAATTTGGCTAACTCTTTTTCTCCAAACCTGTACAAAAACACTCCAACACACATATAATTCCCTCCTCTCTTCTCTCAAAAGACAAAAATAAAGGAAAAACTACTCTAGAGAGCAAGTAAATACGGGTTGCCTCCCGCAAAGCGCTGGTTTATCTAGGTCCTGCACAACCTTCTTACCATATGTAGATCAAGATAAGGTAGAATCGATTAGGTGAAGCAATTCAACTGCACCTATCGTAGCCCCTTCATCTTATATCTTCAACCTTTGGCCATTTACCTTAAAAACACCTCCATGTTCATCATATAGTTCCACATAACCGAATTTATTTGCCCATTTCACAGTGAAAGGACCCGACCACCTTGACTTCAACTTCCCTGGGAAAAGTTTGAGTTTAGAATTAAATAATAAAACCTTATCACCTTCTTTGAATTTTCAGAAGGATCATCTTGTCATGCCATTTCTTGGTCTTCTCCTTGTAGACACGTGCACTATCATAGGCCATCAACTGAAACTCATCTAACTGATTAAGTTGAAGAAGGCTCTTCTCTCTTGCTAACTTAGCATCCATATTGAGCTCCTTAATTGCTCAATATGCCTTGTACTCTAATTCCACTGGGAGATGACATGCTTTTCCATACACAAGTTTATAAGAGAAAGTACCAATGGGGGTCTTAAATGCGGTTCTATATGCCCAAAGTGTACCATTGGTACTTTCTCTTATAAACTTGTGTATGGAACACATCAAAGCTATCAAGGGGTTATATTTGGAACACATCAAAGAAGCAATAGAGTGTACTGCATAAATACACTTTGAACAAAAATGTGCACAAGGTAGGGATAAAAAGAGTTAAATTAAGTTCAAGTTGATGTAATTACAAGACTGACTATGGGCAAAAGGGGCTGTATAAGAGACCTTGCTGCTATAATCAATGTCGTCTCAAAGAGCACATTTGGAAGGCTGATAAAAAGGGGACTTATCAAGCCACACACAAATGCCACGCATCCATTATTGACAGATGCACATAAAAAGCAAAGATTATCATGGATCCTAGATTTACTATTGGGGAATACGATAACTAAAAAGAAGAGATATCATGACATGCATGACTTTGTTCATATAGATGAGAAGTGGGTTGAACTAAGCAAGAAAACACAAAGAGTGTATTTAGCAAAATCAGAGAAAGGCGAGTATAGGGCAGCAACATCAAGCAAGTTCATACCAAAGGCCATGTTTGTAGCAGCTTGACAAAAGGGTGAAACTAAAGTCGTTAGGCTAGCCTTCCCAAGTTAACAAAATTCATAAACCAAACCTAGTCCTAGTATAGGGGCAAGTCCAAGTCGATCCACGAGGAATGGAGGGTCTATCACTATAGTCTATGCGTTAAGCTACCTCGAAACAAGTGTTTGAATGTATTGTGAACTAAGCTAATAAAATAAAGCAATTAATAGAGGAAAAGTCAATAACAAAGATGCTACGGATTAGGTTCCACATGAAATCATGATAGAGGTTCCAAATTGGGGGTAAACCGAAGCAATAGTAGTTGCAAGGACTAATGACAATTGCGTTCAACGAGTTCAAAAGGCTATCTAGACTAAATGTCAAGCTAGGTTTCCACTATGGATGACAAATTAGTAGAATAACAACTCAAACAAGTTGAAAATTAACAATCTCAAATCAAGTGGTCAAGTCATCAAGATCATCAATGCAATCAAGTTTAGAATTCTAGGTTGATCAATTCTATTATGCTAAACACATGCACAAATTCATCAATCAATTTAATTACAACAATCTATTGATCAAAATCCCCAAATTAGCAACAAGCTACCAATCAAACATGCTTCCCCAACACCCTAGCTAAGAAATCTACTCACTATCATCATGAATTGAAGAAACTAAACAAAGCTAATCATGATCATCATCATATTCAACTAATCAAAGAGAAAATCAAGTCATTAAGCAACTAATCAAGAAATTAAAACCAAACAAACAATTATCCAAGATCAAAATTAAAATCAAACCAAAAGAGAAGAATTAAAGGAAAGAAATCTCACTAATTATCATTGATTAAGGGGAAATCCAAGCTTGATTGAAGTAATTTGAAGTACAAATCAAGTATCTAAGTGTTTCTCTCTCTACTTTACACTAACTAAATTTGGAAAATGTAAAAAATGTACTAGCAAAAACGCCATGCCCCAATAATAGAAAGAACTAAGGTATATATAGTAAGCAAGGAACTAGGCTCGGCCAACCTGCCGCGCGCACGCGCAAGAGGGTACACGCGCGCGTGACATAGGGTACGTGGCGCTCATGGCTGCACAGTCGCGTGCACGCACCAACACATATGGCTTGGTCTTCGCGCTCACAAGCATCCTCCTCATCGACACTCTCACATGATGCTCACGAGGGGGGCAGCATTCAAATCTAAAATTTTGTGTGTTTGTGACCGAAGTATGCAATGAGAGTGTGGACGAGACAGCAAGGCCTTGAGTAGGAACTTGCTCCTTAACTTGATCCTTAGGCATCCAAATGGTATGAGATCTCGTCCCGAGCATCCAAAAGACTTAGAGAATCTTCTAAGATAAGTCCCCGAGCCCCGAACAAGACTTATAATAAAAGAAAGTAAAGCGAGTAGAGTAGAAAAGACGAAAATGCCCTTAAATCACAAGAAGACATAAAATAAGGGAAACAAAGAAACTAAAGCATATATGTACGAAACTAAGGAATTATATAAAGAAAAAATCTATAAAAGAGAAGGAAAACATCCTAAAATGCCACCATATGAGTGCCATAAATGACACTCATCAAATTCCCCCAAGCTAGACTTTTGCTCGTCCTCGAGCAAAACAAAAGCGAGAAAAAGGAAAAAGAAAGAAAATGACACTCACATGATAGCTTATTCAAATAAAGAAAAGAAAGAGAAGGGAAGGGGAATATTCACTAACTCACTTACGTAGGAATCACTGTCACCTTTTAGCTAGTGACAAGCCATTTAAACCCCTAGATCGCCCTAGAGGACGAGTGATGATCTCGTAAGGGTTTCCAAAGAGCTTAACCCATAAATCTAGCAACCAAAGTCAAGGCAAGGCAATCAAAAATCAAGAAATCAAAACGTAAGAGCTCTTGAGTTGGACAAATGTAGAGGAAGCAAATGCCAATGAATGAGAGACTTCTTAAACAATATATGTATGCATGCTATGAGATGTCAATGGTTGATTGAAACATAGAACATGCTAAGCATAGAGAACTCTAGGAGACTCAATCCACCCTCAGTTCGCACTAGTCTTACTGCGTTCTCTCCACTAGCTTCAAATTAACCCTCAAGTTATCTCCTCATGATTCCTCGAAGGAACCGGAAAAAATATAAAGAAATGAAAAACATGAGAGGGTTAACCTGACGTCTTGGCTATGCACATTCCTCTCTATAGGCTTGAAAACCATATCCCTCCATCGATGTAGACTCAACCCTCTAAGGTCTAAAGGACTTTGTTAGGTTATAATGTCATGGCTTAGGGTATAGGTGGGGTGAAAATTTGAAAATTTGGTGATATTTCCTAAGTGAAGCGAAAGAGTGGCCATCTCTCAAAAACAACCTTTAAAAGTCACCAATTATCAAACAGAAAATTCCATCTCCCCCAAGCTTATTCAACAAACGAACCAAACTTTAACGCACAAAAGTGTAGGAACACTCCCCCAAGCTTAAACAAAGTATTGTCCTCAATGCTTAAACTAGGAAAGCGATCATAACTAAGATTATCATTGGTGTTATTCATGGCATTTCACAGTATTGATCTTTATTTGCTTTTTTCTTCTTTTCTCTTCTTTTTGTTTTTTTTCTTTTTATTTTTTTTATTTTATTTATTTATTTATTTATGTTTTTAACACTCAAATGTCATTCTTTTTGCACCCTTTTACTTTACTATTCTTGCTTCTTGCATATATGAACCATGAAAACCTCATATCACAAACGTGCCATACACTTTGAACACGAACCACCATAAATCCACACAACCACAATAAAAGCATCCAACCAAAGTTAGCTTCAAAACTAGGGGTAAAGGTCGTTAGGCTTGTAATGTGGCTAGTAATCGAATAAATGGAAGTAAGCGCAAAAGGGTAGCAAGAGGGTGAATGAAAAAGAAAACAAGAAAGTAACTAAATAAAAGGAACACAAAAGAATTAAGCATTTTTCCTCCCCTAAAGTGGCTTGGTCTCGATCTTGGGAGCTAGTAGACAAACCAAAGATAAAAACATGCATAGCCAAGGATCCAAAGCGCCGCTCAACAAAGATGATGAAGGCTTGAACAATATTATAACACCCTAGAAATTTCTTTCCTTTAAAATACCTGTTTTGCTCCTTTAAAATACGAAATAGGAAATTCTAAGACATTTGCCACCGTGAAAACAGGTAAGGCAATTATCAAAGACACACAGCGGAAGACTCATTTTAAAACCATTCAAAACAAGTAAACATAAAAAGGGGTTATATTTGGAACACATCAAAGAAGTGTATCATCCAACTTATTACTCCAACTTAAATGCGGAGAAGCCTAGGCTTTGTTTCTGCCTTGGCAATTAGATATTTCAAAGCTGCATGATCAATAAAAACAATAATTTTAGAACCAACTATATATGATCTAATTTTTTCTAAAGCATAAATCACAGCAAGAAACTGCTTCTCTGTAGTGGCATAGTTGACTTGAGCTTCATCCAAAGTTTTACTTGCATAATAAATAACATGCAAAACTTTGTCCTTTCTTTGTCCTAGCACGGCTCCTACTGCAAAATCACTAGCATCACACATAATCTCGAAGGGGAGATCCCAATCGGGAGAACATATGATAGGTGTCGATATCAAAGCCTGCTTAATCCTATTAAAAGCCTCAAGACACTCATCAGTAAAATCAAATGGGGTATCCTTGAGTAAAATCTAAGTTAGTGGTTTAGAAATTTTTGAAAAATCTTTGATAAAGCGACAATAAAACCCCGCATGACCAAGAAAACTCCTAACCCCCTTAACATTAACTGGTGGGGGTAATTGCTCATTCACAGAAACTTTTGCTTTATCTACCTGTATACCCTTATCAAATACAATATGACCTAAGACCACACCTTCTGTCACCATAAAGTGACACTTTTCCCAATTTAAGACCAAATTGCATTCTTCACGTCTTTTCAATTTTTTAGTGAGATTAGCTAAACATGCATCAAATGAAGATTCATACACACTAAAATCATCCATGAAGACTTTTATGATAGACTCTATGAATTTAGAAAAAATGATCATCATACAACGTTGAAAAGTAGCAGGGGCATTAAATAATCCAAAGGGCATCCTACGATATGCAAAAGTACCACAAGGGCATGTAAATGTTGCCTTCTCCTGGTCTTCAGGGTGAATTGAAATTTGGAAAAATCTCGAGTACTCATCCAAATAGCAGAAGAATTTATGATTAGCTACCTTTCCAACATTTGATCAATAAAAGGGAGAGGGAAGTGATCTTTTTTAGTGGCAATATTTAATTTACAATAATCAATACACATACGCCACCCTGTTACAGTTCTAGTGGGAATCAATTCATTTTTATCATTTTAATCACTGGCATCCCACCCTTTTTAGGAACTACCTATACGGGACTTGCCCACTTTGAGTTAGAAATTGGATAGATAATACCTGCATCAAGTAATTTCATAACCTCCTTCTTGACTACTTCCTGCATGTTAGGATTCAACCTCCTCTGGGGTTGAATACATGGCTTGTGATTGTCCTCTAAATGTATCTTGTGCATGCAAAAGTCAGGGATAGTACCCTTGATATCATCAATACTGTACCCAATTGCCCTTTTGTGGGTTTGAAGAACCTCTAGAAGTTGGGAAGTTTGGAGGCCATCAAGTGCAGTACTAATGATCACGGGGTGTAGTTCCTGTTCATCTAAAAATACATATTTCTAATGAGAAGGGAGAGGTTTTAGCTTAGGTTTCTTTACCTCTGCAGGTTTCGATTCCTAAACTAATTTTTATACCTTTTTTCTCTCTTTAGGATCAAGCTATTCAATAGAGAGAGCTTTTTCAATAGCATCCACCTCGTTGTTCCATATACCAGCATCACGTGCAGTAAAATCACCACAAAGCACTTCCTCCAAGGGATCCCTTATAAGGACCTGTGGTCAGCTATCATTGCAAATAACATCAATCACATCAATACCATAACAATTTTCCTCTAACATAGGACCTTTCAAAACTTCTCTAAATTGAAGGTGATATGATCATTCCTAACAGAGAGAGAGTGAGTTTTCCATTTTTGACATTAATAATGGCCCCTGCAGTGTGGAGGAAAGGTCTACCTAATATTATAGGAATTTGTGTGTCTTTAGCCATGTCTAAAACAATAAAATCAACAGGGATAAAAAATTTACCAACTCTAACAGGAACATCTTCTAGAATACCTAAGGGGTATTTATTAGAACGGTCTGCCATTTGCGAAGTAATGTTAGTAACTTTTAAATCACCCATATTAAGCTTTGAACACACAGACGATGTCATTACACTAACACTAGCACCCATAATGCTTTATCAATGAAAAGATTACCAATATGACAAGGTATAGAAAAACTACCGGGATCTTTTAATTTAGGTGGAGATTTATTTTTTAACAATGCACTACATTCCTCTATAAAACTTACTCTTTAGATGTCTATTTGGGAATGGAAGTTTGATAGCAGGGTTCTGCACATCTCCAGTCTTGTCTTGAGTTTTACCCTGTAAAGAATTATCAAAAGAGTTAGATTTACCTTGTGGCCCTGCAGAGCTAGTAACAACATCATTTGGTATAACATAATCAGGATTAGCAATTTTTGTAATTATAGGTTCATCATCTTTGGGCATAGAAGGCCCGTCATAATGTGAACCACTTCTCAGAGTAGTTGAATTCGCATGATCTGTAGGTTGTACTGGCTGCGATGGTAAGGCTCCTTGCTAGTGAGTTTGCAGAGTAGAGGAAAGTTGCATAATTTAAGTATCTATTATTTTATAATGTTCTAGCATCGAGTTAATTTGCGCATCCCTACTCTGCATCTGCTTCTGCATATTGGGTAACATAGTTTTAATTTATGCAAGGCAAGATCAGTAGATGGAGGTGGATTTTGTGGTTGGGTTCTCTGGTTATGGTGTTGGTAATATTTCTGTTGTGGTTGCTGTGGGGCTTGTTGTGGAGGTGGAGGATTTAGCACATTAGTACTCCGGTAGGAAAGGTTTGGGTGGTTCCGGAGACCAGGATTATAAGTGTTGGAGTATGGGTTATTTTGCCTATAGGCTTAGAAGGCATTAACTTGCTCCACGGAACTCCTACGATCCTGTGCCCAATGATCTACAATTCCACAATTTTCACAAAAAGCATCAGAAATAGTATTATTAGCAGAAACTTTAGCTACGGAAGATGGAATAGCAGTACTAAGACTATCTAATTTCTTGCAAATAGAGGTTAATTGAGCTTGCACAAAGGATACGGAGTCGACATGATGTTTCCCTTTGTTTGCAAAACCTCTAGGATTCCCATATTGTGAATTATGAATTGCCATCTCTTCAATGCTTAGTTTCTTTCATGTCAAACATTCTTTCATGGGGGATGCCTATGGGTGTATAGGCCTTGTTACTCTTTTTCATTGGCGGCTTAGCAACGCTGAAAGTAAATGGTTTTCTTCCAACGGTGTTTGAAGGAGAGGAATCACTTTCCTTTTCGAGGATACGTCTATTTTCCATTTTTTTCTACCATCCTATAAAGAACTTGAAGTTCAAGACTTATTTCTTGCAGAGTATTGATAAGGACATAAAATTCCGCTCTAGTAGGACCTTGACTAGCAATGTTCTTATTAGTAGCTTCTTCTTGGAAACCATCCATGGCATCAAAGAAAATCTTCTCTTCTTATTCTTCGATGGCATGATCTTCTTCCATGGGAGGATCTTCAACTGGCTTGATAAGGAGTGATGGATCCATTGGATCCTATTCATCAAAAATTGCCAAAGAGCATGAAAGTGGAGAAGTATTGATGCTTGGTTTCTTGCTTGCAAGAGGCACTGGAAGTTTGTTGTTATCAATCAAGTGTTGAATAGCTTCTTTCAATTTCCAACAACTTTTAGTAGAGTGGCCCCTGCCTTGATGATACTTGCAGTGTGCATTTGGATTCCAATTGGATGTTCTTCTTTCAAGTTAAGGATCATGTATAGGTCCTATAGGAGTGATAAGTCCTTTAGCATAAAGACGATCGCAGGTTGTGTCATAACTCATCCCAATATGGGTGAACTCTCTTTTAAATTGCTTCTTTTGTCCTTGATTATTCATGGCTAGGACATCATCTAGATTAAAGGTATTAACATTGTTACTAGAGTGGGTGTTTTGAGAAGAAGAAGGATTGTCGTTCTTCTTTGCTTTCCTGCCACTATTGTTACTATTGTTAGCAGCTTTCTGTTTTGCAAGATCATCTTCAATTTCAATGCCTATGTTATAGACAGTTTTGAAAGTATTTAAATTGCATTGATATTTCAAATGTTTTTGATATTTTTCTTGGAGGTTCTTGATGAACATCCTTACAAACTATTTCTCACTAGGAACTTCAATCATTTTAGCAGAAGTTTCCTTCCACTTGTTGTAAAAGGCCGTGAAACCTTCATTCTCTTTTTGTTTAAGCATTTCAAGTTCCCTATGATCAGTTTCTACTTGAATATTACATTTGTATCTATCAATGAAAGCATGTGTAATATATTCCCAGGTAGCGGTCTTCTTGATGTCCATGGAGAAGAACCATTGTTGGCACATTAGTTCAAGAGAAAGTGAGAAGAGTGAAGGGAAGACCTTCTTGTCAATTCCTTTGATCTCCATGATTGTTTCAAAGGCTCTCAAATGGAAGTAAGGATTATCGATGGCTTTGAACTTAGGGATGTCATTGGCAAAGAACTTCTGCGGAAGAAGATCCTTGTCCACTGAGACCCCTTTGGAGCTAATTCCAAGGTACTTGTAGTCGTTAGAGATTTGACTCAAGCTTATCTTCCATGCGTTTGATGGTTTCGATTGGCACTTGCTTGTTAGGGTCGTTGGCTTGAGTGGTAAACCCCTTAAGCATCTCGACAAGTCCATTGACAGTTTGTTGAAGCTTCTCAAATTCTTCCTGACTGACCATTATTACAAACTTCTTTCTATGTCGAATCGGTTTATCAAAGAGTAGTACTTGAACGAAAGTGTTTTCCTTGATTAAACGCCCTTCTCTCCTTGACTAAGCGCTATAAATTTAAACCATTGACTCTTTTAATGACTTGACTCTAATGAACTTTTACTTTTTATTGGGTTAAAAAAGCAAAAAGTGGGTGCATATTTTGGGAATCAAGTATGGGGACTAAATCAAATTTTAAGCAACATGGTTTATGTTGGGAGGATAATATCCGACTTACCTTCCTAAAAAAATGATGGAAAAACGCACAAAAGACTCTAGACATGGTCATGGTGAAAGTCATATAAAAAGTGTGTGCATTAACTTGTGAGTGAAAGTGACATGCTCAAGACTCGTGTAATGACCATGGGATTACATGATTAGACTCAAACAAGGACTAAGTTAAGACCTCGGTTTTTAATTAATCAATTTATCAAAAAAGGTTTAGGCTCAACGCGAGGACTCAGAAAAAAAAACCGAACCATCGCGAAACGATGGGAATATCGCGTCATGTTGGCTCTATCGCGGCGCAATATGAATATCGCGTCGCGATACAGCTAACGTTCTGCGGCACAAACCAAACTTTCGCGCCAGAACTGGGACGTCAGTTTAATTTGTTTTCGGTAATTCTTTCGAAAGGGTAAGCCTGTAGTCTTACTAAGTCAAGTATGTTTAGACTTTATTGATCCAAATTAATTAATCAATTGATTAAGCAAAGTCCTTTTTAGTCATTGATTAGTTAATTGAGACTTTATTTACAAAAACAAGTCAGCACAAAAGGTTAGCTTAATCACAAGTAGAGTATGTATAGGTAAGGAATGCACAAGTAGTCAAATAGTCACAACATGATGCAATGAGTTTGCAACCGAACCATGGCTCTAGTTCTCTAAAGTTCAAGGATTATGGTAGTCAAAGATGGTCCATGGTTATGAGTCCGAGTGCATCGCGCGGAAGCCTTACCTTTGGAAGGGTTGGCGTGTATGGATGGGACCCCGCAAGTTAGACTTGCTTCCATGGTTTGGTGAATTCACAAACTCGGATGTACCCATCGTTGCACGGAGTAGAACACATATGGGTTCAGAAAAGAAGGAAAAACTCAATCAGGAAGTAGAATCAGCGAGATAGTACTAGAATCGATCAAAACAAGAAGGAAGATTCCTGGCTCGATGTCGAAAGAACTCGGCGCGAGAAAACAGGGTCTATCACGCAGCGATAGCAATATCGCATCGCGATAGACACTGTTGTCTCGTGACAGTTCCTGCGCTTCGTGGATGTTTTCTGTGTTCTTCGGATTTTTCAATTTTCGTAGTATCTTTTCGACTCTAGTTGTGTAAGATATTTCCGACTTTTCCTACGTGTAAAAATCCTATGTTTTTGACGCATTTCGGATGGTCTTTCTAATGCGGACTTTTTATGCTTATGCTACAATGTTAATTAAAATTACGCACATGAATATTTAGAATTTTTCAAGTCTCATCCACTCATTCTAGAGTTAATTGCCAAAATAAATGTTAGGAATCAAAATTAGAAATCCTCCCCAGTGGAGTCACCAAAAAACTGTGGGGAATATTTCAAACATCAACTTTGAGCCCCACTGTGATCATGCATTTAAGCATGGTGGCGTCATAAGGGAAAGAAGCTAGAGATAAAAGAGTCGCCAACAAGTTTTAGGAACTTGTAAACCGTTCACGAGTGTGAAGGTTATACCCCATTCTCGATCACGGATATCGCTAACTCCATAGTGGTCCGGAACCATGGCATGATATCCGGGGATGATGGTACGAATCCAGCCTAAAAGAGATGAACTCTCCCTAAATCAACCTCTTCTTAATTAGCCCTAAACTTGTTTAATCTATGTTGGTTTATTATTAATGCACAACTAAATCTATTATTGATGATCACTTGAATTAAAATCATATTAAGCCCAAAATAAATTATTAATTATCTTATTAGGTGTGATTTCAAGTACAAATTCCCTTTAAACCTGCAGAAAGAGGGCGTGGTCAAGCAATAACAATAAACAAGAATAATCAAGCAACATATAATAATTATTGACACAACAATCATCATCATAATCAAAATAAATAATCTCAAAACAATATTAGTAAGATCCTAGGCATGATACTAAACGGATTAATAACAAACTCTAGCATGTTACTAAATAAAGATCAAAGCTTTATCCTAAACATGATACTATCAACATGATACTAGGAATCAAAATCAACATCCTAACATGATACTAGGAATTAAAATAATATTCTAAGCATGATTTTTATATCAAAAGCGAGGAATAAAGATAGTAGATCTACTCACTTTGATGCCTCGTACCTCTCTATATCAAAACAATACACACGTTTGTAACTTCAAGAAACATTAAATCAAACAAATAAATCAAATAAGAATTGAAATATAGATTTGGGACCAAACCCTTAGACCTATCAACCATTCACGACGAGGTCGAAGGCAACTACGAGAAGGGCTTGGAGTGTTCAAGTCTCATGATGGAAGTATGGTGTATGATATCAAGAAGGTGTTGGGATGTGTTTAGGCTAGGCTAAGAAAGAGAGAGAGAGAGAGAAAAGCTTTTAGCTTAGAGAGGGAACTAGATGATGATTGTTGGTGATCAAGCTTGTTGATGATTGAAAACGGGGGAAAATAACCTCTATTTATAGGAAAAAAGAGGGTCGAAAGATCAGTAAAGAGCCAGAATTTGACTCGAAGTAAAGAGCTAGAACCTCTATTGTTGGTGCTATTGCGACGCGATACGTTTATCGCAACGCGATAGGACGATATTCTTATCGCGATGCGATTTGTCTATCGCTGCGCAATATTTCTATCGCTCAGCGATACTTTTTGGAAGATTAGATTCGTACAGAATCCGACTCCCAATCAACTTGGGTTAGTCGAATATCCGTACGTATCAAAATTAAAATCATTGAAAAACAAGTGTATTATTCGAAGTAAAAATTTTAAATCTTTATCTTTTCAAAAATAGGATAAATTAGATCATTCTAGAGGATTCCAAAAGCTAATAATAATCCTAAGGAAGTTAGGAATGATGTTTAAGGTTAATGGACCCTCCACATGGTCATTGGGTCGTAGGTAAGGCTCGATTTGAGCTCGGTTTAGTATTTTGGCCATAATGTCTTCGTTATAACTCGGATTTGGGCTTATAATATATCGTTGGAAAGATCTTTTCAATCTTCATTCAAACAAACAATAATTGGACCAGGATTATGGACCCAAAAAATCAGGTTTGGACGTTTTTATAAACATGACACGAAATGAATGATTTTCAAAGACACGAAATGAATGATTTTGGTTTAAAGGCACGAAATAAATGATTTTGGCTTAAAACATTTTAGGAAAGTTAGACATGTTCAAGGATAAAGGGAATTCACGAGACTCTTCAACTTCACCTAACTCGATAATCAAAGACGTGAAAGGTACTCATCACTGGGTTAGGTTTTTGGGGAAACACAATCAGGTGTCTACACTCCGACTCCTATTTTAGGGGGAAAAACCCCTCATGAATGTTTGTTTGGGAAACCCCCCTCTTATGATGAAGTACGTTCGTGTTTTTAGGTGTTTGAGTTATGTTGTGAATAATTTTTGTGATAAAAATAAATTTGACTCGAAATCTAGGAGGTGTATATTTTTTGGTTATCCTTTCGGAAAAATAAGGTTGGCGTTTTTATGATTTGGAGACGAATGAGTTTTTAATTAGTCGTGACGTGAAATTTGTTTTTATTGAGTGTTGATAAGTCGGAGAGGGTGCAATGGAAAAATTATTTTAATCAAGTGAGTTTGTGGGATGATGAGGATTTTGACAATGATTTGAATATGAATGCTACTGTCATAAGTGATGATGGTGCAGATTTAAGGCAAGATGTTTCCTCTAATATACATGTGCATGCCTCCTCATCAAGTAAGGCACTAGACGAAAAAGATAAAAAGGCACCGGTTCAAACCCCCCCTTTGGCACCAATTTTGAACCGTTGGGTATTTGAGGGATGCCAAATCCATGAAAATTTGGCACCGGTTCAAAACCGATGCCAACTAAAGCATTTAGCACCGGTTAACCAATGCTAACTACATGATTTGGCACCGGTTAACCGGTGCCAACTACCATGGCACGATTTTTTTTTTTTTTAATTTTCAATACTATTGGCATTGGTTCAAAGCAAGAACCGGTGCAAAAAAACCCACTTAGGCACCGGTTCTTGCTTTCAACCGGTGCCAAAAGTCTCAAACAAAAAATTTTAAAAACTTTTGGCGCCGGTTCTGGTCCAAACTGGTGCCAAAAATACCCCAAAAAAGGTAAAAAAAAAAATTTTTTTTTTTTTTTTTTTTTGCATTTTTTTCACTTAAATTGTACCAAATACTAATACATAATCATAATATACATAAAACACATATATTTTCTTCAATAACTTGTAATATTACACTTTAAAAAAAAAAAAAAAAAACACTTAGATCTTGGATCTTGTTCTATAGCTTGAATGTTGACTAGTACACTTGGATCTTGTTCTGGTTTGTTGAGAAGTTTGCTGTGTTGATACTACTGTGCTGCTGTCTTTTTCCTTTTGCAGCCATGTTGCTGGTTTTCTGGGGAGCTGTGATGCTGAGCTGCTGGTGGTGGCATATTTGTTCCAATGGAAGTTGCTGGTGGTGTAAATTCAATGGAAGCTTCACAAACAGATTCAGTGTTACCAGCTATCTTCCTTTTCTTCCCTTCTTCATATAATTTAAGTGCTTCATAACCAAATACTCCGAAAGCTACAGGAATATTAGCACAAACACGCACAAAATCTTCCATATCCAAAACTAATTTACCATCAACAACACTAAATCAACCGGAATATCATGAAATCAACTTCAATTATCCAAAGCTGCACTCCAATAATCTAGCTACTTCCATAGGGAAAAAAACGACAGCAAATTGAATTTCAAAATAAACTTTTAGCCAAAGAATCCCGTACCTAGCAGGCTAGCATCTGTACATAAAACTTCTCAAAGCATTTTCATAATCCAACCTCCAGCAATTGACCTCATCTGCATGATCCCTAAAACTACATTGTGCATAGTTTTTCACAAACTTATAAGCAAAGCTGATTACTGATCCTAAATAAGAAATAGAACAAATGAAAAGAAAATAACAGTTAGTTAAGTGATCCTTACTGCACTAATATCGTAGAGTTAGTTAATAAAGACAAAAACAAGAGTTAGTTAAGAGTTAATAAAGACAAAAACAATCTACAAGTATTCAATATGTTCTTACTGCACTAATAGCTCAATGCATACAAAAATCTAATGTTCAGATTATGATCAGAGTATGCTAAGAGTTAGTTAAGTGATCCTTGAAGTTACGGTACTAAAATTATTATCTTGCTTACTTAGCAATCTTACTTCCTTATATATATAGATTCGTGAACTCGTCCATAGCACCGGAGCTCAAATTAAAGTCAACAAAGATGGCTAAGCAAATTCTACACATTATTGCAAAAGTCAAAAACAGAAACTGCTACTCTGAAAAACCACTCTTTACTACACTAAAACTCGAAATACTACGAAGTTTAACAAAAAGTCAGCATCATAAATTTATGAAATTAAGTCTATTAATATAGAAACATAGGATTAATCCATTAAATCCAATTATTATGGCTGGAGAGATCAAAATTTGACTACAAAATCCGCATCAAAGAAATTATAACGCTAAATTGAACATAAAAATAAATAGCAGAACACCAAAGATTATGAAATTTTCAAATAAATTAATGCAAAATTGAAGCAACTGATTACGCACCAGAACAAAATGGAATCAACATCGACGAAACTGCTGACATTATCAGGCGTGTTGCATAATACTACATCAAATAATTACCAGAAATATTGTTCTTCAAATCGAGTTTTGCCAAGTCGATTTACCACTCTTCATTAAAATCTCCATCCCGAGACCAAACCCAACTCAAATGTTTCTCTAATTGAATATCCTAGCTCTAGATATCAATATAATCAGCCCTAAATATAATGTTTTTTGTACTCAAATTACCTAAATCTGTCAAATTTGAAAGAGAACACTTCTGTTTGTCGTTTGCTTCTTCAACAGGCTTATCTGAAGAATTCTTAACCTCTGCAACAACACTTTCATCTCCTCTATTGCTCTTTGAATCCATATTTTTTTCTCCCTAAATAAAAACCTTTAAGATTTTGGAAAAAGCTATCACACAGAAATAAAACACAAGAAAATGCAAGTAATTAACGAGCAAGATTCATACCAGGCGATTGATTTCAGGTAGCGAAAACCATTTCTCAAAGAGGACAAACCCTAGACGATGATGAAATCGCTAAACCCTAGACGATGATGAAATTGCCAAACCCTAGACAATGAACATCAATAATAACCAGGGACAAGGAACCCAAAATCAACACAACAGATCAACGATTGATTCACAAGCATTAAGACCCCCAAAATCCTTATCAATTCTGAATCAAAATTCACATCTGCGCAACTCAACGAAAAATCAATTCGCGAAAAAACAGCGAAAAATCAACATATGTTGAATGGACAGAGAATTGAAAGCAGCATATTACAGAGAAAGAGATTGGAAAATGATAGGATTAGAGACAAAAAAACCCTACTCAGAACAAAAAAAATACAAGCAACATCAAAATTTCAGCTATAAGAATAATCATTCTTATAAAAAGTATTATGTAATTTATGTTAGATTTATATGAGGATTTCAAACAATGAACCTGAGAAAAATTGTCTGCAGATCTGTACAAATGCATAGCAACGGAGACCCGAACATTCTTGCATGCTGACCGACATTTAGATGTAAAATTTGATACAAATTTCACAAGCAAGCTGACTTTATAAGGCTTCAAAAAAAGATTATTGATATCTTTTCAACATATCCAACACCTCACTAAACTCTCACAGACAGAAAGCAAAGTGCTCCCGACAACAGAGGTAAACTAGTACTGGTTGTTAAAGCTACTGAGAGTACTTTATGTGTCTTTCTTTATTAATGTTATAAAGAAATATATTCCTAAATGGAGATTTTTACATCACAATCATAGAATGGTGCATTAGAGAAATTTAGGTTGTGTGCAGCAGGCCAGATATGGAGGGAAAAGTCAGCAAGTCAAGGCTCTGCCAATTACGCTAAGCCAGTAGCTAAAAGAGAGATATTCAATTCCCATAAAACTTCCAGTAGAGCAGTTACTGGAGCATTAGAGATAGTAGTGAAGAAGACGAAGGACTCAAGTAGCAGACTGCGGACCTAATTATTATCACATGTAGCTAGATCTAGGAAAAATAAAGCAAAGACTATGATTTATCCCAGTAATTAGGTGATATCATCTCTGAGCAGCTAACAATTTCTTCGAGGAGACTAGGACTTAAATGAAGCCCTTGTAATACATTTTGGTTTGAGATTCATTTTGAGTGCGCGATTGCGTAACTGTAGCAGCCATTTTACGTTGACACTTGTTATTGTAGGTCAAACTAAAAATTAAATTGACATTGCTGTCAGTTTACTTAATTAGTTGTATCCCTAAACTGCTATTGATCGTAGGGCACATAATAAAAATGTTGTACCCTAACTTGCAAATGAAGGAGGAATGAGTATTTACTAACAAGTTTAGGTTATATATAGCATCACAAGACTGTTCTCAAAGCATTTTCAAGCAAGACAGCCAGTATTCTACAGCCAAATTGATCACAAAAGTAACAAACAGATAGATCACCTGGATACATTGAGCATTCAATAATTGCGTATACTCGTTGAATACAGCAGCACAGAATTCAGGTACCAAATCCCCATTAAAATGTGTAACTTCTCTAACCAAAAACAGCGCAACATTCTTCATGTGAGCTTCCATTGCAGCTTACTGCATACACTAGTTTCCAGATGCCTATAAGCACCAATAAATACTTCAATAAGGGCAGGATTAAATATGTAAATCATCAATTTACACCATATCATGTACATCATCAATTTGCTTTCAGGCTCACATTAAAGGTAGCACTATGTACAAAGGTCACAATTGCTAATTATTTGCAGGCAACTAGAAGTCTTCTCAAGGACCACAATACAATAAATCACTTGATCCAGAACCCAACTACGCCTTTCTATACAACTATAGAAAAATAAAAACATTCAGTAGATTAAAAAGCAAAAACACCATACAGAAGGGCACGAAACTCATAGCATATTGAAAAATATATATATCCAACCTTAAAAATTATCTACTAAACTTGTATAAGATGTGGCTTCAAACTACTCTAGAAGATATATACTCTAAATTAATACTATGATAATACAGAACATTAGATTTTTGATTAATGTTTCCCAACTTCACAGACTTGTCAAACCCCTTTTGAACACTCAGCAAAACCTAAAGCCTGCAATTGACATTTCAGAGCAAGTACACATGTCACCTACTCATTCCCATGCAATATTCTGTTATAATTTCTAAACATGTAATTATAATATTGAGATCTGATAATATTTACCAGCCTCATATTCTATTCCTTTCAAACCATGATACACTCTAGTATTTCATATGAAAGAGACAAAGTTATATAAGCAACAACTCTTTATCAGCTTCATGTAACAAAAATTGACACTCAAATCCAATGCTTGAAAATTTTGACTAATGCATACAAATTTTAATCAGTATGAATATAGTGAAACTCAACTTTTTCATAGGCCAATTATAATGAATTAAACTGATTATTTATCAAAACAAACTCAGATTCATAGCAAAGTTATTGAATAAAAAAAAAAAAAAAAAAAAAAAAAAAGAAACAATGAACCCAAAATAACGAGTCAAGTTCCAAAATCAAAGAACCCACAATACGCAATCTACAGATTCTACACAGCCAAGGTTAGCAAAAACATTACTTGAAATTGGGGAAAAAATTGAGCAAAAAGACGCAGATTAAAAAATAGAAATAAAAAACACAACGTAATACCACAAATTTCAACTAAATCTATAACAAAAAATACAGCATAAAAGAATATAAAGATGAATTAAGCGAAAAAGAGAAGAAACTTACTTGTAATTGGGAAAAAAATTGAGAGAAAGAGAGATTTATATTAGGGTTTTGTAAGCTTTAACAGGAAAAAAAAAACCTTTCAAGCGCCGGTACCGGAAGCCGTTAAAGGTGACGGTGTCTTGGTCGGAAGCGTTGCAGGTGACGGTGTCGCCGGCCTAACTGTCTCTCTAACTGTTCACCACTTGCTTTAACTCGAACAAGATTCGAACGAAAATCGAAGACCTCACATGAGAGATGAGAGCAGATCGAGATGGGAACGAAAGAGGAAGGAGAGATGAGAGCAGAACGAAAGATGAGAGAGAATAAGAGATGAGAGCAGAACAAGAGATGAGATAGAACGAGAGCGGGGCAGAACCAGAGATGAGAGAGAAGGAGAGCAGAACCAGATAGGGAGAGAATGAAATAAAGAGGCGGATGAGAGAGATATAATTAAGCTATAACCCGGTTTTTTTTAAAGAGTTGGCACCGGTTTTGTTTAGAACCGGTGCCAAATCCCTTTTCTGCTTTTTTTTTGTAGTTGGCACCGGTTTGAACCGGTGCCAAATAGTTGATTTGCCACCGATTTAAGAGGAACCGGTGCCAAAAGTCATCAAGCTTCTCCCGCCCATTTCCTTTTCCACCAGTTTTCAAGAACCGATGCCAAAGGTGCGTTGCCTAATTCATTTTTTCTACTAGTGTAGTGATGATGTTTCTTTAGATCATAATGTTATTAGTGGCAATATTGCTTTTGACCCTCTTGAATTTAGGGGGAGTACGAGTGGTAATGTGGTAGAGGGTAGCACTACAGGTACTAGTGAAGTATTGGGTCGTGGTCATCGTACAAAAGTACCCTCTACGAAGCTCCGTGGTTATGTGACTAATACGGTTGTTCACCAAGCAATAGACCCCACTTCGTCAACAATTATTGCTCCCGCTTCTCAATCACATTTTTCAGGTAAACAATTTGATATAACTTGTTATGTTGATTATAACAATTTTTCTATGAGACACAAGTGTTTTCTAACAGCAGTTACAAAGGGTAAAGAGCCTTCCTCGTTTAAAGAAGCTGTAAAACATGAAGGGTGGCGTTAAGCAATGAAAGAAGAAATTGATACTCTTGAACAAAATGGCACTTGGACATTGTAGGATTTACCTCCAAGTAATAAGGCTATTGGTAGTGGTTGGGTGTATAAAATTAAATATACTTCTACAGGTGAAGTAGAGCGACTCAAAGGTCGTCTTGTTGTGTATGGCAATCGTCAGTTTGCAGGTGTTGATTATAATGAGACTTTTGCCCCTGTGGCAAAAATGGGGGATGTTAGACTTTTTCTTTCTGTTGCCGCTTCCTTAAATTGGGAGCTACATCAAATGGATGTTCATAATGCATTTCTTCATGGAGATTTGGAGGAGGAAGAGTATATGTTGTTACCTCTGGGTTATAATTGTCCTACTCCAGGGAAGGTTTGTAAGTTGTGTAAGTCTCTAGCTATATGGTTTGAAACAGGCTCCTCAACAGTGGTTTTCTAACTTGTCTAATGCCTTGAAATCTTATGGTTTCAAGCAATCATATGCAGATTATTCTTTGTTCAGTTATATTCTAGGAATGGTCTTACTCCATGTTTTTGTGTATGTTGATGATCTTATTATTGTTGGTTCGTCTCATGATGCGATTATTCGTTTTAAAAAATATTTAAGTACTTGCTTTCATATGAAAGATCTTGGTGTGTTGAAGTATTTTTTGGGAATTGAAGTTGCTCGTGGACCGGAAGGTATATTTCTGTCACAGCGTAAATATGCTTTGGATGTGTTATTTGAAGCACGAATGTTAGGTTGTAAACCTATTGATACTCCTATGAAGCAAAACCATCGTTTGGCATATGCCGAGGGAGAGCCATTCTCTCAACCTGATCAGTATCATCGCTTAGTTGGGCGACTTGTTTATTTATCTGTAACTCATCCTGAGTTGAGTTACTCTATTCATACTCTTGCTCAGTTTTTGAGTAACCCGCAAGTGCAACATTGGGATGTGGAAATCAGAGTACTACGCTATACTAAAGGTAATCCTAGGGGTTAGGGCATATTGTTACGTCTCATGAAGGACATGTGCTTGACGGCTTTCTGTGATAGTGATTGGGCAATGTGTCCTCTGACTCGTCATTCTTTGTCTGGTTATATGGTTTTCTTGGTCGTTCCCTGTCTCATGGAAGACTAAGAAACAACCGACAGTATCTCGTTCGTCTGCTGAAGCTGAGTATCGTGCTATGGCAGTTACAATTTGTGACATAAAGTGGTTGAAATCTTTGTTGTCCTCTCTTGGTATTTTGCATCCCAAGCCTATGAAGTTGTATTGTGATAGTCAATCTGCTCTTCATATTGCTAAATATCCTGTTTTTCTTGATCGTACTAAGCATATAGAGGCAGATTATCACTTTGTTTGTGATGAGTTGGTGAATGGTAATCTATCTATTGCGTATGTTCCTACAGGTCATCAGTTAGCAAATATTTTGACGAAAGCACTTGGGAAGCGACAGTTTGGTTTTCTTCTTAACAAGTTGGGCATTTGTGATTTACATGCTCTAACGTGAGGGGGAGTGTTAGGATATATTTATGTTAAGTTAGATATATTTTGTGAATATATTTTGTATATATCTTGTTAGGAGTTTTTGGCAATTAGGTTAACATTGTAAGCCTATATATTCGTGATTATGGTAAAGGCTCATTAAGCCATTTTCTCCTAAATTTCTTGTGAGTTTTACAGAATGTCCAGCAACAGAATAAGAGGAAATAAGAGATGGTACAACAATCATAAATTAGTTCGATTCATCTCAATATATATTTTAAAATATAGTTGGGTGAGAGCTTGTTTGATTTATTTCAATATATATATTTCAAATATCACAAGTATATTATCTTTATTATTTTGAAATTATTCTCTCCGTCCCATAATATAGTTTCTGTTTTTCTTTTTGGGTGTCCTAAAATGTTATTCCTGATTTATTTTTTTCCTTTTTAAACACTATGAAATATCTAAAATACTCATATTATATTTGTCTTTATTCATTATACTACCCAAAATAACCTCACATTTCTTCTTATTATAATTAGTTCGTGGACCAATAGGACGCTTAAAAAGAGGGTCCATTAATGTTGCAAGGATGCATTTCATTGTCACAATGAGAAGTAGAAGTAAAATTCAGAACTCAGGACAAGAACCAAAAAAAAAAAGAAAAAAAAGTAATGGAGAGGTACAATGTCACAACTAATTTCCACAACTCAGGGAGAAAAACAGGATTCATGCGTAAGAGATTTGGCTGCTATGTTGATTGCTGACTATCTCTAAAGGCACAGTTCAAAGAATAGATGAGGAGAGGGGATGCATCAACCCTCACTCAAATCCATTGTATCCAGGTTTGAAATCCACCAACAAGATTGAAAGGTTGAACTGGATATTTATCTTGCTAATAAGGGATACACCAGAAATAAAGAAGGGGTACTACACAATGTACCACCTCGCTTCCTAAATAAAAACTAAAATGTAAGTTAAAAAATAAAATGTTAATATGTAAGTTGTCGGATTTATCTTAATGTATATTATTGGAATATTAAGTTTTATTAAAATTTTATTTTATATAATAGTATTAAAAGATTGTCAAAGTTGAGAAAAAAATCAAATGTGTCAATTATTTAAGATTGGAGGAAGTATGACTTTGTGCAAATTGATGAGAAATGGTTCTAATTCAGCAAAAAATCACAAAGAGCATGCATAGTTGTTAATTGTGACTTGAAATCTAGTACAATGGCAAAAGGTCGACTTCAAACGCACATATCTCTCAATCCAAAAGTGATCTTGAGGTTATTCAAGTTGAAGGTTATAGCTTATTTCAATAGCTTTCTAAATATAGGTCATATGCCCAATTCCGATAAGAAACGAGAAAGTTATGGTCGTTTTACGAAGGACTGTCGAAGTTGGGGAAGGGACACGGACGTGCCCTACATAGCACATCCGTGCCTAGTTGAATGAAGCCGTTTTTGCTTCTTATTTCTAGTTTGTTTATGAGTTTATGACAGCTACTAATGATATTCCTTGGGGAATAATCTAGGGTTTGTTTAGGGTTTCCTTATGTTATACAAGGAACCAACCGTTGGGTGGACGACAATTGGAAGTGCTTAAGTGCTCAGATTGATTAGCCTAACTAATTCAAGTCAATATGAAACTCCATTTGAGAGATTTTGTGAGATGGAGAGTGTTCTATCTCCTTTTGTTATCTCTCTTGTTTATCCTCCATGAAAGCTAATAAAAATACTATCCATTACTCTGCGGACGTAGGTCATGTTAACCGAACCACGTATATCTGTGTGTTCATCTCATCTATTTTCTACTTTATTTCTCAAATTTACGTCTTATATATTGTTGTTTATGTCCCGTACATATCAAACACATAACCTAAATTAATCAATCCTCGTCTATTTCCTAACAATAGCGAAATTATTAGAGAGAAACAAATATAGACTTGCAAGTTCCAACAAATTCACACCAAAAATCATGTTCAATTCACTTGTGGCAAGGCCAAGGTACAATGAAGATGGAGAATATATATATATATATATATATATATATATATATATATATATATATATTCGAGTTTTTAGAGAGCTACATAGGATTATAAATTTTAGTGGTAGCCAATTAAATAAGAGATTATTAATTTCTTTTGGAATTAAATAGTTCAAATGACACGTAAACAAAATTGGCGAATGAGATTTTTAAGTTTAAATTAATTAAATATAAAAATATTATCTTTTGATATTAAAAATTTTATCTAAATATGTAACAAATTTTAGCACATAAATAAAAAATAAAAAAATAAAAAAAAATTGTTTTAAAAAACATCAAACAAACTGTGCATTTCATCTAGTGCACAATGAAGATGGAGAATGTACATTTAATCGAAAGATAGGCCCAATCATTATAGGGGTTACTTCGTTAGTGTAATAGAGGTTACTTGGTCGGAGGTCACTTTGTCAATGTTACAGGGTTACTCGGTTGGTGTTATAAGGGTTACTCAGTCAGTATTACACTACACAGGGGTTATTTGGTCAGTGTTATAGGGATTACTTTGTTCTTTTATAAGTGATCACACGGTGCGGCCGGCCATACACTAGACGAGCTTTGTATATATTAAACTATTACTCAAATTGGTTAAAAAAAATAAAAAAAAATAAAAAAAAAGTAAGAAGAAATTTTGTATTTGACAAAAAAGAAGAAATGTAGTAAGAAGGAAACTTTTAAAATTCAAACAATCTTATAATTTATAAAATGATGACATAAATACTAACGTATAAATAAAGATGGAAAATCAGAAAGTTTTACAATCATTTTAAACCATTAGTAAACAAACTTACTTGAAAAAATAAAGGTGAGTAGAAATATTGTAAAAAGGAAAATTTGAAAATTCAAACAATCTTATACTCGTAATTTATAAAAAGATGACAAAAATAAATATGGAAAATTAGAAACTTTCACGATCATTTTAAACCATTAGTCAGCTTGAAAAAATAAAAGCATGAAGACATTGTAAAATGAAATCTTTGAAAATTCCATAAATTTTATAATTCAAAAAACCTTTAATAAAACGGATGTACAATAAACATAATACATCAGATGCAAGCTATTCTAAAATAATGACAATTAAAGTTAACTTGATGCATTGTAAAAATTACCTATTTTTTATCAATAAAAAATGCTTTATTTTCGAAAATTAATATCATAATGCAATATATATAGGTAAATTTATTATGTTCTATAAAAATTTCTCTTAAAATCACGTGTTAATTTATTATACACTAAAAGTTATAATAATTTAAAAGTTATCCTAAAAAGGTAAAAAGTTATCTCGAGTGCGAAAAAGTTACCCTATAAGAATGTACCTAATAGTTTATGGTTTCAATATATATCATAGATTCAAGATTCAAATAATTTTACCCATAATAAGTTAAGTCAACAATTCTTGTTATATCTCTAAATTATGAATATTATTTCTACTTTATCATTTAATTAAAGTACTTCATATTCAGCATATAATTAAATGTTTTATTGAAGTTTGTTGTTCAGTTTGGCATAAAATATTATGGGTGTGTTCGGCAGTAGCTTTTAGGTATTTTTAGTGGTTTGACTTGGTCAAACAATATTGGATATTGGCTGATGTTTATAAAGCTGGATTGATGACATGGCGGATCGATGACTTGGCATAATATGTTATGATACTAATGACATGTATATTTGTTATTAATTTGTTTTAGATAGAAAGTTAGAATAGTTTTAGGCAGCTTGTTCTGTAACATACTGTAGCATAGCACATATATATTCTTCTTCTTTCTTGTAATCTGTGTATTTTGGGGTTTTGACCCAAGTAATAAACAACTTTCTAATTCCTCAAATTCTCTCTAGAATCTTCTTAATTTTTCTGATTTCTCTGATTTTCATCATGGTATCAGAGCTAAGGATCTGATTTCCGCAATTAATTTGGAAATTTGTTTCTGATTTCTTCTTTGATCTTCAGCTATTCTTGTTGTGCTTTTCTGATCGAATTTTGATTCGATTTCGATTAGATTTCTGTAGTTTTCTTCTTACAAATTATCTTGAAATTCATCTTAAACCTCAATTTTAGCTTAATTTTGTTGAAATCATCCTTTGTTTCATTAATATTCATAGCTTTAGTTGAATTCTTGGCAGAATTATCATATATTTCAACAATTTTCTTGAAATTTTTCTGAGAAAATGGCGGCTGCTTCAAACAATTCTGTGAGCTCACCGATAAATTCTGGCATTAACTACAACGATCCTTACTACTTAGCCAATGGAGATCACCCTGGAATGCAGTTAGGTACTCATATACTCACTGGTCCTAACTTCATTAACTGGACTAGAGCTGTAAAAATGGCTCTTATTGCTCGTAATAAACTAGGATTTATGGACGGAACTCTACCTGCACCTGAAGTTACTTCTAGAGATTATCACAAGTGGCTTAGAAATGATTACATGGTAATGTCATGGATTTTGAACTTAATAGAGAAGACTCTGGCTGAGAGTTTTATGTTCGTTAATTCTTTAGTTGAATTAAAGGATTCAGTTGAGAGAACGATTTGGACATACTAATGTTCCTCACATCTATGAATTACACAGAAGTTTAAGCAATGTCCAGCAAAATGATGCTTCGATTGCTGAGTATTTTGGTAACCTGAAGAAGGTTTGGGATAAGTTACAGGTCTTAGAAGGAGTTCCAGATTGTTCTTGTGGTGCTTTGAACAACTGTGATAATGGTGTTTTGAAGAAAATTCTGGAAATAGAGCAGCGGAGAAAGTTAATGCAATTTCTTTTTTGCCTAAACAAGAACTATGATCAGGTGAAAACGAACTTGCTAAGTGCAGATCCTTTGCCGAGCATTAACAAGGCTTATTACCCTCTACAGCAAATTGAATAGCAACACAAAGTAAAATAATTCATACTTTGAGATGAATGCTTTGCATGCAATGAGAACTCCGTCTAAGTCTCCTATGAATCAAGTTGTACATTCATTCCAGAAGAAAGCATCTAAGGATTTTAAGAAGCCTAAGATTGATACTGTGTGTGAGTATTGTAAGAAGAAAGGACATTCCGTGAGTAAATGTTTTAAACTCATTAGATATCCTGAGTGGTGGAATAATCCTAAAGGAAAATCATTTATTCCTAATAATTCTAGAAGATTTGCTGCAAATGTTGTTGAGAATTCAGCTGGTATTCTAGGCTGTGCTCCTACTCCTGCTTTAATAGAGAAAGATGAATCAAGCAATTCTAATCATTACAGAGTTCCTATGCCAATGGATCCTATGATGATTTCAGTTGTCTTCAATAAAGTAATGAGGATGATGAAACAACAAGGAACTGATTCATATGCAACTGATACTCCTTTGGCTGCTTCTGCTATCAACTTTGCAGGTAACTCTTCAAATGACTTTTATTCTAATAACATGAGTTGGATCGTAGATACAGGTGCTACCGATCACATGGCATATAATCATACATTGTTTGCATAATTACATGATCTTAAACCACTTATTAAAGTTGGTCTGCCAGATGGTACAGTTTTAATTGTTAAACAATCTGGCACAATTCATCTCACTCCAGACATTATACTCAAAAATGTTTTGTTCATACCTGAGTTCAAGCATAATTTGCTTTCTGTCCCAAAATTGCTTGAACACAATAGTTTAATTGCTCGTTTTGAAAGAGATAAATGCATGTTTCAAGACCTTACAACTGATGTTGTTAGAGCTGTTGGAACAAGGCAATTTGGTTTACACAGATTTTTGGGTGGTTTTCAGAAGAGTCAGTCAAACTTTATTGCAAATAAATAAGCTCTATATGTTTTTAATAAGGCTTTTGTTTCTAGTTCAAATCCTGTAAATATGCATGTTATTTATGTTAGACTAGGGCATGCCTCTTACGGCAAGTTAAAATACTTGTCTGATTTGTATTGCAATGATAGTAGCTATAATTTGGATTATGAAGCTTTTAATCTATCTAAACATCACAAAGTACCTTATCCTGTATCTAAATCTCATGCTGCAAGTTCATTTGAATTGTTACATATTGATCTTTGGGGCAAGTATAGAACCCCTTCTTTGAATGGAGCTTCATACTTTTTAACAATTGTGGATGACTATTCTAGGAATAACAGGGTGCATCTTATTCATGATAAGACCCAAGTGTTTCAGGTTATTTCTTATTTTTTGGCTCATGTTGAAAATCAATTCAACAAATTTGTCAAAATCATTAGAAGTGATAATGGTACAGAGATTGTTCAAGAGTCTTGCTCGATTTTGTTCAATCAAAAAGTTATCATACATCAGAAAAGTATTCCTAGAAATCCACAGCAAAATGGTAGGGTTGAAAGAAAACATAAACATCTAGGTGAAACTGCTAGAGCCATTAGATTTCATGCTAATCTTCCTATCAAATTCTGGGGTGAGTGCATTCTGGCAGCTGCACATAACATTAATCTTCTTCCTACTCTGTCCTTGGCTGGATATCTCCTTAAGAATTTCTATTTGGTAACAGACCAAATTATGAGCATCTCAGAGTTATAGGTTGCTTGTGTTACCCTGCACAAAAATCTTTAGATAAATTTGCTCCTAAAGCTGCTAGATGTGTTTAGTTAGGGTATCCATATGCACAAAAGGGCTACAAATTATATGACTTGGAACTTAAGAAAATTGTACTTAGTAGAGATGTTATATTTAGAGAAGATGTTTTTCCTTTTCAATCTGTTCCTATACAGGAACCTGGTATTGTGCATCCTGTCATGAACCCAGCTTTGGTTCCAAATACTTCCTCTCCTATCTCAGATAATTCTTCTCCACTCTCAGATCAGTCTTCTGAACTACACGATGGCTTAAATTCTCAACAGTTTTCCCAATCTCAAACTTATTCTATGTCTCCTCACTTTCATAATAATGCTCATAATTCTCCTATTTTTGGGCATGTACCTGATCCTACTCCTAGAGTTTCAGGCAGAGTTAGGAATTTTCCCAAGAAATTTGATAATTTCATTGTTTCTGCAAACTTGAGACCTGCACATTCTGTTTCTTAGTTTGATAGTTGTTTTGCAAACATGTTGCAAACAAAATCTGAACCATCTTCATATCATGGGGCTAGTAAACATGAAGAATGGGTTTTAGCCATGAATAAAGAGTTGGAAGCTCTAGAAAAGAATAATAATTGGGAAATCACAAATCTTCCTGAAGGGAAAACTGCTTCAGGAACAAAATGGGTTTATAAAACTAAGCTCAATCCAGATGGAACTATTGAGAGATATAAAGCTAGACTAGTGGCATAGGGAGATAAGCAGATTGAAGGAAAAGATTTCAAACATACTTTCAGTCCTGTAGCTAAGTTTACTACTGTTAGACTGCTTATTGCTTTAGCTGCAGCAAAAGGCTGGGATATTCAACAACTTGATATCAATAATGCCTTTATACATGGCTTTATTAATGAAGAGGTATTTTTAAAGCCACCTTTGGGTTATACTGTTGAGAAGGGAAAGTTCTGCAAACTAAAATGGTCTTTATATGGATTGAGACAAGCATCAAGGTGTTGGAATATTGAGCTTAGCAATTTTCTGATTAAGCAAGGTTATACTCAATCCAAACAAGATTATTCTATGTTCATTAGAAAAGCTGGTCATTCTTTCACAGTTGTTGTAGCATATGTAGATGACTTACTTCTTTCTGGTGATATTCCTAATGAAATTGCATCTTTAAAAACAAGACTACATACTGTCTTTACAATTAAAGACCTTGGCCAGCTCAAATATTTTCTAGGCAT
Organism: Chenopodium quinoa; assembly: GCF_001683475.1. Lineage (NCBI taxonomy): Eukaryota > Viridiplantae > Streptophyta > Magnoliopsida > Caryophyllales > Amaranthaceae > Chenopodium > Chenopodium quinoa. The sequence continues at coordinate 1,951,726 of NW_018745650.1, forward strand.
TGAAGTTTCAAGAAGCAAGGAAGGAATTCAATTGAATCAGAGAATATATATTTTGGATTTGCCTGCAGAAGCTAATTTGCATACTTGTTCCCTGTTGCTTATCCCTTTCCCAGGAATGTTAAGCTAAGTGCTTATGATGGTGTTGTTCTTGATGATGCTGAAAAATACAGAAGAATTGTTGGCAAACTGTTATATTTGAATCTCACTAGGCCTGATATCTCTTTTGTGGTTCAACAACTAAGTCAATTTCTTAGTGCACCTAGAACTAGTCATTATGATGTGGCTCTTCATGTTTAAAAGTATCTCAAAAGCACTTCAGATGTGGAATTGTTCTATTCTGCAACAAATTCTTTGTCCTGTACAGCATAGAGTGATGCTGATTGTGGCAATTGTCTTGATTCAAGCAGATCATTAACTGGTTACAGTATATTTTTGGGTTCTTCCCTTATTTCTTGGAAGACTAAAAAGCAAGTTGTCGTATCAAAAAGTTTTACAGAGCTATGAGTCAAACAGCAAGTGAATTAGTTTGGCTTGAGAGATTGATTTTTGAGCTTGATGTACATATTGCTACTCCTATTCCTTTGCTATGTGATAACATGTCAGCCATTTTGATTGCCGAGAATCCTTGTTTTCATGAGAAAACTAAGCATCTCAAGACAAAGCATAAGATTATTGATGTGCATTACATCAGGGAGAAAGTTCAAGAAGGATTGATTAAAATCTTTCATGTTAAATCAACATTACAAGTTGCTGATATCATGACTAAGTCTCTGGGCACAGATCAACATCGCATTTTATCTTTGAAGCTGGGATTGGTCTAAACACCTTCATACTCATCATCCTTCCAAGATTGACAAGTTTTCCCTGGTCAATCTTGAGGGGGGCATATTGGATATTGGCTGATATTTATAAAGTTGGATTGATGACATGGCGAATCAATGACTTGGCATAATATGTTATGATACTATTGACATGTATATTTGTTATTAATTTGTTTTAAATAGAAAGTTAGAATAGTTTTAGGCAGCTTGTTCTGCAAGATACTGTAGCATAGCACATATATATTCTTCTTCTTCCTTGTAATCAGCTTATTTTGGGGTTTTGACCCAAGTAATAAATAACTTTCTAATTCCTCAAATTCTCTGTAGGATCTTCTTGATTTTTCTTATTTCTCTGATGTTCATCAAACAACTACTTAATTAACAAAAAATATGAGTGTTTGGCAATGTAGTGGTTGGGGTAGCTTTTAGTGGTGGATGTAGTTTTTATCAAAAGTTAAAATTATTAGCTTTTGAAGATAGAGGTAGCTGCTGAAAATTTAATCTATAGTTTTAGGAAAATATATTGAGTTTTATATGTAACAACTAGTCAACCGCTATTCTCCGAATACTCATACGGTCATACCTAAATTACCTATTTTCACAGCTAACAACTTGTTGACATCTAACAGCTACTACCACAGCTAACAGCTACCTTTACAGCTATATTTTGCCGAACATACCATCAAGACATAATTCACATAAAATTTCTAAGATAACCTCACACCATATTAAATTGCAATATGGAGAGGGGGATGGTTTGTAATGTAATGCAATTTAGATAGCATTTGAACACCCAAAACCAAAAAACCACGATAACTTGCTTTGTCAAAAGTTTAAGGACAATTTAATTAAGAAGTAAAAAAGAGAAATCGTATAGGCATGATTTATTTTTTTTCTTTTGGAGGCCAAATATTTGCTTGGTGACATTGGTAACAAGACATATAAAGTATGATGCGGTGAGAAAGGTTATGCACAATCCATAACGAATGAATAATCTTTGTTTTTTTTTTGGTAAAAAAATTCAACAGTAGTTTAATTGTCTTCTCTTATATGTTACATTAATGTCACAATTAATTATATTTCACTTTTTTTTAAGGTATAGTTTCTCTATAGAGTATTTTGTAATAAGCTACTACAAAGACGTAAAACTATAACTATGTCATACGCAGTAGAAGATTAGAAATGACACTCAAAAGTTATACGAAGTGTATAAATATTTATTTTAGTTAAAAATATTAACTTCAGCGTGTTTTGTGTCGATTGATGTGGCCGCTTGAAAAACAATAATGTAAATTCCTACGACACTGATTAAGTAGCCCTGTAATACTAACCGAATAACTCCTATAATACTGACTAAGTAATTTAACCCCTACAACACCAACGAAATAACTCCTGCAATACTGACCGAGTAACCCATACAACACTAGTAATGTAACCCCCATGATAGTTGTCACTGTGTGGCCAGCCACATATAAGAATTTGTATATACACTTTATGCTAGAGTTATTATAATTGTAAGTGAGACAATTAATTTTTAATTAGTGACATTCTTCATTATGTTATATTTCCTCCATTCTCTTTTAGTAACGGTGTTTAGACTTTTACGCTTGTCAATATATAACTAGTTTTTTGGCCCGTAAAGGCTTATTTGGTATTTTTGAATTTGAATATGCATTGGAAATTGATGGATGTATTTTCTGTTAAATAGAGTTAGAATTGCATTGAGAGATAAGGGAGGAAATACCAATAAATTATTATGACATGGTATAATTTGCAACCGAAAATATGATTAAAGAAATATAAAGTCTTAAAGTTTAATTCAAAAATAGGTTACTATTAATGAAGGGATAGGAAGGTTAAGAGACTATAATTAAAGGCAAATGAAAAGGTTGAATTGAAAGGGGAAGTGGAAGATAAGATAATGTAATGAAAGAGTTAAGTCAATAAAAACATGTGACACATGTAATATATTGAAATGGGAAGGAGATGGGATAGCGTAATAAAATTATGACATGTGTCTTTCCAGGTTTGTGTTTTTAAATACTAAGTGTAGATAGATTTCAATCATTACAAAAAATTTATTTTGTAAAATTATAAATCGAGATGAATCTAACGGATTCCGCATGACTATTTTGTCCAACTTATAAATCAATAAAGATAGTCACCATACGAATGTGAATTTGCACCCAAAAAAAAAAAAAAAAAAGACAGACTATAAGAATATGAATAACGCAAATTTTCAAATGGTGTACTATGAGGTAATAGTAGACAGAGGAAGTAAATTATTACCAAGTTCAATTTTTTATGTTTTTTTGTTTTTTTTTCTTTCTTTTTTTTTTTTTTTTTTTAATGTAAAACCTATTGACTTTTTGCACTATATTCATATAATCCACTTTGACTAATATTAGTGATTCATATATAAGAAAAAGTAGTCTTATGGATACCCGTTGGAATCATCTCAATGATTAATTTATTAATATTCCATTATTATGATTTCTATTTATTGACAATAAAAGATATTAATGGTGAAAGTTTGCCATTGAGATACATATGTCCTTGAGAAATGTTTCACTAAAATCGGAGGGAGTGCCGAGTATCTATTTTTTAGTCCGGCAAACTTGTATGTAAATTATAATGGAGTATATTCTCACTTTTTTTTTTATCACGCGATTAGAAAGCTCGTTTTAGGACTTTGGTCTTATTAAATTAAATTACTAAAATAGTATTCACTTGAAAAAAATTTCTCAAAATAGTGTCCATATAGGATTGGAATTTGGACAACACAAACCTATAATTTTTTTTTACTTCGTTTTAAAAGTCTAAATAAAAGTTAAATTATTGGAGTCTCAAAACTAGTTCTCTCGGAGTTTCACTTCACTACTATTTCAAACATTAATGTTAGACGCAATATCGGCAAGGAAGCATAGTCAATCTGCCGCATCACTACCGCTCTATTTTTCCTAATCAAGTATGTTTTCCTTCTTTTCTAATTAAAATTCAACTGAAATTCTGTGGGCTTACATGACAAGTAGATTAGAACTTTGACATCACAATGTAAATTGGCACACTGTAAAATTTGACCTAAAGATGAATAGATTTTGCCGGATTATACTCATAAATTTGACCTAAAGATGAATAGATTTTGCCCGATTATACTCATAAAAGGTTGGTGAATTAGATTTAACAAGTTGAATTTGTCACACACGCACCACTGTACTTACAAGTGCACTTAGACTCAGAGTTTCTAGCCATTATTATAAGCGTTAATGATAAATAATTTGATGGTATACATATTTATTATGGTTTTATTAGAAAAATTTATCTCTTCAATGAATTTCTAGCCATTAAGTTTTAACATCTAGCTTCGTACATATTTTTCAACCCTACATGGATATTGCTTTGAGAAGTATTTTCAAGTAAATACTATCTTAGTAATTTATTTATTTTTTAACACCAATTTGACAGTTCGTTCAGTATAATACTCCTTTTTTTTATTTAAATGCATCAATTTGATCGGCACATTTGTCGAGATGTAACTTTGACCATTAGTATCTTTAGTTGTCTATTGGTAATAATTGTAATTAAATTAAATTATGAAAATAGACATTGTGACTAATCTAAAGATATATTATATACAATAATATTTATTTATTTTATAATAGTAAAAAAAAAGTCAAACATAGTACGTGAATAATGCAAAAGTCAAAGTGGTACAATTAAAAATAACACAAATTTTTATATGTGGCTAGCCACTGTGTGTGGTCGGGGTTAATCAAGTTACTCGGTCAGGGGTTACTTGAGGGGTTCGGTTAGGGGCTACTTGAGGTGTTACTCGGTCAAGGGTTACTTGGGGGTTACTCGAAGGGTTACTCAAAGGGTTACTCAATCCGGGGTTACTTGAGTGGTTCGGTCAGGGGTTACTCGATCAGGAGTAACTTGAGTAACCCCTGACTGAGTAAGTCGAGTAACCCTGGGCACACGATGTGGCCAGCAACACAGAAAAATCCCCCTTAAAAAAAATGAAGAAGAAGAAGTAGAAAGAGGGATTACATAAGTATGTATTATATACATTGGATTTGCAAAAAATTCAATTTTTGGCAAAAAAAATTCAATTTTTGGCAAAAAATTCAATTATGTCACCTAGCTAGACGCTTATATAAAGGTGAACACAATGCAACTAAACATTACACATACAATTAAGTATATGCAATAATATTACAATAGGTACTACTAAAAGCTAGCATTCACTAAATAATTGTTTAGTCCATCAATCAGAAAAATGGATTTGCAGCTTAATCGTACGAATGGGTCACCACATCAAGAATTAAGCTATGCTCAAAATTCAGCAATCCAGGTGAGCATGCATTATAATTTTAAACCCATGGCTATCTATTACATTTACCACCACGGTACCTCCGTTTCTTTATGTCAGTACGATTTTCACAGTCGTTATATATATAATATTTATTAAACTCGTATAATCAATATCTATTGTAAATTAATACCTCCGTAGTTTAATATTTATTATAGTGAAAAGTTGTAGATGAAGTTGTTAAACGTAACAAATAATTTAAAGTGTAGAAAACATAGAAGGATCAAAAGGCTGTATTTCTTTATATTTATGTTTAGTCTTATTATTTTAATTTATTAATCATACGAGTTTAAATTTTTTTTTTTTTCTTTCCCTTTTTCTATAGGCAAACTCGATATCGAAGACGCTTCATATAACTAAGGATGCTTTGGAAGGATTGTACTCAACCATGAAACCCAAATGTGTAACAATAGCAGAACTTGGATGTGCATATGGCCCAAATACGTTGATGATAGTTCCAGAATTGATAAGAGTTACAATTGAGAAATTCAAAGAGAAAGAAGTTCCAAAAATGCATGTATTTTTGAATGATCTTTATTACAATGACTTTAATTCTATCAATAAAAGGTTATTAAGAAGAAAAAGTGTGGAAATAATGTGGGGTCTCTCTTCATAGTTAGAATATCAATAAAAAAAAGGTTATAATCTATATAGTAATTTAAGTTCAATAAAAATAATTTTAGCAAAAATATAGTTAGGCCTTGTTCACTTCATCTTATTCATATAATAATAAGACTAATAAATTTAAATCAATGAAAATCAGTAACTTAAAAAAACAAATTATATATAATAAGAAATAAGATCAATAAAAATCAGTTTAATTGGTAAAAAATATTTAACAAAAATAATTTAATTTTGAGTAAAATAATTTCAATTTATTAAAATTTATTTTATTTCAGCAAAATAAGAAATAGGGTCATTAATAAGACAATTTCGATTCAACAAAAATAAGGTAAAGAGAACATGACCTTACAATCAGATTTAATTCTTGTGAAATATAAGAAATGAGAACTATTTGATAAGATGTAGCGAGGGATCGGAGTAGTTTTATTTTACTACTAATTTAACATTATCACTTTCACTCACCCTCATTTGTCTTAATTAAAATGCAGATAGTACGTAAGACCCAATTTTTCTAAGCTAGGCTGAAGTGAACAAAACTAAACTATTAGGATAGAGGGTGGTGTGGTTGTGTTTGATTATTGCCGAACAAGTCAATAAAAAATAGAAAGGAGAAAAACAATACAGAAGATTTATTCCATAACAAGGACCTAAACATTATAATTAAAACACATTAAAGTGAACTGAACTGAAATGAACTAAACTAACTGAAATTGAAATTCATTCCATAATAACAGGGCCTAAACATTATTAACATTATGAAACAAAGGTACGTAGTATAAATCTACGAGCTAATGACGTTGAATAACGATAGGTACCAGATGATTTGTTCGATAAAGATGGGGCTTCGCTACTGAAGGGTTACATGTACATTGTAGAGACTAGCCCTCCCGAAGCTTGCATAGCATATCAAAAACAGTTTGCGACGGACTTTACTGCATTTTTGAAGTGTCCTGGAGAAGAGGTAATTGAAGGAGGTAGGATGATTATCAACATAATGCTTACTTCTGAGACTCACGGACCACATCAATTTTGGATTATCAAACTGATGAATATGGTCATACATGATATGCTTAAAGAGGTAATTACTTCACTTATATAATTGTTAATCTTATATTAACATTTTAAATTTTGTTTTTGCTTGTCATTTACGATTTCAAAATTCTATAGTAGTCGTTTGAAATATGACTACTATAATATTTTCATGATTATATGGTTCATAGTTGACATATTTTTCTCCTAATAATAAATTATATTATTTTCACGTTTTACAATGATTCATAATAAATTGGCAAGAAAAGAGAATTAATTAAAGTTGTAAATCATGACAACAGTTAGTATGTACTGTAACAAATATTTTTCCTTATGTATAATTAATCTATTTAAGTTTATCTTGTTATCGTCGCTTAAATTGTTATTGTCTTAAAAATAAAAATAATTATGTAGATAGCATGAGCTGATAAAATATATTAATACTTATATATATTGTATAGGGCTTGGTTGATGAGGAAAAAGCCAACAATTTTAACATGCCCTTTTACCCCCCTACCGTGGATGAAGTAAACAAGTTGGTCGTGGATCAAGGATCCTTTTTCATTGACAAGCATGAAACCTTTAGTGTATTATGGGATGTACCTATGTTGGAGTTGAGAGACGGTATTGATGAGCTTAAAAGAGCAAGGTTTGTGGCAGGGCCAGCCATAGCAGTTGCTGAGTACATGATATCAGAAAATTTTGGTGAAGGAGTTGCTAAAGAGTTTTTCCGGCGCTTTATTGAACTTGTACGCAAATTCTTGTCCGCTGGCGATAAGTTTTACACTTTCCATCAAGTCGTTTCTTTGATTAGAAAGTAAAGAAAAGCGTTCTAAGGTTGTTACTACCTCCGTTTCATATTATTTGCAACTTTTTGGAATATTTTATATCTCATAAATAATACCCTGAAGTTGCAAATAATATATGTAAACGGAGGTAGTATATTGATGCGGATCAAAGGCATCATGATTAGAATTTTAATTACTTTCTTTTATTTTGATTGAGTCATCTATGTCATCTATTAACCATGAGATTGAGTGGCGTCAATCTAAAAGTTGTGCATGGTTAAAAGATTTAGTTGTTTATTTCTATAATTAATTAGTATGTGTGAATTAGATTAGTTTAAGGAAATATGAATTTCTATCATTCTGAAATATTCTGGATTTAGGGCTTATAATTCACTAAGCAAACCTTGTATCATTTCGGAATATTCTAGATCTAGGGTTTATTGTTCACTAAGTAAATCCTACTTATGTTTCAAAAAAAAAAAAAAAAAAAGTAAACCCTAGTTACATTGTATGTATATATTTCCTTTTGTTCATGAATAATAAGAAGTTGGTTCTCTCCCCAATTTCTCTATTATTTTTTAATTCATAACAATTTATCAGCATCATCCTTATTCGATTGAGCAGACAAAAAAAAAAAAAAAAAAAAAGGGAGATCAATCATCAAGGTTAGTGTTATTATTATTACTAAATTATTTAGCATGCATTTCACCGCTAAATCGTTACAATTATGATACTATGATGGAGCTATATTTTAGATATGAGTGTTACTCCATGCAAAGAAAATATAGGGGTTTGCTTGTTGATGTGCTATTGTAATACCCCGTATTTTTATACATATTTTAACTTAAATAAGTATTTCTTAAAGTATTTAAATAATTTGAAATGAATTATTTATGGTGTTTCATTAATTTAAAAAGAATTATTTTAATTAAAAGTCTATTTTTAATTATTTAACAATCTTGAAAATATTTTATTTCATGATTTGGAAACATTGGGGCATATTATTTTATAAAAGGAAATTTTAAAGTCAATGAGTTTTTAAAGAAAGTCAAAATACAAGTTTGAATAGGAAAGGGATCATTAAGGGTAAAAAGGGGATTTAAGTCTAGGAGGATTTTAGAAAAGGGAGTATAAATACCCATCACATGGGCAAATTAAATTTTGCCCAAGGTGGAGAATACCCAAAGGTAACACTCTTTCTCTCTCCTCTTATTTTCTCTCTTTTTCTCTTACTTTTTCCCCTTCCCTTTATTTTAATTTTAATTTTTTTTTTCACACACCACCACCACCACACACACCACGGTCGCCGGCTACCACCACCACCACAGCCAGCCGCCGCCGCCAGCATAGGGCCGGCAGTAACAGCAGCCGTGGGAGGTGGCGCCAGCCACCTTCCCTTTTCCCCCTTGTGCGTGCGTGTGTTTCGTATAAAAAATAAAAAAATAAAAAAATTATTTTTGTTTTTAATCCTAATCTAGCCTTGATCTAATTAATTTTTTTGGGTTTTGTGACGATTTTTATGATGTTTGATAATAAGTATTTTGTATATAAATTTTCAGATTTGGTTTTGAATTAAAAAGCCCCAAATTATAAATCCTAGGTTTCTAAGTTTATGTATATTGATGGAAATTGTTTATGGGTGATTTAAATTATTGAAATAAGTGTTTTAAAACACAATTACAGCAATTTTAGATGATTTAATAAAGCGGAATTTTTATATATAAGCTATAATTATGTTTCTTGAAAGGATTTTTAATTACCCATTAATTGGGAATAAAAGTAAGGGTTTTAAATTAAATTTCAACTAGTTTTAGAGGGTTTATGAGTGATTTAAAGAGTGTATATATTGCTGGAAATTTGTGTGGATAGGTATTAATGCCTCTTTGTAATTTTGGTTTATAGAAGACTTCCAAGTGAGTGATTTTATTTAGTCGTGGCGATTTTGAGATCATATTCAAGGTACGTTAGCGTACTTGGTAATTATTTGAATATGTAGAAACATGCTAGGCTTTGTTTAATTAATTCCAAGTAGTATCATGATAATTGTTGGTTGGAATTTTTTGTTTTGATTGATGTTGATAAATGATTTGTGATGTATGAATTGTTTACAATGAATTGGTGATTGGAATTAATTATGTTGGCATGTTGATTATGAACCACATTTTTATTGTTGGCATGATAAAGAGCACGTTTAGTAAACTAAATGTTTAATTTGGTTTGGAATATGAAAAGGAAATTTTATTATGGTTCATATTTTTATTGATGCTATAAGCATGAGGAAGGAGCTATTTAAGTGTCCTAGTACACAAGACTAAATTATATTGCGGTGCCTATGTGCACTTAAGGTGTTATTTAGCACTGAGGGATAGGATTTGCGGCGCATTAATTATGCGTTTAAGGTGTCTTTGACACCGAGGTAGATTAAAAAGGGTTCAACAATTAAATGTATGTGGTCACTAAATATTCAAGAATTAAATTGGTATGTTTGATTGGTTGAATGAAGTATAATGTTTGATTGTGTTATGGTTTGAGAGTCATCACCAAGTATAATAATATGTAAACAACGTAAAGTGAAAGAGATTACGCACCAAAACTCTTGGAACGTATATACCTTGAGTATGGACAAATGGGGGGAGTTATGCGACTTTATATTTGACCATAACTTCTACTGGGAGTATAGGACGCTATATATTCCTTTTTATTTGTTTTATGCGCAGGACGTCCAGTCACATCATGTGACATTTGCCTACCCGGTTAGTTCTCGGTGTAGTTTACCCCCAATTTATTTGGGGCAGGGATTTGGTTGGAAACCCGTTCAATGCGTAATCAAAATTAAATGGACATTGGTATTTGTCTAGTTAAGTGTTGAATGTCTTGTATGCTTGTTTACAGGTGCAACAAGGTAAGTTGTGTGATGATAGGATGAAAGCATGTTAGTGTGTTTTATTACGCTTATGTACTCAACATTGTTGATTGTGTATTGTATGTTTTTTTGGCCTTGTCTTTACCTTGGCCCTACGACGACCCATTTCTAATGGCGAGTAATGGGGACAAGTAGAGAGAAGTTTTTCAGGTGATGAAGCATTTTCATGATGAGCATGAGTGAAAAGCGAATCATGCTTAGTTTTCATAGGAATATGATGTGTTTTATTTGCTTTGAATAATATTTACTTTATTATGCTCATGAGACTAACGTAAAGGTTTTCATTATTGTTTGGTTTTAAGGGCCTACGATGGTTCCAAATTGTAGGTTGACTTTGTTTGACTTTGGTTTGACTTTTGAGTTGACTTGTTTTGAATGGTTTTAAAGATAGTCTTCCGTTGTGTGTCTTTGATTATTGTCTTAGCTGTTTTCACGGTAGCAGTAATGTCTTAGATTTTCCTATTTCGTATTTTAAAAGGGAAAAACAAGTATTTTAAAGGAAAGGAATTTGTAGGGTGCTACAGCTATTCCACTGCCAATTGAATGACTGATGCGTACTTTATTAGTTTTATTGGATTGATTAAATAACCTTATTTCGTAAAATTTCCGTATATGCTGAATGTAATTGGCACCTATTATATTGCAGAGGTATAAATAAATTTATTCTCATTGAATTCATGATTATTATGTTTCACTATATCTACGGCATTATCATTGCTAGCTTATCTTTCAAAATAGATCATTTATAGGTATATTATGATAAGAGTGTCAAGACGATGATGTTATGTGTCTTAAATCAATAAATTTGGGTTTCAATTACCACCACTACTTTGAAACCCAAATTTATATATCTTTATTAATTAATTAAAAATTCTAATATGGTCACTCTTATTAAGACCATCACTATACTTAAATGTGATTGGCTAATTGTTTCTTTCCTTAAATAGTTGGTCAAACTCTTTTTTAAATTTTTTCTATTTTAAATTCTTTTCTATTTTCTGGAAATTATATTTTTCTTTTTTGAAATTATATTATTTTTTTTATTTTCGAAATTAAATTATTAAAATTAGTAATTAAAAAAATCATAAAATAAGATTAAATTAAAAAAATCAAAATAAAAAATTGTTCTTCAGTGTTCTTCGTGTTCTTCATGCTCCTTCAATGTTCTTCATCTATGGATGAATTTAACATCCAATTAATGACATCCAATTCTTCATGCTTATGCTCTTTAGTGGTACTTGCGCATCGATGGAGATAAAAAAATATAGCTAGATTCAAACACCATATTCGATATTTCAAGTTTTTCGAATTCCGAGTTTTAGCGCAATTGGGATTGGTTTTTAGTCCTTGAATAATTGGTTTTTATTGTACAAGATCCATCAATTGATGCAAAATCGCCGATTTTATGTAATCAAAATAAATTTTTTTAAGTTTTTTCAAGAATCTGAGTTCTACAGGAGAAGAAACCAATACAATTTTTTTTGCGAAACCTGTTTGATCTAAAAAAAACGCTTATGTAAATTTAAATCTTGTTTGTGTATAGGTAATCAACACAAATACAGATTGGACATTACCTGTATGAAACATCTCTATTAGTTATTAGCCACGACCATACGTTACTTTGGACATTACCAAGTACTGCTTTCTTTTCTTTTTTTTTTTTTTTTTTTTTTTGAGGAAAAACAATAGCTTTTATATTAAACGAGATCCAAATTTGCCAAAGTTACAACACTTTGAGGGAAAGAGTCTAAACGGATTAGTTTCGATTCACTACCCATTTCACCTCTAGCAACAAGATGGGCAATAGTGTTCCCGTTTCTTTTAACATGAGAGAAAACACAAACATTAAATAAAGCTCTGATCTTTAAAATGTCTGCAATCACCAAGCAGAGAGGAGTGATGTCGCCTCCGTTTGCTTCTACAGAATTAATCACTATAAGAGAGTCTGATTCAACCCAAAGACACCTGAAGTTGAACCGCAGCGCCACATTCATGCCGAACCTTACCGCCTGTGCTTCGAGAGTTGCCACATCAGACGCCACCACTCTTTTCGTAGCTGTTAAACAATTCTGCCAGCCTCATCTCTAATCACAGCCCCTAACCCAGCATTTCCGCCACCTGCCACATGAGCATCCACATTTAGTTTAAACATTCCAGTAGGAGGGCAAACCCATCTCGTAGTAGATAGAGAGGAATTCACCACAGTTGTATGCTGCACTCTTTGTTTGTAAACAAAATGATCCTCAGACCACTTGCAGAAATTTGTAGCAAGCATCACAACATTTGGGCTGGATTCTTCAAACATCGCCATATTTCTACATCGCCACGCAGCCCAACACAGATTAGCAACCTTGTTCAATTCCTCCTTACCAATTCTTTCCCCCAACCAGAGCCACCTAGCAGCGAAAGAGTTCGTCGGTGCATCCTGCAGTAGCATTCTACAATCACTATACTCCCATATATCTCTTACATTGGTGCAATCAAATAGCACATGAATAACTGACTCCTCTGCATTACTACATAGCCTGCACGTTTCCCCTTGAAAGATATGCCTCTGTTGAAGCCTTTCACCTACAGCCAAATTTCCTTTACATGCACTCCATAGAAAGTGCTGGATTTTTGGGGGAAGCCTCATTCGCCATATCAAACTCCAGCAATTGTTTTGAGCCTGGTTTGTTGTACTCGTACTACCAAGGGGGCGAGCTAGCCAATAACCAGATTTTACCGTGTAATACCAGTACCTTAAGTCAGGGCCCCTATATTGAGCAATCGATATAGGCATCACTTACTGCGCCTCATAGCCCAATACCCTCTCCAATTGTTGACAATCCCAAGTAGTCCCCTCTTCATTTATAAGCTCGTGAACCCAAGACACACTCGGATTATTTGCTGGACTCATTAAGCAACTAGGTTTCCCATTTCGGCTTATCCACTAGTCCTCCCAAATTTTTATACTTCGGCCATCCCCAACTCTCCACATAAGCCCATCACGCACCAACCCCTTAGCACCCCAGAGACTTCTCCACGAATAACTGGGGTCATAACCTCTGTTTGCTTGCATAATATCTGAGTTCTTGAAATATCGGGCCTTAAGGATTTTTCCCAGAGGAGTATTAGGATTTTGAAGCAATCTCCACACATTTTTTCTAGTAAAGTCGTATTGAAGCATTTAAGGTCTCTAAACCCCAAACCCCCCATAGATTTCGGTTTACATAAAGACTCCTAGTTGTTCCAGTGTATCTTCCTTCTATTGCCCTTCGAGCCCCACCAAAACTTACATAACATCGTATGAAACTCATCAATAACACCATCGGGAATTTTAAAGATGCTCATCATATAAGTTGGTATTGCTTGGGCCACTTCTTTAATGAGGACTTCTTTGCCAGGCTTTGAGAGTAACTTGTTATTCCACACATTTAAACTCTTCCATAATCTCTCCTTTAGTCTAGCAAAAATTTCTTTTTTTGATCTCCTAATAATAGTAGGCAGACCCAGGTACTTATTATGCTTCTCCACCTCCCTAACACCCAATGTACTAACAATTTCACCTCTTCGATCAACCGGCACACCTCTGCTAAAAGCAACATCCGTCTTATCTAGATTTACTTTCTGGCCCGACGCTCTCTCATACACCCTGATTATATCAGCTATAATAGAGCATTCTTGCGTTGTTGCTCTAGCAAACAGGAGGCTATCATCCGCAAAAAATAGGTGAGAAGTTCTAGGAGCCGATCTGCATACTCTTGTGCCATGTAGCTTTTTCTCACGCGCTGATTTATTTAATAATTCTGAAAATGCATCAGCACATAAAATAAACAGATATGGAGAAATAGGATCTCCCTGCCTTAGCCCCCTAGTAGGCTTCACATTCCCATACACCTCTCCATTCACATTAAAAGAAAAAGAAACCGTTGAGATGCAGTTCATGATCCTACCTATCCAACCATTCGAAAACCCCAACTTTTCCATAACCCTCTGCAAAAAAACCCATTCAACTCTGTCGTAAGCTTTGCACATATCCAGTTTCAGAGCCACAGACCCCCATTTTCCTTCCCCCCCCCCCCCCTTTCATGGCATGGAAAGTTTTAAAAGCTATGAGAGCATTATTAGTAATCATCCTGCCCGGAACAAAAGCACTTTGATTTTGAGAAATAATGTCATCCAGGAACGGTTTAAGCCTATTTGCCATAATTTTTGATATAATTTTGTAAATCACATTACAGCAACTAATAAGCCTGAAATCTTTCATATCTTTTAGTTCATTACATTTTGGGATTAATACAATGCACGTTTTATTCAACTCAGCCAACTCCACAGTCCCATTCCACCAATCAATAACAGTAGCAATAATATCCTACCCAACAATGTGCCAAAATTTCTGAAAAAATAAAGCATGTAAACCATCCGTACCTGGTGCCTTATTCGGATGCATTTGAAACAGTGCTCTTTTAATTTCATCTTCAGTAGGAGTAGCATCCAGGGCCGAGTTCATCTCTTCAGTTATACGGTGTTCAAGACCATCAGTAGCAGCATCCAGATCCTCTGGGGACTCTGAAGAAAATAGGGAGCCAAAATAATTTTCAAATATCTGTTTTATGCGATCCTCCTCTTCCTGCCATACGCCCTTTGAGTCATATAAGCCACTAATTCTATTATTTGTTTGTCGCTTAGAAGCCTTCCGATGAAAATAGGATGTATTACGATCCCCATCATGCATCTCATTTGCCCTTTCCCGAGTGAACCAATAGGTCTCTTCCTGTCTTTGCAATTCATCAACCTCCGCTGCTAAATTTTCACAGGTTTCAAGCATGTGAGCGTCCATTGGTAAGGATTGGGCAGCTCTGAGCTCCTCCTCTTTATTTTCCAGTCTCTTCTTACGATCCCCATAGGTCTTAAAAGCCCAGGCTTTCAGGCTTGCTGCACAGACACTAACCCTTTCGTGAATAGGTCTATTAACACCCATAGTCCAAGCATCCCTAACCACCAACTTGCATTCATCATTTGCCAGCCACATAGCCTCAAACCTGAACATATGCTTCTTCTTTTTCTCATTTCTTTGCGGCATTGTATCCAAGATAATAGGAGAGTGATCGCTAGTAATTCTTGCCAAGTGCCTCACCCCCGCCTTAGGGAATAATTCACACCAGCCCGTATCGCCCAATAAACGATCCAATCTTTCTCTCACAGCCGTTGTAATGCTCTTGCCCCATTGCCAGGTGAACGGACTTCCACTGTAACCAAGGTCGCGCAGGAAGCAATCATCAATGGTATCCTTAAACTCATTCATCCCGTTCTCTCTCCTAACAGCCCCGCCTTTTTTCTCACTCATACAGATGATTTCATTGAAGTCTCCAAACATGAGACAAGGAACTTCGCAAGAACTTCTCATATTCCTCATTAAATTCCAGGTCTTATGCTTATTCTCACCCTCGGGCCATCCATAAATTCTGATAGCTCTCCACCTTGTGATTCCCTGGTTATCCTTTATATCCACAACAAAGTGATTAATTGAAAAAGAAACAATAGCTACATCTACACCCTTCCACCACAAACTAATACCCCCTGCTCTTCCTGTACTACTTCTGCAAACTCCTTCTGTAAACCCACACTTCCCCATAACACTTTTCACAACATTTGAAACCGCTTTTGTCTCCATGATGAAGAAAATATTTGGCCTTTACCTCCAGCATAAATCCCGGAGAGCACTTACCGTCTTCAGGTTGCCAATCCCGAAAACGTTCCAACTTAAGATTTTCATTGTCTTTCGAGGGTTGGGGATTTCCAACACCCTCTACTTGAATATCACTGTTCCCAGTCTCATCAGTCATAGTAAATCTCCGCCTCTTCTCCCCCACACCCTCAACCATACGCTCCTCCTCATCAATATCCCCCTCCAAAACCCTTTTTCTATTTGATAACAAAGCCCCCTCACCATGAATTATCGAAGAGTTCTGTTTATAGCCCACCTCCATCCTCTCTACCCTTTTCCAGCCCCTACATTTTTTGTTTGGCATACTCCTCTCCCCCCCCCCCTCAGAACCACCCACCGCCTCATATATGATTTGGCTATCCCCCACCCCAGGCAAACCCATCACCCCCTTATCTCCCCCCCCCCCCCCCGCGATTGCAACCCTTATTTGCACATAAACTATCACCTTTGGTAACATCATACACCTCCTGCCAAGCGCCTATTTTTCCAGGCTCACAAATAGTACGGTTGGTCCCTGCCTCTCTATTGCTCGATACCTCCTCGCCACTTATCTCATCTTCACCCATTGATTTATTTACAGGTTTTGGTCGAAACACCATTTGATTTTTATTGTTGTCTAGAGTAGGCAGTAGCCTAAATTCTCTCTCCTTACTGCCCCTACTCTCCTGAGACCCTCCCTTCCCTTCATAGTCACTTGCTTCGGCTTTGTGGTGAAAAACAGGGCTTTTGCAGCACGGAGTCTATTATTTTCCTTTTTTTTTATGGCAGGTGCCTTTACGAGGAGAAGCCTTAAGCCAAAGTCCCCATTGTTTTTCTACTTCTTCTCCCTCATCATCCACCACAGAACAGTCTCGTTCCGAATGCCCAAGAAATCCACATAGAAAACAGAAATCGGAAGCCTCTCATACTTTATATGAACAGTTGTAGTTAATCCATCCCTACATCGAATTTGTTGCATTCGTCTCAAAGCCTTTGTTGTATCCACCAGAACCCTCACCCTCCTAGACAATCATCCTCTACTTCTAGCACCAACCCTATTTTCCCAGCAATCAATCGCACATCCGCATTCGACCTGCTATCAAAAGGGAGATTGTATAGTCTCAACCAAAAAGGGCAAAATTTAATCTCCACGTTTTTGGGTTGCTCATTTCGCTGCATTTCTTTTAACAAATAGCAGATGATTATCAAAAGTCCACGGAGCACCATCAATGACCTTCTCCTTATCTCTCCAATGAAAGAATTGTATAACGAATAGGTTATTTTCGATTCGCCGAAAAATCACACCTTTATTTAGAGCCTAAATTTGTGTGAGGATTTTTTGCATGGCCTCAAAGTTATATGCCCAAATTTTCAATAATTTTCCCACCAAAGATAATTCAATACAGCCCTTTGGGTCACTACTCTCCGCGTCACATAATTCCGCAACATCACCTTCTTCCTCCGTAATCTTCAATTTTGCCCATCGTTCACTCAACTCTTCTGCCATCACCAAAACATCCAAGAAAAAACCAAGAAAAAAGAGACGACCAAGAAAACACAACACTATAACCCAAACCACCCCTTACAAGGAGGACGACCACTTGATTATAATCAAGACCAATGACTCAATACACCAGACGTAGGAAACCCTAATTCCAGAGAGAGAGACTCTGTATTTAGGTCTTATTTACGCTCTCCTTTAGTGTTGTTTCCCTCCTCTCTACCAAGTACTGCTTTTTAATTCATTAATATTTTGTTATATTCTTAATTGATAGTGAATATGACTTTGGTCTTCACTAGAAAAATCACATTTCATGTTACCAAGCTAAGGTTTTATTTCAATGGTAACTTATATATCTACTTTAGCGGTTTTAATTCTGTAAGCATATACTTCAATATAACTAATTAAAACATCCACCTATATTCAATATAACTAATTAAAACATCCACCTTTAGAGAAATTCCATGGGCATATATAATCGTTTTAGAACTATTCATAAGGATTTGGTCATACTTTAAGCGACTATAGAGGCAAGGCAAGAGTCAAATTAACATTATGTGTTACATTGATATATTTGCCACATATGATTTATACCTAAGTACTAGATTGTTATTCAAATGAACCTTAGATGAAGAAAAATAGGTTTTATATAAACGGGTAATGACACAAACATATTCAGGATAAAGCATATTATACGTTCATAAAAAGACAAAGTGATGCGGTATCTTTTTCAATTAAATTGTGCATTGAATTTTTCTAATTAAATTCAAATTTTTCAACTGACCCCCTTGTTTTTCGGAGGTTAGTTTTTAAAACCTCAATTATATCCTTGACCAACTCTCACCCTTGTACTTAACACAAACACACACATACACACACAAAAATTGGATGTTCACAAAATCCCATTTCTGACGATTCATCTTCTAGTTTTGGGGGGTTCATGGTGAAATGTGGATGTGGCGTTCCTTCTAAGATTTGAACTGTGAACAAGCCTAACCATAATAGGGGAAGGAAATTTCGTGGTTGTGGTAAATTTCCGGTACTTTTTCTAAACCCATTTGTCATTTCTTAAATGGTATAGGGATGGTGATCTAATTTTAATAATTTTAATGGATATGAGTAAATGTAATAATCTCTCATTAGGATTACAATTACCAATTAAGGTTTTTTTATTTTTTATGAATTGCAGGAGGCTGATTATGGATTTTTCAAATGGTTGTATGATGATGTCGGTGGATGCGTCGAGTGTGAGATGATGTCAAAGAGGTTGGATGCAATTGAGAAAGATGTTGAATCTCTAACTATGAAGCTAAACAAAGTGAAGATTAAAAACTCACAATTTCATGAACAAATATGTGACTTGTGATTAGGGGATTTTTATCCACCAATCACCGTTTGACAAGTGGACCAACCAGGTTCCGCCACGTGTCCTTCACGTAGGCCAATAGGAGCCTGCCACGTGTCAATCACAGATACGTCCTCTACGGACCAATTGAGACACGCCACGTGTCCACCCATGCCAAATGGGAAAACCGGCCAACAAGGCCCAATCCTGTCTAGAGGCCCGGTCAGCCCTAGGTTTACCCAAAACCTAGAGAGTGGCACGCTTCTCAAGACTATAAATACTTAATTAATCCTCATTAATCCGGGGATCAGGCAATTAAGAGAGCAATTGATCAAGCAACTAATCTCACCTGAAGAACGGAACAGAACAGAAACATTACGGAACACTAATAACCGGCTAATCTCGCTAACAACGCAGATTACCAACATTAAACACTCTCACCTAGAGAGATCTTATTACTTTAAATTCCGTATTAATTACTCCTTAATCAGGTACTAACTTGACCGTTGGAGGCGGAGCTCTCAGGAGTCTCCGTTATTTTGCAGGTACAGGCGTCCGGTTCCAGTCTCGGAATTGTAACTCTCCCGCAGGACATCAGAAAACCCCGAAACAACTTGAAAGGCCAATTATGTCAATCAACTATGGAGGAGAACAAATATATTGCATACACAACTGTGGCTTTGTTTGCACTAGTTATGTCATGGGCTATATTTGTGGTCAATTATTAGAATGATTTAGTTAATGCCAAATATAATTGAATAAGATGCATTGTAGAATCACTCGTTGAGGATTTGGTTAATGCGAAATATTATTTGTTTGTTTATTTATGTTATAATAAAAAAATTATCATTTGATACATTAATTCAAATTCAATTTTGATAATTAAAAATAGATCTGAATTAAAAAGAATTTTTATCAAATAAATGTTATGACCTAGTATAATTAAGGTCATTAAAATACCATATCATGTATGGAAATTTTAAAAAAAAAATCATTTGATTTCTCAATGCATGCTTATTTAAAAAAAATATGCCTTCAATACATCGAGTTATCATAGGAAATGGCTTATTATCAGTACTTGCATTATTAATAACCTAATATAGGTGTAGATATAATGGAATATTTACATATCCTAATTAATTTCATATAAAATGGGAATATCAATTGATATGTTTCCAATAGTAACACATGTTAATTAACTTTGGTAACTAACTTTTCAAAATTAACTTTTAAAAAAATAATAATAATGTACAATGATTACTAAATTCATGTACAATTTACTGGTAATAATCTAAGTTTAAATTAGAATAATCCTTTAAAAAAATAGAGACCCTTTAATACTATAAAGGTTGTGAAAATAGAGACCCTTCTAATCCAAGGTATGAACAGAAAGTAATTTAACATCAAGTAACTAGAGTAAAATAGAAAGTTAAGGTTCAAACAAACCATACATTACAAAGACTTAATAGGTGACATGCCACCATTATACTTTTGCCACATTGGGCCAAAATACATGCAAGTACCTAGATTACAAAGTAATACTAAAAATGTCTTAATATCACAGTTGAGAAAACAAATATACAACAATCAAAGTATATAACTCCCTGGCATACATAGATTAAAAAAATAAATAAATAAATAAAACAAAAATCGGAAGTCTAATTATCATTTAATATGTCATTTCAGAATCATCATCTTCATCAACAGGTGCACCAGAAGCCTTTTCTCCTCTTCTAGATTTGTTGCCCTCATCTTCCTCAGCATCTTCCTAACAAAGAACAAATGTAATTCGGTTAGTTTTCTTGAATTGATATGAAAAACTAAAATAGGTAATGACCAGGATCACACTTAATCATTACCCATTTATATAAAAAAGAGATATGTTATTTAGTATTAGCACTATAGGTATAAAACTAAATACACTTGTTCAATTACGAATGACAAAATAGAGAACAACATGGTCACAAACATAATTCGCAATGTACAACTATGTATAAGGTCATTACGTATGGAATCATAGATGAATTTAAGGTTAACAATACCAGAATGTCAATAGAAAATGGAAAAATAAGAACGATGAAAAACAGGTAATAACCCGGTTTATACTTAGTCATTACCCATTTATATTAAAACAGAAAATTGAATCATGCATTCATCAATATAGTTAATATCCCAAAAACAGGTAGTCAATCACCAATGACAAAACAGAGAACAACATGGTCACAAACATAATAGGTAATGTACAAGAACATATAAGGTCATTACATATAGAATCAGAGATAAATTCAAGGTCAACAATACCAAAATGTCGATAGAAAATGAAACATAAGTACAATAAAAAAAGGGCAATAACTCAATTTATAGTTAGTCATTACCCATTTATTTTAAGACATAGAATTGTAACCTGCATTCATTAATATAGGTTATATCCCAAAAGCATATAGTCAATTACCAACGACAAAACAGAGAAAACCTTAACATCACAACATATAAATGGCAATATACAACAATGTATAAGGTAATTACATGTAATGAGACATGAAGTTAAGGTCAACAATACCAGAAATTCAACAGAAAATGAAACATAAGTACAGTAAATACCTAAATCCTCATTAAGTGCGTCTATTTGAGACTGTGCACTCTCTTGGACCTCACGCATAACAACATCAGTGAAGATGTCCGGCCTCATTCGCTTAAGCATTTCTTGCACAACCATGCTCTCACGCATGACAGCTTCAAAAGATGACGTGTAACGGTTTCCTTGACCATCTTCCTCATAATCATCTTTATCGTCTTCTTCCTCTTCAGGCTGCCGCTTTCGAGTAGGGGCACGCTTAACCTCTTTATCTACCCACTTTTGTTCATCGCCATCATATTTGTAACCCAAAGCATTATGAATTGTACCTTTGTTAAACGTTTGCTTTGGTCCAATTTCCATCACTTCATCTAATAAATCGACACCAAATCTCTCAAAAACCTTGGTCAACCACATATTATAAGGAAGGAACAACCCTTCCTTTGTTCCCTTTTGAACTGCAATCATGTAATCAATCATCATCCTCGGCATATTCATCTTCACAGCGGCGAGGACAAAATACATGACCAGCATGTCTAGGTATGTTAAGGAGGACGGTCTCCCATTACGCATATTGAAGGACTTGAAGAGAATCAAATGCAGACGATGAGTAGGCAGTGGCAGTTCATAAACTTCTGGCTTTTTATCTCTGCCAGACTCATCTTCCATAAGCACAAGATTGAGACATTTCTCAACATCAAATTCCTTTAGAGTACTCCATTTCTTCCCCGGTAGCTTAGTGTGCACCCCTTGTCGAGGAATTTTCAAGATGCTGCTCAAGATAGCTTCATCCAACTTTATCTCCTTCCCCTTCACCCAAGTGTATATTATTCCATCTTTTTTGTTTGCATGAGCAAAGTGAGTGTAGAACCGTCGAACAAGGTCGGGGTATATGGGGTGATTTACTATAAGCAACTTGTCCTATCCTTGGAATTTAAACCACTTTCTTATAAAACCAGCATGGGCTTCGTCAAGGGAGTCAAAGTTTACATGCCGCCCGTTGCAAATTTTCTGTTTCGTGAATGTCTTGAAGTACAATTCACGGTACAGGGAGGATTGGAACCTTTCATCATCCTCTGATGTTTGGCCTCTGCTACTACCAGCTGCAGCAGGAGAGGATGGGGTAGCAGCGGCCGAAGCTTGCCTTTTTGACCTTGTGTTTGGAGAGTTTTCTTCTTCAAGGCCAACGATTGTATGTGGCCCTTTTCTCTTATGCGGGGTTTGTCGCCATGCTTGTTACTTTATTCTAGCCAATTTACTAAAATAAATAAATAAATATAGTATAGTGAGAAACAAGTCACATAATGGAAATAAAGGGCCAAAGCTAATTAAATGGCCATCACCAAACAAAAACAGTAGAGTGGATTTACTATTATATGCAATCAAGTATTAACCATAATATTAGTAGGTCATTGCTAACAAAAAATATCATGTTGACATTACTGTCAAAGATAAACTTGTATTCACCAAAAATCCCAAGCCTCATTGCCAACAAAAACATAAGATGGATATACCCAAAGATGCAAAAATAAAAGGGTCATTGCCAAAAAAACATAAGAGTGAAATTGTCAAAGATAAACTAGTATTCACCAAAAATACCAAGGCTCATTACCGAAAAAAAAAACATAAGATGTATATACCCAAAGATGCAAAAATTAAAGGGTCATTGCCAAAAAAACATAAGAGTGAATTTAGTGTCATTAGCAACTAAAGACATAAAAACAAACAGAACATGTACCTACTTCAACAAATATAATTTTGATTTTCCAAACAAGGAGAGTAAAAGTTATTGTCAAGTGCAACACAATAGAGTCTACATTTATTGAAAAAAAGGCAAATATTAACAACATATAGATCCTTTTTTCTAATTTGAAAAACATATGGTCACTAACATGACAAAATATTAAAAAGTAAATTTGAACACTCAGTTTAATTATGAAAAAGGTAAATTTGGACATTATATTTTTTCAATCAACATGACAAATTATACTAACGCAATAAAGAATATGAACTATACAAATAACATAGACACAGAATCGAAAAAAAAAAGAGTTAATTCATTCACCGTCAACATGTATTGTGCATGCCTTGTACAAATACGGAATCGAATCATCCATTGGAACGTAATCTAAATACACAAATTATGCATAAACTATACAACAAATCAATGGCGGCGAATATATGAAACCTAAAATAAATTTCATAGAAAAATTGAATATAGGCATATTTTGACAAATTACTGTAGACAATGCACAAAATAAGAAAACTATTTGTGCTTTTAGTTTAATCAAACCTTAAAAATTTGTAATTACAATAATAAACAAAATTAAAAACATAAAGAGATTAAACAAAACTAAAATTAACTTACATACTTTTTGCTCGAGTTTGAAGAAGGTTGAATATGAATGGTGAGGTTGGAGAGGTTTTGTTGAGAAGAGTGGTTTTGGCAAAATTGGGGATTGTGAATGGCAATTTATGGGGGGTTAATTTTTTACCTTTTAATTTGACGGTTCTTTTTTCTTTTTGATTATTTTTCCCTTTAACCGAGATGTGTATATGTGGATGGGGTGAGATGGAGTGTTAGGTAGATGTGATAATGATGACATTAATTTTTTTTTTCTTTTTTTTTATGTTTACAAATAAATATTTTTTTAGATGATGTGATTGAAATCTAATTGGTGTTGTACCGATTATACATGTCTAATTGTCGTGCATATTATGTTTGTGTACTTATCCTATATATAAATTGACATTACTAAATTGTATTTCCTTTACTTTGCAATTTTAACTGGTAATATCCTACTACCATTTGTGTCATAAACCTTTACACTGAAATTCGATTCAAATACTAATATTTTATGTATTGTAATATTGTTGGTTATTAATTATACTATTGGTTAGTACCTATTGATGAAATAATCCACTATTTTGTTGGTGATAGATAATTATAATATAGGTTAATACGTAAAGGTTACACAACTATAAATTAGGTAATCTAAATTAGGTGTAACTTTATTAATTTCTTTTTCTTACGTAGCCAAATATTTGACATCATGTATATAAGAACAAATAATTTATTTTAATAATTATCTTCTGTTGTTGCTCCTAATTATTATATTTTAAAATTTAGATATTTGTATGTGCTTGCACTAACCACACTTTATTTTCAACCTAATAAACAACTTTATGGATAATTTTAAGTGATCAACAAACGAGGTTTTACAAGAGTAATTTTTATACATAAATAAACAAGTAACTTAGGAGCGTATGTACATATACACATTTATTGATAGACTTGTTTCATTAATCCAATAGTTTATATGTATTATATGGAGTACAAAGCATTCAATAATTAGTTGAGGGTGACATATGTAGCATATGAGTGGTCATATCATTGTTTTGTGTGAAATGTAATCATGTCAAGTAGTGTCATCTATTAATGTGTTTTGTGGTATATTAGTTATGAATTGAGTTAACAATAATTTTGACTATATGGATTTGTAAAAAAGAACTTATGCATATAATAGCTGTTGTGCATATATAACTTTTTTTTTTGTCTAAATTAATGCAACCAATTAAGAAGATTTGTATCCAAAAAAAAGTTGTTAGAATTTGTAACAAAATCATTTTTCCTATAAATAAGCAATCAACACTTATAGTCATTGAGGCAATATCTTATATAGAATACCTGCCATTATTAATTCCAACTTCAATCTTGAATATTTGCTATAAAACAAGTAAATTACCAAGATATATAAAGATAACATTTTCTTTAATGAACTATGTATTTTCATTAAATATATGTCAACTTTCAATTTTTTTAATTTATTATTGAATATATTTTTAATTTATTATTGAATATATATTTTTTTAAAACTTAACTAACACATTTTTTTTTTGATAAAATTGACAGTTTTTTCTTAATAAACGTTAATATAAAAAAAATTAAATAAATAACACGAATTAAAAAATAACTATCACTTCCCTCAAACAAGAAAAAAAAAAAACTGTAACTTTCATATTGTAGTCTACAAAAAACGGTTATACTAGAACACCACTAATTACAAAATAAAAAAACAAAAAGTTACAATTAACTTCTATATAAATCATTTCATTGTACTAGTAAGTATTTAAAAAAAAATAAAAAAAAATCAGCATCCGCTGCTATCCAAAAATTCCTAGTACAATTCGTCACATTTGGAAATGGTGATTAAAGAGATTAATCCAGACAGCATGGAGGAAGAGCAAGAAATTGTATGTCTTAGTTATTTTTACATAATCGATGTTTTTTAATTATTATTAAATTCGTTATACTATTATACTTTATGCTATTTACATAAATATAGTAACAATATCTTTCATTTAATAAAGTTCGAATTTAATGCATTTCCTATATTTGATGCATTTCCTAAAGCATATGTAAATAGAGATCATATGATCAGGTCTTAAATTGTTAAGTACTTGCATTTAAATTTTCCACTACTTTTATTTAATTGCTAATGTTATTATACACTATGTTTTTTGTCTTTTTTTTTTTTGTTTTTTAATATTTGTACTTATGTATTATTTATGAAAGATAAATATATACTGAATGTGTTTAGTTGGAAACTATTTGTAGGGAAGATGCATGAATGTTTTGGTTACAAAATGTGTGTTGCCACAAAATGACTTCGGTTATTACAAATGTGCATGTTATCGTAGAAGTTGACGACATAAGTTGATTGACATGATGGTCGTCACGAAGGCAAAAGGCCAACAAACGATGAAGGATGCAATACAACACTTTCCAAAAAAACAAAAGGGAAATGACGTTTCATACTATGCTGAATGGCAGTTAAGAAGAAAGAGGATAATCGATGAACGAAACGGACCATCAGACACTAGGGTTTGCAACAGTTTACAGAATATAGTGGAAGATGAGGGGACCCTAAGTGGTCAGTTCCTCCGTTGCCAAAAGCATTGTACTTTCAATTGTGCACATTTCATGATGTGTTACCCGTTGATCCTAACAGTCCTTGTGTAGGTGGAGTCAAGTCTGTGATGGAGATAATTTGGTAAAAAATGAGCGAAAAAAAGGGTTGTTCAATTAAAGTTTGTGTGTCGTGAATGGGGGAGGGCAATATCGTACTTTGTGAATGATTCTGGAGTGCGTACTAGGTGGACTTAATTTCATGACAACTGCGCTGGACACAAAATCAAGAGGCCAAAGCCGCATTACGTTAGACTTATGGGATTGCAACATCTATGTTTCAAATAGATGTATTAGCTTTCATTTGATTTAATCTTTTTGATACTATGATGTCAAAAAAGTAATTCTCTTGTATGTAGTTGCGATGTTTAATTGCTATGTAATGAGCAATGCATTGTATTGACATTACTAATATTGCTAATGCTAAATCTGGTTTTTTAATATATATGTATAATGTGTTTTTTTACCCATGAGTTTGATATGAACGTGTTTTTTGGGTTTGTTTTTTTTTTTTTTTTTTTTGTATTTGAATTATTTTTTAGTTGAACTATTTTTTTTTTTGACATAAATTAAGTAGATTTATATCACAAAAGGACATTAGATTTTTATAATTGAATATTGTAACAGATTATTTATAAGTAAACAAATTACATGTGAATACTTTATGATATTTACCTTTCTCAAAAAAAATGATCTTTACATATCTTATAGTTACAATTGTAATCATTTATCCTATAATTAAGCAATCACCACTTATCGTCTTAGGTTAATAATGATGAAACTCATATGAATTATTTCCCTTTCTTTTAAAAAATTCAATCAAATTCATTTCTTTTTTTGGTTAAAAAAATCAATCAAAAAGCAAATCAATTAAATTCTTTAACTTTCTTTTTAAAACATCAATCAAGTCAATCAAATTCATATGCAATATTTTTTTACAAAAAAAGGTATGGAAATAACTACAATTTGCTATCGTTTTCCTAAAAAATAAGCAATCAACAACTAATCCTAATCTTAAAGGCAAAAGTTGTATTGTATTTTTGAATTTTTGCTATAATTATGTGTACATAATACATAATTTGTCACCCAAAATAAAATTTGCTATCATACAAAGGAATAGCTTTTTGATATTTACTTAATTTACGCATTGTAACTGTGTTGATACATGTCTTTGGACTTTTGGTTAGACTGAAATTTTAAATGTAGGGAAAATGAATGTCATCAAACAATTAAGAAAAAGGGTGTTGGTATAAACTTGTTTTGGGTATTACCCTTATGCATTGTATAAGAAAATGAATGGCTATTACCAAGGAAGAAAATAATAGAAATGTGAATATTTTATGTACTGTAACATTGTTTGTAATTATTAATTATACTACAGGTTAGTACCTAACTATAAAATAAAATAAACATTATGGGTGTAATTATTAATTATATTATTGGTTAATACCGAAAGATTAAATAACTTAAAAAAAAAATCTTAAATTAGTTAGTTTAGGTCTCACTTAGTTTTCCTCGAAAAATTTAAATAAAAATTAAACAAGCTTATATAAAAGTAGATCTCGAACATAAATAAACAGATAGCTAAGGAATAAATCCTACAAAATAAATAAGAGAAAATACTGTTTAGTACACTATAATGTAGCATATACAATATACTAAACAATATTTTATTTTATGTATTCTGTATGATTTATTCTATTTTAATTCATAGCAATCTAATATTTGACCAGTTCATGTTTGGAGGGAAATTGGTCTACACGTTTTGGCGCCACATTTTGGTGGGACAATCGTTGCATTTTGGCGCCAGATTTATGCTATATATACGTAGCTAATTTACCACTTCAAAGCATCACAGTTATTCACTTGCAATCTCTTTCTCTTTTAATCTATACTTCCACGATTTATCTTTCTCTTTATCATTTTAGTTTATTCAGAAATGGCTCCTAATCTAGATGCAGTCTTTGATCATTTGTTTGACATTATTCACTTTAGTTTATTTATATCCCATTTACTTTACAGTATTGGGAAAAAAAAGTTAGGGATTTGAGAAGTTATTTATTTGTTCTTATTTTTGTGGATTGGAAAAAAAAAATGAGAAATTGTTGTTCAAGCTAAAGTTGAAAAAATTCCAATGTGAGATAAAAGGAAAAAAAGAGCAAAAGAAAAAATTGTTTTAATGTTCAAATGTTCTAAGTGAAGGTTGATCAAAAGGAAGAAAAAAAAAAGAAAAAAAATCAAATTCAAAAGAAAAAAATTCAAAGTTTGTTTGATTCACTCAAGTTCTATATTATCATAATTTTATGAGTGAAGTTGTAAGTGTTGGAAAATTTGGTTATGATTGAATTGGATGTTTGGTGAATTTTTGGTAGGGTTGAGTTGTGTTGGAGATGTTTTGGTCATTATTTATTTTTGACCTTGGTTTTATTTATTAGGATTTTGGCTCCCTTAAGCATGGCTTTACTCTCACATTTTCCCAAATATTTCCTACTTTTTACCCTAGCCTTACATTACAAGCTTTGAAGACCTTCCGACCTTAGTGCATAGAGTTGTATGAATGTGAAATTAGTTGTTTATCAATGCAAAGAATGATTTGATATATTTTGAGTCGACTACTAGGTTGAGTGTATGTCTTTTAAACATACGAGTGCGTGAGTTGTGAGGGCATTGTTCACATATAAAGGGGTGGATGGAGAGCGACCGAGTACATCCTTTACTCGCCACATAAATGAGAGTTGAGTGTGTGAGCACTAGTCTTGAATTCCATATGCTCTTGTGGTTTGCTCTATTTGACAATTGTTAGGAAGGATGAGTAGTCGGATGAATTTGATTGGTTGATTTTGATGCATACTTGTTGGATTTTCCTTGAATTGGTATGCTTGGTTTAAACTATTTTTGGGGTGAAGTATGTTTTATCTGTTCATTGATTAGCTCTTTGCTTTGGGACAAGCAAAGGTTTGGCTTGGGGGAGTTTGATATGTTCTTTTATATAGTGATTTTACCCCCGTCCCTTGGTCATTTTTAGGAGTATTATTGGCTCTTTGGAGTCACTTTTTTTATACTAATATTCGTAGTTTTGGTACTATTTTATAGGAAATTGCAGATTTAGAGCTTTTTCCCGGACTTATGATAAGCCACTACGAGCATTGGAGAATTATGACCGTATTTCATAGCCCAAGACCGGTTGGAGTCATCAAATCGGTGATTAAGGGCTCATCATAGAAGAGATCGAGGCAATGGACTAAGTATTCAAGACCCAAGGTGGAAAACCCGAAATTGGGCCAAGAGAAATGGCCCAAAAGTAAAGGTCCATGTTTGCCCGAGAGCTCGCCCGACCAGGCAAGCCCTCGCCCGGAGGTGCGCCCGGCCGGGCGAGATGTATAGAAGAAAAAGACTCTTCGCCCTGTGGCGCGCCCGACCGGGCGCGAGTGTAAACTAAAGGCTAAAAATAGGCGGGACCGGCCGGACGAAGCTCCGCCCGACCGAGCGTGTGTTTCTGAAGAGTTTAATGATTTAATTTGTTTTATCGTTTTAGCCTAAGTATAAATACGTTTTGTTTTAGGAAGTTAAGCGTAATTTTCGGATTTAGTTTAAGCTTTTGATAATACTCTTACTTTCTCTCTCTACACTCTTGAGATTTATACAATTCATCATTCCGTTTATTTTGGTAACGATTTCTTCCCTTTTATTTTCAGTAATTTTATTGCTTAGATTAATTATGTCTTGCTTAATTGCTTTGATTAGTTTAGATTTAATTATGTGTGAGTAGTTTAATTCTAGGGTTATGGGGATCCATAAATAATATGAAGGGGTAGTTTATTATTGTTGATTGTCAATGCTTGATTGATTTCCTATTGATTGATTTAATGCTTGGGCAAAGTCAATTTTGCTCATATGATGGGTATTTATACCCTCTCTCAAATCCGCCTACTTTAAATTCCCTTTCTACCCTTAATGAATCCTACTCCTATTCCAAATGACATTTGACTTTCTTTAAAATTCCATTGACTTTAAAACTTTCTTTTTTAAAATAATTATGCCTCAAAGTTTCTAAATAATTAAATAAAATGTTCTAAAGCAATTAAATTAATAAAAATAGACTTTTGATTAAAATAAACCTTTTTAAATTATTAGAATACCATAAATGATTCATTTCGAATTATTTAAATACTTCACAAAAAATAATGCTTTTAATTAATATACGTATAAAAATACAGGATATTACAGTTTTAGTGTGACCATGAAAGGAGAAGAATATAATATTAAAATGAAGCTTTTTGCCAAAAAAGGAAGTGTAACACTTATTAAAATACGGCCGCATTTGATAAGTGTAACACTTATTAAAACACGGAGGAAGTATTTTTATTGAACTAATTATTTTTACGAATTAAATTATTTTTATCGAATATTATTATATTAAAGTGAAAAAAAGAAGAGCTTAGTTAAATAATACAAAAAAGTGAAAATTAGGTGATTCTTTACACTCTAAATATGTTTAAGGTATTTATTTAATTCCCAAATTTTTATAGATTATATTTGAAATAACATGCAAATATGTAATTACTTATCATGTTAATTAAATTGGTTTTACAAGACAAATAATTATGATACTCCCTCCATCCCTATTTAGTTTACACAATTTGAACTCTAACAAAACACTTGACTTTTAACACGACTTTGACATAAAAAAAAAAAGAAAAAAAAAGAAGAAGAAACAAAGAAAGAAAGAAAAAAAGAGGGAGTATTACATACTCGAGCGGCATCACTCAAGATAGTAACTAGTTACAAAGTTCTTTGTATATTATAAAAATAAAAATAAAAAGAAACAAAAGGAGTACATCTTTAATTAGGAACAAATAATCAAGGCCAATCTAACAAAATCTCACTTGACTTTTTGTGTTTTTTTTTCTTTTTAATAAAAAAAAATCATTAATATTAAATTTAAGTTGCATTATATCTCAAAATTCTATATGAGACTAATGAAAAAAAGGAGGGATTGGAGTAGTAAGAAAACATAGATCAAACGCTTCAACACTTAGTACAACTAATGTTCATTAGCAATAAGTTAAAATTTGTAAATATGTTTTAATGAATAAAATTTAGCCACTCCATAGAACAAATCGATGTTATAGTGAATCAATTTTAATAAATTTTAATAAGTAAATATAAGCTCAGTAATAATGATAATTAAGTTTACAAAAGAATAATTTGATTTTAGTAATAACAATTTGAGTTTGAATTCAACAAAAAAAAAAAAAATTAAATAATTAAATAAATAAATAAATAAAAATGAAAGTTTAGTAATATTAAATGAATAGAAAATAGCCTAAGGAAGGAGCATATAAGTGACTTAACCTATTTTGCTCACTAGAACATCTTATAAACACTAGAGAGATAAACATCAAAGATTCCAAGATAAATAATTCCACAAAACTCCAAGATAAGTAAGATGCAAGAACACCTCTCACTTTGGTTGAAATATTGATAATTATCAGTGGCGGATCCAAGAAAAATATTTAATGGGGTCAAAATACATTTGATAAATTTTAATGGGGTCAATTGATCAAAATATAAATAATTTTTATAGGAAAAAAATTTAATTTTATAGGATTTTTTTTTTTTTTTTTTATGTTCAAGTGGGGTCAAGGGACCCCACTCAAACATACATGCATCTGCCAATGATAATTTTGTACTCAAAATATTACATAAAAGATTCCAAGATAAATAGTTCACAAAACTCCAAGTTACATAATTCGACAAAACCCATTTACAACATGATTGTTTCAACCATAATGGAATATGACCCAAATAATTTACAACCCGATTAAAAATTATCAACATCGAACTGACTCACTACATTTCTTAACCCACCCAATTTAACCCTTCAACAAAATAAAATTGTTTCCAGACCTTCAACTCAACCCAATTTGACCCGATCACTACCCAACTAACCCAACGCGTTTAAAACCTAATTTGATTATGACTTGAATCGATATAAACTTGAACCCGCATTAATCTGGGTAAACTCGCTCCTAGCCTTACCCGCTCACCTAACCAATTACAAATCGACCCAGATTAAAACATACTTCTCACAAAAACTCGAAACAAATCGAACCACTAACAATTGAAACAAAATTAATCTAACCCGCTAGCCAAAGGAACTCGTTTCAACCTAAATGAACCTCATCAAAAGTCTAGTTTAGTCCAAAATGTGACGATAATTCTACAAGATTCCAAATCACAAAAATAAAAAAACACCATAACCTAAACCAATTAAATCCTACCACGTAATTTTTCCCCCACAAATGAATATCTCCCTCCATCCATCTCCACCGATAATTAATGCAAGACATGATAATACCAAATTTTAATCCTCACTCTCGAGCTTCTGCTCAAGTCCTCCAATGGCGGACATGCTTCACACCAACTTCTCTTCCAATTCCTCCATTTTCTCTCTCTTCTCAACTCTCACTCTCTCTCCTCATTCTAACTTCTCCTTCGTTCGCTTCGCTCCTCTTCGTCGCAGATTTTCTCACTCCTCAGTTGTCACCAAACTTTGCTCCGATTCTTCGCAATTTGAGATAATTTCAAGAATTGGTAGTGTTGAAAACCTAATTTCAGTAATTTTGAGGAATTTTTTGTGATTTTTGACTCTTATTTTGTGATTTTATTTTCGTGTGCAGAGCTCTCTGATGGTAGTGTCAGTTTCAAATTCGGTGATGCGAGTGAGATTTCTCGAAATTTGGATGATGTTAATGGCGGAATTGAAGTGGAATTGGAGAGAGAAAGTGATGAAGGTTTGGAAGGTAATGCTGTTAATGATGGTGAGAGTGATAGTGAGAGTGCTGAGGCGGAGAATTTTGATAGGAATAGTGTTGAATTGAAGGAAATTGGTGAGCAAAATGCTGATGATGTTGTTGATTTACAGTCTGATTCTCAATTTAGTGGAAATTCCGTTGAAGATGAACAGAATTGTGGTTTAATTTCAGTGGCAGGAGTTGAGAATTTGAGTGATTTTGATGCGGGGAAGTATGAGAATCAGGGAGGAAATGGCGTCGTTACGATGTGTGATTCGAGTGTTGGTGTGGTGATTGGAAAAAATAAAGAATTGAGTGAAGCTTATAAAAAGAGTGATGATGATGAGGTTGAAAATGGTGGTGATGAACCCTCTAATGTTGGTGGGACGAGTTTGGATGTCGAAGTTTCAGGTGTAGTGGAAACTTTGGAGAATGAGGTTGTGAAGAATGAGGTAGTGTCTTTGGAGGATGAGTCTGTGAAGGATGGGACTGTCACGGGCGACATTGTAGAGGGTGATATAGTGTCTTTGGAGGAGGGTGAGACAGTGAAAGGCGGTATTGTGGAGGATCAGATTGTGAAGGACGACATTGTAGAGGATGAGATTGTGAAGGCTGGCATTGTGGAGGATAAGGAGTCTTTGGAGGAAGATGAGAATTTGAAGGGGGGCATTGTGAAGAATGAAATTGTGGAGGATGCGAATGACGAGAATAAGGTAGTGTCTTCGATGGGAGAGACTTTGAAGGGTGACATTGTGAAGGACGGGTTTGTAGAGGATGAGATTGAGGAGGGTAAGGTGGTCTCTTTGGTGGAAGAGACTATTAAGGGAGACATTGTGAGGGATGAGATTGTGGAGGATGAGATTGAGGTAATTAAGGTATTGTCCAAGACTCTGAAGGACAACATAGTGAAGGACAAGATTGTGGAGGATGAGATTGAGGTAATTAAGGTATTGTCCAAGACTCTGAAGGACAACATAGTGAAGGACAAGATTGTGGAGGATGAGATTGGGGAGGGTAAGGCAGTGTCTTTAGTGGAAGAGACTGTTAAGGACGACATTGTAAAGGACGAAACTGTGGAGGATGATGTTGAGGAGGATAAGGTAGTGTCTTCAATGGAAGAGACTGTTGAGGGCGATATTGTAAAGGAAAAAATTGTAGAGGATGAGATTGAGGAGGATAAGGTATTATCTTTGGTGCATGAGACTCTGAAGGGCAACACTGTAAAGGACAAGATTGTAGAAAATGAGATTGGGGAAGGTAAAGTAGATTCTTTGGTGGAAGAGGCTGTGAAGGGTGACATTTTTTTTGAAACTGTTAAGGGTGACATTGTGAAGGACAAAATTGCGGAGGATGAGATTGAGGAGAATAAGGTGGTGTCTTTGGTGGATGAGACTATGAAGGGCGACATTGAGGACGAGGTAGTGTCTTTGGTAGATGAAACTGTGAATGGTGAGGATGAGATTGTAGAGGGTGAGATCGAGGAGGATAAGGTAGTGTCTTTGGTGGATGAGACTGTGAAGGGCGACATTGTGAAGGATGATATGGTGAAGGATGATATTGTGAAGGATGAGAGTGAGGAGGAAGAGGAAGTGGCTTTGGAGAATGAGATTACGAAGAGCGATATTGTGAAGAATGAGATTGTGGAGGACGAGATCGTGGAGGATGAGATTGTGAAAAAGGCAATTGTGAAGGATGAGATTGCAGAGGATACATCAGCGTCTTTGGAGGATGAGACTGAGAAGGTGTGTGTCTTTACTGTTAATCACCCAATACCCATGGATGAGGATGACGATTCAGTAGAATTGATGTCTAAAAAGTTAGAAGCAGAACCAATTCTCAACGAAGAAACGAGTTCTGATTTGCAAGATAATGTTGGCTTGGGATCATTTTTAGGCTCCAACAAGGTTAGGCTGTTATTTTTGTTATTCCGCTTTTGAAAAGAAAAGGCAGTTCATTCTCCATTATTTCCCTTTCTTACATTTAACTGTTTTTGTTTGCTTGTGAGATTTCTATGTTTGCATTAATGCATATGTGGTAATGTTTGGGTTGGTTGCTTCGTTTATCTTCACATAGAACTAGGAGAACCAGTGATGGAAAGTTTCAATTTGATTAAGGGATAGACATAAAATTTCTGCTCTCTGAATAAGTTGTCCTCTCTTCCACATAACAGACAGGATTGTTAATTTGATTCATGTGAAAGTGTGGATGCATCAAAGTGCGTCATTCAGCGTTTGGGAATGTTGTGGTTTTCTTGTCATTTCTATTGTTCTTGGAAATATTTCTTGTTGACATCTCTTGCTTCTTAGATAAGCCACATGTAAATTAAATAACACTGTTTAGGAAAACTAATATAATTGACCTTTTAGGACTTCCCCTGTTGGAAGGTGATCTCTAATAATACTAGTATATGATACTTTCACTATTTAGCAATTAATATTTCTTATCCTCGAAAATATTTTAGTTATGTGGTCTGTCTAAAATGAACTTACTATCTGTCAATCAGTGTAGGTTTATTTAAGTTCAAGAATGCATATATTTTATGCAGATGGTAAGTTTGTTGTACATATTTAATTATCTTAGAGAATACTATATAAAGTTATTTTGGGGCAATGATGTAGCCAGTTAAAGAATTCCTAGAAGGAGACACTGTATTTGGAAATCCAAGACTCGTGCCTTTTGCAATAAGAAGTGCATGAGCTATGCATTGTCTTGCTAAAGGAATGTCACATATTATCTACTGTCGGATAACAACCAGCAAATCTCCTGAGGTGAGCATAGATTTGGAGGCATAGTGAACTATATAGTATATATATGTAACAAAGCAAAATGAAAGGGAGTTACTTAAGCGTGTTGGTAGAAAGAGCTATTTTTTCTTTTTGTTCTTTTTCCAAAGGAATTGTTGCTAGTAAATTGATACTTTCTCTCTTTGAGACTTGAGAGAATAGTTTGGAGAACTAGCTCAAGTTGGGGCACGTTATGTGTGGAAACTGCACAGTTGCAGTCTTACCTATGACTTGTAAGACTTGAAATTGTGATGTCTGGGTACTTTCAGGGTTTCCTGCTAAGAACCAGCACGAGACTAACATAATTAGGCTGAAAACACTTTGGAATCAAAGTTAGAGTTGTAGAGTTAATCTGTTTAACAACTGGCCATAAACAAAGACAATTTCTATGTCGCTATTATATCTTTGGACTTCGAAAGGGCTTCATCTATATAGCTTATGTATTGCCTAAAGCTCTCAAGAACATCTCCTCTGTATTAATAATTACTATTGTGCACTTCTGTTATAAATATAAAGTTTTTTTCATTCAGAAACAAATAACTATGAGAGAGGATAACAAAAAAGGGTTTTTCTTCAGGTTCATGATGCCATAATTAATACTGTGACACAATCTGGTGATGATATTACTGATAGTCTGGTAGCAGCGGGTCCGATTACATCTGAGATAGCTTCACCAGAAATTGATCTTGACAGGTAGACTTAAATCCTTTTTACCGAAGCTTCATACTTTTTTTGCCTGAATTAAAGCAACCTTGCAAATTAGGTTTTTTTTCCCCTAACTTTTAGGTAACTATTATCTGAGTATCTTGTGGTTTATTAAATACTTGCCATCTTATATGCTTGCATAATTGCATATTCTCTGCATAATTCCTCATTCACTCATTCTTGGGTTATTGTTACATCTAGTGTGTTTGTAGTCCACCACCTTGGCTATGTTTTAGCTGTCATCTTATTCTAGCTGCTTATTTCTTGTATGCCTATTTCATTTCAGTCTGAACAAAGCGGAACCCTCATCTCCTGCCTTTTCTATTTCATCAGCTGTTGCATCATTGGAACATTTTCCTGAGGTATGGATAATCTATTTAATGCTTTCCACATGAGCTTATCTTCTTTTAAAGGTTGAAGATTTGAGAGAGAGCACATAGTGTCTCTGTCAGGTCAGATGAATTCCTCTGATTGAGTCAAATTCCCAGTATTATATTGACTGAAAGCATTACGCTTAGTCAATCAGAAATTTTGCGGCTTTTGTAGATACAAGGCCATGCTGATGTTTCTACAAGAA
Source organism: Chenopodium quinoa (assembly GCF_001683475.1). NCBI lineage: Eukaryota > Viridiplantae > Streptophyta > Magnoliopsida > Caryophyllales > Amaranthaceae > Chenopodium > Chenopodium quinoa. Next base: position 1,989,224 of record NW_018745650.1, read on the forward strand.
TATTGTGAAGTTGTCTTGTTTTCAATGAAGATTTGTACTTTAAGAAAGTTACTAATTCACTTTATTGGGAAACCTTATTAATGCATTTGAGTGATAGAGAATTAAGAAACTGATTTTTAAACCTTTAGTCTACGTTCAGTTCAGTAATACAAAGAATAATAATTTCCAGGCTTTGACAGGTGGAAAGGATGCCCATTTTGTTCTCAAGAATTGGTTTGGTGTGGCAGACAGCGTTGGTCAATGGTCCCTTGGAGGTGAAATCTCATATTACTAACTGGTTTCTCCATTGTGTTATCGTGAATTGTTTTTTCAAATATCGTTTCATTACTAAATTGCCTCTTATGAAACTTTGTATTTAGCAAAATTACCCATTAATTCCTTTGCTACAAATACAAGAAGAGGCCCTTGAGACATTTAGTTTAGCCTGCTGACAGTGCACATCAATATTCTATTGTGAAGAGAAATTTGATTGATGAATAATGGACCATTGTAATCATCAACAGTCAACTTGCTCTATTGTGGTCCTGGATTTCTGGATAGTTAAAATTTAACTAACTCGACCTTGTGACTACTCCCTGTTGCTTTAGATTTCAGGGGTTGGGGTTGGGGGGTGTCAATAAGTAAACTGGATGCTAAAAAATAAAGACTGGCCTATTTATCAACTTGTTTTCCCTTTCCTAAAAATTTACATCTTTATGGTGTTGTTATCTGTGATGATATTGAAAGGAACTATTGTAGCTTACATTTATTAAAGCTAGTTACATTCTTGCACCCATTAGTTGCTTGAGAGCATGACGAGGTACTACTTTGAAAGATTTATTGCATACTTTCCGTATGATTGCATTGATTGATCGTTTATGAAGAAACTCTAGTTGCTTGCGTATCTTCTGTTAGTAGCAGCGTGTTCTTTCATTCAAATAAATTGAATACCTAATTGGACTCGTACTGGAGGAAGTAATGTGTAAAAGATGCTAAATTTGCTTTGATTCTGTGCTTGTTGCCGGTGCTGGAATTATTAATTCTGGAAAGAGAGAACATAATATGTCATTGCACGTACATTGCATGTTTTTTACCATCAATCTGCATATATTACATTTTTATATTGGGATTCCTTGTTCTTCTATTATGAGAGAGTTTTCTTGTATAGTTTCTGATGGATTTTCCCTTTATCTAAAGATATTTTTAGTTTCTTGTCTAGGATGCAGAATTCTTATTTCCAGTCTTCCAGATAAATTATTTTCTAATTAATTAATGTCTTCGATTTACAGGAGTGGACATGGGATTGTATGCTCACGAATTCATGCAGAACTGTGAAAAGCTACTAAAGAGCACGAGTGCTAGATTAACCAATGTTAAACAGCTTCTACAGCAAAGTGCTGCAATAACACAATCTACTGGTGCAGCTAGGGTTTTGATTGCTCACCTCGACAAAGAGGTAACTTTACGGATTTTTTTTTTTTTTTTTTTTTTGTTGTCTTTCACTCTAAAGTAATGAGTAGTAAGAGGCATGTCCTGTTTATCTCATAATGATTTGTTATTTCATCACATGTACAAATCATATATTCTCTTAGAGAAAAACCCAAAAATGTCAAGTTATATTTACTAAATTAGAATAATTCATAGATGACTACATTCTGTCATTTTACTTTTTTCCGTTTCTTCCCTTTTCTTTTAATTAGCAATTCTATTTTCTTGAAGTGTTAATGTGATCTCTAAATTGATTTTATGGATATTTCTTTGTTTAAATTTGCTTATTTACTCATCAGGGGATCCTCAGGCTCAATGTAGAAGATAGACAAGATACCATGAATCTCTAGTTAAAAAGGATTGGTTTAAGCTAGTTGTCTTTGGCATTATAGAAGTCCTCTCTCCTCGTATATTGAATTGTAAAATCCAAATGTTGGGAATATGTTCTATCTTGTTGCGTGTTGTCATATCTTCTGATGAGGCTCAAAGTATTCAAGAAGATTCTATTTTGTTAATCAACAATAAACCAAAGTAACTTCTTTTATTCAGGTATCTTCCCTTATACTGGTATCTTGCGCAGCACAATTAGGTTATCTGGATTGACAGAATTCTAATATGTGAATGCTTAATATGAATGTTTAGCTTATTAATGTAGAAACTAACATAATTTTTGTTCTTAATTCTGTGAGGTCAGTTTTTTGATGATTTATTGTTCGTGTAGGTCCTCCATGTGGCAAATATTGGGGACTCGGGATTTGTTATAATTCGGAATGGGACTGTCGTCCAAAAATCTTCTCCAATGATTCACGAATTTAGCTTTCCTTATGCAATTGGTTTGGGTGATGATTCAGTGGAAGATGCTGAGGTATTCTCTAGTACAAAGCTATAAGCCTATTACCTAGATCTCCGGGTTTGCAGGCATGCACTATAGTTCCTAATAATTTAATGACAAAAAGAAACAGCTATGTTGTCATATTGAATATCCCGCTAGAGATTTACGATGGTAAAATTGGGATTATGCTCTGTTTCAGGAATACCATATTAATTTAGAAGATGGCGATGTGATCGTAACAGCAACTGATGGCCTTTTTGATAATCTATATGATAAGGAAATTGCTTCTATGGTTTCCAAAGTTCTGGAAGCTGGGATGTCTTTACAGGTGTGTACCTCAAGTAGCATTTTTTTTTTTCAACTGATAAATCATCAGATCTTCCATTTGAATTTAGACCAAAAACAAAAGTAAAGATAGTGGGTTCCTTGGGTTAGAGTTAAATTATACCCTCACAGTCATTGTGTAAAGAGACAGCAAAACATCTTTTTTCTGAAACACTAAAACCTGGTCACGACAACTAGTTCTAGTGATTAAACTGTGAAATCGTCCCTTGCCTGAACACACTTACATTAAGTATCAAGCTGCTCAAGAGCCTGCATCTCAGTTTTCTCTGAGGTTGAGTGGTTGAACCACGTGGTCTCTATCTAAATGACAAAGGGAAAGAATTTGTCCTTAAGCATCAATTACGTTGTGTAAAATTTGTCACCCACCTATTATTTGTTTATTTCAGCTACATTTTAGTTTTGCTCATCTTGTGCTAAAAAATATATTTGGTCTTCTCATATAGTTACACCTTAGGATTGTTAGTTTTTCGTCATTGCATTAAGGAGGTAAACGAATTAGCACTTTGTGTGGGGGAATTATGGATAGTATCGTTCCTCCCTCGCGGCTTGGTTTGTACTATAAAAGTAGAATGTGCTTTTATTTCCGAAAGGATGTTTTGGTAGGTTGAGGATATTTGGTTTCCCTCATTGAACAAAAAAACGAAAATTTTTTTAAAAAAAAAAAAAAAAATCACCCCTTAAATGAAATTTTGTGTAACCATACTTTTTCCTCTCTCTTGTCAATACATTTCCTTCTTTTTATATAGCCCATAGTCCATACGGCCTTACCGAGTACCGACACACCCCTCACAATTTTCTTTGGACATGTAATTCTCAACACCGTTCAAAAGGTAATTTGCAATTGGTGGTATGTCCGGGTAGCTGTTCCTTAACAACAAACCACCCAATATAGATCTCTGTTAGCAGGATGGTGGTGACTGGGGAGTGTAGATATTTGTAACCGTATCTCTAGATGCTTTGTAGATTAATGAAAAGTTTATTTGTTGAAAGAAAGCTTTAACATGCAAATATGCAATACATTTATTTAGTGTTGGTAACTCACTAACTCCTCCCCCACACCCCCCCCCCCTCACAACAAAAAAAAAAATCACCACCACCCACCCCTCTTCCCAAACCTTCTCCCCATAAACAGTAGGAAGTTGCTACTAGAATTTTCAGGTAGTTTGCAGAAAATACTGGGTGTAAAACTTATCAAGTGGCAGTATGTTGTTGTCCTTCATGTCTTGTTGGAGTGCTCATAGGGATTTTTTTTTTTTTTTTTTTTAATTAACCTATTGGTTGCTAAGAAAACAACATATTTAAACCTAGCTTTTTGTGAACAATAAAATTTTGCTAGAAAATGTGTGGGAGCTGCATTTGCCTTGGGTTTCTTAATCGCATTCATGTAGCTGATAAATTGCATCCACCCCTTGGGAACCTCTATATTCAAAACTTCAACTCTGAAAATAAATTACATACAAAGCTGCTTTTGTGGTTTATTGATAGTAGAAAGCAGTCACATTGTTGTAAAAAGCTTGCTTTGAATCAATTTGTTTTCTTTCTCACATCATCAGCACTGAAGTTATCCTTGCTTTCTGGCTCTTTTACTGTCCCCAAAGATGGCTTTGCCCATCCGTTGATGACTAAATTTGAGTCTTATATTTCTTCCCTTCTCCGTTAGCAGGACCTAGCAGAACTCTTAGCAACCACAGCAGCAGAAGTGGGGAGGTCAAAATCTGCAAGAAGTCCCTTTGCAGATGCAGCTAAGGCGGCTGGTCATCCTGGATACTGTGGTGGCAAGCTTGATCACGTGACTGTTATAGTATCACTTGTACATTTTTTTTTTAAAATAGTTAGAAGTACTGATCTGAAGAGCCATTAGTCCATTACTAAGCAATAAGAGGAAAAATGATTGTTAGGGCAATGTAACCATATGTACGTACGCCCCAACCCCAAATCCTCCATTTGGCAGACTTTTATGAGCTCTGTAGTCTGTACTGATTTAATACTCCGTAATACTTGATGATACCATGATGCAAATTTTTTTGCCCCTGTAGATAAAACCAGAATTTCATGATGATGATACTTATTTTTAATGTGTGCCCATTTAAGTGATGCTAAATCAAGGTCCATCTGTAAAGTCGAAATGTGCAGCACACTTTTGCCTTGAGGCAACAAACATGCAAGGGCGACACTTTTTATTCATTTATCTATACGGAGTACCAAACAGGCACACATGTAGAGCAGCAAACAAACTGATCTAGTGATCTGAATTGAGCAACTGTTGGTTCGAGATAAGTTTATTAAAATTATTAATTAATGTTTGAACTACATTGAATTGGAGACTTTGAGTGTTTGAAAAAAACATTTTCATTATGACTTGTTAAGGATTTGATTTGTTTGAGTTCTGCTTTTGATTTTATGCTCGAGCTTGAATAAACTTTAATCATTCAAATGTAATCACAAAAACATTTGTCATTATTTTTATAACATTTAATTTTAAAAGTTAATGTTCATTAAACTTATATAAATCCTCTTATAATTTCATTTGAATGCAAGGTATTACATTGAAAAGTTTTAGAGAATTTTTGAGAACAATTTAGAAGAATTTAGGGAGAATTTTGGGAAATCAGAAATTTGTATATTATTGAGGTAAAAACTCAAATGATTACAAAGAGAAGAAAAGTATATAAACTACGATAATTATAATTAAGCATGCTAACTGACTATCCTAACAAACTCTCTAACAACTTAATAACAGAAAATTTACACATCAACAAAGGCATAACAAACTATGACATGTCATTGATCCAAAGCATAACAAAATATGTCATTTCATTGATCCAAAATTTATAAATAATAACTAATTTCCAATACGCCCCCCCTCAAGATTGGCTAGGGGAAACTTGGCAATCTTGAAGTGATGATGGTGTAAAGACTAAACCAAGTTTCTGAGATAAAATTCAATGTTGATTAGTTCCCAAGGACTTAGTCATGATATCACCAATATGTAGTGCTGATTTGACATGAAAAGTTTAATTAGGCCTTTTTTAACTCTCTCCCTGATGTAATGGACATCAATCTTCTGGTGCTTTGTCCTGAGGTGCTTAGATTTCTCATGAAAACAGAGGTTCTCAGCAATCAAAATAGCTGATACATTTTCACACATCAGAGGAATAGGTGTATCAATATGAACATCAAGCTCAAAAAGTAACCTTTCAAGCCAAACTAATTCACTTTCTGTCTGGCTCATAGCCCTGTATTCAGCTTTAGTAGAACTCTTTGAAACTATAGCTTGTTTCTTGGTTTTCTAAGAAATAAATCCAAGAAATAAGAGAAGAACCCAAAAATATAATGTATCCAGTTAAAGATCTACTTGTATCAATGCAATTACCCGAATCGGCATCACTGTAAGTTGTAAGAGATAAATCACTTGCTGCTGAATTGAATAACCCACATCCAAAGTACCCTTGAGATATTTTAGTATATGAAGATCGAGCCACATCATAATGACTTGTTTTAGGTTCAGAAAGAAATTGGCTTAACTGTTGAACCACAAGAGAAATATCGGGTCTAGTCGGATTCAAATACAAGAGCTTGCCAACTATCCTTCTATACTTTTCAGGACCACTAAGAACAGCAGCATCATTTATTCATGTGCACTTAATTTCACATTCCTTGGAAAAGGATATGCTACATGAGAACATGATTCTAAACCAGCTTCTGAAATTAGTTCCATAATATATTTTCTCTGATTCAACTTAATATCCTCTTTGCTTCTTGACACTTCAATTCTCAAAAAATACTTAAGCTGACCAAGATCCTTAATTGTGAAAGCAGTGCACAGTCTATTCTTCAGAGAAGCAATCTCACCAGGATCATTACCAATAACAAGTAAATCATCTACATATGCCACGACAACTGTAAATAAGTGTGCAACTTTCCTAATAAACATGGAATAATCATGTTTTGATTGAACATAACCTTGCTTGATTAGAAAATTGCTAAGCTCAATATTCCAACATCGTGAAGCTTGTTTCAGGCCATACAAAGACCATTTTAGTTTGCAAACTTTGCCCTTTTCCTCAACATAGCCCAAAGAATTGATTTTAGTCTTATAAACCCATTTTGTACCTAGAGCAGTTTTCCCTTCAGAAAGATCTATAATCTCTTATGTATCATTTTGTTCTAGAGCTTCCAATTCCTTGTTCATAGCTAAAACCTATTCCTCATGTTTACTAGCCTCATGATAAGAAGATGGTCCAGACTTAGTTTGCAACATATTTTCATATGAACTGTCAACCTAGGCTGCAGAATTAGCAAACTTCAAGTTTGCAGGAACAATGAAATTATTAAATTTATTAGGAAAAGTTCTCACCCTATCTGAAATTCTAAGATTTAGTTGAGGAGGATTCTCAGTTTGAGGTGAATTAGTAACAACTTGATCAGATTTAGAATGAAGTAATTGAATTAGGTTGAGAAACTGAACTAGGTGAGAATTCAAATTGTTATGAGAATCAGAAAAGTGAGGTGAAATAGGAGAATCAGATCGAATCAAACATTGAATTTGTAGAATTATGAGAAGGTGAGGTTGTGGTTGTATGCTGAACACTGTTAGGATTATCACTTGGTACCAATGCTGGATTCATTACGTATTGGATGACAAATAGTGGACTCCTGTCTAGAATAAGAAGATTGAAAAGGAAAAATATCTTCCCTGAATGATAACATCTCTGTTGAGAACAACTTTCTTAAGGTCTAAGTCATACAACTTATAACCCTTCTGAGCATATGGATATCCTGACAAGATATATTTAGCAGCTCTATGTGCAAACTTATTAGAAGACTTTTGTGCAGGATAGCATAAGCAACCTATTACTCTAAGATTCTTATAATTTGGTCTTTTACCAAATAAGAATTCATAAGGAGATTTCCAGTCAAGAACAGAAGTAGGAAGTAAATTGATAATATGAGCAGCTGCTAGAATACATTCACCCCAAAATTTGATAGGTAAATTAGCATGAAAGCTTATGGCTCTAGCTGTTTCACCTAGATGCTTATGTTTTCTTTCTACCCTGCCATATTGTTGAGGATTTCCTTGGAACACTTTTCTGATGAATTATGCCCTTTTGATTACACAAAACTGAACATGATTCTTGAACAATCTCTGTACCATTATCACTTCTTACGATTTTGGCTGATTTCTTAAACTGATTTTCAATGTAAGCCAAAAAATAAGAAATAACTTGAAACACTTGAGTTTTATCATGAATAAGATGCACCTAAGTATTCAGTCATTCACAATTGTTAGCAAATAAGAAGCTCCATTCAAAGAAGGAGTTTATGTATTTGCCCTAAACTAGCAGCATGAGATTGAGATACAAGATAACGTAATTTGTGATGTTTATCCAGAATACAAGCTTCACAATCCAAGCTACATCTACTATCAATGGAATACAAATTTGACAAATGTTTCAATTTTCTATAAGAGGCATGTCCTAGTCTAGCATGAAACACATGCGTATTTGCAAAATTTGAACTAGAAACAAAAGCCTTATTTGGAACATCTAGAACTTGCTTATTTGCAATAGAAATCGACTAACACTTCTGAAAATCACCCAAAAATATGTATAGACCAAAATGCCTTGTGTCAACAGCTCTAACAACATCAGTTGTAAGGTCTTGAAACATACACGCACTTATCTCTTTCAAAATGAGCAAACAGACTATTATGTTCAAGCAACATAGGAACAGAAAGCAAATTATGCTTGAATTTAAGAATGAATAGGACATTTTTAAGAGTAATTTCTAGTGTGAGATGAAATGTGCCAGTGTGTTTAACAGTCAAAATTGTACCATCTGGTAAACCAACTTTAATAGGTGGTTTAAGATCAACTATATTTGTAAACAAATCATGATTATATGCCATATGATCAATAGCACCTGAATTTATAATCCAACTCATGTTACTAGAATTAAAATCATTTGAAGAGTTACCTGCAAAGTTGATAGAAGAAGCAGCCAGAGGAGTATCAGCTGCATATGAATCAGATCCTTTTTGTTTCATCATCTTCATCACCTGATTGTAGACTGCAGAAATCACAGTAGGATCCATAGTCATAGGAGCTTTGTCATGATTAGAGTTCCTTAATTCACCTTTCTCAAAAGATGCAGGAGCAGAACCTAGAATACTAGCTGAATCTTCAACAGCGTTTGCAGCAAATTTTCCAGGAGTTCTAGGAGACTTTCCTTTAGGATTAGTCCACCATTCAGGATTGCCAATGAGCTTAACGTAATGAGTCACAATATGTCCTTTCCTCTTACAATATTCACACACAACATCAACTCTAGGTTTCTTGTAATCCTTAGACTCTTTCTTCTATAATGAATGCACAACTGGATTCATAACAGGCCTAGAAGAAGTTCTCATTACTTGCAAAGCATTCATCTCAAAAACAGAATAGTTCATTTTGTGTTGCTTTTCAATTTGTTGCAGAGTATAATAAGCCTTGTTAATGCTTGGCAAAGGATCAACTCTCAACAAATTTTTTTTCACTTGATCATAAGTCTTGTTTAAACCAGAAAGAAATTGCATCAACTTCCTTCGTTGTTCTATCTCCAGATTTTCTTCATAACACCACAACTACAAGTATTTAATGCAGCACAATAACAATCTAGAACTCCTTCTAACACTTGTAATTGATCCCAAACCTTCTTCAAATTGCCAAAATATTCAACAATTGAAGCATCATTTTGCTGCAGTACCTAAACTCCTATGCAACTCATAAATGTGAAGTACATTAGTGTGTCCAAAAAATTCTCTCAACTAAATCCATAATTCAGCTGAAGAGTTAACGAACATAAAACTCTTATCTAGAGTCTTCTCCATTGAATTCAATATCCAGGACATTACCATATAATCTTTCTAAGCCACTTCTAGTAATCAACAAAAGTAACCTCAGGTGCAAGTAAAGTTCCATCAACAAATTCTAGCTTATTTCGAGCAATCAAAACCATTTTAACGGCTATAGACCAGTTAATGAAGTTTGGACCAGTGAGTATATGCTTACCTAACTGCATTTCTGGATGATCTCCATTGGCTAAGTAGTAAGGATCGTTGTAGTTGATGCCAAAATTCATTGTTGAACTCGCAGAGTTGTCTGAAGCAGCCGCCATTTCTTAGTAGAAATTCAAAAAAAAATGTTAAAAATAGAAGAAGATTCAACAAATTCGAATGAAAACTGGAGTTTAAGGAAGAAATTCAAAGAAAATTTGCGGAAATTGAACAAAATCTCGATTTAAAAAAAAAAAAAAAAAAAAAAAAAGAATCACAAGAAATCAATGATTATAAAGAATCAGTGAAGGATCAAAGCAAATTTCCAGAAAAATTCTAGAGATCAGTTCCTTAGCTCTGATACCATGAAGAGTTTCGAAGAATTCAGAGAAAATCTAGAAGAATTTAGAGAGAATTTTGGGAAATCAGAATGTTGTATATTATTGAGATAAACACCTAAACGATTACAAAGAGAAGAAAAGTATATATGCTACTTACAATCAAGCATGCTAACCGACTATCCTAACAAACTCTATAACAACTTAATTACAAAATTTACACATCAATAAAGGCATAACAAACTATGCCATGTCATCGATCCAAAGGATAACTGTTAGGATATATTTATGTAAAGTAGATATATCTTGTGTATATATTTGTCTATATCTTATGGTTAGTAGTTTTAGGTAACTTAGGTTAAGTTGTATGCCTATATATATTGGTCTTTAATGATAAAGAGTTTAAGCCGTTTTTTCCTATTTGTTTTATTGAAGTTTAACATATTATCAAGAGCAGGTTAGATCTTGGGGTAGTTAACAAAAAATTTCACCCTATCGGTGGGTTTGAAAAGTGGGATTCATGATTCTTTTAGCCATTTTTTTTTTTGGTGTGCAATTTCTTGACGTGTTCTTGATGTGAGGGATTTTTTTTAAATGTATTTTTTTGTGTTGCTGTGTGTGTTATTGCTAGTGTGGCAGCAGTAGGTGTGATATTGTACTGTTCTGTGTGCAAGTGGCAATGCAAGTGTCAGTGCAGTGGCACTCAAGTGCAGTGTGTATTTAGGTCCTGTTCTTTTGAGATTCTGAGCAGAGCAGAGCAGGGGTCAGCAAATATTAGATTTCAGCAGAGGAGAGCAGAGCAGATTTCGACATTATTATTAATACTATTATTATTATTATTATTATTATTATTATTATTATTATTATTATTATCACATTTAACAAGTGCATACTATTGATTTAGGTGAATGAAAACATAAATAAATGTGTATCATCTTTAACATATGTTAATAGTAGAAAGATAAAAGATAATAGCTTAACATCTTCAATTTATTACAGCTGCATATCAAAATAAGAACATAAGTAGATAAGAGTTTACCATCGTGGTGTATTAACCATCTACTTCCATATGATCTTCATTTACATCATCTTCATTGTCACTTTGATCTTCATTGTTATCACCTTCATTGTCGTTTTGATCTTCATTGTTATTAATTCCATTCAAAAAAGAAATTGTTATTCATTGTTATTATTATTATTATTAATTATTAATTAATATTTTTATTAAATATTAATTCTTTATATTGTGAATTATTATTATTATTATTATTATTATTAATTATTATTATGAATTATTATTATGAATATTAAATATTAATTATTATTATTGTTTTTTTAAACACATTAATTATTATCATCAATACAATATTAATTATTATTATTATTAATTATTTTTGTTATTATTAATTATTATCTGAAAACAGAGCGAGCAGATTAGATTTGAGCACAGCAAAGCAGAGCAGATTTGATCTGAGCAAAGCAAAGTTGAACAGGACTCAGCAGAGCAGAGCAACTCTAAAGAACAGGGCCTTAAGGAGTCTTTGGCCTGTTATTGAAGAAATAGAGTTAGTGGTTGATTAATTATTAATTGTCAAGTTCGTTTGTTAAATTTATCACTAGATGTGATATTTGAGTTGTTTGGTTTGGTGAGTGGTTTAGTGCTTCCGTGAAGTGTGGTGTTGTGTGTGCTTGGTGTGGTGAGCCTTGGTGTGTTGTGGTAGTCTTGAATTCGTGTAGTCGTGTGTTTTCTTATTGGGCCCGTAATTGGCTCAGCTCGTTTGCTTGGTGTTGTAATCATTCGTTTGTGTTCGTTGCTACGTATGATAATTAATGCTAATGGGAATGATCGTTCAAGAAGTTTTGACGAAGGCACGTTTGCTTTTCTACTTCACAAGTCGGACATTCATGGTTTTAGGATATATTTATGTAAAGTAGATATATTTTGTTTCGCAAGTTGGCCATTCGTAGCTTACATGCTCCTAAGAGGGAGTGTTAGGATATATTTATGTAAAGTAGATAAATCTTGTGTATATATTTGTGTATATCTTATGCTTAGGAGTTTTAGGCAACTTAGATTAAGTTGTATGCCTATATATATTGGTCTTTAATGATAAAGAGTTTATGTCGTTTTCACCTAATTAATTATTCTTGTGAGTTTAACAATAACAAACTATGCCATTTCATTTGATCCAGAATTTATAAATAATAACTAATTTCCAATATACATAAATACGAAATATAATATTGTTTCTCTTTTGTATTGATATATAATCTACATTCTACAAGAACTAAAGAAAGAGTTATTTTCTTCAAAAGATAGATTGAATATCAAACACGAAGCAAGGGGACGAGCGAGTGAGACTCATTGATTATTTAAGATCGATTTCTCGTTAATGCCGCGAATCAAGGGGACGAGCGGGTGAGATTTATTGACTCGGCAACAACTTGGGAGATTTTTCAGAGCGAGTTACGACTCTGACTGTACCTTCGAAGGCGGTCGAATTCGTTGCAAGGAATGTAGAGTGGGTCGTCGGTGTTTCGAAGCCAAACTCCTTTTTTGCTTTCCGAAGAAGGCTTCTGGAATATTGGATGGTTCAGGTGTGTAGCAATGATCGTTGATTTCGACGAAAATTGTCACGTGTCCTGGTGGTACATCGAACGGTACACATGCAATTGATGCCTTTCTTCGCCACCATTTCATCAGCATTTGGATTAGCCTTACTGTAATACCCCTAATAATTCTATACTCCATCTACATATATTTTATAAAGAAAAGTTTGGTTTAGTTTTTACTTTCTCTCAAATTTATGAGTAAGTTATTTTCCCGAAACTTGTTTTAAGGAAGGTAGATTGTAATACCCGAATATTTTAAGATTTTATCAAATATATTTTATGGCTAAAATATAATATTTTAAATTATTTTATGAATTTTTATACTCTATTTTTATTATCCTATAAAAATTATAAAAATTACCATAAACCCTAATATAGTATCAATTGCTTTTTAAAAAAAAAAAAAAAAAAAAAAAAAAAAAAAAAAAAAGAAAAGCGGCCGTTTTCCAATTGCCGTGATATTTGTTAATCAAACCCAATATTTTTTTTTTTTTTCTTCTTATAAGCTTTTATTTCATTATCTACTATCCATTATCTTGTCTATGGATTTAAATGTTGATGATTTACATTATGAGATCGATAGAGGACCTGCACAAATTGCAACGTCACTTGATCTAATTTTTGCCTTGAATATTGTTGTTCCATTGTACTTTATCGAAGGTAATTACACTAATTTAATTTTTTTGAGTTGTATGTTTATAATCTATTATCGAGTAATCACACTATCAATCTTTTGTTATTGTTTGATTATAAATTGATTGTATTGTTTATTATATGTAATCACACTTGTCGTTTTAGAGTTGCTTGCTTACTCTTTTTTTTACTAGTAATCACACTATCAACCTTTTGGTGTTGTTTGATTATAATTTGATTGTATTATTTATTATATGTGATCACACGAAACTTGGAGATGTTTGTATTATATTTCGTATTATTATGTGTGATATGATTTATTATTTGTAAACTTTGTATATGTGATTAATTATTATGATATTATATGATTTGATTGGATTTGAGTATTGCAGTCTTTTTGTTGTTAATAATTGATTATTCTAGGATTTTTTTTAATGTTGTTGCTATAGGGAGTATTGTTTTATTGAGGTTTAGGGTTATTAATGTAGAATTTTTTTTTTTTTTTTGGGTTGTGAGTTAATCATATTTGGGTATTAGTTTTATTGCCCTATAAGAGTTGAGATATACTGTGATTGAATTGAGTTCGAATTTTTATAATATTTGAGAACATGTGCCATTATTGACATATTGATTATGAATCTGTAAATGATTATTTGATCAAGTTTGAGATCAAAAAGGTTGAGAATTATTATTTTGTTCTTGGTTTGAGGCTCGATGTTAATTACCTTAGTCCTTGGCATGTTGATAAGGAGATAATGATCATGAGTTAAGAATGAGGTACAATCTTTATTTATATTTTTCTATGGTCCCCTACAGTGGGATTTGACCCATATTGGTCATGGTTAGAGGTGTTTTCTGGTTATTGAGAGTATTCAAGTTTTAATACTTTTTGGTTTATTTATTCGAATTACTCATGTCCAAGGCTAGGTATAAAACAAAGAGTATGGCACACTTATTGGTTAGATGAGTTAAATGAGTAAAGAATTGTATTATTGTTCGAGGTTGAGTTTGACGGGGGTTATTTTCTGAGTACGGAGTTATTTTACCCTTGAGGTGTATATGTGTAATGTAGTTTAGAACTACATTTATTTAAGTGGGTTAATTATAATAATTATTCTATTGTTCTTTGTATTTTGATCAGTGGTGATTACTCAGCTTTTTGCTGACGTGTGTGTTATTTTGTTGTGCTACTTGTGTTTGCGGCCATGTCTTTTTCTTATGGTGGCCCTGCGACGATCTATTTTGGAATTTGTTCTTAATGGTGAGCAGTCAAGTTTATCTAAACAGGTTGATCAAGTAATCGTAGCTAAAGGAGCTCAAGTGTTTCGATTAGTATTTTATAACAAGTTTGTAAAGTTGTATTAATAGCCCACTTAGATTATTGAGTTGTAATTATTGGGATTTTGTAAGTCTTAGCACTTGACAAGTTGCTGAGTGTGGCGGTAATACCTCCGATTTAGGTGTATGCTTTCGCAGTTTTTATTAAAGGTGGTTTATTTTTTCCTTTATTTATTATTAGCTAGTGAATTAGGGGTGTTACAAAATGGTATCAGAGCCTAACCGTCGTGGGGTTTACGCAGGGATCTTCATATCCCAACGTGGTTTGGTTTAGGAATGAACTTGTTTATTAAGAGTTAGGATTAAAATTGATATAGGTTAAGCCGTTTCAAGAGTGTTTATCTATTTGCTTTTGTTTGTTTGTTATGCGTTTTTTTTATGTGACTAGTGTTGAGTTCGGGGACGAACTCCTTTTTTTTAAGGGGGATAGTATGTAATACCCTTAATAATTCTATACTCCATCTACATATATTTTATAAAGAAAAGTTTGGTTTAGTTTTTACTTTCTCTCAAATTCACAAGTTATTTTTTTAAGTTTCGGGACTAAACTTATTTTAAGGAGGGTGGATTGTAATACCCGAATATTTTAAGATTTTATCAAATATATTTTATGGCTAAAATATGATATTTTAAATTATTTTATGAATTTTTATACTCTATTTTTATTATCATATAAAAATTATCTTAAACCCTAATATAGTTATCAATTGCTTTGTTTTTTTTTTAAAAAAAATAAAATAAAAATAAAAAAGCGGCCGTTTTCCAATTGCCGTGATATTTGTTAATCAAACCCAATTTTTTTTTTCTTTTTTTCTTCTTATAAGCTTTTATTTTATTATCTACTATCTATTATCTTGACTATGGATTTAAATGTTGATTATTTACATTATGAGATCGATAGAGGACCTGCACAAATTGCAACGTCACTTGATCTAATTTTTGCCTTGAATATTGTTGTTCCATTGTACTTTATCGAAGGTAATCACACTAATTTAATTTTTTTTGAGTTGTATGTTTATAATCTATTATCAAGTAATCACACTATCAATCTTTTGGTGTTGTTTGATTATAAATTGATTGTATTGTTTATTATATGTAATCACACTTGTCGTTTTAGAGTTGCTTGCTTACTCTTATTATTATATGTAATCACACTATCAATCTTTCGGAATTGTTTGATTAATATTTGATTGTATTATTTATTTTATGTAATCACACCAATCTTAATCTTTGAAATTATTTAATTATAACTTATTGTTTGTATTGAGTGTACAACGTATTATTGTGTGTCAACTATGTGCTTACGTAATTATATGTGATGGATGTGTTACCGTATGATATTATGGAATCATATTATATACTAGTTTTCTATAATTGTGTACTAGTATAGTATTTTTGAAAATTTGATTATTGGTATCGTATGAGTTTTTTTTTTTTTTTATTTTTTATTTTTTATATATATATATAAAATTACAATCTTGGGAATTTGGATGATTGATTATATGTGATTGATGGTCTCCAAGGCTTATTTGGAAACGAGTTGTAACTATTATGTCATGTTAAATGACTATGTTCTAATAATATTGAAATTGAAATACTGTCACTTGGGATTAAATTGATTTGTGCAATACTTGTGTGCAATGTGATGGGGCAATTTAATCTATTTAAATGTACATTAAATTAAGAAGGGAAATGAAACCCGAAAGGGTGAAGAACAGGTTGCCCACTAGTGGTTATGGTTGCTACTAGTTGGTTTAAATTGACGTATATTGCTGTTTAGTCTTCCTCCTAATCAATGGGTATTAGTGAGGGGTGTGCACACTAAGGACATTCTGTTTAATTTATGGCCATTTGGGGTTACGCGCGACCCTCTGTGAAGTAGGTGGTGTTACACGTACAATGTGTCGTATACGGTAAATCTTGGAGCATATAGAATAGGTGGAGCATGCTTTAAATCTTTAATGGTAGCTTAGCATTGGGCTTTGTAATTAGAAAATCCAACTAGAATTAAGTAACATCAAATGTAAATGGTATATCCTTTCCTCAATACATAATATTGTTTAACTAATGGTTAATGATTTTTTAAACATTGTTACTGTTAATCATTATCATCGGGAGGCAAATCAAACGACAAATTTTTGAGACGGCAAATTTTTGAACTAATCATGCTAGAACCATCCTCTCTTTTCAATTGATACATATTTTGTAATGATTTATATTCTCTTTAATCATTATAGAAACCATGAAATGAATTGGTATAGACTAGTTTTATGTACAATGTAGTTAGGCTAGAACCATCGCACAGTGATTGGCCTAACGCGGCGCGTCGCGATAAAAGCAGTTCTATTTTGTTTGGAACTTCTGATTTTTTATGATCGTCCAAACTCTCTTTTGCCCTATAAATAGAGGTCGTTTTCCCTGTTTTCAAATCATCAACAATCATAAAAAATCAGCAACAATCATCGATAATTAGCCTTGAAATTCCCATCATCAATCATCCCATGTTCTTAGCCTTAGCCTAAACACATCCTTGATACTCTCCGAAATCAGTCACAATACCTCATCACGAGATTAGAATACTCCAAACCATACTCGACGATGCCTTCGACCTCGACGTGAAAGGTTGATAGTTCTTAGGGTTTGGTCCAAGTCTATATTTGTCATTAATCCGTTTAGTATCATGCCTAGGATCTTACTACTGATGATGTTTTTATGATGATGATTGTTGTATTAATCATAAGATTGCTTGATTATTTATGATTTATTGTTATTGCTTGATCACGCCCCTTTTTGCAGGTTTAAAGGGAATTTGTACTTGAAATCACGCCTAATAAGATAATTAATAATTTGAATTTATGTTCAATATGATTTTAATTCAAGTGATCACTAATAATAGATTTGATTGTGCATTAATAAATCAACCTACATAGATTAAACAAGTTTAGGATCAATTTAATGTATGTATGTTGATCGAAAAGTGCGCATGAATATCATAAGAATGGAGTAGAGGCCTATTTAGGGCGGATTCAATCTCTTTTAGGTTGGATTCGTACCATCATCCCCGGACGTCCAGTCAGGGTTCCAGACCACTATGGAGTTAGCGATCTCCGTGATCGTGAATGGGGTGTAACCTTCACACCCGTGAACGGTTTACAAGTTTCTAAAACTTGTTGGCGACTCTTTTTCTCTAATTCCTTGGAACGCCGCCATGCCTTAAAGCATGAACCACATGTAGGGTGCAGTGAAAAATTCCCTATAATTTTTTGGCAACTCCACTAGGGAGGATTTCTAAGTTAATTCCTAATTTGTTCAGCAATTGATTAGAATGAGAGGATGAGACTTGAAAGATTCTTAATACTAATGTCGCATGGCGACAATGACCAACGGCGAACGACAGTCCTGTTGCATCGCAACAAGGCTGTCGCCGGACGTTAGTCCCTGCCGACCAGCGACAGTGTCTGGTGATTTTGCGCCAGCCTTTTGTCTTCGCGTTTTGCCTGATTCTAGCACCGTTTCGACAATTTTACTTCCTGATTAAGTTTTTCCGACCTTTCTGAACCCAAATGTGTTTTACATATGGCTTTAGCCCTTGGGAATTCACGCTCCGTCCACCCTAAAAACGCTCCGTGCAATAATGGGTGCATCCGAGTTTGTTGGATTAACCAAACCATGAAGTTGAGTTTAACTAGCGGGGTCCCGTCCATCGTGCCAACCCTTCTAAGGTAAGGCTTCCGCGCGATGCATCTGGACTCTTAACCATGGACCCACTTGGACACCATAATCCTTAACCTTAGAGAACTAGAGTCGTGGTTAGGTGGCAAACTCATTGCACCATATTGTGGCTACTTGACTACTTGTGCATGTCTTACTTGTGCATCCTTTATTTGTGATTAAACTAACCCTTTGTGTTGACTTGTTTCTTGTACAAAAGTCTAAACATACTAACCAAGTACTAAAAGGACTTTGCTTAATTAATTTGATGAATTAATATGAACCTAACGAATAAATATGCTCGAACTAGAAGAATATAGGCTAAAACCCTCGAAAGAACGACTTAAAACAAATCGTTGTAATGCTCCAGATCTAGCATTTTACTTCGAATCTGTGGCGCACGACGAAGGCTCCCAATACGGCGCGTCAGGCACTGGCACGACACGATGGGACCAACGTCGTGCGATAGTTTCATCACTATGCGATGGTTTAGTTTTTCTTTCCGAGTCTTCGCATAGAGTCCCACTGATACGATTACCATTTTAATGCCCGTACTTGGTCTTTCCCTGGTCTTGTTTAAGTTTAACCACGTATCTAGTCCCATGGTCACATGAGTCTTGTAAATATCACTTTCACTCACGAGTCTTTACACACACTTTAATTTGTACATGTCTTTCTTTCACACCATGACCATGCTCAGAATCTTGCATGAGTTGTTTTTCGTCATTTTTTTAGGGGGGGTAAGTCGGATAGTATCCTCCCAACATAAACTATGTTGCTTGGAAACCTTGTCTTTGCTACTTGATCCTCACAAAATATGAACCCATTTTTTGTTTTTTCACCCCATAAAGTAATTAGAGTCAAGTCATTAAAAGAGTCAATGGTTTAATTTTTACAGCGTTTGGTCGAGGAAAGAAGGGCGCTTAGTTCGAGATAATACCTACGTACAAGTAATCTTTTTTCAGAACACGGTTCGAAGGAAGAGGAAAATGGCGGCCAAACAAGAAGATGTTGAAAAACTCTAAAAGATCGTGGATGGTCTTGTTGAACTGTACAAAGGACTCACCACTCGATTGGAGAAAGTCGAAGACCTTGACAAATACGTTCCACCTGAGACAATTAAGCGCATCGAAGAGCCTAAGTCAAGTATCCAATGACTATAAGTACCTCGACCTAAGCTCTAAGGGACTCTCAGTGGATAAGGAACTTCTTCTGCACAAGTTCTCAGCTACTGACATCCCTAAGTTCAAAGCCACTGGCAATCCTTACTTCAACTTAAAGGCTTTTGAAACAATCATGGAAATTAAGGGGATTAATAAGAAAATATTCCCCTCACTCTTCTCTCTGTCCTTAGAACCAGTATGCCAACAATGGTTCTTCTCCATAGGTTATGAGAAAATTGCCACTTGGGACAATAGTACACATGCTTTCATTGACAGGTACAAGTGCAATGTTAAAGTAGAAACTGATCATAGGGATCTCGAAATCCTTAAGCAAAAGGAGAATGAGGGCTTTATTGCATTTTACAACAAGTGGAAAGAAACTTCTGCTAGAATTATTGAAGTTCCAAGTGAAAAGGAATCCGTGAGAATGTTCATTAAAAATCTCTAAGAGAAATACTAAAAGCAACTAAAATATCAATGTAATTTAAACACTTTCAAGGATGTCTATAATATAGGCATTGAATTTGAAGATGACCTTATAACATCGAAAGTTGCTAACAATAGCAACAACAGTGGCTGGAAAGGAAAGAAGAACGACAATCCTTCTTCTTCCAAAACCACCCACTCTAGTAACAATGTTAGGACCTACAATCTTAACGATATCTTAGCTATGGACAATCAAGGACCAAGGAGAGAACAAAGGAAAGAGTTCACCCCTATCGTCATGAACTATGACACCGCCTTCGATCGTCTCCATGCCAAGGGATTGATCACTCCCATTGGACCTATTCAAGATCCAACACCTAAAATGAGATCACCCAATTGGAATCCTAATGCCCATTGCAAATATCATCAAGGTAGGGACGCACTACTGAGAGTTGTTGGAAACTAAAGGAAGTCATCCAATATTTGATTGATAATAACAAACTCCATGTGTCTCCTGCTAGCAAGAGGGAAAAACGTACTTTGAGACTCTTAGCCTCACAATACGTACTTATCAATGGTGAGCTCCATAAAAGAGTACCTAAAGGAAAAGCTCTCCTATGTGTAGGCAAAAAGGAGGCACAAAGGGCAATGAGGATTATCCACGAAAAAGCATGTGGAACACACATGAATGCAAAAATGCTAGTCCAGAAAGACATGCGCCAAGGCTATTATTGGACTACCATGAAAAGGGATTGCCATCAATATGTGAAAAGGTGTACAAAGTGCAAAATATATGCCAATTCGCAACATGTTCCACCTTCCCTCCTTTACACTTACACGTCTCCATGGCCGTTCTCAGCTTGGAGCATAGATATCATTAGGAAAATTACTCCACCTGGATTAGGAGGCCATGAATACATCCTTGTCGCCATTGATTATTTCACTAATTAGGTTGAAGCAGCATCATATGCAAAACTTACCGCTAAGCATGTGGCACTCTTTATAGAAAGGAACATCATATGCCGATATGGAGTCCCACATGAAATGATAAGTGACAATGGTACTCACTTTCAAGCTGAATGTGAAGACTTGCTTAAAAAGTATGGGATTCAACATCATCACTCATCTCCATATAGACCTCAAGCAAATGGTGCAGAAGAAGCGGCCAACAAAATCTAAAGACAATCATAAAAAAGATGACAAAAAACTATAAGGATTGGCCTGCTAAACTCCATTTTTCTCTTTGGGGTCATCACACGTCAATTCACTCATCCATAGGAACTACGCCATTCTCCCTGGTCTATGAAATGGACGTCGTACAACCTGTAGAGCTAGAAATACCTTCCTTGTGCATAACATTGGAAAGTAAGCTCGACGAGGTCGAATGGACAAGGGCATGGTATGAAGAGCTAATTCTACTCGATGAAAAATGACTAGAAGCCTTACATCATGTTTAATGCTATCAAAATCGCATGGCTAGACACTTCAACAAAAAGGTCAAGACAAGAAACATCAAGGAAGGAGACTTGGTGTTAAAAGCCCTTAGAAAAGATGTACTAGACCAAGAGGGAAATTCAGGCCTAATTGGTCTAATCCATACATTAAGAAAACTATCCTATCTATAAGAGCAGCTAAGTTGATAGATATGGATGGCAATGAATTCTCGAATATGACAAATCTTGACCAGCTAAAGAAGCTCTACCCATGATCTAACGTGTTCCTTACTCAAGAGAGCTACGTTTGGCCTGATTCCTTAAAGACTAAGGATACGTATGCAACCCTTCCGTAGGGTGTGGCCGCTTTAAAACTTAAGAACCTATCTTTGAAAGAACTTCATCAATGCAGAAAATCAGAAAAGACGGAGGAAAGAACAACAAAACCATCGCAAAGCGATAGACATATCGCGCCGCGTCAGGAATGGTGCGCCGCAATAGTCTTGTTGCCTCGCGACAGGCATGGGTTTTGCGACAGAAATCGATTTCTGTGCCAATTAATTGTGAACACTTAACAGCTTCTTAGCCTTCGATTTAGCTCGAAATTTTTCCGACTTCAGTACTCGGATTATTTTTGAACAAATTACATGATTACAAAAGATTAACAAAATACATGAAAATGTAAACTAATTTTTGAGAAGCTTCAAAGTCAAGAATAAATAATTGGACTCAAATTTGAGATCCCCAAAAGAGTAGTTCAATTTAAAATTGTTCGAAATTTTTGGCAATTCGCAACTGGTTTCGTCATTGACAAAAATCCAAACATAGCTTACTTTTATCATGGTAACCTGTAGAGACCCTGAATGGTCTTAGCTGTAGCTTCCAGTTGAAGAGGTTGCTACAAACAATGCGAGTCATAGATGACGAGATACGAGAACACATACATGTGTAATGTGACATATACCCAACTCTTTCCATTGCTCCCAACTTCTGTACTTGGGAAATTATAAAATTTTATTGAGAATGAATTTAATTTTATTAAAGGCTAAAATTACATACTTACATTAATGGCATTATGCGTTATTGAAAATAGAATTAAACTTCAAATTAAAATGTTGAATGAAATTAAAGGCAAAGCAATACTCTAAATCTATTCTTCTTTCTCCTTACAAGCCCTTTTCCAGTTATTATCTGTGTCTTCATCATCTGAAAATTCTTTTATCAGTAGTGAGCCCTTAGATGAGCGAACTGAAACCTTTGATGAAGAAGTCTCTCCTTTTGCAAAGACCCCCCACCTTTTTCTCCACCTAAACTTCTTTTCTTTCTCTTCCCTTTACCCGCTATAGCACTTTTCTTTTAAGGCATGATCGGAGTCTTGAAAGCAATTCCTGGACCCAAACGATCTTTAGGTGGAGCCTTCTTGTCCCATAGATGGTCTTTTATGCTACTCTTCTCTGCACCCTTAGGATTCAATTTGCGAGCTTTATTCTTGTCCTTTTGGTTTCGAGTAAGTAACCATTGCTTGTATTTCCGAAACAATGGAGGAGGAGCTCTATCAGACACAACAGTCCATAATGGTCTCGCGTACCATAATCATTAAACCTCTCAACATTCTTTGAAACAAAATATTCATGAGGACGACTATCAACACCAACAGGGATAGTTTGTGCAAGTCCATATTGTCTCATGACTCTAAAAGGAAAATAAAAAGTCAACTTTGATAAGCTCGGGATACGATAGAAAGGTTGATTATTGACTCCATTCGTCTTCTCAATCTTCCACCATGGAACAACCCACTTGATGGAGAAATCGCGAGTTTGGAATATTTTGCTCCACTCTCGATAGCCCATCTTTATAGAAAAACACTTCTTCCTTCTTACAAAGCAATTTGGAGTGTAATTTTCAACATCGTCAGGAGGGGTGATTAATCTCATTCGCTCCATTAGCCAAATCTGCAAGCATAGAAATTAAGCATTGTTACATCGTGAATTAAATATTTTTGATTTCTATAATTAAAAGTATTAATTTTCTACCTGTAATTATAAAGGAGATCCTCGAAGTGGTGCTTTGGGTTCCTTCTTCAATTCATCTAAGCTCATCATTGTCTCTCCAATAATTGCAGGCATTGGATTTCTTCAAACGTTAACTTGTTCCATAACTGATGCTAGTATGGTTTGACCCATGAGATTACTACCATTGGTGAATAAAAGTTGGCTAAACAATGAAAAATAAGAAGGCTCTTCTTCTATAAATGTGAAAAGAACTAGACTTAGGTCGATTAAAGAAAAAGATGCAAATCTTCTTAGATCTACTTCTTTTCCATGAACCATGAAATCTAAATCGGCCTCTCTAAGGTTATACAAACGCTCAAAATCCTTATAATAATACTCACATATTGTGGGGATTGCAGCTAAATGCCTAGTAGGATAGCCAAAAATAGCTCCAAATTCCTCTGGGAGAGGGCTAATTTTGTTGGTTCCTGGCCTAAAACAGTGAGTGTTGGGATCCTAATATTCTATTGCAGCGTGAATAAAGTCATTATCAAATTCTATACTCCTAAGACTCAATAGGCCATTCATGTTCAAATGTTCAAGCTCTTTTCGCTCATCCTTGGTCAAAGACCGACACCATTCACGGGTAATTTCGATAAAACTTTTAGTCATGATTGCTAGCATTTAATTATGAAAGCTATGAATTATGAGAATTTAGAACTTGAATTTTGAGTTATGCCGAATCTGACAAATTCGGGGGCTTATTATAACCAAAAATCAATGCAGAAACAAAATTCTATTCGGAATCCAATTTCCGAGAACATCGCAATGCGGCGAAACCATTGTGTCGCGACAGAGCCATCGCGCCACGTCATCGCTAACGTGCCGCAACAGGCCCAGACGTCCTGCGACAAAATGCTGCTGTACAACGCTCTTTGATTTGATTTCTAATAGGACTCGTACTATTCCATATTGGATTTTGATCCGAACTAAATCCATTCACTATTCCCATCTTATCCCAAACTTACTCACCATCTCCTATGGTAAGTCAAAATCCTTTGATGATTTGGAATTATTTTTAGGAATTTTTCAAGTTAATTATTTTCATACTTACTCATTTTTTCCTTTCATTTTTTATTTTTTCTTTTTGGGGAGAAAGTCGGATACCCTCCACAAAAATGACGGAAAATTTTGCTTTTCTGCGGATTTCTAGTCGCACAACACAATGCACACACAAGTCATGCACATTGAATCACGTCATGTTACCACATCGAGTTAAGTCTATACATATGAGTCATGCACTTTAAGTCTAGTCTAGTCGAATCACATCGAGTCAAGTTGAACATGAGCAAATTCCTATAGCCCAAAGTACAAATGCAGGTACATTAAGGCCCTGGTGGACGAGGCTTCGGATAAACTTACATAGATTGATGAAGAAGATCGGAAAATGGGAAGTTTTACAACAAATTTGAGACGAATTGAATTGAGGAATTTAAGAACTCGAAACCCAATCCTATCGCAGCGCAACATACACTGTCGCCACGTGATGAAAGTGACCTGGCCACGTCAGTTTTGAGGTCCTGCAGAATGATCTGTTGGATGATGATCATATCACTCGAGCCTTGTGATGAACAATTGATTTTTCCTAGAGTCTCGTGATGAGCAATTGATGAACAAATTATTCTTCCTTAAGCCTTGTGATGAGAAATTTACCATAAATCTTGATTTGATTGATGGTCGGCCTGATTATTATACTATTTGATTGATGGTCGGCCCACGATTACGATCACCTTTGATTAGAGATAAACCCGATGACGATCACATTTTGATTGATGATCAGCCTGATAACGATCACATTTTGATTGAGCACATTGAGAAGTGATCGGCCCGATTACGATCACATTGAGCGATGATCGACGCAATTACGATCACAATTTCCAAAGACGGTTCGATAGGACTCTCCATGCGAGATATAACCATCAGAGGAAGAATTCTATGGAAATCAACTTGAGCTCGGTAAAATCTTAAGGAGTAAGGTTTTATGATAGGTTTTCCAAAGCGTGAGAAACTATCACTTCCAAAGCGTGAAGACGAGAAATTTTGAGAAGACAACTCGAAGCGAAGCGGTCTTCGACAACACTCCCTGAGAATGTGGAGGTTGTCATCCAATTTGAGAAGATGGCTTGAAGCGTAGCGGTCTTCGACAACGCTCCCTGAGAATGTGGAGGTTGTCAAACAAAACAACTTTGATTCAACAAGATATCACTCAAAGACGTGTGCTCGGGAAACCCAAATACACGTTTCTTTCTCCTTAACTCCTTTATTTGTAGAACTGACGCTTTTTACAGGTATCGGCGTTAAAAGGATGATTTAGGATCGCAGAACGTTCTGAATCATTCTCCATCCCTATCGACTTACTTTGCCTATTGTTTTCGAAACTTACGTTTCTCCAAACTCAGTCAAAGTGGGGGCTTCCGTAGACACCTGATTGTGTCTCCCCAAAAACCAAACCCAGTGATGAGTATTTTTCAAGTCTTTGATTTACGAGTTCAGTAAAGAGTTAAAGAGTCTCGTGTAATTTCCTTAAGCCTTGACCATATTTCTAACCTTACCTAAAACGTTTTAATCCAAAATCGTTCATTTTTTAGTCTTTTAATCCAAAATCATTGTCCAAACCTGGTTATTTTGGTCCATAATACCGATCCAATTATTGTTTATTTGGATGGGGTTTGAAAAGAGCTTTTCAACGATATATTATATGCCCAAATCCAACTTAAAACGAACAAGTTATGGCTAAAATAATAAACCAAGCCTAGGTCCACCTTAGCTACGACCCAATGATTATGTGGAGTCCAAATATCTTATCTAGGCCCTATATGATCATATTCCTAATCCTAAACCAGTTATGGAATTCTAGAAGTCTCTAGAAGGTTCTAATTTATCTTTTAAAGATCAAAGAGCACGAAATCGAATAAAACTTCTCTTTCTGATAATCCTTATTCTATTCGGATACGAAGAGTTCGGATGTCTTCTTAATATACAATATTATTAGAAATCAAAATCCATACGGCTTTAATATCCTTTAGAATCAGTGTGCGATGGTAAAACCATCGCAAAGTGATAGGCCTGACGCAGCGCGTCAGCTCCTAGCGCGACACGACAGCCCTGGCGCGTCGCGTCAATGGCGGTTCTATTTTATTTGGAACTTCTGATCTTTTATGATCGTCCAGACTCTCTTTTTTCCCTATAAATAGAGGTCATTTTCCCTGTTTTCAAATCATCAACAATCATAAAAAATCAGCAACAATCATCGATAATTAGCCTCGAAATTCCCATCATCAATCATCGATAGTTCTGAGGGTTTGATCCCAAATCTATATTTCAATTCATATTTAGTTATTTACTTTGATTGATTTAACTTTTTTGAAGTTTACTAACGTGTGTATTGTTTTAATGGCAAGAAGATTGAGGCATCAAAGTGAGTAATTCAATCACCCTTATAATTATTCTTTTGATTTTGGAGTAGATATCATGCTTACAATGTTATACTAATTCCTAGTATCATGTTTAGGATGCTTATTATGATTTCTAGTATCATGTTTAGGATAACGCTTTTGACTTTGTTATTAGTGACATGCTAGGATTTGTCATTAATCTGTTTAGTATCATGCCTAGGATCTTACTACTGATGATGTTTTTATGATGATGATTGTTGTATTAATCATATGATTGCTTTATTATTCATGATTTATTGTTGTTACTTGACCACTCCCCTTTTTGCAAGGTTAAAGGGAATTTGTACTTGAAATCACGCCTAATAAGATAATTAATAATTTGAATTTAGGTTCAATATGATTTTAATTCAAGTGATCACCAATAATAGATTTGATTGTGCATTAATAATCAACCAACGTAGATTAAACAGGTTTAGGATCAATTTAATGTATGTATGTTGATCGAAAAGCGCGCATGAATATCATAAGAATGGAGTAGAGGCCTAATTAGGGCAGGTTCAATCTCTTTTAGGTTAGATTCGTACCATCATCCCCGAACGTCCGGGTTATGGTTTTGGACCACTATGGAGTTAGCGATCTCCTTGATCGTGAATGGGGTGTAACCTTCACACCCGTGAACGGTTTACAAGTTTCTAAAACTTGTTGGCGACTATTTTTCTCTTGCTTATTTTCCTTGGAATGCCTCCATGCCTAAAAGTATGAACCACATGTAGGGCGGAGTGAAAAACTCCCTACAACCGTGTACCCCTGAAAACTTTTAAATGCACCGAGTACCCCCTTGAAGTTTGTAAAAACTTGCACCAAATACCCTTAGACTCACAATAAATGTTAATTTTGTTCAATTAAGACCCCTCAAGCATCAAATTCTATTAAATTATTACAGTTTAATGCTATTATAATGCTACACCATTTAATTATAAAGTAAATTTAATTAATAAAGCATATTCTAACACCCAAAAGTTTAGGATTTGGAATGATCGTCGGAGTTCAAATTTTGATGTAATTTATTCTCTTAAGTGGTTTTACTGAATAAATATAAAGTACTAAAAGTGATTTAGTTCTAAAGAGTTCTCCTATAGCTTGGGATCAAGTGTGTTCTCCTAAGTCTAGTGGTAGACTAGAGGTGAGGGGTTGTTTTATTTGGAATTCAGCAAAGCATGAGGAAATCAGCACACATGAATGAATTTAATTCAATACTTAACTTCCCTTGGGGCTCGACCAGTAATCGAGAACCCTCGTAGCGGGTCTTTCCTTTTCTTAAACCTAGTCGCACAGCCCTATACTTAGCCTACGCTACATATTCCACTCACCCTATCCTCTTTGATTCTATTACAAGGCGAGGTAACGGGACGCCTAAAGTATATCAACTAGTTTATGGTCCTGATCAGAGATGAGTCCATTGGTCTGCCCTAAAAAAAGAGTGACAGTGGTCTCCTGGCCAAGAGCTCTCCAGTGACGACAGAGGAACCAACCCGCCTGCTAGGTTAGGGCGGCTTTTTTGTTTCACAATAACACCTGGACGATTATCCCTACCCTCGGTAGCTTACGAGTTTACGTCCATCCCTGGTTGGGTACAGTTTCCAACCTCCTCACAGGCAGCCAAAGATGGGTGAGGAGAGTTAAGGAAGCG
The DNA here is from genome assembly GCF_001683475.1 of Chenopodium quinoa. Lineage (NCBI taxonomy): Eukaryota > Viridiplantae > Streptophyta > Magnoliopsida > Caryophyllales > Amaranthaceae > Chenopodium > Chenopodium quinoa. Next base: position 2,017,692 of record NW_018745650.1, read on the forward strand.
ATGGCTAATCTACCTACTTTTATGCTTCTTCCACATGGGAAACTAAGAAAAGAGCAGGATAAGGCTGGAATTCCACTTAGAAATGTCATGTATTAAGCATGAGGAATATCCACCTATCCCAGGGATTTGAGCCTACCGCCTAAAGCCTTTAAACCTTCCCCTCTCTATCACTAGTCTAGTCCTTCTATTCTTTCTCAATAATTCCACTCCTTAGAGAAGGAGAATAAAATAAGTGCATACTTTCTTTCTGGTTGGACTAAGTAAGTTGCTCAACTGAGCCTTGGATCTTATTGCTGTTTTTGCAGCTCAGCCAACATACGAAGTAAGGCCTTCCCATCAGAGCAACTTGATCACTGGATTATTCTATTTGCTTTCTTATCCCTAAAGTGAGACAAGAGAAAAGGGGTGGTGTACTTTTCTCAATAGAGTTTTTTAGAACTCCTAGCCTATCATACGGGTTTCTGCCTCTCAAGATTGCTTGTAAAGGTCAATGTACATAGCAGCAAGGATGGTGCATCGCCTATTTCTTGTTCTCGCCTATCATACGAGCCAAAAATGAACACGCCTGCCACATACTTTGGACCTTCAACTAGGCATTGTGCCCTTGCGAATCGAAACCAACTACCACTGTATTGCGCTCAAGAACAGTTAAGCGGCCGCCGGCCAGCAACTTTCGTGCACAGATATAGATTCATTAAAAAGAAAGGTCAAGATCGTACATACTAACAGCCGTTAGAGAGAAGAAGCAAGAGAGAGGGACCACACGCCAGTTACTAGTCCCCCGACAACAGCCATGGATCATAGAAAGCGGGAAAACTGGAACCGTGCTATATTGAACCCTGGATTTATCACTTGTTTTGGTTTTGTGCCTTTAAGATATTAGCATTCGATTCCATTCAAGGTAGGTAAAAGAAAGGATGGGCTATAAGGGTCGTAACTACTCGTTGATTGGGGGATACTTCCTTGAAAAGCATATCAGACTCCAAACCTTCTTCCTTTGATGATCGAAGTGAGTCCGCCAGATGGGTAAGAGAAGAAATATCTCCCTTTTGGTTCTGCTTCCGCTACCTGTCTGATGAGGTATTACAACCAGAATAACGTCCAATCTTATTTCTGGGTTAATTAGAAAAAGGATATATGAAGTTTGTTTTATTCTTCAATGCATCTTTGTGATGGGTAAATTACCATGAAAAAGGGACAACTTTCGTGTATTTGTAATTGTATGTAACTGTTACGATTTTTTCTCGGATAAATCTTTTTCTTAATAGATCTTTTCTTCATTCTCAATTTTCCAAGAATGCAGCGTTGCACTATTGTAAGTTCTTTATTTCGAACATTTCCTGAAAGTAGACGACAAGTTTTAAATTTTAATGCAGGCATTATGTATTGTTGAATCTGTCAGTCTTTTTTGCAACATCGGAGCTATAGGACTCGAACCCAACTCTTTCTGCGACCCCTCCACGAATAACGAGAAAACAAAACATTTCATTTTTCTACGAGAATTTATGTTTCGCTAACTTTCGAGAAACAACGAGCACGGCTGAAGTGGCTATCCAAACAAATCCATTTACGGATCTATATGCTTCGATTAGAATTGGAAGTTCAAGAACATGCGGCTGGTATACTACCATAATGAAATTGCCTTTTCTTTTTTTTTTTTTGGATAGGATTTATGTTGGCTTCATTGGGAGGCTCGCATAGTTTGTTACATCAATTCCAAAAGGAGAAATTGCGTTGGAATTGAGAAAGTTACGTAAAGTTCATAATTATATAGTCAAAGTAGGGACTGCAGCGCATCGAGGCATTTTGCCCGCATCTTCGCTATGTATATTAGCTATTTAATAATAAAAATTAAAAAAAAAAATCCTTGATTTGGCCAGGAAAGATTGCACTGCTTTGGGCCTAATAAGCGAAAGGAATGAGCTCGACGGCTTCTCTTCCACATTCTTTTTTTCTATGTGTGTTTCGCATGCGCTTTGCTCTCTTCTTATTCTTCATTGGACTGTTTGGATGGACTTCACCGTTCTTCCCCAACTAAAATAGAAAAGGATGTATTACATCGAGATGTCGATTCATTTTCCGCCCTCAATGAGATGGGGAATTTTGAACCTCTTATTTATTAACACTTTTGGGCACTTTATCTTTCTTAATTGAGGCCGTCTCGTGTCGTTCCAACAACCGGTCGGGAGCTCCTCAGTATACAATCGTGCGCAAATACACTATTGATGCTACATATTGCATAAGAGCACGTAAGCATCCCGAGCAAGATAGATAGATCTTCCGTTTTGGTGCGAAAAGACAAGCTTTGAGCAAAAGCGTTCGCGATCCTCTCCTAAGATGAGTCAAATAAGCGAGTAGGAAGGAGAATCGATCATTTACGGTAGGCTGCTTTTTCACAATCAGTCCTAGATGATTGAACGTCCATGCTTACACGCAGGAGCGCTCACAGACTCTCGCTGGTTCACCCGTGTCTAACTAAGGCAAAGGTGTAGGATTATAGATACTCTAAGCAGAAGTGCATGAATTATATTCATAAGCATCTAAAATAGGATCTATGCACAACACATAAAGAAAGCACATAATTATACCTTTGAAGCGTGATTCCACGAGTGATTGAGCAAGAACAATTAGGAGAACAAGAACCCCAAACGTGATTCCTCTACTTGGCCCACAGGCTAGAATTGAACCTCCACTAATGCTAGTTAGTTGAGAACGAACCCTTTGATCTACCTTCTACGGAGAGGAGAGGAAACGAACAAGCCATGAACCACCACCTCCACCGTGAAACCACCGTGCGTCGGTGGTCTGTACTATATGGACTAGGGGAGAGAAAGAGGCGTGTGAGATAGGGGTTGGGAAGATTGGTTGCTAGCTTCACAATTTACTGCTTAGGTTAATTGTAACTTGTATACTTAACCTAGGCAAAGCCTTTATATATATATCTTATGTATAATTAGAGTCTATGTGAAGCCTTAACTCCTAATCCAACCCAAACTACTCTAGCCTTACTTCTTATGTGGCTTGTCATTACCTCATGAGGCCCATAAATGGGCTTCATGCTTTGTTCAATCCATAACCCTTATGTGTGACTTTATAGGATTCTTTCTATTGGGCTTTGGACTATTTGACTAGTCCAAAGATCATTTATCATATCTAGCAATAGACAATGACGACCCAAAAGAATAAACTAATTATATCCATAATAATGATCCATGATATATATAGTAATTGCACTTGACAAAGACATAAATCCTTCAATCTCCCTCTTGTCTGAGACAAGTATGCAATATTCAAATTCCTTAAGTCAATATGTGTCGATTTGATAATATGATTGCATCACGTGTCGAGATCATATTAATCTACAAATCATTTCTTGAAATCTGAGTTAGAATTGCAAAAACAAATGATTACTATGTAATCCATTTGATCATGACCATGCATTTTTTCAATTCTACCTCTTCAAGAGGCCATGACACATTCCTAATTAAATAGGTAGACTCAATCCAATCTTGTGGCAACCAAAGCTCCCACTCAACTTTAGAAGTAACCAGGAAACACCTTTTATATATAGTCCCCTTATACGGAATGACGTTTGGATGTAACACAGTTAAATCAATCATTCAATGAAATCAGTGTTCTACTCATGTCAGAGGAATCCACTAATATACCGGAAGCACTATACTTGAACTTCAAAGTAGGTCAATAGTTCGATCATGCATCATTCATGCATACCCATGTGATTGACCGAGCATCTCTATGCCCCTATAGCCCATGAAACTACGCTATCCAATCAATCTTACATGCCAGTTCATTTATTGAAATCATTTATGTCAAATTTAATGATTTCGATCTAGAAACTTAAATAATTTATGAATTTAGTTCACCTGTGGGGTTTCATTCACCAAATCACGTATTTGATGATCCCTTCAATTTATAATTATTTTGGACATTTATTTAACATCAAAACCATAATTAAATAAGAGAAATAATAAATTTCTTATTAAACATAATTCTACAAGTTAATGTATTACATATGTAATAAGTTTTCTCAAAACAAATACAACTTAAATTACATAACTTGCTTCAATCCAGAAGCCCTAGAGTGAGTCTCACGTTTGGGCTGCGGAAGGGGTTTAGTAAGCGGACCAGTGAGGTTCTCATCCGTATGAACTTTGCAGATCTTAAAATCCCGCCTGTTTTGGGGTTTTCTGATGTCCTGCGGGAGAGTTACAATTCCGAGACTGGAACCGGACGCCTGTACCTGCAAAACAAACGGATGCTCCGGATGATTGGAGATCCGCCTCCGACGGTCAAGTTAGTACTTGATTAAGGAGTAATTAATGCGGAAATTAAAGTGATTGGGTCTCTCTAGGTGAGAGAGTTTAATGTGTGTAATCTGCGTAATCTCCCTTAATGAGGATTAAGGGAGGTATTTATAACCTCGGGAAACGTGCCAATCTAGGTTGAGGTTAACCTTGGGCTGATTGGGCTTCCCACGGAAGTTGGGCCTAGGTGACCGGTTATCCCAGGTGTCATGGGAAGGACACGTGTCGTGTCGTAATTGGTCCAGAGTGGACGGATCATTGCTTGACACGTGGCAGGCTCCTATTGGCCCATGTGACGGACACATGGCGGAACCTGATTGGTCCACTTGTCAGATGGTGATTGGTGGGGAAAAATCCCTTAATCATTTGCCCCTCACAGGTGGCACGTGACTGGTCACGTGTTACCTGTGACAGGTATCGCCCTGTAACAGGCGACGGCCTGCTACAGGTGTCACTCGGCGAGAGGCCGAGAGATTCTCCCGCCAAAATTTTGAATTCTGGAAGTGACCCTTCGCCTTCTCACTTCGCCTATATAAAGGAGTGTTGACTTCGGTCATTTTCACACTTGAAAACTTTGTGAGAGAACATTCGGACCCCTGAACTTGCTCTGACATTTTGGACCCTTTCTGCCTACCGCCTGCTCTGACAAGCCGACTGCAAAGGATTTTCAGAACTTCATCAATCGTCACTCGTTCAGGTAACCGTCGGTTCTCTTACTCTTAATTTCCTCTTTACTTTATTCTTTTTTGAAATGGCACCACGGAAGCACACGACACGACCTAGGTTAGTGATCAGCCGGTCACCGGGGACGGCTGAATCTAGGACTAGGAGTGCCGCCTGCCCTTTTCTGGACCCATCTTTGACCTTTATACAAAGTCCGACTGTATCTGTGTCTATGCAGAGCATGATGGCCAGAACAAAAAAGACTGCCAGGATCTCAAACTCAGACGGCTCCTCCCACAGGGTGCCGATTAGTGAAACATCTGACCAGGCGCCAGATGTGGAAGTGAAACAAAGCGGCTTGAAAGCCGGCAGTTCTGAGGGAGGAGTCAAAGTGACCCCTTCCCATTTTACAGTTGACAATTCTTCATTCTCTCCTGCTCCTTTTAAAGGAGAGGAGGCGGGCCCCTCCGGGAGAGGGGAGGAGTCGTCCTCTTCGGACTCGTCAGAGGACGATTCCGAGTCTAGCTCTTCTGGCCATGCTTCTCTGGACACAGAAGAGAAAAAAAGTCGCCTGCAAGAGGCAAGGCTTTCTCACGCAGTTGAGAAGGGGGACGATTGGGCGGAGCCATCCGCTTCTCACCGAGAGCAAAATACCCCCTACTACTGCACGGTACCTCGGGGCCGGATCACAGCCATGAAAGAGAAAGTGGAGAGCTTTATCGCAAACCACACAATGGACCCCGGCTTTTTAGTGTTCGTGCCGGATCCAGAAGACACAGTCGTCTGGCCGGCTGGTACCAGTTATGATGGCGCCTGCTTTGGCTGCTACGAGGCGGCCATCAAGGTTGGGATGCGCTTCCCACTACATCCGGATGTTCAGCGGATCTTGGATGGGTATGAGTTGGGGTTATGGCAGTTAGCCCCGAACTCCTGGGTCAACGTACTCGGCTATGTGGCCGGGTGCAAACTGCACGGGGTGGAGCCGAACTTCGAGGCTTTCGCCCACATGAACTACCTCAGCCGGACCCCTAAGGCAGGCGGTACCGGCTGGTATCAATTAACGAGCCATAGGGGCTACCTCATGACGAGAGGTAAAGCAAACAAATGGAAGGACTAGCGGAGCACCTTCCTTATCATTGAGAGTTCAGACACAGAGCTGAACTAGCGCTTCAACAGGTGGAACAGGAATCTGCCCCTTCTTGCAGGCGCCCGCAGCATGCCGCATGTTACCCCCAAGGCTAAGAAAGAGATCCTAGATAAAGGACTCTTCAAAGTAGAGTCGAAGGTGAACTCTACTTCAGGGGTACGAGAGCAAGTACCCCTGCACTGCGTCCCAAGCTTCAAATGGCTCTACGACGAGTACTTTTTGGCCGCCTGTGGCCTCAGCAGTCAGTGCTCAAGAGGTAGCCGGCCTGTCGAATACTCTGTTGTTCCATGCATTTCTTGTTATGACTTTTATTAACTTTGCTATTTGTTTTTGCAGCGGACGCCATGAGCAAAATTACCGCCTCCAAGACTGCGGCGGCCATGTTGCGGGCCTCCATCATGCAACAGTCTTCAACCGACTCCCCCAACAAGGGGGCACCCTTGGTGGGCTTCGAACCTTTCACCCTCTTTGTGGAGTTGTGTTTATGCATATACTGGCTCTTTTCTTCTTTTTTAGACGGGCGCTCCAAGAGCTTCTTCTTCCCAACAGCCGGACCCCAAGGCCCGGAGGACGACTGTTGCGAGCTCTCCTGGTTCTGCCAGGAAACATGTGGCGGCTGAGAAACAGCCGGCCACTTCTTCTAAAACTCCAGCTGGGCCACCTAGAAGTATGAAATTATCCTTGTAAATTTTAGACTTGCTCCCTTCTTTACTAGGTCTAATCCGTTTGTTTATGCTTGATGCAGCCGGCCCTCAGGAGCCTGACTTGGTCGAGGTGGCCAAGTCTATGATCAAGGCCGTTCCTCCAGCTGAAAGGGAGGCGGTCAGGGGTGTCGGCACCCTTGACCTAGACGGGATTGCAGGGGTCCTTGCTGAGGTATACTTAGCATATTTTTGAGTATTTGAATTCCAGGACACCTGTTTTCTTTTTTGTTTGGAAACTGACGCCTGTTCCCCTTTTTACTTAGGCCCTGCTCCGAGTGAACAGCCTTCGCAAGCCGCTTAACCGGAAGAACAAAGAGGTAAAGGCTGCAAAAGCTATGGCCGCCTCTGACTGTGATAAGGCAATGTTTCAAATTGCCCAAAATGAAGTTCTGACCATTGATAATCTTTATTATCAGGCGCAGGCTACCGCCGCTATCCGGGCTCAGTTAGAGGCGGCCCAGAAGAGGAATAGCGAGCTGGAGGCGACCATCAACAACCTCAAGGCCGAGCTGAGACCTCTTCGCCAAAAGATGTCCTCATACGAAACCTTGGAGAAATCCTTGGCGAGCGTAAAGGTACGCTTGGTGACCCAGGAGAAGAGTCTTACTCAGGAGCTCTCGGAAAAGGCCGAGCAAGAAAAGAAAGAGCTGGTCCGGGAGATGATGGAAGACTCTGCTCAAATCCAGCGCATGACTTGGGGCCGCCTCTTCCCCAATGCCGACTTTGCCTCATGGGAAAAAACGTACCGCCAGTGTTCTGATAGATATAATCAAGAGATCCTGGCGGCTGCTGAGGAAGAGGCGTTGGAGGAGGAGGAGCAGCCGGTAGCGGCGCTTGTGCCGCTTGGGGGTAATGCATCAAAGAAGGATGCAGCTGAAGCCGAGTCCAGCAAGAAGAGTGCTGACCAGGCGGCAGCTGCTAATATTGAAGATCTGCCCCCTTCTTAAGCTTTATGTCTTCTTTCCACGGCCTGCGTGCCGTTTGTTTGTATTTACCCGGCCAGGGGACCGGGGCTCTGAATATTTTGCCGGTCTTTAATGACCGGCTTCCTTTTAATGAATATTTTTGTTTTGCTTCAAACTTGTTCAAGTATTGAATATTCTGATATCCAATTGTACACTATACCGACTGTTTTACATGGCCGATAGTTGCAGACAGGTACAGATAGTTAGTCACGCCGCCTATGCCCCTGGACGACTGGTCGTCTGTTTCCAGGCTAGACGATCAGTCGGCCATTTATCCAATCGGTATTCGAACTATTTTAAAGACTGGATCCCCTTTAGGCAGGCGGTCCTGTCATGTGTAAAATTAACCAAGTAGGAAAGTTGTTTCCTACTTGTCATGCTTTTAGGCTAGAGACTTTAGGCCGTCTAGGCCGACTGTTTCCCGCCATATTTAATCTAGTGTGAACAGGTGCTGTTTGAACACCTTTTTAGATTCATACTAAATTTTTAAGGAGTGACCAAGTAAACATGATTGTTACCAAGTCGCCAAGTAACTGAGTAGTAGAGGTATCAAGCGGTGGGTACCGGTTGTTCCCCTTTATTCGCCAATGTTTGTTGGCTTTTAACTCATAGGTTGTTAACCTAGCAGGAGTAGTGGTTGAGAGCCCCTGTTTTCTAAAAACAGGCGGACGACTCATACCTTTTAGGCTCCATACTAAGTTTGAGAGAGTGACTATGAGTTTAACTTTGGTGTTACTCAGTCGCCGTCACTCCTGCTTGAGTAGTAAAGGTACCAGGCGGCGGAGGCCGGCTGAACCTTTTAATTCGCCAATGTTTGTTGGCTATTAACTCAAGAGGTACCCCCTGCATTTATCCCAAGTAATACAGGCGGTCATCTGACTCAGATGCCAACTGCTACCACTGGTTTGGTTAGTGATAGAGTTATCCTTGTCTCAAAAACGTCTACGTGGTTGCCCTTGGGGACAGTCGTATAGGTGTCGTGTAATTAGTTTATAGAGAAATGTTCCACCCAAAAGGGAGCTGCTCTCTGCGACGAATTTCATCCGGAGGGATGTCGTCGGACGCCTGCTATGATGTTGGGACGGGTCGAATTAGTTTAAAGATTGGATCAGTTGGCTTGGCGCCTGGACTGATCATTCGGCTTGTGGAATTGGTTAGTTCTTGGTGAACGTAGGTGCTAAGTAAGAGGAGGGTAGCCGCCTATTTAGGCACAGGGTCGGCCAGGCCATGATCATTTTTAGCTAAGTATAAGGGGGGTGGTTGTGTGCTTTGGAACCAGTCGGCCCTCTTCTATGGAGAGTAGCCGACTATATATCCAGACGGCATGCCCCTATGGTAATAAGAGTAAAATATTCAATGGAGAGTAGCCGACTGTAAAGGTACAGGCGGCATGCCCCTCTGAAGATAGAGTAAAATACTCAATGGAGAGTAGCCGACTGTAAAGGTACAGACGGCATGCCCCTCTGAAGATAGAGTAAAATACTCAATGGAGAGTAGCCGACTGTAAATGTATAGGTGGACTGCCCCTCTTAAGTAAGAATAAAAATTAAACATGGAGAGTAGCCGATTGTTTGTCAGTAGGCATGCCCCTCTTAAGTAAAAATGAAAACTGAATATGGAGAGTAGCCAACTGTTTGTTAGTAGGCGTGCCCCTCTTAGTACAAAATTGAATATTAAGTATGCAAACTTTTATTAAGTAGCCCTTGACTATTCATATCATTCAAAAGAAATATTTCTTAAGATTATCTGCATTCCAAGTTCGAGGCAACGGTTGGTGGTCTGGTGTTTCCAGACGGTAGGTACCGTCCCTGACCTCTTCACAGATTCGGTAGGGTCCTTCCCAGTTGGGAGTTAGTTTGCCAGACTCATTAGCCCTTCCAACTGCTTCCATTTTTCTAAGTACAAAGTCCCCCACTTTGAGTGGACGCCTGTGTACTTTTTTGTTGTATGATCTAGTCATTCTCAGACGGTAAATTTCATGGCGCAAGACAGCATTGCCCCTCCTTTCAGGAAGTGAGTCTAATGCCAGGCACATGGCTTCCCAGTTTGCCTCTTCGTCATATAGCATTACTCAAAGAGTCGGCTCGTAGTGTTCTATTGGAAGAACAGCTTCCGCACCATAAGTTAGGAGGAATGGAGTTTCTCCAGTTGCCCCTTTTTCAGTCGTCCTAATGGCCCAGAGAACATGTGGTAATTCATCCGCCCATAGGCCGCCTGCTCGTTCAATCTACAAACAAAAACGAGGCAAAGTTCAAAAACGAGGCCGCCTTGTTTTCTATTTGGTTGGCAAGTTAGTGTTGTCATTAATGTTATTCATCTACAAACAAAAACGAGGCAAAGTTCAATAATTATGTTTACTAAATTTAAAGTACCATAAACGAATTAAATAGGTTACTTTAAAACACTTTATTCAATATTAAATGGTCCCAATTGAATTAAGTGACTCCAAGATCCTTTATTTGTGCAATAATTAACCGGACTTTGGCCCTACCATCAACCATTACATTTTCAAGGTGAGTAACTCTTTACTGATTACAACTCTTGTAACTCTTGGTTGAATAATTAACCATCTCATGTTTTATTATTACTCTTTGTTTCAAGGTTCTAAACGCTTTAGGTAACCTTGTTGAGCATAACCAATTAAAATAGTAAAACTTGATTTACCCCAAGTTACCTAAGATATAAAAATGACACCCAGCTTTGGCATGACCCATCATTAATTATCGAAGGGTTGTTGGGTTTTTAATTGGAAAAACAATCTCAATATTACCGGGACCTAGATTTATTATGTTGTGATTAATTTAGTGAATTCTAACGCATCATCAACAACATATATAAAACCTAGCATGCATAATCTATCAATGCATAAAATAAAACATAACGCAGTATGACCCCTTAATCCTAAGAAAACTAATAAAGCAAAAACTCCCACTTAAACCTTCATGGATCTCATCCACCTTACTCCTTTGGGCCTTTACTTCATGAGCTTCTTGGATTAACTGCGAGCTGTAATTCTACTCTATTCTATTTACTATTTAAATAAAATAAAATAAATTACATAAATACTTAATGGTACGCAGACCATATTTAGATTACAAAAATACATTACGATGCGCAGATCGTATTTAGAATCTATGGGCCATACTAGTCTATATAGCAAAATAATATCATATATTATAAAAATGTCATATAATAAATAACTCAACATGCTTGCCTAAACTACAACATCGAATATTCATAATTAAGGAATCATGGTACCAAAATATCTCATAATTTATACTGTAATTCGCTAATATCATATATTATTCATGACCATTTATAAAATATCATATATTTTAATTTAGGTATGAGATATAATCAAATCTTATTTTAATCTGGAAAGATACTCCATGATTATCCTAAATAATTTAGGAGATTCTATCCTAATTACTAGCCAATCACATGATTTTAAATCGATTATATCCTAAAATAATTATGCGATAATCTCATTATTAAATCAATGGAATCTTTTGCTCAAAATATCCTAACAAACTTATTAAAATTAACAACTTTAATTTTGAAAACTTATCTTTCAAAATAAAATTTGATTTTAAATTTTGAATTTTAAAATAAAATAATTTTTTTTTTTTGAAAAATAGCGCCAGCCACCGTGGTGTGGCCAGTCGAAGCCAGCCACCGTGGTCGTACACCTTGCGGTGTATGTTGCCGCAAGCAGCAACGCAAACCAACAACCATGGCAGCAGCGTGCAACCCTTGCACGGCTGCTGCCCAGCCACCTTGGACCACTTGCCCTCCCCGCCCCTCCCTCTTGGACTAGTAGCGGTGGAAGCCAACGTGACTGCGCCACCTAGCCGCGGCTGCCGCCCTAAATCAACCTCAATTTTTTTAAAAAAAAATTTATTAAAACAACACTTGCTAAATTAAATTAAATTAGTCCAAGTATTAAAATTAAATCACATTTAATTTTTAACTTAGGGTTCTTCATGAAAATAATTCCCAATCAAATTTAACACTTAAATTAAATCATTGATCATGCAAAATTCATAATTTATACATGAAATCAATTAAATTAAATTCATGAAACTATAAACAATCGAAATTATTCAAGACACAAAACACAAATCAAAATTTTGGGTTTATGATTTCGAAAATTTCGAAATTAGGGTTGGGGGGTTTGAATTTTTCGAACATAATAGGTCAAAATCGGTCCAAATTTTAGGCAAAAATTGAGCAATTAAATCATATTTAACAATTCCATATGTTAAAACACCCTTAAAATAATTATTGACCCATAATTAAATTATTCTCCCTTTTAATTGAATTAAAATTTGCGGACATCAAAGAATTATGATCAATATGCATACATGAATTAGTCAAACTGATACCACTGTAGGATAATAGATACTCTAAGTGGAATTGCATGAATCACATTCATAAGCATCTAAAACAGGATCTATGCACAACACATAAAGAAAGCACATAAAACCTTGAAGCGTGATTCCACGAGTGACTGAGCAAGAACAATTAGGAGAACAAGAACCCCAAATGTGATTCCTCTACTTGGTCCACGGGTTAGAATTAAACCTCCACTAATGCTATTTAGTTGAGAACGAACCTTTTGATCTACCTTCTACGAAGAGGAGAGAAAACAAACAAGCCACGAACCACCACCACCGTGCAACCACCATGCGTCGGTGGTTCGTACTGTACGGACTAGGGGAGAGAGAGAGAGGGAGGGGTTGGGAAGATTGGTTGCTTGCTTCAAAATTTAATGCTTAGGTTAATTGTGACTTGTATACTTAACTTAGGCAAGGCCTCTATTTATATATCTTATATATAATTAGAGTCCATGTGAAGCCCAAACTCCTAATCCCACCCAAACTACTCTAGCCTTACTTCTTATATGGCTTGTCATTACCTCATGAGGCCCATGAATGGGCTTCATGCTTTGTTCAATCCATGACCCTTATGTGTGAACTTATGGGATCCATTCTATTGGGCTTTGGACTATTTGACTAGCCCAAAGATCATTTATCATATCTAGCAACTGACAATGACGACCCAAAAAAATGAACTAATTATTTCCATAATAATGATCCATGATATATATAATAATTGCACTTGACGAAGATATAAATCCTTCAAAAGGGAGAGAGCTAAACGAAGTCTCGAGAATGAGCCCCGATCCCGCTTGCTTAGCCTGGCCCGCGAGTAAAACTCCGTGAATGGGTAGAACAAAAAGGCTGTTCAAACCGGGTATTGAGTAAACCTTCGTCAAGAAGGTTCTCTTTTAGGAATCACCGTTTTTTCGCTCAAAAAAAATTCAGAAGACCTTTGTTCCCCCTTTTGCCTTTTTTATAGCTTGAGACAAGTACAAAGAGGATCAGAACCAGGAAACCCCTTTTAGTCAAGCCCAGTGTGAGCATGATTTTATTTTGATAAGTCAATTATATGTGCATTTGTTAGAGGATTAGGGTATTTGGTGTATTTTTCTTACATATCTCAAGGATACATGGTGCATTTGAAAGTTTTGAAGGGTACACGGTGTATTTTTTAAAGCAGTGGGGGTACATGGAACAATTTCCCTTATAACTAAACATAAGCTCATAGATTATTACATGTGGCTAGAAGTCTCAATTCGGATGATCGATCGGGTCTAATGAGGTCGGGTCGGATGGAATCGGGTCAAATTTAGAAGTTGAGTCATGCTAAATTATTATGTTCACGCGAGTCCAAATTTAAATCGGATCGATTTCGGATCGGATGTGCTTTTAAGACCTCGATTACTACATTTATGTCAGATTGACTACCACATGGCAATGATTTCACCAGATAATACAACACTTGGAACAATTTGAAGCTCTACAACCACACTTGGAACAATTTAAAGCTCTACAACCAAATTTATATGCTTTTTACACAAAACAAGGCCACTAACGTTAATAAAACTAGTTTTCCAATTTCAACAAAAGTAATTTGAATTTATTCCATTTTGAAACAAAAGAAATCGAATTTATTCCAAAGTGACAACAAGAAAAGGCCATACAATAGCTTTATTGGGCCCACCCACTTATGAAATAATTCGAGCAGCCGCATGCTCAGCTGGTCCATAAATGACGGAGTTAAACATATCTTGTGATCACATTATTAATTATAAATAAATTAATAAAAGCAACTTCAATTGTATAGAGTGGCCATCATTATTTGGTAGCATCAAAGTGTATTTTCTTTATATTAGGAGTGTTTTTATTTCACACTTTATTATGTTTGTGTCCCCATGTATATTCTTTTGGGTGGACAAACGAAAAATAAGTTTCATTATGATTATGACTTTAGCATAATTATGATCAAAACTTTTTGTAATTTTAAATCCTAAAGACCTCCAACGGTTTAGGCAAATGTACAATAAATATTGATATAACAAGTGGAGTTACTTTTAAATGATCAAATGTTTCATCAATATAAAATAGTTACTTATTTTAAATTAATAAAGTTGTTTATTTAAGAAATGTATCACTCTTAATGTATACAGATGAGTGAGATGACCATATTATGTTTTATAAAACTTGCCCCATAAAAAACACCTCTTAACATGTACTCTGTTATAAAAATTATAGCAGCTTAAAGATTGCCTCACACCAATTAAAATTACTCTAAAATTATTTGTTGTGTACAATAATTTTATACATTTATTACATTGTCACTTGTCATTATATTGTTTGGTTTCCATAAATACTAGTAAGGTGACATTGCATAAGTTAGTGGACAGGAGTTGGTGTATGGAGGAGGTGGGGTGGGGGGTTGTTGACTCATAGTATTAAGTGGGAAAATTTGACGAATTACAATATTGATTATGTAGAAAAAGAATCTGTTATACTGATACAAGTTACAACAAAATAACTAATGTGTGCCCCGAGTTAATGCATAAGATAACAATTAATACTCGTAATATTATATTAAAAAAGCTTACCATATACCATAATAAATAAAACTTATATAATTTCCAAATCATCTAACTATTATTTTGCAGAGAAAGTACTCACTTCGTTTCATTTAGGTCATATTTTTTGGGTTATTCTAATATTAGATAGGAACACCATGTTCAAAACCAGAAAGAAAATTGAATTAAGCTATCTAATTGTGCAACTTTATATGGTACTCAAACCTTTTCTTTTGAGCTGAATTAGGCTAAGCTGGACTAAATTGAACTAAAATTACTGTAAGCTCTATATGGTTTTCAAGTTCTTTGTATTTTTCATGGCTTCTCAAGTTATTTTTTACCAAATATTTGAGTTTGAATTTGTCCTCATTTTTTTAAAAGTATTTTGCTCCTAACTAAGATTGATTAGGAGTTATTGATGATAGTCATATTTTTAATGGAGTGTGTTCTATTCGATTGAACTTCAATGAATTGTGCTTTTTAAATTTTTTGGACTTGGTTGAAGTAATTAACACTTATTAGAAATTTTATGATGGACTTATTAGACCTGATTGAAACTAATTAAACTTAATTGAACCTTATTGGAATCTGTTAAACGTAATTGAAACTTACTAGACTAGATTTTATAGAACCTTATTGAACTTATTTAAGGACTCTTTTTGTTTATCTTATTTGAACTTCACTTGTTTTAGGAAAAATAAGTTTAAATAAATTAAAATACGATTATTTTAAGAATAATCAAATTTGATAAGTTATGATAAAGTGTTTTAATAAAAGGTATCTAAGTTTAATAAAAACAAAAAAAATTGTAGACATCTAGGTTACAATAATACTAGTGTACATTGAACACTTTTGAGGTAACTTACGCACGATTAATCAATCGTAAATTAATCAATAAAACATAGATTGCAATTTATTTGTATCAGGGGCAACTTTCACCTATATCGAAGTAACTTTTGATCATTTTAAGTCAACTTTACAACTGTATACTATATTTATTGTACATCCGATTTTATTTAAATGTTTGTAAAGTTTACTTCATTATTCCGTACTAAAATTAATTTAAATAATCCTTATGATATATTCAAATAAGATATCATAAAATTTGTTTCGCATTCATGCATATAATGAAAAAAATAGCATCCAGTTGTTGCACATACAAATACACATCAAGCCCAAAATGTGTTTGCATCAAGTCAATTTCCTTACATTCTTAAAACACCTATGAATAAACCAACATTATTGAACATCATAGAAAGAGAATAACAACCTTTCCCAATTTCAAATATGAAATCATAATCTCCCATCATCTTCTACCTTATTTACCCTGCTCAAATACAAGTCACAGTCAATCATATTTAATTACCCTTCATTTGGTAAACAAACTCACTTGTCAGTAAAAACAGTAAAACTAAAACCCAAAAATTACCCTTTTTCCCCAATTCAACATCCTAGTCCATCCTCATTTACTCACCCCCATTCCTTCACACGTGTCATCCTCCTATTCGACCTTACCAAACCTTCCCACACAGCCACCCCACTCTATCACCCCCCTCAAAAATTCCCTTTTCACATTTTTCCAAAACCCCAAATGCTTCTCATCATAACATTCCCTGATCCCAATACTCACTCGATGGCCGCCACGTGTCCCTCCTTTTCCCACCCCTCCCTATTTCTACTCTCACAGTCTCACTCAACCCCAACAACCAAAGCTGTGAAACTCTCTCTTTTCATTCCTCTACATTGTGAAATCTTATTATCATCTTTTCCAATGGCAGCAACTGTTATGAAGTACGTGATCGTAATGTCAATTGCAGTCGCAATGGCGGGGGTGACAGTGGAATCAAAGGGCTCTTCGCCCGCACCGGTGGACTGCACGAGCGTAGTGCTGAGCATGTCGGATTGTCTTTCCTACGTAACGAATGGAAGTACAGTGAATAAACCTGAGGGGAACTGTTGTTCAGGGTTGAAATCAGTACTTAAAACAAATGCAGAATGTCTTTGTGAAGGGTTTAAGAGTAGTGCTCAATTCGGTGTCGTTTTGAATGTTACTAAAGCTGTTGGTCTTCCTGATGCTTGCCATGTTCATGCTCCTTCTGCTGCCAAATGTGGCTGTAAGTTTTTTTTTTTTTTTTTGGAAATAAATATAGTGAATATAGGATTTGTTTGGTATCGTTTGTGGTTTTCTGATTTTTTGTTTTTTGTTTTACAAAATCATATCATATATGTTATATAATAAATCAAAAATTTGTGAAACTTATTAAAATCATAATAATTTTGAAAACTGACAACAGAAAAGTGATTTTTTATTTTTTATTTTAATAAATACAGAAAACTGAAAAAAAAAAAAACAATTGTAATCTGATTTTGTTTTTGTAGTGGATATATCTCCAACTGGCGCTCCTTCTCCAGGTATTTATCTACTTCCGACGCTTCTGTTGTATTGCTTTCCGTCGCTTCTTTCTCTTGATTTATGTATTTTTATTTTTGGAAATGAGTAATTTTTGGAATTTTTGATTTTTGTGTTTTTTTTTAGGAGTATAAAAATACTTAAATTTTTTATGATAAAAAAAAAATAGAAAAAAGGGTTCATTTTAGCTTGAAATTTCAGCATGTTGTTTTTTTGCTTTATAAAAGTGGGGTTTTTTTCGTGATATTAAAAAAGTGGTATTTTAGACCTGGTTTTAGGGGCATCAATTTAGAAATGGGTTATTTGGTGGATAAATAATTTATTTTGTGTTCTCGAAGATTTCAAATAAAGAATTTGAAGTACTACGTAGTATTTTTGTTTGAATCTTTAGAATGTTTGTGGGATTTCTAATTTTTTAATTTGTTAAGGAATATTTTCCCTTGTTTCTAGGTTTTAGAATAATAAATTAATTTTGTTTTCATCTTTTAACTACCCATTTATTAGTTCTCAAATAGTTTATAATTTTTCCATTATTATTGCATAATTTAGTGAGCAACCAGTGTTTCTCTAATTCAACCGCTATAAATGACTCTAATTGTATTTCCCTAATTAATTGATTCATATCAATGGTTCTCTGCTATTGACTTATAATCATTATCACTGTTATAATTATATGATCCTTTGTTATTAACTTGTAATTGTTTTCATTGTTATACTTGAAGCTGGTGTGGTTACTCCGGCGGGTGCTCCATCGGGCGCTTCAATCGCTCCGGCAGCAGCAATGGGTCCAGGAGGCAACATAGTATCACCTGCAATGTCACCAAGCAGCCTAAATGGTGCATCCTCTGCTACAGGCATCTCAGCAAAATTGAGTGTTGTTGGTTTAGCAGCATTAGGAGCATTTTTATCAAGTTTTTAAGGGGTTTAAAGAAGAGAATAATTTTGCATAGTAGTAGTAGCATATTTGGAGGGTACTTTGGTTAAAGATTATTATTCTGTTTTACATTTGTTGACCCACATTTTTATTTTTATTTTTAATTTGGTTTTGTGGTGGTGAGGAATTGGAATTGATTGTGGAGGAGACGTTTATATATTCTTATTGTTAGATTTCGGGGAAACTCCTCCATTTGGAATATGTATCATTGATCAATATATATAGAGTTTTACAAATATCGTAAACCTAGTATGAAAAGGATATAAAATATATACAATTATTATCCTAATCTGCGACAAATATTATCATAATTATAATATCTATCACACCCTCACAGTCATAGCTGGAGGAGATAGTACGCTAAGACTGGATCTAAAATCCAAAAATAAATCCCGTGGTAAGCCTTTTGTGAAAATGTGCGCAAACTGATATCTAGAAGGAACATGTAAAACCCGAACTTCTCCCATTGTTCGAACAAAATGGATATCCATCTCCACATGTTTGGTGCGTTGGTGTTGTACCGGGTTGCCAGAAAGATAGATAACACTGATATTACCACAATAAATAATATTAGCATGTCGAAGGGGGCAATGTAACTCAAGTAAAAAATTAAGGAGCCAACATGCCTCAAAGACAACATTAGCGACGCCTCGATATTTTGCTGCTGCACTCGATTTAGATAATGTATGCTGACGCTTAGATGACCAAGAAACGAGGTTGTTCCCAAGAAAGCAGCAATAACCCGATGTGGAACGACGGGTATCGGGACAACCTCCCCAGTCAGCGTCAGTGTAAGTAATCAAACGATGAAAAACAGAAAAATATAAATGTAAGCCATGATCAATGGTACCTTGAACATAACGCGGAATGTGTTTCAATGCATCATAATGAGATTCCCGGGGATTATGCATAAAAAGACACTCTTGTTGTACCGCATAGGCAATATCTGGCCTAATGAAGGTGAGATACTAAAGAGCACCTACTAAACTGCGATATAAAGTAGGATCCCGGAATGGTGGTCCTGCATCTGCACTAAGTTTGGACTTAATGTCAACCGGAGTAGCTGCAGCCTTACAAGAGCCCATACCTGCACACTCTAAATCTCTTGTGCATACTTTTCCTGCGAAAGTAGCAAATAAGAGGGTGTACGGGTCATCGCAATCCCTAAAAAGAAACTCAGAGGCCCAAAATCAGTCATAGGGAACTCGGTTTGTAACCGAGATATGATCCCTGCTCGCAACCTGTCAGATGAGGTAGCTAATATAATATCATCAACATAGAGAAGCAAATATTCCATATCATCACCTTGTCGAAAATTAAAAAGAGAATTGTCACTTTTGGTAATGACAAAACCCAATTTAATCAAAAAGTTCGCAAACCGCTGGTACCAAGCTCTAGGAGCTTGTTTCAAGCCATAGAGAGCCTTTCAGAGCCGGCAAACATAAGAGGGTACACGCTGATCAACAAACCCTGGGGGTTGATGCATATACACGGTTTCCTGTAAATCACCATGTAAAAAGGCATTTTTGACATTTAATTGATGAAGACCACTTTTTAGCCATAGCTAAACTGAGAATTGTACGAATAATGGTCAGTTTAACTACCGGACTGAAGGTCTCATCACAATCCACACCAACTTCCTGCGATCTGCCATCACAAACAAGACGAGCTTTGTACCTTTCAAGGTCACCATTAGACTTGAATTTATGTTTGAAAAGCCACATACAATTAACAATATTCACCCCCGTAGGACTAGGTACCAATTCCCAAGTCCCTATTTTAATTAAAGCACTATACTCATCATGCATCGCCGCATTCCAATCATGGTCAATTAAAGCTTGTTTATAAGACTTTGGAAGAGGTGATTTGTGAAGAGGTGGACCCGAAGGTTGAACAATGAGGTTGCAATATTTCGAGTTAGGCTTAAATATACCCCGTTGACTACGGGTGATGGGAGGGGACGGAGGGGGAGGCCGAGTAGGCTGCAAAGGTGGTATGCCCCTTAAAGGGGGTGGAGTATATGTGGGATTAAGGTGTGGCAGGCCTGTTGGGTGAGTTGGGCTAGTTTGAAGGGTGACAGGTGGGCTGCCATGTGATATAAGGTGGGCTGGTGGGCTGCCAGGTGAAGATGGCTGATTTGTTGGGCTCGCAGGGGAGATGTGTGAGGTGTGTGGGTTGCCAGAAGGAGAGATGTTGGGGGTAGGCAGTGGGCTCCGCGGATGGGCTACGGGAGAGAGCCCTGGGCCGCCGCCTTCCTGCGGTACGGACTGGGTTGGGGTGTTTGGTTTCATAGTGTCCAAGACTACGCGGAATGAAACCCTCCCAAAATCCACACACAAATTAAATAACTAAACATGCATATTAATTAACAATCACATAATTAATTAACAATTAGAAAGACAATTATACCCTTGATGCGTGCTTCGCTCCTTTTAGAGCTTGAACTTGAGAGCGTAGAGCTTCGCAAATGCGCAAGCCTCCAACAGCTCTAACCCTCGAGACCCGACCCGAACGGCCCCTACCCCGAAATTTAGTCGGGGCTAGACCAAAAGAACTTAGAATACTAGAACGAAAGTGTTCTCGCTTGTGAAGATCCTTTCAAGTTCACATCTCAAGTGTCTCTTCCCAATGCCAAATGATTGGTATTTATAGGAAAGGGAGCCCTTAAATTCCAATCTCCCATCAATGTGGGAGAGTTGGTAAAATGCACTTATTCAATTTAATTTAATTCAAAAATCAAATTATAAAGCAAATAAATCAACAAACAACAATTCTCAAGTGACGAGCAAGGGGTTAAGTGAGGACCACAAGGGGGGACCACCCTCCCCTTGCTCCCCAAGCAACCCACACACAAACCGGCTCCCACATGCACAAGCCAATGCACGCGCGCCAGCTGGTGTTTCCAGCTTTGGGCGCCAAGGCTGCCTAGCTGACGGCCTGGCCCCTTGGCTAGGCCTGCTAGCTGGGCTCTATGCGTGTATGCAGCCCAGCACGCAACACGCACAGCTCGCAGCCCACGCACGCATTTCCCGCAGCCCACGCACGCACAGCGTGCCGCTGCTGCTACTGCGATCCTTGTGCTAGGTGCAGCCAAGCACTACGCTACGTCGCACACATTGGCCTTTGCACCAACCCGTGTATTTCCCATGCACAACCAGCAGGCCACCCACGCTATGCAAGCTGCTGCTGCTGTTGCGTTTCTTATGCTAGGCAGCGCCTAGCTGCTGCGATGCTTGCGGGCTGTTGAGTGCGAAGCACTACCATGCTAGCACGCCTACCGCGCCAGCGATGCTGGCCATGCCGCACCAGCCAGCTAGCCAGCGATGCTAGGCTTGCGATGCTAGCACGCATGCGCTGCTAGCAAGCTCGGCATGGTGCGTTTGCCTTGGCTAGCTATAGTGCCCTTGGCCCTCGGATTGCTCGGGGAATTCCGAGGCTAGGGGTATATTTGTAACTTGTTGTTTTCTAGATTTCTCGTCTCGTCGATTCATAAATTCGAATTGACTTTCGACGCTTGGTTTCGACGCTCTAAGCTCGATATTTGACGTCTTTGTTCGTAATACTCTAATGACTCATTTAATCCTTCGGATTAATTTTTCGTTTTGGTTCGGTTACTCAATTGGGTGTGACCCGAAGGATTCAGTCAAGATTAAGCTGTAATATTAATTATGCATTGATATTACTTATCGGAAGTGGCCTCCAGCTAGGCATTCCGATCACTTAACTTCACTGAATAATTAGCTTTCTAATAATTCCGAACCCTCTATCGGAATAATACACTTATTCGAAGGACACCATTCCTTTTATGGGGCTCCTTGGCGCAAAAATAAGTGTGTAAGGATGGGGGATTGGTCCTCAATGCCCAAAAAATTGTAGTCCTTTAGAGGATGTTTTTCAATGTTCCTATATGGAAAAGTGAGTTCATCAAAGGTTACATGACGGGAAATAATGACCTTTTTAGTAGTGAGATCTAGACACTTATACCCACGATGATTGGAAGGGTAACCCAAAAAGACACAAGGTGTAGAGCGTGGAGCAAGTTTGTAACGCCCATTAGCCGACAAATTTGGGAAACATAGACAACCAAAAACCCGAAGAAGATCATAAGATGGGTTTTAACGAAAAAGAGCTTGAGCCGGGGTTGAGTTCTTAAGAGTCTTAGTGAGTAAGATGTTAAGAAGATATGTGGTGATCTTAAGAGCATGCGACCAAAAGGACGGAGGCAAAGAGGCATGGAAGAGAAGAGTGCGTTTGACATTGTTGATAGTGTGGATCATGCGCTCGGCTTTCCCATTCTGGGAAGAGTTGTGAGGACAAGAGAATCTAAACACCTAGCCATTAGCATTAATTTTTTTTTTTAAAACGGATCGTTGTCAAACTCACGACTATGATCACTTTGGAAGGATTTAATTGGGTGTTCAAATTGAGTTTTGACATATTGTTTATAAATAAGAAAGCTTTGGAAGGCTTGGGATTTTGAGGCTAAAGGAATAGTCCACACATAATGGGTAAGATCATCAAGTACAACCAAATAATATTTGTGCCCATTAATACTACGAATAGGAGAGGTCTACAAATCAGCATGAATAATATCAAAGCACAATAAGAGTTATTATTGGAATCATAAAAAGGAAATCTAACATGTTTCCCTATTTGACAAGAATTGCAAAATTTGGAGTCATATTACAATCAATTAAACTATTGCTCCTAAGAAACTGTAAAGAGGAAGCCCCAGGGTGTCTTAAGTGGTCATGCCAAGTGGAAGAAGCGTATGGTGAGAGATGTGGCTAGACAAGTGCTTGGTGAGTTGTCGGTGACTGGATAAAGGTCTCCGGAACTATTACATCTCGTTATTACCCTCCTCGTGCGAAGATCCTTCACAGAAAAACCATTAGGGTCAAATTCAATAGAAACCGAATTATCAAAGGTAAATTTATGAACTGATATGAGATTTTTAATGATATGTGGGGCAAGGAGGACATCTTTTAAGGTAAGGGATTTATGAGGGAGGGTGGTGTGACCATAACCAGTAATTAGAATACGATGACCATTTCCACTAAAATATGATTATTTGTGCTTAAATTAAAAAGGGGCAAGAGATTACCAAAATTATGAGTCATATGAGATGTTGCTCTAGAGTCCATGTACCACTCGTTTTCCGGATTTGAAAGGGACATTGATGAGTAGGCACTCTGAGCTCCGCAGGAGTCATATAGGTGTACCGTATTGAGGTTGGCCGATGGTATAAGCCTGTTGAGGATATGATCCACGACCTGGGCCTGTAGAGGGCCGGTTGTGATAGGGCCCGTTAGTTGGAAAAGGGGCAGGAGGTACGGCCCAGCCTTGTTGAGGCCAATAGTACTGTTGTGAACTGGGCCAAGGTTGCTGCTGGGCCCAATTTTGGCCATTAGGAGTCACTTGTTGCTGTTGCCATTGTTGTTGTTGCATATTTTGTTGCTAACCTTGAGGGCTGCCACGGCTAGGAGCACCATGTCCATGACCCTTGCCTCGCCCCTTTCCGCCATCGCGGTTTCGTCCACCGCCACCAACGCCTCTGCCGGCACCTGCGGCAGGTTGTTGCTGTTGCGTGGAGTCGGAGTTGAGCGATGATTGTTATTGGGCTACAAACGAAGCCGGAGCTGGAGCAGAGTCCGTATTTCGGCGAGTATCTTCAAGTAGGAGCCAAAACCGAGCATTGTTAAAAGACGAAAAGGGATCCAATTGAGCAATCATAGTTGCGACCGTGTCAAAAATCGATCTTAGTGAGGCCTGCAATAAGACGGAGTACCAATTTTTGATCTGAAACTGGCTGATCAACATTGGCGAGTTGATCGGAGACGCTTTTTAGGCTGATCTGAAACTGGCTGATCAACAGTAAGCTGTGACGTTTGGGAAATCATCAAGATGAAGAGAATTAAATTGATTCTCGAGATACACCGCCCTTGTACTCTTGTTATCTTGAAAGATGTCTTTGAGACGATTCCAAGTCTCTTGAGCAGTATATTTCCGTGAAAGGATAGTTTGAAGAAGATCAACCGAGATTGTACCATAGATCCATTGTTTCACGATTGCGTTTAGTCTCTTCCATAAAGCATCGGAAACTTCAGTTGGACGTGGGGTATCTCGGTTGATGTGATCAAGAACATTATACGCACAAACATGATTCTCGAATAATTTGACCCAATTTGAGTATTAGACATTCTCATAATCTAAAGTGAAGAGAATTACGTTTTGGATATTTGTAACCGTGAGGGCCGGATGGAACTAACTGGACGGGGGAGGAGGGTGCGGTGGAGGGGTAGCATCACCTTCTTTGGCCATGGAAGCTATAACAAAAAAAGAAAGCGGAAGCAGAAAAAATGGTGAAAAGAATTGATTGAATTATCCTAGGATTGAAACCTGTGTTGGGATACCATATTAGATTTCTAGAAAACTCCTCCATCTGGAGTGTGTACCATTGATCAATATATATAGAGTTTTACAAATATCGTAAACCTAGTACGATAAGGACACAAAATATATACAATTATTATCCTAATCTGCGACAAATATTATCATAACTATAATATCCATCACTTATGTTTCCAGACTTTTGTTTGTAGTTCTTGATTATAATTTCTTTATCTCCGAGACTCTGACTGCTGAGCTTATAATGTACGGATTATGTTGATGATATTATTATACTTTGTATGTTGTTAATTACTCGTATAATTATTAAGGAGTATTAAAAAATTTAAATGCCAAACGAAAATATACTTTGTAATACATTCTTGTTTTTTACTTGTAAGAGATTTAAAGCAAGCATTTTGAGGGAGTTATTAGATGATGTAAGTAGATAAATGAATCCTATAGGTCTAGTTTTTAGTTTTTACATATACTCGTACAGTCGTAGTCTTAAAGCCCAAACGTAATTATTTTTTGGAAAAATTAATTCTAATAATCCCACCTTTAACCGGTTCGCTGCTAATAATCCCACCTTTGGGGGGTATTCTCTCATATGTTCCCTTATGACCGGTAACTTGTTGTTTGGGTAAGGTTTTTTTTTTTATTATTTATTTATTTTTTTTAAAAAAAAAAATTCCTTGGCCACGCATCAGTGCATCATCCCCCCTTCCCCAACCACCAGTCCCTCTTCATTTCAATCCACCATCACCAACTACAGCAATTAACCCAATTCATCCCCTCATACCACGCAATCCCTTTGGCTTCGCTGCTCCTTGCTGACTCACTAACAGCCACGCCACCAGCATCCTTTTCTCCAGCAAGCCACCACCCGCGCAATTCAGCCATCTCACAATCCCTGCACTCCAATCCGCCACCAATCAACAGCAATTCGACCTCCAAATCATTGCAATCCGGCCACTCACAATCATTGCAATCAGCAATTCGGCCACCAACAACTTCAATTGATGCTCCAATTTGAAGACCCAAGATGTGCCCTTGTTGGGGTGGGGATTTTCGTGGTGGGGAGGGCTGGGGTGGCGTTTTTAAGGGGTTAGGCAAGGTTGAGGTTGGGCGTTTTGGGGTGTGGGAAGGCTGAAATGAATCGATTTGGGGTGAGGATAGGTTGGGGTGAGGTGTTTCGAGGGTGTGGGTGTCTAGGATAGGCTGTTTTAGGGGTGGGCGTGGCTGGGGTTTTGTGTTTCAGTGGTGGGGGTGGTTGGGGCGGGTTGTTTCAGGGATGGGCATGGCTGGCTCTAGTGTTTCAGGATCGTGGGTGGGAGTGGCTGGTTGTAGGGGGAGGGGTGGGTTGCCTAGCCGGGAAAAATGGAGGAAGGAGGGGAAAACGATAAGGAAGAAGGAAAGGGAAAAAAAATTTATTTTTAATTTGTTTAAAAAAAATAAATATATAAAAAATACTTCGACGAATCACAAGGTGACACGTGACATGTTAACCCATTATACTGGTTACTAACAGGTTAGGGACCATTTGCAGAGAATGCCCCCTAAAGGAGGGATTATTAGATAATAATCAAAAGGTGGGATTACTAGTAGCAAACTGGCCAAAGGTGGGATTATTAGAATCAATTTTTCCTTTTTTTAATTTGATGAAGTTATTCGTTTATTTTCTCTTATCACTTTTAGAAGTGAATTAAAATAAAATGGATTGTTTAGGGTGAGTCTTTCACTAATTTCCTTATCTATCAATACACTATTACATTTTATTTTTGAAACTTAGAGCAAGATTAGCCCTAGGTATTAAGACTATACATGATATCAGCAAATCACCATAAAATTGTCTTAAGACAAGACTTCATAAAACTTATGCAGTTATGAAACTTAGTCTTAACAAAATTTTAAATGGAGTCTTGAAAATTCAAGACTCAACTTAAGACTCATTTTATTACTCTATACACTGTAATTTGCCTATATACGTATACCAAAGCACACCGTATTGATGAAAGATAATTAATTATCAACTTTTGTTTTTTTCTTTTTTCCTTAAAAATATTGTCATAAACATTATTTGGTTTAAAATAATTGAAAAAAAATGTAGAGTTTTGCAATTGATTGTTGTATTTATTTATATTTATAAAATTGTTTTTTCTATTTTAATATAAAGTATCCTATTATTTGCTATCTACTATTATATTTTAATCTAAATTACTCTTTTATTTGTTATTATTTTTACCAACAAATTTAAATTATAAAAAAAATGTAAATTATACGATTACGATATTATGTATATCACAATATCCATGTAATTTCATTATTAAATATCATATATAGAAAGGAAAAAAAAATACATATATTTAAGAAATCTTAAATGAGTCTGAGGAATGAAGATCTAAATATAGTTGAAATCTTAAAGAATCTTAACATAATTGAAAAATATTAAAAATTATAAAATTCTAATGTGGCATGGAAAAAAAATTGTTAAGACAAGTTGGGCTAATTTTGCTCTTATCTCCTTTCTTGGTTGAGGTTACAGTGTTTAGGCTCACCCTAAACAATCCAGTTTATAGCATTACTTTTAGTATAGAATTCATGAGTGGACATGATAGTTACTAATGCCTACCCCCTAGTGTAGGTAAATATACCTACACCCCCTCCCCCACCAATTTACCTTCCAGCCAAATAAAGTCTCTCTCTCAAAAAAAAAAAAAAGATTATATATAGGAAAATCCGTCGACTTTAAAAATCGTGAGGGTAAACACCATTTTTATCTTCTAAAAAGCTTCATTTTATGGTTTCCCTCTCCAAAAAGCTTCATTTTCTCTCTCTATTTTTTTTTATCATATCCATTTTCTATCTCCAAAAACCTTCATCCTCAATTTTCTCTCTCTTAAAACCTTCATACTTTCCATCGTAGAAGTTTAATCATCATCTACTCATGTCATCTCATGGAAGCTTCATTGTTGACGCAAATCATTAATGAGGTACTAATTTCTCTTTCCTTTTTTCATTTCAACGATTTGATATAATTGTCAAATGATGATTTAATTACTCTAATTTTTTTCCCCAAATTGATTGTCAAATCATAGAAAAAAATCTTAATATATTGGTTGAATTATATTAATGTTTGATGTACTCTTGTGTAAAATTAGTTTATAGTGTGTTATTATATTATATAATCGTTGGACATAAATAATTCTAAACAGAGTGTTGTTGTCCCATTTTTCTGGATAGTTTGATCTATTTCGTCATATTATTGAAATGTAAATTAGTATAGTGTGGAAAATAATTGTTGAAAAATGTTCACTTTCGTTTTGATAGATGTTCATTAGTGTATTAGTAAATGATCATTAACAAATTAATAGATGAGCATTATATTTCTGATAAATGTTCATATTATTGTCATCTTCATCTCTAAAATTAAAGATTTTGAGTGAGGGTTGGTGACTTCCTGTACTTTTTTGTGGAAATAAGTGATTATTATAATTATAGTTGAATTATGTTATTGTTTGATATTCCCTAATTTTGTGTCAGTGCGTGATTTTATATTATTAAATTGTTGGCCTAAAATTTTGAAAATTGTGTACAATTTGTTCTAGTTCTTATGATTATTATGACTAATAATGGAAATTTCTTTTTCATATTTTTCAATATGTTCTAGCTCAATCTTTGGTAAATGTTCATTTTCATTTTGATAAATATTCATTATGATATTAGTATATGATCATTCTGATGAGTCTATTTTATATATTTAATATTCCCCGTCCCATGGTCATATTGTGCTTATTTGAGCTCTACGGAGCTATTTTTATTACTAATATACGTTTTCTAGTGTTTTTGTAGAGTTTGTATTATTTTGTAGGAATTTGAAGATTTATGATAATTCCCGAGCTTATTAACCACTACGAAGACATTTGAGTCGGATCGTATATGACCAAATATTTAAGCCTAAGGCCGAATTAGAGAAATTGAGTTCGGTGATTAAGGGCTCGATTAGAGAAGAGATAGGTCCAAAGCAACAAATTATAATATGAATTAACGGGCCAAGAAAAGCCTAAGATACAAATCCAAGCTTACAAGAGATTGTTGGGCGTGAAGCTGACGGGCCCAAACAGGTGGCCCAGTTCCAGGCTGTTGCTATGTGATGTTGTTGCTGATTTGGGCTTTATTTGGGTCGGTTTTCATTGTTTAGGTTTAGGGGAGTAGTACTTTTAGTGGGATTAGGAGTTGGCAGCAAAACTCTTCTTTTCTTATAAAAGGGAATAGTAATAGTATTAAGGAGGGGACCTCTTTACGTAGTAGTTGGAGATTAGTTTTAGTTTTAGCTTTTGTTTTGTTTTGTTTTCTTTTTCTTATCAAGTTTTATTATTATTACTTAGTTTTAATATTATTTCTTTGTTTTCTCTTTGGTTTAATTATTTTCATATTAGTTTATAATTATTGTTTTAATCATGCTTTCTTTATATGCTTTGATTAGTTTAGATTTAAATATATGTGAGTAGTTATTTCTAGGGTTGTGGGGATCCATAAATAATATGAAGGGGTAATTATTATTGTTGATTGTTATTGTTTTAGATTAATTTCCTATTGATTGATTTACTACTATGCAATTAGATTAAGCCTGGTTTAATTGTATGAGTTATGCAATATTGATTCGAGATTCGAGAGATGAGAATTGATGTTTAGGCTTAGTTTCAATAGGCAGATTAATTTATAAATGGTTAAGTAAAGATTCGAGAGATGCGATTTAATACCGGTAGATTAGTTCTGTGATTGTAATACGTAGCGAAAGCCCTTTATGATCTGATTAATTGATGCATTGATAATTGATTGTTGTGTTTTACCCTGGAATATTATTTATTGGTGAACCATACCCTAGGCCTTTTATTATTGATTTTCTCCTTTAGTTTAATTATTTTCCATTAGATTAATTCTCATTAAAGAACAATTTGGTTACTTGATAATTTAGATTATATTAATTGATTAGGAATAAAAATACTTGTTTCCCTGTGGATTCGACCCTACTTCCCTATCTATTTTAGTTAGTAGTTTTAGGAATTACTTTTGATTAGGTAATACGACTTTAGCCTGTCACATTCACATTCTTACCTTTGATCTACTAGGGTTCTGTCTTCAGAGAATACTACCCTAGTTTTGTTTATGATCATTCACATATTAACGAATGTTTAATGGGATTTAAACAAATGTTCATTTGAATTTGAATAATACATATATGTTCATTCTTATATTGAAGATATCCACATAGATTGTAATAATACATGTCAACTTCATATTGAATTAATATATGCTCATGAGCGTCATTTGAATATTATAGTGCATAAATTTTAACTCTAATATGGATAGATGTTTATTCGAATATTGATACATAAATGTTCATTTGGATATGTGTATATTCATACATATATTAATGTATGCTTATTCACATATTAAAAAAATGTTCAAAAATAAATCACATATT
Source organism: Chenopodium quinoa (assembly GCF_001683475.1). Taxonomy (NCBI): domain Eukaryota; kingdom Viridiplantae; phylum Streptophyta; class Magnoliopsida; order Caryophyllales; family Amaranthaceae; genus Chenopodium; species Chenopodium quinoa. Next base: position 2,047,655 of record NW_018745650.1, read on the forward strand.
GTTCATTCATCATAGGCCTTTGATGATTCTATTTTAAAATATAATATAATCTTATGGTATTTCATCCACATATAATATCAATACATATTAAGTTGTATTTTGACATATTGAATTATTAATTAATGGTCATTTATACATTAATAGATATATTCATTAAAATTTTGATTTATGTTCTCTTTCATATTAATAAATGTTCATTTAGAATTTAATACACGTCATTCAGATTTTATACCTTTTTTTCATTCTCATTTGAAATGTTTTGATTACATTATAGTGTGTTCATTTCTATATTCGTAATTGTTATTCATGCGTAAATGTTCAATTTTGAATCCTTAGATTTCATGTACTTTTGTTTGGAATGTGTTATGGTTGTTATTAAGTTGTTTTAAAAAAACATGATCTGTTATTGTATAGGATAATCAAGTAAGGAAGTCAAAGGCGACATATATATTGTGCTCAGATTAAATTTTTCATAGAAAACACACAAATATCATATGATTAGAAGTGCAACAAGGAGGATAAATCTATACACTTTAGTATACCAAATATGACAAAAAATGTTCATTTAACAAGACACATATGTACATTTAAGATTTAATGATTCACTTTCATGTTTATGAAACAATTATAGACATGTAATAGTATAAAAATGTGTTATTATTGTAATTAAATTAAATTATTTTATATTGGAAATTAGTTTTTTACAACGTTTTATTTATAAGATGTATATATTTGTATACATCTTACTATATTAGTTATGGAAATTCGATGATACAAAAATGAACATCTATTGAAACATGAATAAACAAAAATGAACATTTGATGATGCAATACTTCTTATAATAAAAATGATTTGAACGTTGTACTCCTTATAAATAAATTTGCTCTTATTTTTATTTATAGAAAATTCCAAAAATAAAATTTAGAAAATATATTAATTTGAACAAAAAACTCGTTATAAAAATGACCATCTAATAATATAAAAATGAACATTTACCAATACAGAAATGAACATGTTATAAAAATTTACAAAAAATTCATAAATGAGGGGGGGGGGGGGGCACGCGAATGATGGGGGGTGTAGGCAGTGTTCCCTACCCAGGGGTGTAGGTGAAAATTTGTATGGACATGAATGGGTTGGACTCCAAGCCACTAGCAATTTAGCGTCATTGGAGGCCGAGCGCCTTGTCAAGTTTCTCCTGCTAATTTGTAGTCCATGTTTTCAATACTTTGTATTATTGATCAACCCGTGAGGCGGCCTCGCTTGTTGTTTGATGGGTTAATTTGTAACTTCTAGTATAGGATTAATCTCACTCGTCTCATCCCACATTGTCAAGCTAGATGACCATTTTTACCCTCACCAAACTTTAACCCATAATGGATTAGAGGTGTCAAAAATAGACCCGATTAGATCTAACTCAAAAGAGATCCAACCCGACCTAACTTTCGATTCAAACCCAAACTAGGCCTGATTGAACTTGACCTAGTAACCCAAATTGACACCTCATAACCATTAGAGTTTAGGATAAGAATATAAAAAACTTTTAACGCTTCCATCCTTCTATGATCAAACCGAGTATGTGAATATACTTCCGCCATTGTAAATGTTGAATTTTCAAATTACATATTTTAAAATTATTATTATTATTATTATTATTATTATTATTATAGTTTGTAGACATGCAGAATAGAATAAGGGGAGTAACAGCTACTGAGCAACACCAATGGCCAAGGCAACATGTATCCACCAAAAGTTAAGCACTTGTTATATGTTTAGACCCTGGTGACAAAAGTCATAGAGGGATAATTTTAGAGAGAAAGGGAAGCACTGATTCTCATTGATTCAAAGTTCTGCACTTTACATTCTTCATTATATATACAAGACTAAACCAACGGGAAAATACTAAGGACAAAAGAACAATTAAAAAGGACAGTCAATCATTATAATGACAGACTGGTACACACTATCATAACAGGAAAAAAAAATAGGAAATAGGCACGCAGCCTCCTTTCATCACTCCCCCTCAAGCTTGGTGTGGATGTGAAGTAACTCCAAGCTTGTCTAGAAGGTATTGGTGTTGTTGTACTGGCAGGATCTTAGTCAGAATATCAGCTAGCTGCTCTGAGCTTGGAATATAAGCAGGTTTGATAGCACCATTTTGGACCTTTTCTCTCACGAAGTGTTGGTCAATTTCAACATGCTTGGTTTTCTCATGCATCACTGGGTTGGTAGCAATCAAGATAGCAGCTTTGTTATCATATTTCAAAGTTGTAGGACTAAGATTTTTAATGTCCAGATCCTTGAGCAGAAAAGTCAGCCATGTTACTTCACATATGGTGTGTGCCATTGCTCTGTACTCTACCTCAGCTGAGGATCTTGACACCACCTTTTGCTTCTTTGCTTTCCATGACACTAGAGAATCCCCTAAGAGAATGCAATAGCCCGTGGTGGATTTTCTTGTGACTGGACAACCTGTCAAGTCACTATCACAGAATGCAGTGAGTATGACTGCAGACTGACTGGCCAACAATATTCCCTTGCCAGGTAAGTTCAAGAGATATCTCAATGTTCTCTTGGCTGCTTGCAAGTGAGCAGTGGTGGGAGCTTGCATGAACTGAGCTAGGACTTGGACAGCAAAGCTATAATATCAGGCCTTGTGATCGTTAGATACAAGACCTTTCCAACCAACCTTTGATAGATTTCAGCACTAGGTAAAGGATCAGTGAGTTTGATGTGCGTGTCCATGGGAACTTTGAGAGGCCTTGCTTTTGTTAGCCCAAACTCACTGATCACGTCAAGAGCATATTTTCTTTGAGATATGAAAATCCCCGAGTTTGATTGGTCGATCTCCAAACCAAGGAAGTACCTGAGTTTCTCCAAATCCTTCATTTTGAATTTCTGAGAGAGAAGAGATTTCAGATTGTCTATCTCTTGCTGATTGTTTCCCGCAATTAGCAGATCATCAACATATATGAGTACAACAACAAAGCAGCTTCCTGAGTGTCTAGTAAAGAGGGAATAATCAGCTTTGGATTGAATGTAGGCAAAGGATTTCAGAGCCTCCGTCATCTTAGCAAACCATTGGCGTGGTGATTGTTTGAGTCCATACAAGGACGTTTTAAGTTAAGTACTCGATTTTCTAGAAACTCCCCTGGTCTGGACTAATTGGCATGCCTGGTCCCACATAACCTTTGGGAATTTTCATGTAGACATCTTCGAGTAAGACTCCATGAATGACTCTGCATGAGGTGTCTCTAGACTCATTATCGTGCTCCATTGACTCACCTTGACTCTCATAAGTTTGCTCAGGTTTTGACTCAGACATGGAATCATAGTTTTCTGAAGAATAGTAAGGTGCATTTTGTTGTGGAGCCGGATCACCAAATTTATGGTAAGGTGGAGGATAAGTAGCATATTGAGGGTTAAGATAAATAAATTCTTTGTGAGTAATGTAACGGTATAAGTATCTCTAATGTTCTCCCCATTGACCATTAAAGTCCTTATACTTTGTATAGTTAGCAACACCATTAGGCAAATGAAAATCACGAAAGCGACTCTTAATAGCCTCATAGGGAGGATAGTTAGGCAAATAATGAACAATCGTGGCAGAGACATAGTCAGGTTGGTCAAGATGGCGCTCTCCAAACACATCAGATCTATAAGAATAGTAAAAACGAATCATGCGAATATAATCCCACACATGCTCATAGTCTTTCTTTGCTAAAGTGCCCATGCCACTGAATCTACTAGGTAAATCAAACATCCTGCAAGGCATTTTGGGTCATGACTCGATAAAGAAAATTCTTTTTCAACTCAAATATACAGTTTCTTGCAAAAATTTAAGTTTGGTGTTCAATCATACAATTTATATTAATCCACATAAACACGCTTTCACTTAAATACATATCATCATCCAACATGCTTGAACACCTTGCATAAAAAAATTATGCACATGGGAAGACATACAATTCTAGCCTATATGCCCTGTCTTTCCTACCCAATCTCACCACATGCTTTCAAAAGCGATTAACACATAGTTACATATCTTAATTCCTTCGAATACCTACACACCTAATAATTTTTTTTTAAATTGAAATTTATTTTCGACAATTAGTCGCCCGAAATAATTAAAAAGAATCGGACCCCTTTATTAAAAAAAAAATTCGGCCCTTATTAATTTTTTAAAAAATTCGGACCAATCAAATAATAAAAAAAATATATAAAAAAAAAAATTCAGCCCTCTTAAAAAAAATAAATACGGACCTCTAAAAAAATATTTTCAAACTCAATTAAATAAGCACTTGGCCAAGCTTTAAAATATAGGTACCTATAAAAAACGATTTTGACTTTAGTGGTAATTAAAATCTAACCTGGCTCTAATACCACTTTGTAATACCCTGGAAATTTCCTCCTTTTAAGAATACTCTTCTACCCTAAGTAAAACTCATTTTAGGAAATATTCAAAATATTACCGCCACCGTAATAACGGCTAAGGCTATTTTTCAAAGTCACACAACGGAAGTCTAAAAATTAAAACCAACTTTCAAAATAAAACTTGAGTTCACAACCTCAAAACAGAAGTAAATTAAAACGTTCACAAATTGGAACCGATATAAACATGACCCTTTAAAAACCGACTTAAATAAAGCATAATAATATTAGTCCATAATCGATAAACCAATAATTCAAAATATAAAACTAAGAAAGCATAACAAGTAACTATCTGCACTCATTTCCTTCATGCTATTCATGCTTCAAGTACCTGTCATTTTCTCTTTATTTCAACCCCTCTACTCACCATATAAATGGGTCATAGTAGGGCCAATCCAAAGAAAAGCCAAACACAAACACAAAAGTACGAATCAGCAAAAGTTGAGTACATATGCACCACAGTAACATGAATATCCTAGCATCAATAAAATAATTAAAACATGCTTGCCATACAATCACAAGTCAACTTACCTTTGATTCATACTAGCAATATTAATTAATAAATAATAATTTTGGATTACGCATCAAACGGGTTTCCTTCCTTGAAAATATCCCATTTAAATATTGAGCTTCCAATTAAGGAGCTACCCCAATTGGCACCTACTATGTCACCTTGTGACGGAATTCCAGCGTATTAATAATAAAATATAGTACAATGTCCTGTACCCTTGTAGAAGCTATGGTTAAATATAAAAATCCATAATTCTCATATGTCATACTCCAGGTGTATACGTTCCAAGAGTTTTGGTGCGTATCCTCTTACACTTTACGTGATTTACAGATTTAACTTGTGATGACTCCAACCAATCAATCAAGAACAAACATAATAACAATCAAAATGTACTTCCATTTAATTCTTGAATTAATTAGTGAGCACATACTATTTATTTTAATTAAGGTTCCTTGCCTAGTTTTGTGTACAAAATTGCACGATTACTACCTTGGTGCATAAGATGCACTCTAAACTTCCTTGACTCAAACTCAACTTACATGAGTGAGTAAATAATTAAAATAATTTCTTGACTCAACACCAAATAATAAATGGGTGGGAAATAAAATCATGAATCATGCTCAATAATTCTAACTTTAGCTCCTTTAAACATACATAAGCCTTGCTTATTAAATTCATACTTTCTTGTTACTTGAAAATAAAACATACTTCCATGTTTCATGCACATTCAACTTGTATCATGCCTCAAATAACATATTCACATGCTTGCTTAATAATTCATGATCAACCATCATCAAATCCAAGCATATAATCAACCAAACATGCTACTAATTGATCACTTGAACACACTTTATATTCCGAGCATGATACTACGCATACACAATTAATCTCATGCGCATACGTACCTTGAATAGTGCCTAAAATCGGCCACACTCGCTAGAAATCACCTAGCTCCAAGCTTCCTACAAATAAAAATACATAACTATAATTAATCCACTATTCTCACAAATTTCCAGCAACTATATTACAATTTATACCTTACTAATTAACCCAATTTAAGGGTTTAAAAGCCATAAAACCTTTTCTTTAAGTGGGTATTTTAAATCCTTTTAAAAAGACTTAGTTTTCATGACTTAAATAAAATTCCAGCATACTAATTTACTATAAAACATCACTAATAGATTAGGAAATCATATTTAAATCATTAAACCTTTTTCCCTTTAATGGGTAATCAAACCCTAACACAATAATTAAAAAGTAGTGCATATAATTAAATTCCAGCATAAATTGAGGGCTTAAAACTCAATAGAAACATGTTTAAATCATTAATTTAACAACCATAACAACCTAGGATCAAACCCTAACCATATACATTAAATTCCCAAGTTTTAGGTTTTGTAAATTGGGGTTTTTGATTAAATTAAAACCTGAAAATTATAGAAATAAATTAACAACATCAAATACCCAAAATCATAATCAAAACATAATCAAAATCATGCTTTAAATTGATTAAAACAAGCTAGAATTAATTTAGGCAAAAGAAAGAGTTTTTTTTTTCTTAATACCGAACCGCAAGGGATAAGAGAGAACGGGTGGCGCACAGACACTGGTGGTGTGCCGATGCTACTACTGGCCGCTGATGGTCGGTGGTGGTGCCGGTGGCTGCCGGACGTGAGGGGAAGAGAAGAGAGAGAGACGTGGGAAAGAGGTGAAAAAGGAGAGAGAAAATAAGAGGAAATTTTTTTGGGGTTTTTGTGAAATCTGACAATATGATTTTTAGAGTGTAAAATTCTTGGGGTTTTAAGGTATTTATTTTCCCATTTTTAAAACAAAAACACTTATTTACCAAAACCGCCTTTACTAATCCTACTTCCCCTTAACTTCTCCCTTGAGGCCAACTTGTTGGGCTCTTAAGTGTTCTTAAATTCCCAACAAGTTGATCCAACAATTTAAATAATGTTGACCCAATTCAAAACACTTTTATTGCCTCAATTAATGACTCATATTATTTTATACACACTTATTTGATATTTATATAATTAATTCTTTAAAATAAAATGATTCATTTTTTATTTATAAATAAAATGACTAAAATAAATAATTTATACATATAAAAATATTATAAAATACAGAGTATTACAACAAAGGTTTCCAAAATAGGAAAAATTCATGGGAATAATCCCACCTTTGGGCCATTCTTTTTTAATATTCCCACCTTTGAGAAATTATTTAATAATCCGACCTTTACCCTCCATTCTTTTTTATTGGTCCCATTTGACCAGAAACCGGTTGAAGAGGTAATTTTTTTTTTTGGTTTAAAATACACGTGTCATTACATAATTGGTCAAAAAATAAAAAAAAAAAAATAAAAAAACCCAAACCCAATTCAGCCACCAGCCCACCAATATTGAACACCCTAGACCCTCCCTCGAAAACCCAGCCAACCCCTCCCCTAAACTACCAACGATTCCAGCCCATCATGACCAGTCCACCACCAGTTGCCGGAATTGGTACGGGGGAAGGGGAGGGAACTGGGATCGGGACGGAGAAGGCGTTTAGGGTTAAGGTTGGGTTTCCAGTTCACCACCAGTCCACCACCTCAGCCACCTTCACCCATACCCCATCCCGAGACCACCTACCAAACTACTATTGTCTTCACCAACTGAACCGAAACCACCACCCCATCACCCTACCTGAACTGCGACCTCAGCCACCTTCGCCCATACCTCCACCTTAGTTGAAATTGATCTTCTTTGATCAGGGAGGAGATCGTCGCGCACCGACGCCGGTGCCGGTGATGTGGTTGGGGGCTGGGTAGAGGGCTGGGTGGCCGGAGCCGCGGGAGAGAACGGGTTTAGGCAGCTGTCCGGATTCGGTGCTGGGTAAGGGGATGGGTGGTTTTTTTATTTTAATTATTTTTTCTTTTAAAAAATCTAACTTTTTATAAATAAAAAAAAAATTGACCAATCACAGGCCGCCACGTGTCATGTAACTTGTTATAACAGGCATGACCGGTTGGGACTAATAAAAAAGAACGGAGGGTAAAGGTCGGATTATTAAATAATTTCTCAAAGGTGGGATTATTAAAAAAGAATGGCCCAAAGGTGGGATAATTCCCATGAATTTTTCCTCCAAAATATTCAGAGATTGAGATTTTCCTTACAAAATGTAGATCCAAGTGTATCTACTGTAATCATCAACCACTGTTAAGAAGAATCTGAACTTTCCCTTGAAATTTCCTTTATAGGGTCCCCAAATATCAATGTGTATGATTTCAAAAGAACAACCAGCAATAGATTTACTCAACGTGAATGACAGTTTAACAACCGAGCCATGGGACAAGTTATGCAAGTGCAGTCATACGACCCTACATGATCAGCTTAAGCTGGAATCAGCTTACACTACAAGAAAACAGCTGGATTCCGACGGAATTTTTCCGTCGGTAACATAGCAAAATCCGTCGGAATCACCTCTTCCGACGGAATTCCGTCGGAATAGGTCTGTCGTAGCACCCCTTGTCGGAAATTCGACCTTTTCCGGTGGAAATTCCGTCGGAAGAGGTGTTTTCGACGGAATTTCCGACGGATCTAATTCTGTCAGCGCTATTTTTGACTTTAATTGAAGTCCGTCGCAATTTCCTGACGAAAATTTCCGTCGGAGGTGGATTAGTTTCCGATGGAATTTTCCGTCGAAAGAGGTATATTTTGACGGAATTTTCCGTCGGAAGAGGAATATTCTGACGGAAAATTCCGTCGGAAAGGTCATTAAAAAAAAAAAAACCAGCCCCCCACCCCACCCTGCCCAGACCACCCACACCACCACCAGACCACCCCACCCCCTGCCCCCCCTAACTACCCCCTACCCCACCCAAACCACCACCAGTCCACCCCCACCCCCCTGACTTCCCCCCTACCCCCCCACGCCACCACCAGCCTACCCCACCCCCTACCCACCCACGCCACTACCAGCCCACCCCACCCCCACTGACTACCCCCCTACCCACCCACAACCAACACTGCCCCGCCCCCTACCCACCCACAACCAACACTGCCCCCCTTACCCACCTGCCCCTAAACCGTACCACCATCCCACAACCACCACCCAAACCCGAAACTACCCCAAAAAATCCGAAACCACCCAAAAAAAACCCGAAACCACCCAGATCTACCACCCAAACCCACGCCATCAAACCCACGAAACCACCAAAAAAACCCACCACCTCCAAAAATCGCCACCCACCACCAACCCACACACCACACACGCACACACAACCACTTTACACCCAAAAAATAAAAAAAAACAAAGAAAAAAAATCGGAAATCGGAAAATTAAATAACAAAACATACCTTATTAATTGAAATGGGCTCGAATTTCACCACGAGAACGGTTTAACAAGGCCAAATTCGGCCATTAAAAGTCTAGATCTAGGCTTTTAATGGTCGAATTTGGCCTAAAAAACCACCAAGACGTTGCGCATAGTGGTGCTACGATGGTGTTGGTTGCGGCAAGGAGGGGAAAGCAAACACCTAGATGTCTTCGACGTTGGTGTGAGAAGGAGGGTGAGAAGTCAGAGAAGAAGGAGGTGAGAAAGAGGAAAGGAAGAGAGGAGAGAGAAGGAGAAGAGATTCAAAGAAAAACTTGGGGGAAGGAGAAGAGAAGAAGAGAGAGAAAGAGAGGGGAAAGAGGCGGAGAAAGAGGGTGAGAAAGAGGGGAAACCGGTTAGTCTTAGGGTTTTTTTTATATAAATAATTACTTTAATTCCGACGGAATATTCCGTCGGAATATTCCGACGGGTATTAATTCCGTCGGAAATATAATTATTCCGACGAAATACTCCGTCAGAAACTTCCGGCGGATTTTAATTCCGCCGGAAATGTAACTTTTCGAGGGAATATTCCGTCGTAAACTTTCGACGGATTTTTTTTCCGCGGGAAAAGTAATTTTCCGACGGAATATTCCGTTGGAAACCCTTATATTCCAACGGATTTTAATTCCGTCGGAAATTTCCGACGGAATAAAATTCCATCGGAACTTCTAAGGTTTCCGACGGAATTTAGTGTCCATTGGAAAGAGTCCGTCGGAAATAAGCCTATTTCTTGTAGTGTTAAGTTTGGGTGTGGGTGCATGCCCAAGCCTGTTATGCCACAAGGTGAAAGCTTCCACACTGGACACATTTCTACCAGTGGCTGCTTTATAAGCACTAAATGCAGTACACAAAGCATTCAAGTTCGTAGATTCAACTGGAATGTCCATCAAATAATACAAACCATTGTGAACCTTACCCACACCCTTGACCTTTTGATCACTATCACTCTTAATTACACGGAAACCCGAGTGAAATGTCACATTGCATCCGTTATCTTGTTCAGTTTATTCACTTACAAAAGATTGTATGTGAACGCAGGCACTCCGAGCACACTTTTCAATAACAGACCATTAGCAAAAGTTATACCCCCAATTCGAGATATTTTAGACACATCACCATTAGGTAGATTAATACTAGGCACACCATCAACTACAACAGAATTTTGCATAACATCAACATTGGTTGTCATGTGGTTAGAAGCACCTGAATCAACAATCCATATGTTCGGACCAAGAGAAGCATTAAAACAAGTTTCCATACCACCAAATATATGCTCTAACTTGTCATCAGTTTCAGACAAAACAGAGGATGAAGTAGAAGACATACCAGAGAATTTCTTCAAACATTGATCAAATTGAGAAGTTCTGAAAGTTACTGACCCAGTATCTGGGGAATCATCAGAGCCTTTCAGACCCATTGCAGCCACCTTGGTCTCAGTTTTGGGGTTGCCTTTCGCCCACTTTTATTTGGTTGACCCTGAGTTGCCATTAGTTTTCTGGATTTTGGATGCCACTTCGGATAACTTGTAACCTCAAAGAATTTATGGGTATAATGACCCTTTCCTCCACACACGTTACAAATTAACTCCGATGCTTTGCTGAACATGGTTGTCGTCTCTACCTCAGGCTTGATAGGTTTAAGGACCTTCCTCTGCAATTCCTCTTGTTGAATGGCTGAACAAGCCGTCTCAACACTCGGGAGCGGAATCATGAGCAGGAACTGACTTCTCCGGGGGCTATACTCTTCATTAAGGCCATTCAAGAACTAGAAGAGTCGACTCTCCTCCTGTTGTCTTTCCATTGCACGAAGAAATGCAGGAACGTCTGTAGCCGTTGTGGTTATTGCTGGCAGAGCACTCATTGATTCTAGCTCTTGCCACAGATCTCGCATATGTATATAGTATTCATGCACCGGAGCTCCATTTTGCCTCAACCCAATGAGGTCTCTGCTAATCTTGTATTTGCATGACCCATTCGTGAGCGAAAATTGCTTCTTAAGGTGCGACCAAATCATTCTTGATGTACTTAGGAAGAGTATCGAGCTTTTGATTGAATCCGACACCGAAGCATGAATCCACCCTATAACGGTGGCATTACAGATATCCCACAGTTCCGCCTTCACTGGGTCCTCTGCTGGATGCTGCACCGTCCTAGTCACAAATCCAAGCTTGCATTTTGAGGACAGAGCAATTTCCATCGATCTTTGCCAAGTTTGATAATTGCTAGATCCAGTGAGTTTGGAAACTGCAATGGTGTGAGTACCATTGGAAGGATGAAGATAGAGTGGATTTGTGAAGTCCAAAGGAGTGGTGATTACACCCTCTCCGGCCATTTTTGGATATCAGGGAAGAAGATTCAATAAATTAGGTCAAAATCAATTTGGGGGAAATTTCAAGTGAAAATTTGTGAAGCTGGTCTTCGAATATAGCAAAGGCTTTCTTTACTCTTTCATAAAAATAGCTCTCAATGCCTGATTGAAATGCAACCTGGCTCTGATACCATGATGACCAAAGTCATAGAGAGATAATTTTAGAGAGAAAGGGAAGCACTGATTCTCATTGATTCAAAGTTCTGCTCTTTACATTCTTCATTATATATACAAGACTCAACCAACAGGAAAATACTAAGGACAAAAGAACAATAAAAAAGGACAGTCAATCATTCTAATAATAGGCTGGTACACAATGTCATAACAGGACAAAAATAGGAAATAGGCAAGCAGCTTCCTTTCATCAGATCCAACTTGCAAAGTTTGGAGAAGAATTGAAAAAAGCACATTTACTATGATTTGGAATTTGTGTTGATCAAATTAACGAGATTGATAACCCATAATTACTCTTCAAGTTATGCTCTAATGGATAGTCAATTTCACTCCAAACTTCAATGATTAGAAATTTCATTCTTCATAAAATATTAAAGGTTGATTCACAAACACACACTTCAATGATAAATTCTTACAGTGATCACGCTGATCAATTCTTTGTAACACTTCAAATTGTACATTGTATAGATCTGTATTAGAAGAAACCTCTCAATGACTCTCAATCTCGAACGATTCAGTAGAATGGGAGGATCTAAAGCCGAACATCAAAAAACGAAGCTCCATTAAAAAATGTATAGAAGATAATCACATATCAGAAGACAACCGGCGTCAGCTTGCACCTAATGTTATCTTACCAAGAGAAGAGTACATTTATACATGGATAGTTTGAAGTTAATATATTGTATAACAAAAACATCAAGCTTTAGCACAAGAAACCGCACTAATTTTCCAGGGGAATCATGGTTAAAGCTCAAAGTACACTCGCGAGATTGATGAGTAAAGTCAAGCTGTTTCTTCTTGTATCTTTCGATTGCATGCTCGAACAGCATCTCCAACTGTCAGATGAATATTGTCTTGTCCAACAACATCTACAAATCCGGAATCATAGAGTTTTGTCATAACAACACACCCTGGATTTGCTAAATGAAGCTGTTGAAAAAAAAAACAGAGAAAATGTTAGGATTTCTATGATACTTTTAGTTCACAAGAGACTCCTACAAGTACTTGAACAATGTAAAAGAAAGCCTACCTAAAAACTCTTTGGCCTCTTCCTCTCTCCCTCTCTAAAAAAAAACCCTAAAATCTTTGGCAGCTGCAAGGGGCTACCATCATCATCTCTTTGATGATGGTAAGCCCCATTTCTTTCTTTATTTTTCCTTTGTTTTTTGTTTTTTAGTCATTAATAATTCTCCTTACTCTCTCTTTATGAGGGTTTTCATCCCAATTTTTAAGTTTGTTCTCTCCTTTTGTGAGAGTTTGGTGTTTGTCTTTCTTCTCTTCCCTTATGGAAGATTGAAATTTATTTTTAGGGTTTTATCTGAAAGATTGGATTCATGGGTTGTTATTCGTACAATTTTGTAATCGGCGTTGGAATTGAGGATGCGATCGACATTGTTAAGTAATGAATTTTCTTCCCAAAACTATGTCAAGATGATGGACTCCCTCACAAAAGGCTGCATAATTTAGCGAACAATCGGGGATTGTGCTTCATCGTCAGATCTAGATTCTCATCATCATAGTTTCTTTAAAGAGGATTTTTACTTGATTAATTTAGATTCTATTTTACTTTTCTATAATGCTTAATGTAGATGCCGTATGACTTTTAATTAATGATATTTTATCTTTCCCTTCACAAAAAAAAAAAAAAAAAAAAAAAAGTACTTGAACAATGTAGAGCATGGTTCTTACCTGTATTTCTCTCTTTTGAATACTCTTGTTCAAGTCTTCTAGAGCATGGATGCCGCTGGTGTCAATATCGATCACAGCTGCAAGAAAAGGGAATAAAAAAACGACGATTTAGAAGATGCTTGGTTTACTCTCGTGCATGTAAGCAGTCATAAGGAAAGAAAGATCCAAACATTTGAGAGATGACTTACGAGACATGTCAATAATCAGATGTTGAATTTTGGGAAGGTTACTTTCTCTGTTCAGCTCTTCTTCATCAGCTAGCCATCTCAGAGTCCTGAAAGAGAATAGCTTAGCTTGTTCAATGCATAATTCAACTCACGGAATTTCTTCCATGAAATTTTTACTTGAAATCATTTGAAGTATCAAAATTGTTTATAAATATGACTAATGGAATATGATGAGACAAATAAGTACCTGTCCTTGACGTAATTTGAGTTTGAAAAATAGATTGAAGAGTCGACTCTCACAATCAGAGCACCGGGGATGGTTGAAGCAGCTGGGTACTGCTGAATATTCCTGTAAAGTGTAGTTCCAGGAAGATTTCCAAGTAATGCTACCCTTGGCCTTGTTACTTGCAACAGAATCTTGGCAAAGGAAATGCAAACCTGATAAATCATGCAACAAAAAAATGGTCAAGGCAAGAGAAAATTATTAACAGCAACATCAGAATGAAATAAACTTGGAAGTGCAGAATTGTGTGGTTGTTACTATACCGCGATCAAGATGCCAATCTCAACAGATATAAAGATGACTCCGAAGAATGCTCCCATACAAGCAATGAAGTCGAACTTATCAATCTTCCATAAGAGAATTACAGCTCCAATATCAACAAGGTTAATCACTGCGGATATAATAATGGCAGCGAGAATTGCATTTGGAATGAACTTAAACAGAGGTGTGATGACCATCAAAGTCAAGAATACAATCATTGACATGACTATATTGGAGACTGCTGTTTGGCAACCAGCCATGAAGTTCACTGCAGAGCGAGAGAATGAACCTGCAAAACACACCAAAACCGTATACTATTAACACTCTTTAGGTTCGTTGTACTAATGTTTTACTCCCTATTTCCCACATTTTACTACCCATTTGTAATGGTCATAGAGATTACAATGTTGATTTTAAACTAAAATATGGGACGGAGGGAGTAATACTGAGATCCGAAAGCAATAATTTTTACCAGTAGCTACATAACAAGATGTCATTGAGCCAACAATGTTCATGCTTCCTAAGGCAAGCATTTCTTTGTTTCCATCAATAGAGTAATCTTTGATAGCTGCAAATGTTCTGCCAATTGCTACTGCTTCCTGCAACATCAAGTTAACAACACGATTTAAGTTTTCGTTGAGTTTGAATTTAAATTGAGGTATATAAGAGGTATCATACAATTTTCTTACCGTAAGTGCAATTATACCAGCAATGGCACCAATTTTGATTCCTTTCAATAGGTAAGGTCCAGTGAAAAAGATTTGGTCCGCAGAAGGCGGGTTGATTCCCTTCTTTATGTGTTTCACCTATAAACAACATTAAGTTAACGCAGGTCATTACTTGCACAAAAAAAAATGGGATTTCAGAGTAACATGATGATAATCTTCTTAGTACTTACAATTTGAACACCATGCTTATCAGCACGAGTAACAAACACGATCAGAGTCGACAGGATAACACAGGTGAGGGGAGCCATTGCAGGAACCCAAAACAGTTTCTTGTTTTTCTTTCCCTGTAAAAGATAAATACAATTCGAGTTTACAACCAAATTTCTGACATTGCCTAAAAACATAATTTGATTACTTCAGAACCATTCTTACAATATACTTGGCGACCAAGAGGAAAATCAAGAATGATACACCTATAGCTATTGTCTGCCAATTCCACTGTCAAAATATAAACAAAACCCGGCATCAGTAATCGAACCAAGAGATCATTTTAAACCAACAATCAGCAAGCGAGAGACAGTAAGGCCAGTAACATATTACATATACGAAGTATGTAAAATGTTTGGCATTGGAAAAGGTAGTGAAGAATAATACTTACTCCATGCTGCGCTTGGCTGAAAACCGATTCCAAAACTGAGATTATATCAGTCTCCTTTGTAAACTTCTTTATGCCAAGCAAGCCTTTGAGCTGCTGAAGACCAATAGTAATGGCTGCACCAGCCATAAATCCAACAGTCGCGGCATGGGAGAGGAAGTCAACTAAGAAGCCCAACCTAACAATCAAAGGCAAAAATGTTCATTAGATCATACACCTTGACCAAAATTAATCTAAATCATCAATCAACTTAAGCTAAAATAATAAAATTGCACTTTTTAAGGCCTTTTCCTCAAATATGTGCTTGCTTTTGAATCTTTATGTTATTCATTTCAAACAACATAAAGATTCAAAAGGATTTTATTATAAAATACCTATTTTTTTAACGGAGTTATGATAGTAAAAAAGGTAAAAGTACGACATGTGAATATATAATGTAAAAAGTCAAAGTAGAACTATTAAAAAATGAAGATTGTATTATTAAAAAAAAAATTAAAGATTGTAGTTGCACATACAGGTTGTATGACG
Organism: Chenopodium quinoa; assembly: GCF_001683475.1. Classification (NCBI taxonomy): domain Eukaryota; kingdom Viridiplantae; phylum Streptophyta; class Magnoliopsida; order Caryophyllales; family Amaranthaceae; genus Chenopodium; species Chenopodium quinoa. The sequence goes on from NW_018745650.1 coordinate 2,063,756, forward strand.
TTTATAAAATAGAATATTTATATTATGCCACAAATAAAATATTTTATTCACTAATCTTAAACAAAAGTTAGTCATGTCAAAGTTAAGCTTAAGCTGTAACAAAGGAGGTCAAGAGAATTTTTTAAATTAAGGAAATAGAAGAGATGTTCTTGTACGTTACAGTAGTTTTCATTTTGTTTAATCAGGGAGTAGGAGAGTTTCAATAGAATTGTTAATGATAAACATTAAATATAATCTAATTAAACTACTGCAACACTAATGATGCACAAAGAAGACATATATTTCAATAAAGAAATCTACTTGTATTTTGCACCAAAAGGTAACTAATTGCACCAAGATTATTTCTGTGTTCATTTCAATAACCCTAAATGAGCGTAAAATTAGCCCTACAAGAACAAATGGGCAAACAGATGATTTAGTGACATACATACCTGAAGAAACCAAGTGCGGCTTGAGTGACACCAGCAAAAAACGTAGCTGTTAATGCAAGTCGAGTATATTCAACTGGATTAGTTTCAGGATCAATCACAGGACTAAGTAGAGTTCCGAGTAGGAGCGAGACGACCGCCACTGGACCGATAGCTATATCTCTTGAGCTTCCCATGAAAGCATATATAAGAGGTGGTACAAAGCTACTATCTGCAAGTGTAACAAAAATATATGCATATATGTAAGGTTCAAATGTCATAATAATTGCATCGTTTTCTTATTTGATTGATCTACAAGTGTGAAATAGTAGGAAGCAGACTCACATAATCCATATTCGGGTTTGAGATAAGCAAGCTTTGCATAGGCAATGTCCTGTTAGAATAAAAAAAATAAAAAAAATAAAAAAAAAATTAGTTAAACATTTGTACATAACACAATGCAATATAGCAAGGCCAATTTTATTTTTTGTAGCAATCACCTAGGGTTAGTGGTTGTAAGGGTCTCAAATTTATACACAATATCCTCTGTTCACCTATATAAACTTATTGATGTTAATTGTCTTTTGTTTTTAGAACTCTTAAGTATAATATGTAGACAATTATACCCTAAAAATAATAGTTTACATTTTTCATCATTAATGTTGTCAATATTTGAAAAGGTTCTCCAAATTTGGCTATTTATGACGCGCACACCCTAGTAAAGTAAAAAGTTATGGTGAGTAAAAATTAAGTGAATATATCGAATTCAATTTAATTTAAATTGTATTATAAATTTCAGTTTTATCAAAATTGGTACAAAAGGAGTGCACTCCCTTTTATCTACCACGTGTCTCTGAAATGTCAGAAACGGAGGTGCAACCGTGCATCATAGAATGTTAGTACTAAAAATAGACGTTACAATAGAAATTATTGTTACCTGTGGTATGCAAAGACTTGCGATGGTAATTCCAGCAATAACGTCACTTTTAAATTTGCCAAGGGTATACTGTCTTCCCCAGTCGAAAATGGGGAAAACAGCGCGTAAACCAAGGACGAATTTTTTCGAAGGCGGTTGATCCTTAAAACTCTTCAAAGGATCATCAGGAAAAAAAGTCTCCTTGAAGGTATGACCAAGTTCTTGCCATATAGTCTGTTTTACAGGCCTTCCAACGCTATGGAGTTGTGGCAACGACTCGGGTCGACGGCGAGATGAAGCTGCACTAGTAACAATGTTTTCGTCACCAATGCGACTCATAGTTGGTGATTGGAACCCTCTCTTTTAGTCGTCCCTCAAATTATTAGCTTAGCTAAAAAGGGTATGAGAAAAAAAGAGATGAAATTAATTAGATTGTTGTTTGTTTCATGAAATATTATAGATGTATTGTGACAAGTATATATAAGGCTGTTACGCAAGTGTTATGAATAAAATGAATGTGGATATTATATGATCTAGATTCAAAATGTGACCTGTACATTAACTATCATCAGAAGAAAATTAAAGATAAATCTTCACTGATTAATGAGAATAATAATATAATGAATGAGTACTGTGCATATAGTTGACTTTCTATATAAAGGTGTGATCTCGTTGACCTAGTATGGCTAAGAAGCAAGTTAGCATAGCCACGTCAGCAGGCAGATAAATTTGACGCTAGAACAGTGGAGTAGTAATTAATAATTACGACATCATTCATATGTATGAGAATTTCATCTCATCCACACATTAGTCAAAACTTTATGACCTCAGTTTCTTTTTATTTGCAAACATGAGTTTTTACGGTGTTTTAGGTAAAATTTGTTGATAAATATTAAATGAAGCGATGAGAAAAGAAATAAGACAAATGTCACCTTAATAAAGAAAAATAACAGTTGTTGCATTTTATGGCAGCTTCCTTTTATAGTGAATGTTGCATATAAAAAGAAACGGAGGTAGTAAATGATTTTTTTGGTTGTAGAGACGAAATTTAAATCTTATGTCTTGGAAAATTTGCCAATTGCAGCTATTTAAAAATAATTGTAAATTGCAGCCCAAAAGTACCAATAAATTGAGCTTGAAATTGACAAAAAAAAATAACGTAAGTGCCTCGTTTTGCGTATAAAAAATTGCAAAGTGCAGCCCAAAAATACTAATACTTTTGGACTGCAATTTGCAATTTTTTTTTTAAATGACTACAATTTGCAAAATACAAATTTTAAATTGCTGCAATTGACAAATTTTCCTTACGTCTTGGGTATCAACCCTCAATATATTAACTAATTGACATATGTTACCCCTATAATTTTGTTCCCTTTTGTTACTCTATTTTTTATACTTTTGGTGAAGTTGTGAAAGCATACTTTTAGAGAGGGGGGCAAATTAAAGCCACTAAAAACGAAAGGGAAACACTAACAAGCTAGGAATTGCGGAAGAAATAAAAGCGAAACATAAGAAACCTAAATAAGACTAGAACACGAGCAAGACTAAGCTAATAAAGCCAAAATTAAACCTTCTTCGGTATAATTACTATTCTGAAATCCTCCAATAAAATAGCAAGAAGATGCATAGAGTTGGGGGACCGCCTCAAAGATAGTCAACAATCGTTAGTTTTATGAAAGTGATAAAAGTCATCTTGCAAATCTTAAAAGGTAGCACTACTTCAGTTCTGTTAGACGAAGTCTGTTTAGAACTTAGAAGGTTGCTCTTTTTAAGCATGACAATAAAAGTGCAACTTAAAAAGACTTCATGGGAGGCATATAATTTATGCAATTGTACAACTACATATGATAAAGTAGATGGATAGTGACATAATGACACTTCACATGCATATTAATAGGAGCCAAAATATGGTGTATCCTATAAGCTATAACTATGTCATAGTCCAAATATAATTACATATACTATTGTAATGGAAAATTAATGTACTCCTTAACAACTTTTTTGGTGTGAAAACAATATCAATATAGAGGACAAATGATATATATAAAATTCGAAAATACGAAGTACAATTCAAGCTTATTGTAATATATATATATATATATATATATATATATATATATATAATAATTAAAAAAATCAGTTAAATTAAGTGTATTATACCTTATGGTCACTGTAGACGAGTTATTTTGTTTAAACTAACTAGAACTTGTTTTTTATTTATTTGAATTTATCAATATTTATTACATATAAAATCAGTTAAAATAAGTTGAAACACATCAAATCCAAAAGTCATAATTGTTTCGGGGTTTTCTGATGTCCTGCGGGAGAGTTACAATTCCGAGACTGGAACCGGACGCCTGTACCTGCAAAATAACGGAGACTCCTGAGAGCTCCGCCTCCAACGGTCAAGTTAGTACCTGATTAAGGAGTAATTAATACAGAAATTAAAGTAATAAGGTCTCTCTAGGTGAGAGTATTTAATGTAGGTAATCTGCTTTGCTAGCGAGATCAGCCGGTTATTAATGTGTTCCGTAAATTATTCGGTCCCTCGATTAATGAGGATTAATCGAGTATTTATAGCCTTGGGAAGCGTGCAACTCTCTAGGTTTAAGGTAAACCTAGGGCCGATCGGGCTTCTAGACTGAAATGGGCCTTGATGGCCGGTTGTCCCATTTGGCATGGGTGGACACGTGGCGTGTCTTAAGTGGTCCGTGGAGGACGCGTGGCGGAACCTGGTTGGTCCACTTGTCAAACGGCGCTTGGTGGATAAAAATCCCCTAATCATTTGCCCCTCACAGGTGGCACGCGACTGGTCACGTGTCGCCTGTGACAGGCGTCGCACGGTGACAGGCGACGGCCCGTTACAGGTGTCACCTTGCAGACGGCCGGGAGACTCTCCCGCCCAAATTTGAATTCGGAAGCGACCCTTCGCCTTCTCATTTTGCCTATAAAAGGAAGTGCTGACTTCGGTCATTTTCACATTTGAGAATTTTTGCGAGAACATTCGGACCCCTGAACTTGCTCTGACATTTTCGGACTTTTTCTGCCTACCGCCTGTTCTGACAAGCCGACTGACCCGAACTTTCAGGACTTCATCAACTGTCATCCATTCAGGTAACTCAGTTCTCTTACTCTTAATTTTCTTTTTATTTTTTGAAATGGCACCATGGAAGCACACGACACGCCCTAAGTTAGTGATCAGCCGGTCACCGGGGACGGCTGAATCTAGGACTAGGAGTGCCGCCTGCCCTTTTCTGGACCCATCTTTGCCCTTTATACAAAGTCCGACTGAATCTGTGTCTATGCAGAACGTGATGGCCAGAACAAAAAAGACTGCTAGAATATCAAACTCAGACGGCTCCTCCCAAAGGGTACTCCTTAGCGAAACATCTGACCAGGCGCCAGATGTGGAACGAGGCGACTGTCAAGCTGACAGTTCTGAGAGAGGGACCAAGGTGTTCCCTTCTCATCTAACCGTGGACATGTCTAATTTACCTTCTGCTCCTTCTAAGGGAGAGGAGGCGGGCCCCTCTAGGAGAGGGGAGGAGTCGTCCTCTTCGGACTCGTCAGGGGACGAGTCCGATTCCAGCTCTTCTGACCATAGTTCTTCTGACTCAGAAGAAAAACATAACCGCCTACAAGAGGCGAGAAGTTCCCATGCAGTGGAGAAGGGGGATAATTGGGCAGAGCCGTCCGTCTCTTACAGAGAGGAAAACACCCCCTACTACTGCAGGGTGCCCCGGGGCCGGATCGCAACCATGCGAGACAACGTGGCGAGCTTTATTGCTAACCACAAAATGAGCCCGGAGTATTTACTGTTTGTGCCGGATCCAGAAGATACTGTCGTCTGGCCGGCTGGTACCAGCTATGGTGACGGCTGTTTTGGCTGCTATGTGGCGGCCATCAAAGCTGGTCTGCGCTTCCCATTACATCCGGCTGTTCAGCGGATTTTAGATGGGTATGATCTGGGGTTATGGCAGTTAGCCCCCAACTCTTGGGTAAACGTACTCGGCTATGTGGCCGGGTGCGAACTGAACGGGGTGGAGCCAAGTTTTGAGGCTTTCGCCCACATGAACTATCTCAGCCGGACCCCTAAGTCGGGAGGTACCGGCTGGTATCAACTAACAAGCCACAGGGGTTACCTCATGACGAGAGGTAAGGCAAACAAATGGAAGGATTGGCGGAACACCTTCCTTATTATCGAGAGTTCAGACACGGAGCTGAACAAACGATTTAACAAGTGGAACAGGGATCCGCCTCTTCTTGCAGGCGGCCGCAGCATGCCGCCTGTTCCCCCAAAGGCTAAAAGAGAGATCCTAGACAAAGGACTCTTCAAAGTAGAGACTAGGGTGAACTCTACTTCAGGGGTACGAGAGCAAGTACCCCTACACTGCGTCCCGAGCTTCAAGTGGCTCTATGATGAGTACTTCTTGGCCGCCTGTGGCCTCGGCAGTCGGTGCTCTAGAGGTAGCCGGCCTGACGAATACTCTGTTTTTTCGCGCCTTGTCTACTTGGGATTTTTACTAACTTTGCTGTTTATTTCTTTCAGCCGACGCCATGAGTAAAATAACAGCATCTAAGACTGCGGCGGCTATGCTGCGGGTTTCGCTAATGAAGCAGTCGTACGCCGACTCCCCCAGCAAGGAGGCACCCTTGGTAAGCTTTGAAAACTCTTCCCCTTTAAGTTGTATTATGCATATACTAACTCTTTTTGTTTTCAGTCTGGCACTCCAAGGGCTTCTTCCTCGCAACAGCCGGACCCCAAGGCCCGGAGAACGACTGTTGCAAGCTCTCCTGGGTCTTCCAGGAAAACAGTGGCGGCTGAGAAGCAGCCGGCCACTTCTTCAAAAACCCAAGCGGGGCCGCCTAGATGTATGGACCCTTGCTTGTAAAAACTCACTCTTGCTTCCTTCTTGATTAGGTCTAACTTGTTTTTCCTTCTGCTTAATGCAGCCGGCCCCCAGGGACTTGACTTGGTTGAGGTAGCCAAGTCAATGGTTAAAGTAGTTCCTCCCTCGGACAGGGAGGCGGTCAAGGGTGCCGGCACCCTTGACCTCGATGGAATTTCGGGGATCCTAGCTGAGGTATACCCTTTTGAAGTTCCAGGACGCCTGTTAACCCTTTTGATTGGAAACTGACGCCTGTTTTTCTTTGTACTTAGGCCCTGCTCCGAGTCAACAGCCTTCGCAAGCCGATTGATCGGAAAAACAAAGAGGTAAAGGCCGCAAAGGCTATGGCCGCCTCCAGCTGTGATAAAGCAATGTTTCAAATTGCCCAAAATGAAGTACTGACCATTGATCTTCTTTATTATCAGGCGCAGGCGACCGCCGCTGTTCGGGCTCAGCTAGAGGCGGCCCAAAAGAAGGTTGACGAGCTGGAGGGGACCGTCACCAAACTTAAAGCCGAGCTGAAGCCCCTTCGTCAGAAAATGCACTCTTACGAAGCCATGGAGAAATCTTTGGCTAACGTAAAAGAACGCCTGGTGAACCAGGAGAAGAGTCTTACCCAAGAGCTCTCGGACAAGGCCGAGCAAGAGAAACAAGAGCTCGTCCGGGAGATGGTGGAAGACTCCGCCCAAATCCAACGCATGACCTGGGAACGACTGTTCCCCAGTGCCGACTTTGCCTCATGGGAAAGAACGTACCGCCAGTGTTCGGAAATATATAATCAACAGATCCTGGCGGCTGCTGAAGAAGAGGCGATGGACGTTGCGTTGGAGGAGGAAGAGCCGGTTGTGGCGCTTGTGCCACTTGGGGGTAAGGCATCAAAAGATGATGCAGCTAAGGCCGAGTCCAGCAAGAAGAGTGCTGACCAGGCGGCTGCTGCTGATACTGAACTGCCCCCTTCTTAAGCTTTAAGTATATTTTTTCTTTTCACGGCCTGCGTGCCGTTTGCTTTGTAATTACCCGGCCAGGGGGCCGGGGTTTTGAATATTCTGCTGGTCTTTTATGGCCGGCTCATTTTAATCAAATTTTTTGTTTTTGTTCAAATTTGTCCAAGTATTTGAAATTTGCTCACTAGACAGACTGTTGTGTATGGCCGAACGTTAAGACAGGTACAAATAGTAAGTATGCCGCCTATGCCCCTGGACGACTGGTTGTCTGTTTCCAGGATAGATGATCAGTCGGCCATTTAATCAATCGGTATTCGAACTCTTTATTCAATTTGACCAAGTAAATAGAATTACCAAGTAGCCAAGGAATTTAAGTAGGAAAACAAGCGGCGGGTACCGGTTGTTTCCCTTTATTGCCAATGTTGGCCTCTAATTTGTTATTTGTTAACCTAGCAAGAGTATTGGTTGAGAGCCTTTGTTTATAAAAACAAGTGGACGACTCGTACCTTTTAGGCTCAGTACTAAGTTTGAGTGACTATTAAGTTAACATAGGAGTTACTTAGTCTTCGTCACAATCTTGATTGAGTAGTAAAGGTATCAGGCGGCGTAGGCCGGCTAGACCCCTTGATTTACCAATGTTTGTTGGCTATTTACTCAATAGGTTATCCAGTAGGAATAGGGGTTCGAGTGCCCTTGTTTGTATAAAACAGGCGGACGACTCAAACTTTTTAGGTTCCATACCAAATTTGAAGGAGTGACTATGAGTTAACTTTGGAGTTACTCAGTCGCCGTCACTTTTGTTTGAGAAGTAGAGGTACCAGGCGGCGTAGGCCGGCTAGACCCCTTGATTCGCCAATGTTTGTTGGCTATTAACTCAATAGGTACCCCCTGCATTTATCCCAAGTAATACAGGCGGTCATCTGACTCAGATGTCAACTGCTACCACTGGTTTGGTTAGTGATAGAGTTATCCTTGTCTCAAAAACGGCTACGTGGTTGCCCTTGGGGACAGTCGTATAGGTGCCGTGTAATTAGTTTATAGAACAATGTTCCACCCAAAAGGGAGCTGCTCTCTGCGACGAATTTCATCCGAATGGATGCCGCCGGACGCCTGCTATAATGTTGGGACAGGTCGGATTAGTTTTTAAAAGTTAGATCAGTTGACTAGGCGCCTGGTCTGATCATTCGGCCGGTGGCCTTGGTAAGTTCTTGGTGAACGTAGGTGCTAAGTCAAAGAAGGGTAGCCGCCTGTTAGGCACAGGGTCGGCCAGGCCCTAATCTTTTTAGCTAAGTATTGTGAGTAAAATACTCAATGGAGAGTAGCCGACTGTAAAGGTACAGACGGCATGCCCCTCTGATGATAGAGTGAAAAAACTCAATGGAGAGTAGCCGACTGTAAAGGAACAGACGGCATGCCCCTCTGAAGATAGAGTGAAAAAACTCAATGGAGAGTAGCCGACTGTAAAGGTACAGACGGCATGCCCCTCTGAAGATAGAGTGAAAAAACTCAATGGAGAGTAGCCGACTGTAAAGGTACAGACGGCATGCCCCTCTGAAGATAGAGTGAAAAAACTCAATGGAGAGTAGCCGACTGTAAAGGTACAGACGGCATGCCCCTCGTAATACAAAATTGAATAGTAAGTGCCAACTTTATTAAGTAGCTCTTTACTTTACATCATTCAAAAGAAATATTTCTTAAGGTTATCTACATTCCAAGTTCGAGGCAACGGTTGTCCGTCTGGTGTTTCCAGACGGTAGGTACCGTCCCTGACTTCCGCATAGATTCGGTAGGGTCCTTCCCAGTTGGGAGTTAGTTTGCCAGACTCGTTAGCCCTACCAACTGCTTCCATTTTTCTAAGTACAAAGTCCCCTACTTTGAGTGGACGCCTGTGCACTTTCTTGTTGTATGATCTAGTCATTCTCAGGCGGTAGATTTCATGGCGCAAAACAGCATTGCCCCTCTTTTCAGGAAGTGAGTCTAATGCCAGGCGCATAGCTTCCCAGTTTGCCTCTTCGTCATATAGCATTACTCGAAGAGTCGGCTCGTAGTGTTCTATTGGAAGAACAGCTTCTGCACCATAAGTTAGGAGGAATGGAGTTTCTCCAGTCGCCCCTTTTTCAGTCGTCCTAATGGCCCAAAGAACATGTGGTAGTTCATCTGCCCATAGGCCGCCTGCTCGTTCAATTTTTTTCTTGAGACCGTCTGAGATGATTTTATTAAAGGCTTCTACCTGGCCGTTTGCTTGTGGACGGCCGACAGATGCAAAGTAATGTCCAATTCCTTGGTCTCCCAACCAGCTTTTGAGAACAGGCGTCTCAAATTGGGGACCATTATCAAAAACCATAGACATGGGAACCCCGAACCGAGTGATGACGTTTTTCCAAATGAATGAAATTACATCTTTCGTCTTGATTCCCTTTACAGCCTCCGCCTCTACCCATTTAGTGAAGTAGTCAACGGCAACAAGTATATACCTTCTGCCGCCTGTAGCAGGCGTATATGGACCCAGAATGTCCATGCCCCACTTAGCAAACGGTAGTGGGCTGTGAATGGTAGTGAGGTCAGTAGCCGGACGGTGAATTAATTTGCCAAACCTTTGGCACTTGTCACATTTTTTCACCATCTCCATTGCATCTGCTTCCAAAGTAGGCCAAAAGTAGCCCTGCCGCCTTGCCCTTTGAGCAAGCATCCTACCACCTATATGGGAAGCACAGAAACCAGAGTGAAGATCATCTAGTATCTCTCGTCCCTTTTCAGGAGTAACACACTTTAAGAAGGGTTGAAGGTGCCCCCTCTTGTGCAGTTCCCCCTGTATCATTTCAAAACAGGAGGCTCGTTTTTTCAGTGATGCCGCCTGTTGAGGATCATCCGGCAGTGTACCGTTTGTCAGATATGCCCTGATTGAATCCATCCAGGTTGAGCTTCTGTCTAGAATTCCAATAGGATTTTCCTCGATGCTTCTCTTCTCCATTACTTCCCAAAACACAGTTCGAGGAGTATCGGAGGAGGCGGATGATGCTAATTTCGAGAGTGCATCTGCCTGGTTGTTTTCTGATCTCGGTACTTGGATCAGATGGAAATCCTCAAGGGAGCCGACTGCTTGTCGGACCGCCTGTAAATATTTGATCATGGCCGGATGTGTTGCTTCGTATTCGCCATTGTACTGACTCACTATCAGTTGTGAATCAGAACAGGCGTCTATTTTCCTTGCCCCGGCCGCCTTACACATGCGGATCCCGGCTAGTAAAGCTTCATATTCTGCCTCATTGTTTGAAGCCTGGAAACTGAAGCGTAGAGCATACTCGAACCTGTCGCCCTCTGGAGATTGACATACGACGCCTGCTCCACAACCGTTTGAAGTAGAGCTTCCGTCCACATATACCTTCCAGACTTGGTCTGGAACTTGAGAGTCAGGAGGACGAGTCATCTCTACAATAAAGTCAGCAAAGGCTTGCCCCTTCACTGCTTTTCTAGGCTCGAAAGTAACTTCGAGACTCTGCATTTCTATGGCCCATTTGATCATTCGTCCGGAGGACTCCATGGTGGTAAGGGGCCGCTTGATCGGTTGGTCGGTATACACGACGACTGCATGTGCCAGAAAGTAGGGCTTCAATTTTTTTAACAGTCATCACCAAGGTTTCTCAGAGCAGTCGTCCCAACTTTGACTGTTCGGTCAGGGCGGGAGTCGTCTAATATCAGGTCCGTATGCTCACCAGCCGGCTGAGGGCGGAACTCATCCGGCCGGTCCTCTGCCAATGATTGCTATTTTCTTGCCTTTCTGGCGGACTCTGTCTGGGACGCCTTTCTTTTTCTGTCGCTTGTTTCTTGAACAGGCGCACTTTCCTTGACATTGTCAAGGTCTGTTTTTTCTCCACTTGAGCCAGTGGCCTTAGCAGTGGGTTTGACATCCGAGAGATAGCACTCTCGGGCCATCCTCTGATCTCCCTTTAGGGAGCCGACTGTTCCATTGTCCCTTTCAAACTTAAGCAGCATAAGTGACGGGATTATAACAGCCTTGGCACTATTCAGGGTTGGGCGACCCAGAATCATGTTGTAGGCAGAGAGTTCCTCTACAACTAGGAATCGGACTACCATGTGTCGTCCTTCCCCTTTTTCGCCCAGGCGGACGGGTAGATCAACTCGTCCCAGTGGGTGGACGACTCCTCCTCCAAACCCTATTAAAGGGTGGGAGGCCGGATGTATGCAGTCCGTCTGATATTTCAGTTTTGACAGACATTTGCTGCTGATGAGATCTGAAGAGCTCCCAGTATCTATGAGGATTCGACCAACTCTCTGGTTGGCCACTTTACATTCAATAACGAGAGGGTCGTCATGCGGCCCCCTTATTCCTCCTAGATCCTCTTCAGTGATGACAATCTCAGGAAATGTATATTTGGACGGTCGTTCTTGGTGAACGGAATTTACATCTAACCGCCTTATATTATCTTTGTTGCCCCTAATAGTGGGGCCGCCTCCTGAGAAGCCGCCTGCAATGGTGTAGACGACTGCATCATCTGTATCGGAACTGTCGGCCTGTTGATTCTTTTTGGCCGACTGCTTTTTTGAGGAAGTATTCCCCGTAGATTTCTTGACATAAGTGTCAAGATCACCTTGATCAGCCAAGCGGTCTAGGTACCGCATGAGACTAATGCAGTCGTTGGTGTGATGACCAATGTCATCATGATAAGCACAGATTTTGTCTTGGTTCCGGTTGCTCGCAGAACCCTTCATGGGGAGCGGTTTCTCAATTGAGAGCCGTCCCTTTATTTCTTTTAGGATAAACTGGTTATCCTTGTTAAACACATACTTTGGGGAGTATGGTTTGAATTCCTTTTTCTTCTTGGCCGGCTGTTTAGAGGAATCAGCCGCCCAGACCCCTTTTCTTTTTTCATCTTTGTTGGACGACTGTTTCTGTCGTCCTTCTCTATTGTCGAACCTCCTCCCGTCCGACTGTTTCATTGTACACAGATCAGTCGCCTGTATATAGGCTTCTGCTTCAATCAAGGCCTCTTGAAGAGTCGCCACCCTTTTTCGAACTAAATCAAATTTGAAGGTAGACCCGTCTTTGAGACCTCTAAAAAAGTCAGTATAAGCTACCTCATCCGGTAACCCTTGAATCTGTATTCTCATCAGGTTGAACCGCCTGATGTAGGAACGAAGCCCCTCCTTTTCACCCTGCTGAATTGTTCCCAAATCAAGGGTCGTTTTCTTCGCAGGGATGTTCATTGCAAAGTTGGAGGCAAATAAGTAAGCAAGCGTCCTGAAACTGTTTACACAACCAGTCGGCAGGTTGCCGAACCATTGCTGTGCAATTCCCTTGAGAGTTGCTGGGAAACACTTGCACCAAGTGGGATCATCCAACCCTTGAAGGTACATCAGGTTGGTGAATGCCATCAGATGGTCTTCCGGGTTAGTAGTGCCATCATAGGCGCCTACTAAAACATTTTTTACTTTGGCCGGCTGAGCGGCTTCAGTAATTTCCTTGGAGAAGGCCGACGGCTGTTCACCAAGTCTAAGCAGCCGTAGCTGCCAGTCCATAGGTTGGACGTTTTTTGCTGCAGGTCCACCAAATGGAGGTGGCTGCATAAAATATTGTTGTTGCGGCACAAATGGCAAATTTGGTACCGCCTGCGCACTATGAAAGCCAGACTGTCGGGAGGTGCCGCCTGACTGACTCTCATGGTACGACTGAGTTGGCCTCATCGAGGCATTTCGCAAACTGTCCTGAAAATTTGAAGTAGAAGCCGACTCTGATAATCGGTCACTCCTCTTCTGCTCTAGCAGGTGCCGAGCATCTGTGAACGTTTGCTTTGACCCGTCCGCCTGAATATGACGAACCGGTTTCCTATTTCCCGTAGGATAACGGAGTTTTGTGAAATCAAGAGCAGACGGCTCCCGCTTCTTAGATTTAGGATGGGGAGTCGCCTCTCGCCCTTGAACTGGCTTCCTCTTCAGTGAAGTGGAAGGTTTTTTGGCCGCCTGCTCTTTGACTGAAGCAGGCGGTTTTTTGTTGATCAACTCTTGGATCTCTCCCTTGAATCCCCTCATGAAGGTCATGAGTTCGTTCCTTGTGATGGGAGCAGACCCATCAGTCGGCTGTTGCCGAGCAAGCGGTGCGCCTGCTGGCTCGCTTCCTGTTTGAAGATACCCCCGTTCCCTTATTTCAGTATGACGGGTACGGCGGGCCCTTAGGGTCCCGTCTGGAGCTGTATGAGTTTCAACTTCAAATTCACTTTCGGTATCATGGTCCGACTGAACTTGAGGGTCGTCTAGGGGACGCCTCTCTTCTGGGGTCGGTACAGACTTGGATGCCATCTCTGAAGTACTCTCCCCACAGACGGCGCCAAATGTTTCGGGGTTTTCTGATGTCCTGCGGGAGAGTTACAATTCCGAGACTGGAACCGGACGCCTGTACCTGCAAAATAACGGAGACTCCTGAGAGCTCCGCCTCCAACGGTCAAGTTAGTACCTGATTAAGGAGTAATTAATACAGAAATTAAAGTAATAAGGTCTCTCTAGGTGAGAGTATTTAATGTAGGTAATCTGCTTTGCTAGCGAGATCAGCCGGTTATTAATGTGTTCCGTAAATTATTCGGTCCCTCGATTAATGAGGATTAATCGAGTATTTATAGCCTTGGGAAGCGTGCAACTCTCTAGGTTTAAGGTAAACCTAGGGCCGATCGGGCTTCTAGACTGAAATGGGCCTTGATGGCCGGTTGTCCCATTTGGCATGGGTGGACACGTGGCGTGTCTTAAGTGGTCCGTGGAGGACGCGTGGCGGAACCTGGTTGGTCCACTTGTCAAACGGCGCTTGGTGGATAAAAATCCCCTAATCAATAATCATAACATATCAAGGCAAAACTATAACTATTTAGTTAATTACTTCTAGACTTATAGAAGAGTGATTGAGGGATGCTTATATGGAAAAGAGTTGGTCTCACGTTAAAAATTGGATTTTAGCACAACTTTTATACTCTCTTATAGTGGGTGAAATAAATTGAGATGAACGGAGTATATCTCTTATGTTCCGTTTCGGTAAAGGTGTACTCAATACTTGATACATAGTACATGCCTCTAAAACTTGCAACTATACGTAGTTATTGGATGGATTAACTCAATGGAAACAGAATTGTTAGACGATAAGAGGAATTTTTTTGGACAAGATTTTTAATGGGTTAGATTTTTTATTAAAAAGGATTAATACATGACCAAAATGTTAGTCCACTTATTCAAATGTACAACATACTTATTTTTGTTTCTCTCTATAATTTTATATCTTTGCTCGTTTATTGGTCTGATTGTGATCCATATTGAACCAATTTGCTTAATCACGATCAAATTTGACCCTCTTCTAACTCGACATGCTATTAGCCATGACCTCGCTCGTACAATTGCATACTAGCAACATACATCCTTCACATGTTAGAAAAGTATGTAATTAGAGTAGATAAACTGCAAAATTCATTCATCGAAATAGATTTTACCAATTATGATATATTGGTTAGATGATTAGTTATCGATCTACTTTGTAACTTAATTTAATTCAATTATCAATTTACCTTTTCTAATTACTTTTTCTTTTTTTTAAAACGGTAAAATACGGGGAGAGGTCCCCACCCTATCACAGAAATGGAGGCTATGAGCCTATGATGAATCGAACTCCCATCACTTGGGGGGAGATGAAGGGACAACCATCTCTCCATCTCTTCATTCTTCTAGTCTAATTACTTTATTACATAGCATGTCAATGTGTTAAAAGTTTTATAAAACAAAGTATGTATGTATGTTCCCCTCTTCATGATTAATTATTGACTTTTAAGATGTTTAATTCCTTACCGTTAATGACACCGTACTGACACATGTATCACTCTAAACACCTTACTTTTTCAAAAACAAAAGCTTCTCATAAAGTCGAAAGGTTGTAATTTAGTTATGCGTAAGATTCTTAGAAAATGATCGCATAAGAACATATCAGCCACACTACTAGCAATCGAAAAATGTAGTTCAAAGAAAAAATATATTTTATAATATAGAGTAGGAATAGTATATTTAAGTTTAATTTTTGATTAAAAAAGAAAAATACAAGCAAGTTGCCATCACGAGAACCGTCTTGCTATTTAAAACTCCAAATAATTGAAGAGTGTATAAAAAACTTGCTATTTTTTGTATAAACAAATAAGGTCAGAAATTGAGAGACCCCATATTACGTCTAGGTTCATCCATATCGAATTTGATGGATTTTCTCAATGCCAACCCAACATAAGCCAAGTGAACCCAATTAAAGAGTTTGAATTGGTCTCCTATAATACGATATATAGTAGTAATAATTTATATACATAAAAAAAAATTAGCAAACATATAAATATAACAATATACTCCGTCATATCTTTTCACTTAATTGTATTTTATGAGCTTTGTTAAGTTAATTCATTCGTTTCCAATTGTTCTATTTATTTTGGAATTTGATATAGTATAAACATATTTTTGGATCTCAACCATCAGCAATCATAAGCTAAAGTTTTTAGTTGAGTTGGTCTTTTAACATGATATCAGATCCAACATGACATAAACCCACTTTCAAGTAGAATATTTCGCACAGGGTATGCGGAGGGTACATGTTGCATCCACATTTTAAGCCCAAAGGGTTTTTATGTGAGTAGGCGTGATAGAGTATAAAACGTATTCGTGAGCCTCAACCATCAGCAATCATATATAAGCTTAAGTTTTTGGTTGAGTTGATTCTTTAACAGGAATAAAAAATTTGGAATCAAGACACTATTCACAACAACTTAAGAGAATTCTCTATATTCTCTCCATTATACATAAACAACATAGTACAAGAATTTAATCAAATGGTAAAATGTGCACTTTTTGGACAAATTTTTTATTAACGGTTTAAAATATGCATTGACAGATGTGTCAAAAGAAAATGAGAAGAAATACAAGGGACGATGGGAGTAAAACTATTAATTTTAATACTCCCTCCGTTTACTAAATATTTTCCTTTTACACCTATTTCATAATATTTGCAACATTTTCTTATTTGGTAAGAACCCACTATTATTTTATTATTTCTCTCTCTAACTAACAGTTAAATATACCCCGCGTTTTCTGTATGGTTGGCCATACCGTGTTGTCGGCTGACACACACTAAAACATTGATAAGGTAACCCCTGACCGATCGAGTAAACCAACACATGTAACCTTGACCGACCGAGTAACCTCAACCATACAGTGTGACCATCCACATATGAAACTTTGTGTAACTATCCTCATTAACTATATATACTTTATATTATTAAATTCCTTATTTGCTCCTACCATATAAATTTTCTAAAACTTTGTGCAACACTTAATGTTGCGATTATTACGAAATGAAGGGAGTACCATATTTGTAAATAATTTGAAAAGTTAATATTGTGAAACTAAATCTTCAGATGAATTGAATCTAATTATATGGTAAATTTTCAATAAATCTACACAAGTAGTGCAAAAGTTCGTCTGTCTCACTATAGTAGAGTCATTAGTTTTTGTAATTAGTTTAGTTATTTGTTTTTAGGGATTTTTTGTGTGTTAGGGTTTATTTAAAAAATAAAATAAAGGTAATCATCTTTTGCCCTATTATCAGTTTGCTGGTAAAGATTTATTCGGGATCGCAAACGGTTGTTAAATTTTCAAATACGTTCAAGTGAATCAAATGAAAAACATCCTCATGGGTACAACAAATCGTTAGACTGTCACTCTAAAAAGGCTTTATATTCCAGCGATGTATGCGAGAGATGTACCACAGTGCAAGATCTATTCCACGATCGTAGATTTGATGAAAGAAACCCTTATTTAATTGATTCAATTTTATGTATTTGTTAATTTAGATTTCATTTGTAGATGTCGTATGATTTTTTATTAATGATAATTTATATTTTCAAATAATAATTTATTATCGTATATAAATTAAAAAGTATAATTAAAGTTTTCAAAGTTTGACGAAATACATGCCTATCCTTGGATCTTAATTGTTTGATTGCATAGATAATATAAAGCTTTCCAAACAATTAGTGAGCTCCACATTACTGTGTTATGTATCATCAAGAGGTCAATTCCAAAGCTTTTATATTTAAACAATACAAAATATAAAAATTTATGTAATTATATAAACTAATGGCTGACAGAACCATGTTAGCTTAATTATATTTAAAGGAAGTTGGGTTTTCAAAATAATAGCAAAAAAGTTCCATTAAAAAATTTCATTTTACCTGAGAAATTTCTATTTTACAATGATGGGTTATGACTTATGACATATTAAGGCAATTCTTTTCTAGGTTTTTTTTTTCCATTAATTATTTTACTTCCCTCTAATCTCCATCTTCGAAATTATAAGGGTATTTCAGTTGACATTATCAATTTAGGGCAATTTGAGTAAATGAGGGAGTACATATATTGAATATAGATAATAAGTAATGAAGTCTCGTACAGAAGCAATGTTGAAATCTTCATTGTGTATACTTGATCGAATACTTTCACACAAGAATTAAAAGTGTATTCAATTCACTTGATTTTCAATTATTTGATTATAATATAGTTGTAAATTGAACTTGATCAGAATATCCTTTACTAATTGTTATATGATCAAAACTTTTTTTTTTCCCCAAATTTATATGAAATTACCAATCTCATCATTGTCCAAATTTATCTGAACTTAATTTTCTGAAATAATAAAAATAAGGCAAAACAAGACTTAACCGACCATTTGGTAATAGAGATTTTGGGAGTCAAATAAATATAGTTTTTAGTTAATATATATATATATATATATATATTTTTCATATATCTAAATTTGAAACTCAGGTACTAAATTTTTTTATCTTAAATTATTAGTTGGGAACTAATGTAATATAAATTTAGGTTAGATATGTTAATGAAACCTATGAGCTCTTAGCCTAGTGTCAATAAAAGAGTTGAGGGTCTATGTACGGTAACTCGTGATTTTATAGATAAGAGGGTTTGTGAAGGATGAAGACTTGATAAATGATAATAATATGTAGAAAATTTACTAAATACCCTTATTCAGTATCCCTTTCTATCGTCCCTCCTCCATTCTTTTTTTTTTTTTGGAAAGATCCCTCCTCCATTCTTCATAAAGGTAATATTGCATCCCTTACCATGCCTCCCTTAATTCTTTAAGCATAGAATTGATGTAATAGCTAGTGATGTCCCTACTCCTATTGTAATCCACTTTTCCCTAATTAAACAAAAAATTAGGTCTATACAGATAAAAAGATACTTCTTTAGTCAGTTGTAACCAGCAATTGTGGAATAACTATTGCAAATATGCAATCCATTACATTACACTTTATATTGTTGTAAGTTATTATGCTTAGTCAATGTGTACCATAAATTAAGAATGTTACAAACTTATGTGTAAACTGCCAGCCCTTTTTTTTTTTCTTCTTCTTCTTCTTCTATGAAGGGGAGGGGATAGCCTATTTAAAAGAGGCTACATTAGGTTAATAACACTCTTTATATGTTCAGATAAGTTCGGATAAATTCAAAAAAAATGAAAAACAAAAGATTAAAAAACACTCTTAGAATGAAAGCTCGTACAAGAAAAAATACCCCTTAAGTGATTTCGCAAGGGTATGCAACATATATTCAAGAACCTTACAATTCACAGAGGTAAATTCACTCCAAAGTCCAAACTAGCAAGTAAGACCTTTTAGGAGTAGTAGATGAAAAAAAGTTCACGAACTCTCTACACTTAATCATTAATATTGATTTTTTTTGGTTGATAAGGAGAAGGTCTTACTGGACCGAAACATCTCGCAGATCCTCCCGACCCGGATTATCCTTCCCCCACTCCCAAAGTGCCTTTAGTGGAATTTGATCCCACTGACACTAGACCAAGCCATGCTTGATAATATAATATTAAATATAGTTTGCCTATTTTTAGTCAATGCATATTGTACATACGAGTAACTATATACTTAGTATACTATATACTCCGTATATGGTATACCAAACACGTGCAGATGTGCCCCTAAATTCTTATCCCCTTCTACTCCCATCATCTTCATTACAAAATAATACGAGTTATCAAATATTTTATAAAACAACAACCGGTCACCATAAAATTTGCCATTGATAAAGATAGGAACTTCAGCTATTTAAAATAAATGCACATTTTTTTATTTTTATTTTTTTTGAAGAAAAAAAAAATGCACATATTTAATCATAGCATAACAAATTAAAATTAATAAGATGTTCTTTTCAAAATGAACGATTTTCATATTATTAAAAAAATTTCCAGATAATATAATCTACACTAAAACTAAGTTTTCATATGATGAAATAATAAAACAAAAAAAACTTACATGGATCAAGAGTATGGTCGTCGTCTCACCTCGTTCGTTTGTTTGATCAATTAATGCATTGATAATTTGATACGAGTATCATCAAAATCTTCATTGACGACTTGTACTTTTTATTTTATTTTGTATTAATGTTTACCTTCCAAATTTGCTTAAGATATGAGATTCGATTTTTAAGGGCTTTTCCAATTCCTTTTAATCTAAAAAAAAAAAAAATCATATTTTTATCATTATTAAGTACTTATTTATGCATATTAAATTACTCTATTTAAAAAAATAATTTATTTGTTATCGAATTATATCTACAAATTCTTATACTTCCTCCGTTCTTTTATTATTGCACCTTGAGTACACTTTTTTGGTAGTGGGAAAAAGGAAGGGAGAGAGGGGTAAAGTACAAAATTATCCATATGATGTAAACATAAACTAAAAAATCAAGTGTTAAAAACAAGGTATATTAGGTAATTGCAGTATGAACACATATATTTTGTTTCCTAAAATGATATGGTGCAATATTTGTGAAACTTCTTTAAAAGGCAAGCGGTGCAATACTTAAAAAACAGAGGGAGTATGTTATTTGATGGTGTGTTAGCTGCACATATACAATTAGTTGAGTAATAGAGTTATAGTGATGATTAAATATGTTACCTGGATAGATGTAGGGTTAGTTCAATGAAAAATAGGGTTATCCTTATAAATAACTAGTTTTGTGCCCCGTGCGATGTCCGGGTATTTTTATTAAATTATAAAATAAAACTTTTTATCTAAAATATATATGTTATTTGAAATTTTTACTCATGGATTAATATTCACTTGACAATCATACTTGTCGGTTTATGGGTATTTTATGATTAATAATCACTTGGCAATCTAAAAAAAATTAGATTTAATAATGTACAACAAAAAAGAACGATTGTCTAAAGTTGTGATCTCTTTTCATTTTCTCTGAACATCTAGGGAAAGACTGGTTGTGTTTGGGGTAAAAATATCCCTGACAAATGGACCTATACTAATGCAACACGTGTCCCTAAGCTCAGCGCTCAATGAGCCAATTAGAGCATGACATGTGTCATTCAAAGGGGAAAACGGGCTTTAAGCCCATAACCCTAGAAACCGTAAAACGGTGGAAGCCCATCAAATTAGGTTAAATAACCTAAGAGGCACTTGTCCCAAGACTCTATAAATACTGATCATTTACATCAGTTGAAGGGGGATTCAATTGAATACACATTTAATCCTCACAAATCAGAGAGCTAAAAGCTCAGATATTGAGGTTGTCTCAGACAGCCGGATGATCACTCCACTCTTAGGAGGAGCCTGATCCTATTTACATTCCGCACTTATTACATCCGTACACGTTCTAACTTGATCGTCGGAGGCGGAACTCCCACCCCCGGGAGTCTCCGTTGTTTTGCAGGTACAGGCAGCCGGAGGTCAGTCTTGGTGTTAAACTCTCCCGCAGGACATCCAAAAGACCCCAAAACATTTGGCGCCGTCTGTGGGGGAGAGTACTACTAAGATGGCTTCACGGCAGTCGGTACCGCCTGCTAATAAGAGGCGGCCAACGGTCGAGGTCAAAAGCCGAGTGCCCCCTCCCTATCCTGAATGTCTGAGTCGGCTTCAACGTCGACCAACCCAGACAACTTTCAAAATACCTCAATGAGGTATTTGCATTCAAGCGGAGTCAGTCAGGCGGCTAGTCCGTTCACACTGGCCCTCGAATAGTCCATTCGGCTCCGTATGCGCCTCAGTAGTCATACCGCCGAAAGGACAACCATGCATGCAGCCGACCCCCTTTGGAGGTCAGGCGGCAGAAAATGTCCAACATTTGGACTGGCATCCCTATCTGTTGCAGCTTGAGGAACAACCTTCTGTGTTCTTCAAGGAGATAATCTTCCACGGACGGTATTATCTTAACATCCTGGTGCGAAAGAGTTAGGCGGCCAAGTACTACAGGCGTCATGAGGCCAGCTTTCAAGCATAGCAGAGGTCAAATCATAAGGCCAAATGTCAAGTACTACAGGCGTCATAAGGCCAACTAGAGAGCAAAGTTTCGTGAGAGCAGCAATTCTTGTTGAAAGCATACTCCCTCAAAGGATCATTCTAGCATTCGCCTGTATATAGCAGGTCTTTCAAAAGCAATCAAGCCCCTCAACTCTGCAAATGCAAGCGGCAAATATGCCGACTCACATTACGGAGGACAGGCGGCATTATTGGGCTACTTGGTACCCTAGGCGTCTAAGCGCTCCCTTGCAAGCATGGTATACAAACGGTAATCACACCAAACAATAAAAAGGGTCAGCCGGGCCTGCAGCCAAAGCATCCCATATACACAGGCGGCACTACGCTTGACCAGCTGTGTTATTTGAGAAGACCAGCTGTGCTACTATCGTGGTAAACCGATCGGCATGCCCAAGCTTGTTGGCATACAAGCGGACTTGTTAAGCACCGCCTGGGGTAGATAGCGGCACTATAGAAGAGCCTCTTGATTGAGCATAAGCGCCAAAATACAAGACCCTCAGCTCAACCAACACACCGGTGTTATAAGCAAGTAGCCATTGAAGCCGGCGCCTCGATGATTGGCATTGGTAAAGCGACACCTTTTTTGGTCCTCAAAATGGCAGCAACCGGCCCAATCTCAACCACATACATACAGCCGGCTGGGGGCTGGCATAATGAGAGGTGGCAATATTATGATTGAGACTATCATATATTAATGAATATATGTAATCATATTACATTGGCAGCACCGCCTGTATGCATAAACTCAATAAAGAAAGCCATTCGTCCTTGAGAAATTTACAAGCTGCATAAGAAACCTTGGGAGTACAAGAGACAAGCGGTGTTATGCACCCAAGTGGCCCCTCAATCAGTCGGTATGCCCAAGCACCTTGACATGCAAACGGTAATCATACCAAAGCAATTAAACAAGGGTCAGCCGGCATTTGGTTGAAAGTGCGTGAGCTACTACGGTTCTTTATACTTTTGTCAATGGGGCAGCCAGCATTTAGTGGCTAGATGACCGTGAGTTTACTATTGAAGCCGGCTGTGTACATGCAAGTAAGCGGCATAGTTAAAAATCGGCTTGTGGGTCTTGGTCTTGTTTAAGAAAATCAAGCATCCATTGCCGAAGCTCTCCAGAGCTGAGAAAAACAACTTAGCGAATTGTTCAATCACACAAACGGCTTGAAATCGACTCCTCATTACCAAGCATCCGGTTGCTTATAACCATCCGGCCAAATTCTAAGCCGGTTGTAGGATTGTGAGATGAGCCATGAGCTGTCCGGATGGGTGGTGCATGTATGCATTACACCATTAATGCCGGCTGTGGGTGTATGTATCAATACCATGCCCAGCTAGCAACATGGCATTCGGCTAGAAATGCATCTAACTAGCCAGCACCAAATCAGGGCCCTATGCCGGCTGTGCGTAGGCCAAGCAGCCACGAAGGATCCGGTTGTCCAAGGCTATCAAACAAATTCTCATGGACGCCTAAGCTCGAGTAGCCGGCACCTACCTTGGTCCTCGCCATTAAGCTGGCATACGGCAGCTCAGCACATCCTAAACGCTTGGTTGCAGCAGCTAGCATGAGCATTCGGAAACTCAAATGCCAAACATAGAAAGAAGAGTTGAATGGCTTGTTGCTTCGAACACATACAAGCGGCATCCCTCTTGATTGAGTTTACATCTGTGGGTGCCTACGTACAACACCATGGTCAGCTAAAACCAAGCTCCCGGCCAGCTAACCGCGCATCTGGCACGAGTAATCCGGTTGTGTTTATACGGGTTAAGCATTGAGCAACCGACATTTATCGTCCATGAGAGACGGTCTTTTATGTGGTGGTTATCAAGGGGGTCAACCGGTGTTTGAGGATTATATCGAAACCCGGCTGTACGTACATGAGTGAAGCCATGAATAAACGGCTGTATATGCATGAGCGAAGTCTCGTGATTATAATTTATTATAATTCTCAACAAGCGTGATGAATATTCAAGTATTAGCATTAACATGAGAATCACTATTATGATTAAAGTAACGGTTGATAAAAATAAATAAATAAATAAAATAAAAAAACGAGCAACCAGCCAGCTCTAACCACCATTGAAGCCGGTTATGGGGGCATCCTTGCTAAAGCCGGTTGTATGTATGTGGTTTGAGCCATGAGCTGTCCGGTTGGGTGGTGCTTTTGCTACACCATTGAAGCCGGATGTGGGTGCAATGATCAATGAGTAGCCGACACTTAATGGCATTATCACAAATCTTTGAAGCTGAGCATTTGAAACAACCGGCCTTATCATGAGGCGGCCTCCGTGTGTAAGCACAAGCGTGGCTTCGAAGCTAATAGATTGGCCGTATGTATGGCTTGATCATTACCGCATGTATATGGGTCAATGCAACCTCATAAAATGCCATGGGTAATGACCGAGTGTGTGGATGTCTTGCCAAATAATTAGAGCTCGAGGTCGAGCTTGAAAGCAAGCAACATGATTGAAAACCGCATATTATAGCTCTGTTGGCATGAGTATTCAAGTTTTATCATTATTATTGTGATTGTAAAAATCATTATTATGATTATGATTGAAAAAAAAAGCAGGCATCTCAATAGAGAGCCGTCTGTATAATCCGAGAGAAAATTCGTTTCTCGAGCTCAGTTACTCGGCGTCTCATGGCCGCCTGTCACCATTGGAAGAGCTCGGTACCATGAATCAAGCAGGAGGTATCTCAATGTCGTCCAGCATATTGACAAAAATCCTCCATCAAAAGGTACCATTCTAAATAACTCAGTATAAACTGTGTGCTTCCTTATCGTTATTGATTAATTTTCAATAGTAAGACGGTCTAAGAATGTCCGCATCCTACTTGATTTTTTGAAAGTATTTAATATTGGTTTAAGTCTCCCTCAAGAGCAGCATACCGACCGAAAAATATTTAAAAAGTATGTTGAAATGGCTTAAGTAGAAGCACCGCCTGTGCAATGTGCAGGCGGCAAATAAATCAACCATCTACTCCAACATGAGTAGATATAAGTCTAAAAACTTAGCGGCTATGTGTTGTTCCTTTTAGAACAACCAATTGAGGCCAATGGCCGGATGATCAAATTAAGGCCAATGGCCGGATGATTTTAATAAATTAAACAATCCGTCAGCTCCAGCATGAGAAGGCGTCCGACAACACCCATTTGGGTGAATTTGTCGCAGAGAGCATCTCCCATTCGGGTGGCACATTGCTCTATAAACTTAAAACAAATGGCCCTATCGACTGTCAAAAAAGGCAAGCTCGCAACAATTTGAATTGATCAAATGAGACTAAGATAACAAAACTGTCGGTTGTTAAATACCAGCGGTACCCAGTTACTATCTTGGTCAGATGCCGCCTGTTGTTGCTCAAAATTTGAGGATATAAGCTAAGTCCAAAAACTTAGCGGCTAAGTGTTGTTCCTTTTAGAACAACTCTATGAGGCCAATGGCCGGATTATATTTAAAACCGTCTGCTCCAAACATGAGCAAACATAAGCTAAGTCCAAAAATTTAGCAGCTAAGTGTTATTCCCATTAAGGACAATCTAAAGAGGCCAATGGCCGGATAATATTGAGCGCTTACCCCCTACTCGATGGTCGATAGTCCGCCTAATCTGGGGCTATCATCATAGTGGGGCTAAAAGCAATAAGAGTCGACATCTGTCTAGTTCAGTGGCAATCATTATTATGATTGATTAACTTTGAAAATATCATACCGTTCAAGGTATCAAAATTTTCCAAGTTAATCAAGTCCCTTTTTCATTGAACTAGACAAATGCCGACCACAGAGGCATAAAGGGTCTCATCTTCGAAAGGAGAAATCCCTCTTAAAAGAGAGATTACTCCTTCCGAGGGGCTAATGTTTGGGGTAAAAATACCCCTGACAAATGGACCTATGCTAATGCAACACGTGTCCCTAAGCTCAGCGCTCAATGAGCCAATTAGAGCATGACACGTGTCATTCAAAGGGGAAAACGGGCTTTAAGTCCATAACCCTAGAAACCGTAAAACGGTGGAAGCCCATCAAATTAGGTTAAATAACCTAAGAGGCACCTATCCCAACGACTCTATAAATATTGATCATTTACATCAGTTGAGGGGGGATTCAATTGAATACACATTCAATCCTCACAAATCAGAGAGCTTAGATATTGAGGCTGTCTCAGACAGCCGGATGATCACTCCACTCTTAGGAGGAGCCTGATCCCATTCACATTCCGCACTTATTACATCCGTACACATTCTAACTTGATCGTCGAAGGCGGAACTCCCACCCCTAGGAGTCTCCGTTGTTTTGTAGGTACAGGCAGTCGGAGGTCAGTCTTGGTGTTGTAACTCTCCTGCGGGACATCCAAAAAACCCCGAAACAAGTTGCATGTTAAAACTTAAGAGAACCGTTATATATAATAACAGGTGATTAGGGGATTTTTCCCCACCAATCACCATCTGACAAGTGGACCAATCAGGTTCCGCCATGTGTCCGTCACATGGGCCAATAGGAGCCTGCAACGTGTCAAGCAATGATCCGTCCACTATGGACCAATTACGACACGACACGTGTCCTTCCCATGACACCTGGGATAACCGGTCACCTAGGCCCAACTTCCGAGGAAAGCCCAATCAGCCCAAGGTTAACCTAAACCTAGATTGGCACGTTTCCCGAGGTTATAAATACCTCCCTTAATCCTCATTAAGGGAGATTACGCAAAAAACGCAGATTACACACATTAAACACTCTCACCTAGAGAGACCCAATCACTTTAATTTCCGCATTAATTACTCCTTAATCAAGTACTAACTTGACCGTCGGAGGCGGATCTCCAATCATCCGGAGCATCCGTTTGTTTTGCAGGTACATGCGTCCGGTTCCAGTCTCGGAATTGTAACTCTCCCGCAGGACATCAGAAAACCCCGAAACATCTTGGCGCCGTCTGTGGGGAGTATACTTCTGAGATGGCATCCACGTTTGTACCGGCTCCTGAAGAGAGATGTCCCCTGGACAACCCTCTAGTTCAGTCGGACCACGATACTGAGAATGAATTTGAAGTTGAAGCTCACACAGCTTCAGACGGGACCCTAAGGGCCCGACGTACCCGTCATACCGAAAGGAGGGAACGGGAACATCTTCAAACTGGAAGCGAGCCAGCAGGCGCACCGCCTGTTTGGCAGCAGCCAACTGATGGGTCTGCTCCCATCAGAAGGAACGAACTCATGACCTTCATGAGGGACTTCAAGGGAGAAATTCAAGAGTTGATCAACAAGAAGCCGCCTGCTCTGGACAAGGAGCAGTCGGCTAAGAAACCCTCCACTTCACGGAAGAGGAAGCCAGTTCAAGGGCGAGAGGCGACCCCTCATCCTAAATCTAGGAAGTGGGAGCCACCTGCCCTTGATTTCACAAAATACCGTTTTCCTACTCCAGGAAATAGGAAACCTGTTCGTCATATTCAGGCGGACGGGTCGAGGAAAACATACACAGACGCTCGGCTACTGCTAGAGCAGAAGAAGAGACCGATTGTCAGATTCGGTCTCTACTTCAAATTTCCAAGACAGTCTGCGAAATACCTCGATGAGGCATACTCAGTCGTATCATGAGAGTCAGTCAGGCGGCACCTCCCGTCAGTCCGGCTTTCATAGCGACCAGGCGGTACCAAACTTACCGTTTGTACCGCAACAACAATATTTTTTACAGCCACCTCCGTTTGGTGGACATGCAGCAAAAAATGTCCAACCTATGGACTGGCAGCTACGGTTGCTTAGACTTGGTGAACAGCCGTCGGCCTTCTCCAAGGAAATTACTGAAGCCGCTCAGCCGGCCAAAGTGAAAAATGTATTAGTAGGCGCCTATGACGGCACTACTAACCCAGAAGACCATCTGATGACATTCACCAACCTGATGTACCTTTAAGGGTTGGATGATCCCACTTGGTGCAAGTGTTTCCCAGCGACTCTCAAAGGAATCGCACAACAATGGTTCGGCAATCTGCCGACTGGTTGTGTAAATAACTTCAAGACGCTTGCTTACTTATTCAACTCCAACTTCGCCATGAACATCCCTGCGAAGAAGACGACCCTTGATTTAGGAACAATTCAGCAGGGCGAGAAGGAGGGGCTTCGTTCTTACATCAGGCGGTTTAACCTGATGAGAATACAGATTCAAGGGTTACCGGATGAAGTAGCCTATACTGACTTTTTCAGAGGTCTCAAAGACGGGTCGACCTTCAAATTTGATTTGGTCCGAAAGAGGGTGGCGACTCTTCAAGAGGCCTTGATTGAAGCGGAAGCCTATATACAGGCGACTGATCTTTGTAGTACGGTAAAACAGTCAGACGGGAAAAGGTCTGACAAAAGAGAAGGACGACAGAAGCAGTCGTCAAACAAAGACGAGAAGAGAAAAGAGGTCTAGGCAACTGATTCCTCTAAACAGCCGTCCCAGAAGAAGAAAAAAGAATTCAAACCATACTCCCCAAAGTATGTGTTTAACAAGGATAGCCAATTTATCCTAAAGGAAATCAAGGGACGGATCTCAATTGAGAAGCCGGTCCCCATGAAGGGTTCTGCAAACAATCGGAACCAAGAAAAATTCTGTGATTATCATGAAGATGTTGGTCATCACACCAATGAATGCATCAGTCTCATGCGGTATCTGGACCGCCTGGCTGAGCAAGGTGATCTTGACACTTATGTCAAGAAATCTACGGGGAACACTTCCTCGAAAAAGCAGTCGGCCAAAAAGAATCAACAGGCCGACAGCTCCGATACAGATGATGCAGTCGTCTACACCATTGCAGGCGGCTTCTCAGGAGGCGGCCCCACTATTAGGGGCAACAAAGACAATATCAGACGGTTAGATGTAAATTCCGTTCACCAAGAACGGCCCTCCAAATATTCATTTCCTGAGATTGTCATCACTGAAGAAGATCTAGGAGGGGTAAGAGGGCCGCATGACGACCCTATCGTTATCGAATGTAAAGTGGCCAACCAGAGAGTTGGCCGAATCCTCATAGATACCGGAAGCTCCTCAGATCTAATCAGTAGCAAATGTCTGTCGAAACTAAAATATCAGACTGATTGCATACATCCGGCATCCCACCCTTTAGTAGGGTTTGGAGGAGGAGTCGTCCACCCAGTGGGACGAGTGGATTTACCCATTCGCCTGGGCGAAAAAGGGGAAGGACGACACATGGTAGTCCGGTTCCTGGTAGTAGAAGAACTCTCGGCCTACAACATGATTCTGGGACGACCAACCCTGAATAATTCCAAGGCTGTTATAATCCCATCTCTTATGTTGCTCAAGTTTGAGAGGGATAATGGAACAGTCGGGTCCCTAAGGGGAGATCAGAGGATGGCCCGAGAGTGCTATCTCTCGGATGCCAAGCCCACTGTTATGGCCACTGGGTCGAGTGGTGGAAAAATAGACCTTGACAATGTCAAGGAGAGTGCGCCTGTTCAAGAAGCAGGCGGCAAGAAGAGAAAGGCATCCCAGACAGGGGCCGCAAGAAAAGACAGAAAATAGCAATCATTAGCAGAGGAGCGGTCGGATGAATTCCGCCCTTAGCCAGCTGGTGAGCATACGGACCTGATGTTAGATGACTCGCGTCCTGACAGAACAATCAAGGTTGGGACGACTGCTCTAAGGGACCTGGGTGACGACTTTCACAAACTATTGAAAGAATACAAGGACATCTTTGCATTCGAAGTCCATGAAATGCCAGACATTAGTCCTGATCTGGCGGTACATAAACTGGCCGTGGATCCTGTTTCGGGGTTTTCTGATGTCTTGCGGGAGAGTTACAATTCCGAGACTGGAACCGGACGCCTGTACCTGCAAAACAACGGAGACTCCTGGTGGTGGGAGCTCCGCCTCCAACGGTCAAGTTAGTACTTGATTAAGGAGTAATTAATGCGGAAATTAAAGTGATTGGGTCTCTCTAGGTGAGAGTGTTTAATGTAGGTAATCTGCTTTGTTAGCGTGATCAGCCTGTTATCTCTGTAATCCCCCCTTAATGAGGATTAAGGGAGGTATTTATAACCTTGGGAAACGTGCCAATCCTAGGTTTAGGTTAACCTAGGGCTGATTGGGCTTCCCTCGGAAGTTGGGCCTGGGTGGCCGGTTTCTCCATTAGGCATGGAGTATGCCACGTGTCATGACATAATAGGTCCAAGGTGGACGAATAAGCGCGTGCCACGTGGCAAGCCCTGACAGTTTCAACTGGGGGACACTTGGCAGGACCTGATTGGCCCACGTGGCGCATTCCGATTGGTGGGAGCAAAATCCCCTAATCATTTGCCCCTCACAGGTGGCACGTGACTGGTCACGTGTTACCTGTGACAGGTGCCGCACTGTAACAGGCGACAGCCTGCTACAGGTGTCACTCGGCGAAAGGCCGAGAGATTCTCCCGCCCAAATTTTGAATTCTGGAAGTGACCCTTCGCCTTCCCACTTCGCCTATATATAAGGGAGTGTTGACTTCAGTCATTCACACTTGAGAACTTTGTGAGAGAACATTCGGACCCCTGAACTTGCTCTGACATTTTGGACTCTTTCTGCCTACCGCCTGCTCTGACAAGCCGACTGCAAAGGATTTTCAGAACTTAATCAACCGTCACTCGTTCAGGTAACCGTCGGTTCTCTTACTCTTAATTTTCTCTTTATTTTATTCTTTTTTGAAATGGCACCACGGAAGCACACGACACGACCTAGGTTAGTGATCAGCTGGTCACCGGGGACGGCTGAATCTAGGACTAGGAGTGCCGCCTGCCCTTTTCCGGACCCATCTTTTCCCTTTATACAAAGTCCGACTGTATCTGTGTCTATGCAGAGCATGATGGCCAGAACAAAAAAGACTGCTAGGATCTCAAATTCAGACGGCTCCTCCCACAGGGTGCCGATTAGTGAAACATATGACCAGGCGCCAGATGTGGAAGTGAAACAAAGCGGCTTGAAAGCCGGCTGTTCTGAGGGAGGAATCAAAGTGACCCCTTCCCATTTCACAGTTGACAATTCTTCATTCTCTCCTGCTCCTTTTAAAGGAGAGGAGGCGGGCCCCTCCGGGAGAGGGGAGGAGTCGTCCTCTTTGGACTCGTCAGAGGACGATTCCGAGTCTAGCTCTTCTGGCCATGCTTCTCTGGACACAGAAGAGAAAAACAATCGCCTGCAAGAGGCGAGGCTTTCTCACGCAGTTGAGAAGGGGGACAATTAGGCGGAGCCATCCGCCTCTTACCGAGAGCAAAATACCCCCTACTACTGCACGGTACCTCGGGGCCGGATCACGGCCATGCAAGAGAAAGTGGAGAGCTTTATCGCAAACCACACAATGGGCCCCAGCTTTTTAGTGTTTGTGCCGGATCCAGAAGACACAGTCGTCTGGCCGGCTGGTACCAGTTATGATAACGCCTGCTTTGGCTGCTACAAGGCGGCCATCAAGGCTGGGCTGCGCTTCCCATTACATCCGGCTGTTAGGCGGATCTTGGATGGGTATGAGTTGGGGTTATGGCAGTTAGCCCCGAACTCCTGGGTCAACGTACTCGGCTATGTGGCCGGGTGCGAACTGCACGGGGTGGAGCCGAGCTTCGAGGCTTTCGCCCACATGAACTACCTCAGCCGGACCCCTAAGGCAGGCGGTACCGGCTGGTATCAATTGACGAGCCACATGGGCTACCTCATGACGAGAGGTAAAGCAAACAAATGGAAGGACTGGCGGTGCACCTTCTTCATCATTGAGAGTTCAGACACAGAGCTGAACAAGCGCCTCAACAGGTGGAACAGGAATCCGCCCCTTCTTGCAGGCGGCCGCAACATGCCGCCTGTTCCCCCCAAAGCTAAGAAAGAGATCCTGGATAAAGGACTCTTTAAAGTAGAGTCGAGGGTCGACTCTACTTCAGGGGTACGAGAGCAAGTACCCCTGCACTGCGTCCCGAGCTTCCAATGGCTCTACGACGAGTACTTTTTGGCCGCCTGTGGTCTCAGCAGTCGGTCCTCAAGAGGTAGTCGGCCTGTCGAATACTCTGTTGTTCCGTGCATTTTGGTTATAACTTTTATTAACTTTGCTGTTTGTTTTTGCAGCGGACGCTATGAGCAAAATTACCGCCTCTAAGACTGCGGCGACCATGTTGCGGGCCTCCATCATGCAACAAGCTTCAACCGACTCCCCCAACAAGGGGGCACCCTTGGTGGGCTTCGAACCTTTCACCCTCTTTTTGGAGTTGTGTTTATGCATATACTGACTTTTTTCTTCTTTTTTTAGACGGGCGCTCCAAGAGCTTCTTCTTCCCAACAGCCGGACCCCAAGGCCCGGAGGACGACTGTTGCGAGCTCTCCTGGTTCTGCCAGGAAACATGCGGCGGCTGAGAAACAGCCGGCCACTTCTTCTAAAACTCCAGCTGGGCCGCCTAGAAGTATGAAGTTGTCCTTGTAAATTTTAGACTTGCTCCCTTTTTTACTAGGTCTAATCCGTTTGTTTATGCTTGATGCAGCCGGCCCTCAGGAGCCTGACTTGGTAGAGGTGGCCAAGTCTATGATCAAGGCCGTCCCTCCAGCTGAAAGGGAGGCGGTGAGGGGTGTCGGCACCCTTGACCTAGACGGGATTGCAGGGGTCCTTGCTGAGGTATACTTAGCATATTTTTGAGTATTTGAATTCCAGGACGCCTGTTTTCTTTTTGTTTGGAAACTGACGCCTGTTCCCCTTTTTACTTAGGCCCTGCTCCGAGTGAACGGCCTTCGCAAGCCGCTTGACCGGAAGAACAAAGAGGTAAAGGCTGCAAAAGCTATGGTCGCCTCTGACTGTGATAAGGCAATGTTTCAAATTGCCCAAAATGAAGTTCTGACCATTGATATTCTTTATTATCAAGCGCAGGCTACCGCCGCTATACGGGCTCAGTTAGAGGCGGCCCAGAAGAGGAATGGCGAGCTGGAGGCGACCATCAACAATATCAAGGCCGAGCTGAGACCTCTTCGCCAAAAGATGTCCTCATACGAAACCTTGGAGAAATCCTTGGCGAGCGTAAAGGTACGCCTGGTGACCCAGGAGAAGAGTCTTACTCAGGAGCTCTCGGAAAAGGCCGAGCAAGAAAAGAAAGAGCTGGTCCGGGAGATGATGGAAGACTCTGCTCAAATCCAGCGCATGACTTGGGGCCGCCTCTTCCCCAATGCCGACTTTGCCTCATGGGAAAAAACGTACCGCAAGTGTTCTAACACATATAATCAAGAGATCCTGGCGGCTGCTGAGGAAGAGGCGTTGGAGGAAGCGTTGGAGGAGGAGGAGCAGCCGGTAGTGGCGCTTGTGCCGCTTGGGGGTAATGCATCAAAGAAGGATGCAGCTGAAGCCGAGTCCAGCAAGAAGAGTGCTGACCAGGCGGCAGCTACTATAATTGAAGATCTGCCCCCTTCTTAAGCTTTATGTCTTCTTTCCACGGCCTGCGTGCCGTTTGTTTTGTATTTACCCGGCCAGGGGGCCGGGGCTCTGAATATTTTGCCGGTCTTTGATGACCGGCTTCTTTTTAATGAATTTT
This sequence comes from Chenopodium quinoa, assembly GCF_001683475.1. Classification (NCBI taxonomy): domain Eukaryota; kingdom Viridiplantae; phylum Streptophyta; class Magnoliopsida; order Caryophyllales; family Amaranthaceae; genus Chenopodium; species Chenopodium quinoa. The sequence goes on from NW_018745650.1 coordinate 2,096,803, forward strand.
TTGTTTTGCTTCCAATTTGTTTAAGTATTGAATATTCTGATATCCAATTGTACATTATACCGACTGTTTTACATGGCCGATAGTTGCAGACAGGTACGAATAGTTAGTCACGCTGCCTATGCCCCTGGACGACTGGTTGTCTGTTTCCAGGATAGACAATCAGTCGACCATTTATCCAATCGGTATTCGAACCATTTTAAAGACTGGATCCCCTTTAGGAAGGCGGTCCTGTCATTTGTAAAATTTACCAAGTAGGAAAGTGGTTTGACCAAGTAAACATGATTGTTACCTAGTTTCCAAGTAACTGAGTAGTAGAGGTATATCTGGCAAATGGTACCCTGCCGGATGATCATCAACAGGCGGCAGCACTGAAAAAACGAGCAACCAGTTTTGAAATAATAAAGGGAGAACTTCACAAAAGGGGGTACCTTCAACCCTTCTTAAAGTGTGTTACTCCAGAAAAGGGACGAGAGATACTAGACGATCTTCACTCTGGTTACTGTGCTTCCCATATAGGCTGTAGGACGCTTGCTCAACGGGCAAGGCGGCAGGGCTACTTTTGGCCTACTTTAGAAGCAGATGCAATGGAGATTGTGAAAAAATGTGACAAGTGCCAAAGGTTTGGCAAGCTAATTCACCGTCCGGCTACTGACCTCACTACCATTCATAGCCCACTACCGTTTGCTAAGTGGGGCATGGATATTCTGGGTCCATATACGCCTGCTACAGGCGGAAGGAGGTACATACTTGTTGCCGTCGACTACTTCACTAAATGGGTAGAGGCGGAGGCTGTAAAGGGAATCAAGACGAAGGATGTAATTTCATTCATTTGGAAAAATGTCATCACTCGGTTCGGGGTTCCCATGTCTATGGTTTTTTATAATGGTCCCCAATTTGAGACGCCTGTTCTCAAAAGCTGGTTGGGTGACCAAGGAATTGCACACTACTTTGCATCAGTCGGCCGTCCACAAGCAAACGGCCAGGTAGAAGCCTTTAATAAAATCATCTCAGACGGTCTCAAGTAAAAGATTGAACGAGCAGGCGGCCTATGGGCGGATGAATTACCACATGTTCTCTGGGCCATTAGGACGACTGAAAAAGGGGCGACTGGAGAAAATCCATTCCTCCTAACTTATGGTGCGGAAGCTGTTCTTCCAATAGAACACTACGAGCCGACTCTTCGAGTAATGCTATATGACGAAGAGGCAAACTGGGAAGCCATGCGCCTGGCATTAGACTCACTTCCTGAAAGGAGGGGCAATGCTGTCTTGCGCCATGAAATTTACCGCCTGAGAATGACTAGATCATACAACAAAAAAGTACACAGGCGTCCACTCAAAGTGGGGGACTTTGTACTTAGAAAAATGGAAGCAGTTGGTAGGGCTAATGAGTCTGGCAAACTAACTCCCAACTGGGAAGGACCCTACCGAATCTGTGAAGAGGTCAGGGACGGTACCTACTGTTTGGGAACACCAGACGGACAACCGTTGCCTCGAACTTGGAATGTAGATAATCTTAAGAAATATTTCTTTTGAATGATGTAAATAGTCAAGGGCTACTTAATAAAAGTTTGCATACTTAATATTCAATTTTGTACTAAGAGGGGCACGCCTACTAACAAACAGTCGGCTACTCTCCATACTCAGTTTTTATTCTTACTTAAGAGGGGCATGCCTGCTGACAAACAGTCGGCTACTCTCCATGTTTAATTTTTATTCTTACTTAAGAGGGGCAGGCCGCCTATACATTTACAGTCGGCTACTCTCCATTGAGTATTTTACTCTATCTTCAGAGGGGCATGCCGTCTGTACCTTTACAGTCGGCTACTCTCCATTGAGTATTTTACTCTATCTTCAGAGGGGCATGCCGCCTGTACCTTTACAGTCGGCTACTCTCCATTGAATATTTTACTCTATCACCACAGGGGCATGCCGTCTGGACATATAGTCGGCTACTCTCCATAGAAGAGGGCCGACTGGTTCCAAACACACAGCCACCCCCCTTATACTTAACTAAAAATGATCAGGGCCTGGCCGACCCTGTGCCTAAACAGGCGGCTACCCTCCTTTTACTTAGCACCTACGTTCACCAAGAACTAACCAAGGCCACAGGCCGAATGATCAGACCAGGCGCCAAGCCAACTGATCCAATCTTCAAAACTAATACGACCTGTCCCAACATCATAGCAGGCGTCCGGCGGCATCCCTCCGGATGAAATTCGTCGCAGAGAGAAGCTCCCTTTTGGGTGGAACATTGCTCTATAAACTAATTACACGGCACCTATACGACTGTCCCCAAGGGCAACCACGTAGCCGTTTTTGAGACAAGGATAACTCTATCACTAACCAAACCAGTGGTAGCAGTTGACATCTGAGTCAGATGACCGCCTGTATTACTTGGGATAAATGCAGGGGGTACCTCTTGAGTTAATAGCCAACAAACATTGGCGAATCAAAAGGTTCAGCCGGCCTCCGCCGCCTGGTACCTTTACTACTCAAGCAGGAGTGACGGCGACTGAGTAACACCAAAGTTAACTCATAGTCACTCTCTCAAACTTAGTATGGAGCCTAAAAGGTATGAGTCGTCCGCCTGTTTTTAGCAAACAGGGGCTCTCAACCACTACTCCTGCTAGGTTAACAACCTATGAGTTAAAAGCCAACAAACATTGGCGAATAAAGGGGAACAACCGGTACCCACCGCTTGATACCTCTACTACTCAGTTACTTGGCGACTAGGTAACAATCATGTTTACTTGGTCACTCCTTAAAAATTTAGTATGAAACTAAAAAGGTGTTCATACAGCACCTGTTCACACTAGATTAAATATGGCGGGGAACAGTCGGCCTAGACGGCCTAAAGTCTCTAGCCTAAAAACATGACAAGTAGGAAACCACTTTCCTACTTGGTTAATTTTATATGACAGAACCGCCTGCCTAAAGGGGATCCAGTCTTTAAAATGGTTCGAATACCGATTGGATAAATGGCCGACTGATCGTCTAGCCTGGAAACAGACGACCAGTCGTCCAGGGGCATAGGCGGCGTGACTAACTATCTGTACCTGTCTGCAACTATCGGCCATGTAAAACAGTCGGTATAGTGTACAATTAGATATCAGAATATTCAATACTTGAACAAGTTTGAAGCAAAACAAAAATATTCATTAAAAGGAAGCCGGTCATTAAAGACCGGCAAAATATTCAGAGCCCCGGCCCCCTGGCCGGGTAAATACAAACAAACGGCACGCAGGCCGTGGAAAGAAGACATAAAGCTTAAGAAGGGGGCAGATCTTCAATATTAGCAGCTGCCGCCTGGTCAGCACTCTTCTTGCTGGACTCGGCTTCAGCTGCATCCTTCTTTGATGCATTAACCCCAAGCGGCACAAGCGCCACTATCGGCTGCTCCTCCTCCTCCAACGCCTCTTCCTCAGCAGCCGCCAGGATCTCTTGATTATATCTATCAGAACACTGGCGGTACGTTTTTTCCCATGAGGCAAAGTCGGCATTGGGGAAGAGGCGGCCCCAAGTCATGCGCTGGATTTGAGCAGAGTCTTCCATCATCTCCCGGACCAGCTCTTTCTTTTCTTGCTCGGCCTTTTCCGAGAGCTCCTGAGTAAGACTCTTCTCCTGGGTCACCAGGCGTTCCTTTACGCTCGCCAAGGATTTCTCCAAGGTTTCGTATGAGGACATCTTTTGGCGAAGAGGTCTCAGCTCGGCCTTGAGGTTGTTGATGGTCGCCTCCAGCTCGCTATTCCTCTTCTGGGCCGCCTCTAACTGAGCCCGGATAGCGGCGGTAGCCTGCACCTGATAATAAAGAATATCAATGGCCAGAACTTCATTTTGGGCAATTTGAAACATTGCCTTATCACAGTCAGAGGCGGCCATAGCTTTTGCAGCCTTTACCTCTTTGTTCTTCCGGTCAAGCGGCTTGCGAAGGCCGTTCACTCGGAGCAGGGCCTAAGTAAAAAGGGGAACATGCGTCAGTTTCCAAACAAAAAGAAAACAGGCGTCCTGGAATTCAAATACTCAAAAATATGCTAAGTATACCTCAGCAAGGACCCCTGCAATCCCGTCTAGGTCAAGGGTGCCGACACCCCTGACCGCCTCCCTTTCAGCTGGAGGAACGGCCTTGATCATAGACTTGGCCACCTCGACCAAGTCAGGCTCCTGAGGGCCGGCTGCATCAAGCATAAACAAACGGATTAGACCTAGTAAAGAAGGGAGCAAAACTAAAATTTACAAGGACAATTTCATACTTCTAGGTGGCCCGGCTGGAGTTTTAGAAGAAGTGGCCGGCTGTTTCTCAGCCGCCGCATGTTTCCTGGCAGAGCCAGGAGAGCTCGCAACAGTCGTCCTCCGGGCCTTGGGGTCCGGCTGTTGGGAAGAAGAAGCTCTTGGAGCGCCCGTCTAAAAAAGAAGAAAAGAGTCAGTATATGCATAAACACAACTCCAAAAAGAGGGTGAAAGGTTCGAAGCCCACCAAGGGTGCCCCCTTGTTGGGGGAGTCGGTTGAAGACTGTTGCATGATGGAGGCCCGCAACATGGCCGCCGCACTCTTGGAGGCGGTAATTTTGCTCATGGCGTCCGCTGCAAAAACAAATAGCAAAGTTAATAAAAGTCATAACACGAAATGCACGGAACAGCAGAGTATTCGACAGGTCGGCTACCTCTTGAGCACCGACTGCTGAGGCTACAGGCGGCCAAAAAGTACTCGTCGTAGAGCCATTTGAAGCTCGGGACGCAGTGCAGGGGTACTTGCTCTCGTACCCCTGAAGTAGAGTTCACCTTCGACTCTACTTTGAAGAGTCCTTTATCTAGGATCTCTTTTGTTAGCCTTGGGGGGAACAGGCGGCATGCTGCGGCCGCCTGCAAGAAGGGGCGGATTCCTGTTTCACCTGTTGAAGCGCTTGTTCAGCTCTGTGTCTGAACTCTCAATGATGAGGAAGGTGCTCCGCCAGTCCTTCCATTTGTTTGCTTTACCTCTCGTCATGAGGTAGCCCCTATGGCTCGTCAATTGATACCAGCCGGTACCGCCTGCCTTCGGGGTCCGGCTCAGGTAGTTCATGTGGGCGAAAGCCTCGAAGCTCGGCTCCACCCCGTGCAGTTCGCACCCGGCCACATAGCCGAGTACGTTGACCCAGGAGTTCGGGGCTAACTGCCATAACCCCAACTCATACCCATCCAAGATCCGCCTAACAGCCGGATGTAATGGGAAGCGCAGCCCAGCCTTGATGGCCGCCTTGTAGCAGCCAAAGCAGGCGTTATCATAACTGGTACCAGCCGGCCATACGACTGTGTCTTCTGGATCCGGCACGAACACTAAAAAGCCGGGGCCCATTGTGTGGTTGGCGATAAAGCTCTCCACTTTCTCTTGCATGGCCGTGATCCGACCCCGAGGTACCGTGCAGTAGTAGGGGGTATTTTGCTCTCGGTGAGAGGCGGATGGCTCCGCCCAATCGTCCCCCTTCTCAACTGCGTGAGAAAGCCTCGCCTCTTGTAGGCGACTGTTTTTCTCTTCTGTGTCCAGGGAAGCATGGCCAGAAGAGCTAGACTCGGAATCGTCCTCTGACGAGTCCGAAGAGGACGACTCCTCCCCTCTCCCGAAGGGGCCCGCCTCCTCTCCTTTAAAAGGAGCAGGAGAGAATGTAGAATTGTCAACTGTAAAATGGGAAGGGGTCACTTTGACTCCTCCCTCAGAACTGTCGGCTTTCAAGCCGCTTTGTTTCACTTCCACATCTGGCGCCTGGTCAGATGTTTCACTAATCGGCACCCTGTGGGAGGAGCCGTCTGAGTTTGAGATCCTGGCAGTCTTTTTTGTTCTGGCCATCATGCTCTGCATAGACACAGATACAGTCGGACTTTGTATAAAGGGCAAAGATGGGTCCAGAAAAGGGCAGGCGGCACTCCTAGTCCTAGATTCAGCCGTCCCCGGTGACCGGCTGATCACTAACCTAGGTCGTGTCGTGTGCTTCCGTGGTGCCATTTCAAAAAAGAATAAAGTAAAGAGAAAATTAAGAGTAAGAGAACCGACGGTTACCTGAACGAGTGACGATTGATGAAGTTCTGAAAATCCTTTGCAGTCGGCTTGTCAGAGCAGGCGGTAGGCAGAAAGGGTCCAAAATGTCAGAGCAAGTTCAGGGGTCCGAATGTTCTCTCACAAAGTTTTCAAGTGTGAAAATGACCGAAGTCAACACTCCTTTATATAGGCGAAGTGAGAAGGCAAAGGGTCACTTCCAGAATTCAAAATTTTGGCGGGAGAATCTCTCGGCCTCTCGCCGAGTGACACCTGTAGCAGGCCGTCGCCTGTTACAGGGCGATACCTGTCACAAGTAACACGTGACCAGTCACGTGCCACCTGTGAGGGGCAAATGATTAGGGGATTTTTCCCCACCAATCACCATCTGACAAGTGGACCAATCAGGTTCCGCCATGTTTCCGTCACATGGGCCAATAGGAGCCTGCCACGTGTCAAGCAATGATCCGTCCACTATGGACCAATTACGACACGACACGTTTCCTTCCCATGACACCTGGGATAACCGGTCACCTAGGCCCAACTTCCGAGGGAAGCCCAATCAGCCCAAGGTTAACCAAAACCTAGATTGGCACGTTTCCCGAGGTTATAAATACCTCCCTTAATCCTCATTAAGGGAGATTACGCAAAAAACACAGATTACACACATTAAACACTCTCACCTAGAGAGACCCAATCACTTTAATTTCCGCATTAATTACTCCTTAATCAAGTACTAACTTGACCGTCGGAGGCGGATCTCCAATCATCCGGAGCATCCGTTTGTTTTGCAGGTACAGGCGTCCGGTTCCAGTCTCGGAATTGTAACTCTCCCGCAGGACATCAGAAAACCCCGAAACAACAGGTTTCTTTAATTTTTCATTTTTTCCTTTTGTACCTCTTTGAGCTGAATCCACCATTTTGTATAAAAATATTAGTATTTTATTGAAAATAAAATTCTAAATCAATGTTTTATTAAAAATAAAACTCTAAAATAACTTTTTTATCCTACTAAATCTATTCAAATTTTATTGAAAGTAAAACTTTAAAATAATTTTTTTTTATCCTATTCTACAAAAAATATATTCAAATCATACGTGTCATATTAATAATTAATTATATTACCTACATGGCGCTGCTAAAAGTTTAGCTTTATATACTAGTTACTAGTTTTGTGCCCGGGCGATGCTCGGATGGTTGATAAAATTTTAAAATAATATTTTTACTTAAATGTTAAATACGGTCAAATAATTCATTTTGATAATGTAGAATATTTAGACATACGATATCATATGGAGTGTACTTTGTATAGTTTTGTTTGTAAATATTATTGACTTGAAATTATTTGTATTAAATGAACTTAAATTATTTTCACTGAATTGAAAGTATTTTTACCAAACTATAATTATTTTTACTGATTAAAACTTATTTTACTTATTCTCTAATATTTTTTAAAATAAATTAAATAACAATGCATTTTGTATGCGACTAACTACACCATATGGCCGATCGAGTAACCCCTGTAATACTAAGTGAGTAACCTCTAACACTGACTAAGTAACCCCTATCTATAACACTGATTGAGTAACTACTATAACACTGACCAAGTAACCCATATAGCACTAACAAAGTAACTCTTGTAATAGTTGGTGACACGATTTGGCTAGCTACGTATAAAAGTTTGTAATTAAATATATTATAAATGGATCTTATTTAAAGAACTTTTTAAAACGAATTTGATGATGGAAATATAATTGAGTTATAAAATATTTATTAATATTTATAATTAATTTTGTTTATATGAAATATTAGAATTCTATCGATAATAAAACTCTATACAACAATTTTATCTTAAAAAATCTATTAAAAAATCGCTTACTTAGCATCATATGTGTCGTAATAATACCTATTTATCTAGTACGTGGCATGAAATTTGGCGAAAAACTGGAATGTCAAGTGTCGTTGTCTCGTGGCCTGGCTGCGAAACCATTTTTATTTATTAGTGATATGATGTGATATGATTAGAGTTATTTTTTTTATTAGTGAATATTAGAAGAAAAAAATTACTCAAATAAACAAATAAGATTTTTTTTTAATTAATTGATTTTATTCGTATAATAAATTTGAGTTATTTTTATAGACAAAATAAGGCTATTCTTATGAATAAATGAATAAAGTTACTCTTATAAACAAACGTGGCCCTTATTGAAATAATACGAAGTAATAATAGTAATAAAAAAAAAAACCACAAATGTGGCCACACTTGTACTATGTGACTAACTACAAATTAGACTTAGGTCATGTTCTCTTCATTTTATTTTTTCTAAACTGAAATCATTTTTATTGAATTGAAACTATTTTGATTTGTTGAACTTAAATTATTTTAACTAAATTGAAATTAATTTTACTAAACTTCAATTACTTTTACGGACGGATTCTCTATTATATTTCTTCTTTAGAATTACTAATTTTTTTAAGTTAAAATTATTTTAAGGTGAAGACAACACAAGTATTTAAGTTTTTGAAGCCTCTCCTTCGCACACATATGAATTTCCTTAATACAATTTTTAGTGCAAATATATTTGATTTAATGTATGTGTTTTTCTAATACACTGAAAATATTTACTACGAAGTACGAAGTATAATTTTGTTCTCCTTTTTTTTAAAAAAAAAAATATATATATATATATATATTTTTGTTCTAAAACATATTTAAAGCTAGTAGTTGCGGAATACATTACAAAATCACGCGTAAATCAGTGTAATTGACGAATATATTTCATTAATTTTTTCTTCTTTTAGTTTTTTATGCGTAGTCCTTATGGTTATATATACTCCATAGCATTTTCCTTTATATCTATACTAGGTGCGAAGCCCGTGCGATGGACGGCTTTGATAATTTTTTTATTATTATTATTAAAATTATGATTCAAATAGGTATGATAAATTTATTAAAGTTGAGTTATTAGAATATAGAGTTTTCTCAAGTTTATCTTTTATTAATAAGATCATTATTAAAATTATACATAAGTATCATTTTGTAGAATTTATCATAACAAAATTAAAAGGATGAAGACCTACCATTGTAAATTTCTCAAGTTTATCTTATATTCAATAAGATTATGATATAAAAATTATACATATTTTTTTTGGTGCAAAATTTTTAAGTGTTTTTTAATTATGATAAACATTAATATGCACGTTATTGACAACTATATAACATACTCTATAGTCTTGAGTTGGTGATGTTGTTGTCGTCGCCCACCACGTAGCACCATTAAGCTACTTAATCACATTTTTTTAATTTTTATTTTATATAATTAATCTTATCTTCTTCATTAATCAATCGATAATGATTACTAATTGTCCTAAATTAGCGTTTAGGGAGAATGAATTAATATTATGGTTTGATCTTGTTTTAGCTTTATGTTTTTATATTTTTTTTTGGATTTGTTATACTCGTAGTAATGATTTAATAAATTTCTCTTTACCTACATTATTTTACCATTAATTTATAAATAATTTTATTCTTGGTTTTTAATCTAAGCACGGCTTTGTTTTTGTTATTATTTAAGATTTATATCTTATTATATAATAATAATTTATTATTATTATCATTGGTAAACTATTAAAATTGATATAACAATTCAAAAACAAAGGTAAACAAAAGTATTAAGTATATGATTTGTTGTTAATAATAAAATATATATAAAAGAAAAACTAAAAAGCTAACATAAGTATTATTTGTTACGTTCATCTAAATCTCTATTTCTTGAATATGGTGTTTTATTATGTTTCGAGAGAATCCTTGATTCATAAAACTAAACCTGCATCATACACAAAATAAACAAATTAAAGTGTTAATATTAGTATAATATTAAATAACATATAAGATGAAATTAGAAATAGTAAGAAATATCTAAATGAATTATATATATTCCAAAAAATATATACCTTTATCTTCTTTGATGTGATTTGGTCGGATGAATCATGACCCTTTTCCGTTGAATCGATATTATTAAAAAGGCATTTTGCGGTTTCTGCAATGACTGTAACTTTATCTTTAGAAGTATCTTCACTATTTTTTATGACATCTTTATTCTACATCAAAATCATTTATGTAATGTTTTAAGAAATTAAATTTTAAATTCATGACTTCTAAATAAACATTAAATATTTGTAACAATTATTTAGTACCTCAATGACACTTTTGTCGAAAATTCTCATCACCGTAAAAGTTTGTCGAATTGTTGTACGATTATAAGCGGTGATTTTAACTTTGAACACTAACTCTCTTCCAATGATATTTGCAAAAATGATAACACTATAGAATTTTTTTTAAAATAAAAATTGAAAATATGTAAATTATATGCCAGGGAGTGTTGCATTACTACGGAACTGATCTAAATGTTGCAATTGAACAAAATCAAATCTATGCAATGAAATTTTATTATTATCTGCAATGCCCTTGACAGTTGTATTTTGAAAATGTATCATTATTTTGTTATATCTCACAACACGATATTCATTCTTGTTAGGTACAACTAAAAAATATAGAATTGTGTAAACTTTGCCTTCAATTAGTTTCGAACGAAATTGTTGAACAAATTTTCCTTTGATTGAATCGTGGACATAATCACCCTACATATGCAAAATAATATTGTATATTAAAATAATATTGTATATTAAAATAATATTGTATATTATTCAATGAATTTAAAACGATAAGTATTATCAAATAAAAAAAATAAAAAATTAAAGACATACCTCTTCATCAATTAAAACCATGTCCAAACTAATCAAACTATTATGTTTCCGAAAATTCATAACGTCAAAAAGCCTTGATACGTTTACTTTTATTTTTCAATCGTTTTTGGAAGAATTAAGTTCCCGAATCGACGAAGTAGACCTAAGAAAACAACGGAATGAAAAAAAAATAGTTAAAAATAATATCACCAATAACTACGATTTGAAAAAAAAAAAATTGAGTTTAAGGAATTAGACCAACATTTTCTTAAACCACAATATAAAATTCTAATTTTTTTTTGTATGAAGTATTGTGTGATTCTTTAGTGGTGCGTGAATTAAATTATTGCCTATTTATAATAATAACAAATCATAAGCTAATTAAATCAATTCATATCTTTTTCCTAACTTAAATTTTATCATTATTCGAATTGTAATCATTAAAATTCCTAACCGTCTAAGTAATATGATAAGCATATATTTTCTGAAAAGGATAAATTTAATAAGTTTTTTTTTAGAAATAATAATAATATACGTAGCCAATATTAATATAATAGGGATGTAATCTGCTGCTAGAACTATATTATATTATTTTCGTACCTTGAATTGCGTAGTTGAAGTGTTTAACTTGATATGAAAATATATTTGCCAGTTGCTAACTTGATAGGATTACTGTTTAATGTAGTATTTGCATATTCATTTTTCAACACGTAAGAGAAGGCCGGTGCACGTGGAATTTAAGGTAGAAGTTTCTCCATTTGAATATTTTATTATTAATACTTGTATTTACTTTGTAATTAATATTAATATGACATTAATCACATAAATATCAAATCAAATTAAATCTACAATTAATGTCACATAATCAATTAAGGAATAATTTTTATTTCTTATCATAAACACTATCAAAATTTTAAAGATAAACCCTATATCTAAAGATGATTATTTTAAAAGATAATTTTTAGCATTTTAAATAAATTAAATCCTAAAAAATCAATATTCGTTGTTTTTACGACAAAATTCTGAAATCTCATTTGTCACTTTTGTTTAGGTGGCAAATAAATTTTTTAATTCCAAAATAAAATCGAAATTACGTGGCAAAATTCTTAAATCTCATTCGTCACTTTTGTTTAGGTGGCAAACAGATTTTTTAATTCCAAAATAAAATAGAAACCTAATTTTTAATTGGTCAAAAACATACCTTTGCTTATGTGGCGCGACGAATGCTCTTTAAAAATGCCTACTTTATTTATATATATTAGATATGCTTAACTTTGCACATTTTCCAAAAAAAAAAAAAAAAAAAAAGCCTGCTTTGCACATTGGAAATTAAATGAAAACAATAAAATCATACATCACTATTAATTAAAGCCGGTCTCGCAGCCAGGCCACAAGACATCGACACTTGGTATTCCAATTTTTCGCCAAGTGTTGCGCCACATAAGAGATAAATATGTATTATTGTGACACATATGATGCTAAGTATGCGATTTATGGATAGATTTTTTAAGATAAAATTGTTACATAGAGTTTTATTACGATAAAATTCTAATTTTTCTTATATACAAAATTAATCATAACTTTTAATAAATATCCTATAACTCAATTCTATTTTCAAATTAAGTAAAAAGTTAATCTTAAAATTTTATCTTAAGTAAAAAGTTTATATTCTATAAATAAGCGATATGATACGTATGTCTAAATATACTGTATTATCAAAAGAAATTACATATCCTAAAATTTTATCAACAATCCGGGCATCAACATGCATTATCAAAAGGGATTATATGATCATATTCACATTAAGTAAAAAGTTTATCTTAAAATTTTATCATCAATCTGGGCATCACTAAAAAAATAATAGAGAATCAACAAAAATAAGTTTTAACTAGTAAAAATAATTTTGGTTTGGTAAAAAAATACTTTCAATTCTAAAAATAATTTAAGTTCAATAACAATAATTTCAAGTCAATAATAACATATATAACTTTTTACAAACAAAATTACAAAAAGTGCACTATTCAATAAATAAGCGATAGAATATCGTTTGTCTAAATATCCTGCATCATCAAAAGGGATTACATGACTGTATTAATAAATATTCAAGCCAAAAAGTTTATCGTAAAATTTTATCAACAATCCGGACATCGTCCGGGCACAAAACTAATATTTAATAAAGTAAATTTGCCTTTATTGTAAAGAATTACTCTATTAATTTAGATTTATAAATTAATGCACCAGTGTTGGAAGTGTACACTAGGTAAGATTTCATATCGGTACTAGTTAATTTAAAAAACAGCTAAAAATACAAAGTACTCCATAGAAAGTAAATAATTTTTTTTTCCAAATGCATTAAAAAATTGGGTAATATGTGTTTTAATTTTCCAGTATATTTTACCCTAATTCATCAAAGAAAGAGTTTTAATACCCATTAGGCAAAAACTATCACTGAATAGTAACCAAGACACATTCGTATGCAAATGGAAGCTAATTTTGCTGATTGAAGTTAAGAACCTCAACTAGTCAACAACATAGCATATTTTTTCGAAATATTAAACTATCTACCAACATATGAACATATCAAGCCCTAGGAAATCGACATATAAGCAGGGAGCAAGTTGACGTTAGAAAGGAAGCTCAGTGGTTCCAAGACGGTCCCAAACATCCGCTACTCGAAAAAAGAAATACTACTCAATCAAGCTAAGCCAAGTATATCCAACTATTTGCCATGTACACTGCCGGAAAACTGTTTGAGCTCCAAATACCAGGCTTCATCGTCGGCCAGTGCTGCCAACTCTTGGCTTCCCTTTAACCTCTGTCTCCTATAATATTGAAAGGAGAATTATAACTAAAGAGATTTACAGAAGCTAAAGCCTCCAAATTGTGAACTCGGACAGAAACATTTTAATAGGTGATTAGACTAAACCATACCTGTGGTAAGTGTAAATATATGTAAGACTTGGCTGTTGCTGGGTTATGGTTCTCAGCACCTTTACTCCAGTCGTAACATGACTACAATAGGAATCAAAGAGACTCAGTGAATACTACTAATCGTAGGGGAAGAAGATGAACGCAAACTAATAAATTTAACATGAATTGGAATTTTGAGACTGTAAACCTATTAAGGACATACCGAGTATGCAAATATAGATCCATCACTGTTGAATGCACTACAAGTTATTGGTTGACTGCATCTTGACATTGCCTAAAAATGCATAGTGCTATTAATGACCAGTAATATATGTGAGTAAAACAACATCAAAAACAATGACCAAGCGCAAAGTATTCCTAGATACCTTCAGTCTCTGTTTACTGTCTTTGTCCCAGAAATTAAAACCACCATCAGATCCTGCAGTTGCAAAGGTACCATGGACCTGGATAAAAGCATAAATTTCTCAGGTTAGGCAACAGAATGTATTTCAGACAGATGCTTATTATTTAGAGCAGTTAATATCATTTGCTAGCCCTACAAGTCTACGACTCAAAACATAGTTACATACACCATCATCTATGTTAGACAGACTCTCATATCTCGTCAAGTACCTAAGTCCAATCCTTGACACTTTGACAAGAATATGGATACATGTAACTTAATAATAAACCAAAATTCAATCATTTATAACAAGATAGCCGAACAAGACAATTGGAAGGTTGGACATAAACATATTTTTGAGAGAGAGAGAGAGAGATTTCTGTAGGCATGCAGTTGGGAGATAAGCTTAAAAACCAACTAAATCTTTAATGATAAAGCCCTACAGCTAGCCATTTACCAACAAGTTGAGAAGATAAAGGCAATGGGTTTATTTAAAAAGTAAGGCAGTTATGTTATGAAATGCATAAACTACAGGACAGAAAATCAAAGAATGCAACTTACAGGGTGGAAGTTCAAAGAGTTGACAGAATAAATCTCATTGCCCTCTCTGTGACATTTGAAAGTGAAGTTCTTGGATTGTTGTGCATCATCGAGGTGATGAACTCCTACTCGTCCCTCAATTGATCCAACCTGGATATTTAGATGATGAAATTCAACAGATATCAGAATAGCTAGTATAGCATTGAAAAGACAGATGGAATCACAAGAAAAAAGGTATTATAAGTAAAATGACGAGAATCACTAAACTTACAAGTCTGGAACAAGAAATGAGTAACAGAAAAAAGAAAAGGTTTATAATAATCAAACAGAAGCAGAACCTTCAGTGATTGAATTCTGATAGCTAAAGGAAGATATGACAACTAACAAGCCTATAGACACAAGAATGAAGTAAATCCTTCAATACAGACAAATGATAGAAGCAGAAAAGCTAAACTTGATTCACTAAACATTCCTCAAACAGCAATCTTTTGCGAACATACAACAGAGTGATGTACATACTTCTATAATTTATTATGATTGATAGCGTTGAAATTCATAAATGAGACCACATTCATAAATGAAGTCCTGTGAGAATGGTTTTGTCAAACATGAACTTGGATAGAAAGCACTTGACCCATTAGCATTTCCAAAATTAAAAAATGCAAAATTTCAGTACTAGTCAGAACATTTCAATAGTTTGTCTACATTTAGAAATTACAGAGCTAAAACATTCCGTAGGTGAAGATGCAAAGAAGGTAAGCCTCTTATCTTAAGAGCTACGACTTCTCAGTAGCATGTAATTTATAATTTCCCAATTAAGGTAAGCATCTATCTTGGTATCAAGCATTTTGCTAATTAGCATAATCAACTGTGCTTCAGACAAGAAATAAGCATTGAATATCAAAAGGAGGATCATAAAGTTTAATAGATTTGCCAATTACTATAGTCTATAGGCATACTTCGAGTTTATTGTAAATTTGTAATCAAAAGATTCAAAACTACCCACAGGAGACAAGGTTGCATCATTCTACCTACAAGAAAACAAGTTGAGTTAATTATTACCAGGAATCCTTGTTTATCAGGAAAAGCAGCAAGACACCTTGTCTGGTATTTCAGCGGTGACATTATCCTTTTGAATTCAGCCTGTCAATGGGAGATACAGATGAATGTAAAATTAAACTGATTGCAGCAAATAATTGATACACAAAAAATGTCATCTCAAAAAAAGAATTTGTAGAGTTGAGCAACTGCAACAAATCAATGGATTGAACAGGTGAAACTAAGATTTTTAAGGATTTAATTTGATATAGCCCCAGTTTGGCCAGGTGCATTAAGAATCTACCAAAAAAAAACCCAGAATTCTCTAACAAAATAGTAACGTTAGTGCAAACTGCATAAATAGTTTGCCACCACTGCATAAAGAAGAAATGGTAACACATGGCTTGAACATTGTTTTCATCCACCAAACTGAGATCCATTTACCATCAATCCGGATGAGCAAATAATATGAACCAGGATACCAAATAATATGTTTACATCATAGCGAGGAGTGATTTATGATTGTTTTTCAATTACAGACTCAAGAATACCTTTCTCCCCCAATGTTATGGAAACAGGGAGTGTAAATGTGGCACAAACAGAAATCCATTATTATGTCAATTACATTTTATTCCTTTGTTCTCAAGAAAGTGGGATCTTGAAGAAACACAATTAAAAAAAAGTTTTATGTTGTACCACACACATGTTCACAAAGTAAGTTTACGGACTCAAGGCCAACTTTCATACACAGGGACTAGCAATATTTTACAGTTCTAGTACTTCAAATTTTCTAACCACTAAATAAAAGAAATTAGTGAGTAAATTGAAGTTTGATGAAGTAAAACAGCTAATACGGACAGGATAAAAAGATTGTAAAGAACAGAAATGCTAGTCTCAAAAGATAAGTCACCTGAGGGTTCTGCAAATTGAACACTACGAGATTTCTATCCGCTGTTCCAACAACCAAAAGAGGATGCCGCGCAGTTAAAGAATAGCAACGCTCTGGGAGTTGTTGGGTATGGACGGGAGTTTGCTGCCTTAAATCCCAGTACCTGAAAATAAGCTGTTCAGTTGATAATCTTAAAATAATTGCAATGAAACAGAAGATACTCTTCTGTTATCATCTTTCAGTTTGCAATATGATTGTCATGAGGTAGTTGAAAACAGAGTTTCCATTCAGCAATTTAAATAGTGCCAAAGCTACAAGTTCAAAGGTGAAAACACAAACATTATATTGAAGTCTTAGCTTCATCAAGCTCAAAGAAAACTATGTCCATCAATGAAGTCATTTCTCAATTTAGCTATGACTAATTCATGTACTCTAGATATAATCCCATGCTTGTTGAAATAACTCGTGCTAATGGATTATGCATGCAAAGTTAATCCATGTCAAAGCAAAAGTAATAAGTTTAAAGGTCTGGATAGCAGCAATAAAAGAGAAAAAAGAACAAACCCATTCAGTTCTCACCTAAGCGTTTTATCCCAGCTCCCAGTAACAAGAACATTCATCTCAGGAATCCAGGCCATCTCTCTAATTGGAGCATCATGCATAGCCACAGTAATTGGTTGCCCACCAGACAACAAAGGCCACATCTTCACCTGTTTGTCACAGCCTCCTGAGAAGACAGTTGTTCCATCATCCTTCCAAGCCGAGCACAACACCTACAACAAAGTTCATTGGTTTATTGACATCCCATTCACAAGGGCAACTAACAGACATTACTATCTTATTCCATGTTTAAGTTTGTAGAATTAATGAATTATTACAGGCTGATCATGAGATATGGCTGCCTTTGGTGTACTATTGACATTTGCTCCGCTTTGCATTATCTCCCAACAACGCACCTACAAATCATATAAACCATCAAATGCAGGAAAACATGTTAACGACAGCTTCAAGTCAAAATGCTCTATTATACTTTGTGTAAGTAACAATGCACCCAACACAAGATGACTAATAAATAGTCAAATACTTAACAAGCCAATTTTGTAACATTTTACAATTAAAACATGTTAAAAGATATACTTTCTCATATGTTACTAACCCCCTTCAGCAAAGTGGCCATTTCAAACCCAAATGTTCTTTTCACTTTCACTTTGTTATCATGTTTTAGTCACGGCATTCTTCCACCCTCTATTGTGGAAATCATGGAAATGAAACCATAGTTGATCTAGCTTTCTAAGTGACAAGCCAAACAATTTAGTCACAAACTAGTTACTGTTCTAATATACTCCGTAAGTTAAGCTACACCTGTTAATCTAACAAACTAAAAAAAAAAAAAATGCCTGTAAAGGTATACTATGTAACGAAATTCATTACCAATAGCTTGGTTTTTTTTTTTGGTGCAAAAGAGGGGCTAGGCCCCAGTTACCAGTTTTGTTAATATTATGCACAACCTTATTAAGTAATAATAGACTTAATAAAGTTGTTAAAGCTTAGAATTAGCATCACTATACAAGACAAAAAACAAACAAGCTAATTATGTTTGCATAACCAAAAACCAATGTTTACCGATTAATACTACATTAACATTGTCCATTACCACAATCGAGTGTGTAAATACAGCAACCCAATAAAAGAATGCAACACTATTGTATAGAAGAAACAAAGCACACCACAAAATCATAGGACAATTATATAGCAATAATGGAAAAATGGAAAAATGTAAAAATAATTTAAAGAAGACCAACCTGATTATCCCATGAAGTAACTATAAGATGATTGGCCTTGGGACTGAAATTAAGGCTAGAAATTGAATCAGCTGGTGGTTGAGGTACCTGGGAGTTCATAAATTAACCCAATTTTTCATCATCAATTCATTATTCATCCAAAAATTACTACTACATTGTAGTTATTTGCTTGTATTTTCATAGATAATCAATAAAAACAATCTACATTAGGGTTTATACCTTAAATTAAAAGATCAGTAATATAATAAAATAAAATTGAAAACTTACCTCATATGATTTGTTGGGATTTGGGTTTTGACCCAAATTCGTAAGAGATGTAAAATTCGACATTAGAACTGAAAATAAAGCCAATCAAAAATAAAATTAAAAGGGGTTCATCAAAATTAATCAAATCAAACTAAAACATCGACAATAAAAGAAAAACATTATGGAAAAAGCTGATTACCCAAATATAAAATCAACAATTTTATGAAGAGAGAACAAAAGGGGTAGAAGAATTATTGAAAATCACGCAGAAAATGAGAGTTGCGGGTATTTAAATGGAAAGAGATTGCAATGTTAGCGTTAAATGAACGCAGTTGAGAGTTCGATCGTTAAAAAACGCAGTAGAGAAAGTGTAAGAGACTACCTTCAAAATGCCTAGTAACCTAGCCGCTTCCCCCCCCCCCCCCCCCCCCCTTTTTGGCTCCTCCTCAGTACTTTAAGGTCCTGTTTGGTAATGTAATGATAACTTATTCAAAAATTGAAAGATGGAGTCTCTACTTTTTAATTTGACTAATCGATTAAATTAGCTAATTGGACTAGCTTTCGATTAAATAATTTTAGGGTTATTTACTGGTCTATGATCGGACATGATCGAATCCGAAGATCAGAAATTTAAAATTCAAGATTCGGAGTCCATGATTCGACCAATATAACCGGTCTAAAATCCAAACTAAATTGGTTTTTGATTTTCTCTATATTACTCGGATTAATAATTTTCATTACATCTATATTACTCCGTATGAAAAAGAAAAAATAAATATATCCTACTTCATCCATTTCCCCCCTTTGCATCCACTCTTAAGAACTTTTGAAAACAAAGGTATTACATTGTACTTATTTGCTACCTTTCTTATAACTAGGGTAGTTAATGCGCATCATAAGACTTGTAACTAGTCATGTCCAAGAAGTTCTTTCTATTTGGCGTTGTATTATAACTTTAGTTGTTAGTAGCGTTAATAAGGGAAAATATGTAAACATATATTTTAAGGGTATAAATGTCCATGTACTATTTTTAAGAGTTAAAAAAAACAATTGACATTAATTAGGACAAATATGTAAATAAACATTTTAGGGAAATAATCGTCTCAACATTATTTATAAAAGTATGACCGTACTTTTAAAAGAGGTAAATACATAAATAAATATGTTTAAAGACATAATCGTCTCAACACTATTCTTACTCGAGTGCATATAGGCGCATAGGGCCATGTGTTTCACAAGCACATAGAAGGGCATTTTGGGATTTTTTTTTTCTCTCCCTCAATGGTACAGCAATACATTTAATGTACCATTATGCATGTAATAGTACTTTTTGCCACCAAATTTTGCACCACCATTTTTTCTCGTGTTTCCATTATTTACATAGATGTCATCCTATTTATTTTATTGGCACATATGCCCTATGGGCCAATACTTCTCCATTCTTACTCATATTTATTTTTAGTAGGAATATGATCAACATCCAACATGGGCTTAAAAAAGAAAGAGAAAATGCAAATCCCATCAATTAACTATCCTTCTTCATAGCTTTCTCTCTACTAACATTTTCTCACCCCCACTGTTCCTCACCGCCGTTGCCAACTTGCCGGTGAACTGGGTTTGATACTTTTCATTGATTCCCATCGTACTTGCCTTTTCTAAGTATGAGTTGGCTAGTAAATTGTGGTGTTTTAATTATTGTACTATGTTTTATGGAGGCTTTTTCCACGTTTCGATCTTTAGTATTTGCTTCACTCTCAATCTTGCTGCTTGTGCTTTGAAGCTTCTTGATTATACTAGTGTTGTTAAGGTCTTAACTTTGTACTAGATTTGATTCAAGTCATAACAAGGCGCTTTATAGGAGGACGTTTGCTGATAAAGAATTGGGCAATCTACGTTTAGCTAGGAATTATTTGGTTAAGGCTGCTAAGGGTGATCCGAAAAATAAAGTGTTAACAAAATTGCAATGTGTTGAGGGCTTGTTATAGTGTTAATTGGATGTTTCTTTGTTCTATCTGAAGCTGAAAGGTAAGGTGGTTCAGTCCGTTACTCAAGTCGAATCAACTTCCCAAGTCCCCAATGATTTTGAAGGAAGTTATGAGTTACTTTATTCTGGTTTGCTCTGTCAAGGAGGATTGTAGTGTTATAGGGTCAGTAGATGAGATTGCTCATGTACTGATTTTAATTGCGGTATTTCAAGTTCAGCTGTATTCTCAAAGCAAGTATTCTTGCCCGTTTCAGTTGGTATGCTAAGGAATACGAAACGCCAAGTCCCATCAGATTCAGTTAGTGTTGATATGGAATGTCAATTAAAGTTGGATTCTGTCAATAATGTACTACAACCTAACTTGCAAAATGTATACTAAATTAAAACAAATGAACCGTTTATAATGGCAAAAAATATATATTTAATTCTTTATAAATAATACGAAGTACTTCTTTCATCCCAAAATATTAGTATGAGTATTGATAAAATCCTAGGGGTATTGGAGGCAGTAAACAGGTTTTGTTAAGTGGTTAGTGATTAGTGGTAACATGCACTAACATCAGACTAATTACTTGCTTATCTACTGTACTTCGGACCAAAAGCAAAAAATGCCATTTACAATGATCGTAGCGTTATACCTATACAAAACCCACTCAAATCTGAACAAGATCGAGCCACAAAAAATAAGAAAGCAAAACAAAATGAGAAACTTTACAACAAACCTATACACAAACTTCAAGGTCCTTTAGAGAAACCAAAAGACTCTTCTATAGTTTCTTATTATTGGTATAGGTCCTGCCCCCCATTTGATGTAGACGGAGATGACCTTGTTATGGAAGATTGTGATGGCCCTGATGGGGGTGCTGTTAGGGCATATGTCATTCTCGAAGAATCGCTTTCAATTAGGCCAGCAACACCAGCAGCAGCAGATTGGGCATTCGAAGGAAGAAAGAGGTCATGCCTTTGATCCTTGTAGGCATTCCATACCTGCAAAAAGAAGTGAAACACCCAATTTTTAGATAACCAAACACTGAAACTAGAGGGATAACCATTTCAGTCTCGGACTCTCAGAAGAGGTAATCTATTATATGGTCTATACACTATAAGGCAAAAATCACCTGAAAGAATATAACAAAAAAATGTACAGTTTTTTGTTTTACCTAAAATCCCCACCAATTTCTTCAAGTTAATGCATCTCCATACAATTATACTCCCTCTGCCCAAGATTAGCTGACACATTTTCTTATAAACTCTCTATTTAGTTGACATAGTTCTATTTCTTTCAATAAATGACATGAATCCACTATCCACTTAACTATAATAGAAAAAACCCACTACCCACTAATTATAATAAAAAAAAAAAAAAAATACCCTACTACCATATAAAAAAATAAATAAAAAGAAATTAATTAACTTTGCCTATGACTGTGTCGATCTAAATTTGCACACACAAAAAAAAAAAAAAAAAAAAAAAAAACTGTGTCGAACTAAATAGGGATATGGAAGTACTAATTACCGGTTTACATAATACACATTCGAAAATATTGAAAAATTAAGGAAGTTTTTACTTTATTAAGAACAGTAACCTGATTTACTAATCAACCCCACTCACCCCCTCAAAACCAATGGACTGCAATCCAAAAACAGTGAAATGGTCATATGAGTGGTACCATTCTGGATTAAACTTACCAAACTAGGTATCAAATCGCGTCGCGTTAGCATACCTGATCTTGCATTGTGAATTGGGTCATTAATTCAAAATTAAAATTTATTTTCAATGTACATGTGATTTAGTAAGACCTCATTCGTAAGAAATCTCAACTCTCCTAAACACATCGACTTGATTAATGAAACATTAGAGTTTGGAGATGTAAGCGAGGCACTTTTTAGTCTTTTAAAAATATGCTTGCATTCAAAGCTTAAAAAGGGAAGAAAATGCCAGAATTTAACATAAGGTACTTCACAAAAAAAAAAAAAAAAAATAAAAAAAAAAAAAAAATCAGGTGTTTTCTTACAAAAACGTGGTTTTGACAACAATTTTTAATTATTTTTTGTTTAAAAACACGATTTGGTCAGGCCGTCAGGTATTACCCATGTTTTGTTACATTTATCCGATTAAGCATTCAGATTCAGGTCATCCACCTCCATTAAGGCAGCAAGACTAACCCTAGCTGGAGTGTGAATTAGGGAGCTGGCTAGCCATTAACTCATTGCACCAGGTGCCTTAATTGGCTTCCTTCTCTAAAAAATGAAAAGAGCAGTGATAGTAGAAAAAGAAGCCATTCATTATTTTCTTCTATTATGTTGCTGTCAGATAATCTTATATTCACACTTTTCACTTCTCCGTGTAGTAAAATTTTGCGACATGCCACATCCCTCACCCAAAAAGAAAACAGTGACACCTAGGAAAAGTGAACTTACATCAGAGGCATCCAGTATCTCACGCACACTACTGCAATGGGCTCCTTCTGTTGCAAATGCATGCAACACCTGGATAAGCAGCATAAAAAATATATTAGATGATTACATATAGGCAGAAAATGTTCAAAAGTTGTGTAGCACATCTGCTGATAAGGATTAATATTTCACATGTCACTAGAACTAGTTACTAGGGATGTGGCAAAGGGTAACAATGATCCAAAACAATTAGTGAAGTTAAACTTGGGCTTAGAAAAAAGCTCCTTAAAAATTTATTTTAACAGATGAACCAAGATTCAACAAGTATATATTCTTGTTCAGCAAATAAGATTGAATCCTTGAACACTAACATAGGGATACACATATATGCATATATATGAATTGTTTGTTATTATATTCGAGAATGACAAATTCATTTATTTTAAAAACAAGAATGACCACTTATTTTTGTTTAGAGAGATAGCTTGAAGCTATTTTAGTTTTCATTGAATAATTTAAAGTATTATTTTTACAAAACGAGTTCAGTTATTATTATTATTTTTTACAGGTAATGTACACGGGGAGCCCCCTCCTATCACAGGAGGGGGGGATGAGGTCCGAACCCCCGTCACACGGGGGGAGATGGAGGGACTAACCATCCCTCCATCTTTATTATTGTCATGTTATTTAAGATACTATATGTTAAGGTTAAACTTGCGTTAAGAGTGAAGAGAATCAAGCTTATATAAGTTACTATGATATAATTAAACAAGCTATAAGAGATCAATCTTGCTTATGAATTTAATTTAGAAAAAGAGCAGCCTCATTAGAGCTGAGTTTAAATGATACTAATGCTGTGCTCAAGCACACTAATTACAACATAAACTGAGTTTGAAAACATGTTTTAGCTGCTTATTTGAAGGATCAAAGTTGAACTTTAAATCAAACTTGATGATGAACTCGATCGTGAACATGAACATGGGAACACTAAGCTCAGTACACACTGAGATGTAATCTTGGTCACATGCAACATTTCTCTAACATTATTAAAATATTAAGCCTAACTAAAGCACCTAAGAATTCATGACAAGTAGATAGTGTGGAATGTGGAGTGCGTAGGATTAAAACGAGAATTTTCACTCATTCAGTTTTATAAGATTGGTTATTGGGTCAACAGGCTGATATGTATTTATGAGTTGAGCTCAAAATAAATTATGCTTGAGATGAACTAACAGTATAGAGTAACCACAACCTCAACAGCAAGCACACGGCCAATTGATGCTTCAGATTCGTTCCACTTCATCTGTGAGCTAAATCCATTCCTTCCACCTGCTCGCCAGTCAAGCAGACCAAGAAGAACATCGACAAGCCCAACCCTAGACAAATCACGAACCAATTATGAGAATAGTTATCGACACTTGGTTGTCCAGAAGAAAAGAAAATCCAAAGACACTGGCAAATATAACATGTCAGTGAATTCACCAAAGTGAAGCATATAATAAGTTTTTGGCATTTTTTTAATGAACATAAGTAAGAAGATAAATGTGGAAAGCAACTCTGAGTCCTTGTGAATTACCCAACTCTTAATTGAGTTGCGAACAAAAGCAACTCTTGATTGTGAACAAAAGTAAGAAGATAAATGTGGAAAGCAACTCCGAGTCCTTGTGAATTACCCAACTCTTAATTGAGTGGCTTCTCATTAATTATCTTTGTCAACCATCTAAAAGTCAAAACTTCAAAGGATATTGCATAATTTGTATTCAGGAAGATAGCAAAAACTTGTTTCCATACTTTCCAAGGGAGCAGGGATACGAAGGCAAATTGTAAAAAAGTTAACTACACTCATATTTACTCCCTCCGTTCCTTAAAAAATGCATCACTTGTATGGGCACATAATTCTAGGAGAACTTTTGGACAATACCATTAGATTGTGAAAGTAGGGGAAGAGGGTGAATAATTTATTCTTATAAAAGGGACTTTCATATCTATTAAATGATAGAAAACCAATAAGAATCAACAACAAAAACAACAAAACAAAAAAGAGTGAGACCATATCTTACGAAAGAGACAATAATAACTACTATAGAAAAAAAAAAACCCATTTATAAAAGTCATGCATTCACATGGGAATGGCTAAATAGGACAAATGATGCGTTTATTTAGGACCAAAAGGAGCAAATCTTATGAATAAACAACCAACTCCTGAAATCCTTTCTGCCTTAGTTCTTAAGGTTTAAGGATTGTTTCAATAGCTTAACAGAAAAGGTTAGATTTATATGGGTGCAGATCCAAAAGTTATGATATAATATTTTAAATAATCTCACAGAGTTACCAATCATTTATCCCTGGGTAGATTGATTAGAAGGAATTCCAGTCAGCAACATTCAAAGTCCATATTACATATAGAGAATTGTACAATTCATACAAAAGTTCTACGACTTTTGTCATCTTCCCTTTTTCTCTTTTATATTCTTGCCTGGAGAGTAGGAGACCAAAGCAATAACCAACACCATCAGTATGGAATCCACCATGCACCAAATCTTAATAGGGACTTAACAATTATTCTTTTGTAAAATTAAGCCATATCACACCAAATCAGGTTTTATCTCCGTTAGCTTACTGCCATATATCTTTAAATCCTTATTAAAAAATTTACAGAGAATAGATAATTGGAAATTAATATGAATGTAATAAGAGCCTGCTTGATAATTTCTTTTATACAAATGAACAAAAAAGATCAAAGACTAGGCATATCAAGAGAGCAAATCAGACAAGTCCAAACCAGACAAAAAAAAAAAAGCATATCAGAACTATATTACGTAATCTAGCTTAAGTGTTTCAGTGGTCATTTCTGAAATTCCTCCAGATCCACTACTTATTCCAGAGTTCTCAAATCCTCCCTTACCCATGGAAAGAGAATAGCAAATTTTATAATGTAGCAAATATTGTTCTATGAGGAAGCAAAGTATACTAAACTAATTATTGGCCAAAAGGAATTCAAACTTCAAAAACTTACTTAAGCCCCTGTGCGACAAGTGCATCCCTGGCACGATTTCCAGCAACCACAACACGTTTAAGAGTCTCAAGGGCTAGTATGCTTCCACCTTGCCATCCAATGGCTTTCATCAAAAGTGGAACAACCTGAAGAAAAGGAGTAGAAAGATAGAACACATGATTATGTATATGAGGTCATTGAGTAGTCAGATGAAAGTGTTTAATCATCATCAGTTAAGACTGACATTGCATAATATATAAAACAGTCCAGAAATGCATAGCTTTAAGACTGACATTGCGATATTTTATATTACCAAACCAGTTAAATCCTGTGCAATGCACGATTTTAACAATAATTTTTTTGCTTATTTGTTCGTAATATGATTAAATGATTATTTTAACCTTTTTTTTTAACTCCATACAAAATTGTGTAGTTAGTCCATTTAGTCATAAAATCTTTTAGGAAAATGTATAATTAGTCTACCCTTCCAAGTCTTTAGCTTGAAAGGGGGAAAAAAAAAAGAAAAAAAAAAGAAGAAGATGATGTCACATATAGTTTTGGTGGGAAATTGTTTTATGAGAAGTCAACACATGTACAATAATGATTTCAGCGGTTGATATTATAGTTACTGTTATAAATAATTCATAATTTCAACTCATAGTCTCAAATACTAAATGGCCGTAAATAAATAAGCAATGTTTACCAAATTACCATTATGTAACATCTTAAACCAAATAAAGCTAATGATACAAACAAAATTAGGCAGAGCCATCCCTCTATTTCTACCATAAGAAAAGAGTTACAGTATATGTACCTCAATACTACCTCTATTTCAGAATTATCTTAACACTTTCCATCTTGGTTTGATACTAAAAAATCAAAACACTTTCACTTTATTTCATTATTGGAAAACCCCTTTTACTACATTACACCTCTTACACATAATATTTTACCATTTCCACTTACACCCCCTTACTTTATACATCTTTTTTTACACCAATTTCTCTCTCTTATTTTAACCACGTTTTTCTTTCACCCACTGACTTACTTTCTAAAAATTTGTGCAAATATTAAATGTTAAGATCAAATGGAAACAAAGGTACCATATAATTTGATAAGAATAAAATTGATTAAAGCTCAGTAAGAAGAAAACTAGGGGAAACACAAAAAATATACAAGTTAACCCAGTTCAGTTGTATCTCTCTAATTGGATGCAGTCTATACGCTCCAATTTCCTTCAAAGTCGAAATTTAAATGCAAAATGGCATTACATAACAAAAATTCATAATATTGTAGATGATGCTCTTTTTCATTATAAAATAGAAAACAGGCTATCATGCAGCTCTAACTTTGGTGTGATGTTATTTGCTCATTTTTGGGAATACAGCAGAGTTTACCTGAGGAGTTCCTGCACTAGTTGCGGCCATAGCCTCAGCACATGTTGTACTTGCTGCAAGTTGATGCAACACACGCAAACAGCTAAGACGAATACGTTCTCTTGGAGTTTGTTTATTGGGCTGTGATGAAGCATCTTCAGTATCATAGCTACCATCCACATCC
This sequence comes from Chenopodium quinoa, assembly GCF_001683475.1. Classification (NCBI taxonomy): domain Eukaryota; kingdom Viridiplantae; phylum Streptophyta; class Magnoliopsida; order Caryophyllales; family Amaranthaceae; genus Chenopodium; species Chenopodium quinoa. Next base: position 2,124,322 of record NW_018745650.1, read on the forward strand.
AAGCTTCCACTTTTAGCATCACTTGAAGCCATTGTCTCTCTCCTTCCTTCATAAGCCATTGCAGCAACGAGTTTTGGCACATACCCAAGGTATCCTACATGATCTGCAAGGGTAGGGTGCACTCGTAGCAGTGATACAAGCGCAGCAGAAAGAAGCAGTGGAAGTTCAGGATCAGAAGCTTGTGTGTCATAATGTGTAGCGGCCACTGATGAAACATACTGGTCAAGGAGTCCTTCTAGGAATCTTTTTGGATTTCTAAGAGGAAACTTCGGATCCTTCAAGAATAATCTCACATATATTCCCGCAACCTGTGACCAATATTGTGAGTTTACTCGCGAATAAAACAAGTAAATAAACTATACAAATTACATAACAAAAACATGATTGCAGACCTGTGGCTCATCTCTCATTTCTTGCTGGTTGGATGCTTGTTCAGGTACATCCCAGTCAATAACAGGGCCCTTCATCTGTTCCTTATACAAATCTGAAGCCATAGTTGCAATTTGTGCAGATAATGAAGCTGCCATAGCTGGGGTCCAGACAAGTTCTGGTGTCTCAGTTGTTTGATCAAGGACATAAACCACAGCTTCACCAGGACCGTCTCTAATTATTGATACCAGACCATCTGGAAAGAATCGTGCCAATGTAATAGCAACACGAGGCCCATGCATGGGCTGGCCAACAAGTCTACCTAACAAAGAGGCTGCAGCCGCTCTCTGCGGCAAAGATATTTCTTCTGTGCAAGGAATTAGGTATTATTAAGAAGGAAATGACGCTTTTGTGAAAACATTAATTTGAAGCCAGTCCAATCTTACCTTGCAAAGGAAGCAAAATTTCGAGAATGTAAACTACTCCACCATGCTTCGCAGCTGCCCATGCAAGTTCTGATGTGCTTGCTAAGGCTGAAAGTACATGAAGAGCACCTTCACGACAGCTCGGAGAAGAATGGAGCATTTGAAGTAGTAGAAGAAGACTAGATCCATCAGCAACCATAGCTTCTAAACAGGGAGCATAAGCAGTCAAGAGAGACAGCACATTCAAGCACAGTTGAGATATTCCAGTAGTGGATGCATCAGAAACCGAAAAGCATTCAAATATAGGTAAAAGCCTTTCCTTGGTTGAAAAAACGGAAGCCAAATTTGGATTACTAGTCAACAAGTTCTGCAACACAATTAATTCAATAAATACAATTTAATAAGGAGCTCACACTAGAATCTTCAGCACAGGAATCTATATACCTTAAGTGAAGTCAACGCAGACTGTAGTTTTTTCAGCACACTTGAATCATCTTCTTTTGAAACCTTTGCATCAGAAACAACAAAAGAATCATCACGACTAGTAGTCAGCTGACCATGTGACTGATCTTCCAATTCATTTTCATATTCAGACTTCGTATTTTTGGAGGTACTTAGATCTTCAGTACTCGGAAGTAAAGTGGTAGGGCTTTGCTCATGTACTATAGAATAGATAAAATCAACAAGGGCAATACAGAAACCTTCTGGTTCACTGATCTCAAAATCTGGTTGATCATTGTAGACCCTTAAGTAAACATTTCCAACACAGAGCTCCTTGGATAGAGAAGTATATGTGAATTCATGTGAATCTTTAAGATCATATGAGCCATCAGGACCTTGTGATGTACGCTGCTCCTCAACAAACTTCAACAGTTCAGACCGTGTTGAAGAATTCCATATAATCTGTACTTGAGAAAAAAATTCTATTAAAATCCTTAAAATAAATATTAATACATAAAATACAATTATAAAGAAAAATTGGGGGTGCAGTGTCCGGGTATTAGAAATCGATAATAAGGCTAGTCTGACATTCTACTGTGAGCCTCTCAACATCCAAAAGCATGTATTCTCTATGCAAGCAGGAGTGAGATGGAGCCCTGGGAAAGACCAGCCTGATCTTAAGGCCAGAAGTTTCAAGACAAACTGGAGATGGGCAGCATTACTATCTATAAGCAAAGTTGAAGAAGTTCTACTGGGAAAATTAGGTAGTTTATCAACAGCTCAGCAACTATGGTAATCAACCTAAAAAGGCTCCTTATATGGGCAACTAAAGGGAGCCAAAGGGCTTGAGTGATTAATAAATGCCAGATTATAAAACTGTTGATATATTTCTACATTAATTCAAATACTGCTGAATCCTGCGGCTCCAGGGATTGCCCTTATATTATTTTTCTTTTACAGGATATATTGGAGTTATAACATTTGAATTTCTTTTAAATTACATCCCCCAAACGGCTTTCCTACTGTGTAGTGCAATGTATAAAAAAGCTCAAGGCGACCAAGGCGTTTCAGCGCCCTAAGGGGCGCCTTTATGCGCCAGAGTGAATCAATCAATCAAAGCCTTAATCCCGTAAGTGGGGTCGGCTACATGAACCAAGAGTGATTATTCCGTAGAGTCGTCCACAAAAATCTTCCTCCTCCATCCCCTACGATCAAATGCCTCATTCTCATGCAAATCCATATGCTTCATATCCTTCCTAACTCCTTCCAACCAAGTCATTTTCGGTCTCCCTCTCCCTCGTTTAACCCTTCCATGGTCCTACTTTTCCACTCTTCGTACCGGTGCACCCTCGGGTCTCCGTCTTACATGCCCAAACCAACATTTACGATTTTCCTTTAGTTTGTCTACAATGCCTGAGACACCCACTTTCTTGCGAATAACCTCATTTCTGAATGTATCTCTTAAAGTGTACCCCGCACATCCATCTTAAGATGCGCATTTCTGTAACCTCTATAGGCGAATATAATATATAATGAAAAAAAATTCTCAAAAAAGCTGTTGTGAGCCTAAAGCTGCGACTTCGTGCACCTCATCAAAATAGCTTAGCCTAAACCAAAAAAAAAGCATGACCTGTAACGCCCTCGCACCTTAGAGCCTAGGTGCACTTTATCAAACACTAGAGCACTGTTAAGTTTCACTATCCTTTGGCTTTTGGATACATTCCACGCCAAGGGACATAGAACCAAAGAATAGAGCTATTAAGAGAATTGAAGGTAAACCAAGTTTGACCACGATGGCAAGGATATAAAAAGGGCATGACATAAATAGGGATTCTGGATTGACATGAATGCCTATGGAGATGACATCTTTGTTAATGTTAACGGAGAGGACACAGAGCAGATTTTTATTATTTCAAAAATAAAAAAAGCATGTAGAGGTGACCTTGAAGCATATTGTTGGTTGCACCTACACAACAGCTTCAATTATTATGGATGCAGAAGGCTCCTTACAATTAAGTTTCCAAAATTTTATCTTAAACTCTGTTTAGCTGTTCTTATTATAATGCAAAGCTACAATAAGACTAAAATGGAATGCTTCTGGATTCTCATTGACATCATTATTGTGACATCTCAATTTATACACATCAAATGGACATTAAATAATAACCACAAATCATAAAATTGTATCTTAGCCTGAGTAAGGAAATATATGCACATGTTTTGGCTTATAAGTTAGTAGTAAGATAGTCATGATGGATAAAGAAAATCGAATCTACCTCTGGGGACTCCAAATTGGAATTTACTTTTGACAATAGTTCTTTTGGTGTTTGTTCCTTCAACATACTAGCCAGCTTAGGGGTTAGCAGAGCCTGAAGGGCAACAACTGTAGCTTCATTATATGGCACTGGAACCACATCTGTACATAGACCACTAAGCCTCGATAGGGCATCAGATGCTCGAGCAGCATGCAAGTTTTTAGCAACTTGAACACTGGCACCAACGCCATGTGTCTCTATCACATCAGATTCTTCTGCCGTAGAATCATACTGAAGCAACAAAGGCAATAGGTACCTGAAAACCACCACATTTAACTAATTAGTCATCATAGGAAGCTACAAACCAGTTCACAACAAAGGTTACCAACAACAGATCTGGCTTTCTGGTTTATATCATGAATCATCCAATAACAATCGGCACAAATTTAGAACCTGATTTCTATTCCATAAGAACTATATAAAATGTCATTCCAACACAGCCTATATTACTAGAGTGAGTAGGCTGCCCTAATACAAACAACCAATCACACAATTACCTTCCTTCCCACCACATTCATCTCCCCATATCTTATGTCTCACCTCTTCTCTTAGGGGCCAATATCACTACTCTTAACTAATAAAAGCAAATATGCACTTCAACCACATACCATAGCACCCCTGCCTTTATCAGTGCATCTTGCAGTTCAGATGAAACAGAAAGATGAGCAATTGTCTGAAGAGCAGCATCAACCGCTCCAGGAGTCAACTCAAGTTCAGTGCAATGTACAATATCCTCAATTAGACCAGATAATTGAAGCATCTCAACCCTAGCAATCTCAAATTGGCTCAAAACAGCAAATGTTTGCATCACATTTGTGACAATAATTGCAGAGGGTTCACTCGCCGCAGTAGTTGGCTGTACAACACACATACAACGAGAAAGAAGAGTTGCAAGAAGCTGTATCCCACCATCCCTCACAAGCTCTTCTCCATTCAAAGAGGAAGATGCACATCTACACAGAAGAAAGCAAAAAAATTATTACAAACAGGAAATACATCAGCTACAATACCTATAAAATACAAAATTCAAACATTATATGAGTAGCTGTATACGTGAGGAAAGTAAGCTCAGAAGCTGCAACGAGAAGTGATGCTCTATCAGATGACAAAAAATTATTATCATCTTTGTCCACAGTGATTGCACTGAGCAACATTGGATATCCAGCATACTTAAACGGTTCTAAAACATGTCCATAACGTCTGTATAAGATACACTGTCCCTTCAATAAAAGCAGCACCCTCCATAGCTGTGGACCTTGCAAACCTTGCATAGAAGCCTACAAAGAGTCACATAAGGTAAACTGATCAAAAGACTGCACAAGCCTTTCATATCACACTTAGTCAAGAAAGCCTTTATAATTTTTTATATGGAGTATGTCATAAAAAAATAATAACATTAAAAAAAAAAAAGAAAAAAGAAAAAAACAATATATACAGTCACTTCACAAGCAAAGAGGCAGTTCTATCTTTGAGAACAAAAGTAAAAAAAGAAGTAAAAGGGGCTTAATATCAAGCCAGGCCTGCAATTAGATTCTTGAATCATCAGATTATGTCCAACCCCTTTAAGTATCATGACTAGCATATAATTTTAATATCATCTACAATTTAAGAAAGTTGAAACTAGATAAGGGCCACCCAAATTCAGCTCAATGCATACTGAGAAAGCATAAATCGCATGGCAAATTTAAAATGGTCATTTTAACTCGTTTATAGAGCATTTAGCTTCAAAAACAATATAATACTGGCAGGCAAGACCTTCTACCAAGTAACCTAGTACATTGTTTATTGAAATGTGTTCATTAATCCTCATAGGTTCAGCAATCTGCTCAGTACAACAGCAACCAGAGCTAAAAGAAAAAAGAAAACAGAAGTAGAGCTCACTTCCAGCAAAACTTTGTGTTTGACAGAGATGTAAATATATTGACACAAAAGAAAATGTTGCAAATTGCTTTTAAAGGTACTCAAAAACCATGAAGAAGTCAGTTGCCAAATTAAAAATCGTGTAGAAGTCAGTTGCCAAATTAAAGGGAGTAAAGAGATGGATGGGTGTAAGAAAAAATTGAATGAAGTAAGGGAGTGTGTGGGAGTTGTGGGAAAAGAGGCATAAGATGGTTAAGGGGTATGCCAATAAGAGAATAAGGCAAAGCAAATAAAATAAAATAAAATAAAATAAAAAAAATAATAATAAAAAAAAAAGAACAGACAAAGGTAGGAATTGAGTAGACATGGTGGAGGGAGTAATGAAATGACCTTCCACTTCTTATAACATACAAAATGGTCTGAGCACAGACTGGAGACAAGAAGGATTTCAAGCAGCAGTCATTTGAGGTCAAAAAGATATGTTAAGGGAAACATAGTTGGATAATCAATTTAGCATTCCCTTCTTAGATAATGATAGCTATTAGCAAGTGAAACTTGTATAATACAATATTTTACATTATTTCAACCTAGAATAATGTTTTACTCTCCAAATGATCAAAAACACTGGCAAAAAGATCCCTATAGTCACAAACCCAACGAAACAATAATACAAGCGTCATATTCAAACGGTCAAACCTTGAAGTTGGAGGCCCGTAAGATTCATCCAACACCCTACAACATTTTCACAATTCCCTTGACTGGATGGCCATATTTGATTTTCACCTTTCCCTCTTTAATCCCCCTCCTCTCCCAGGCTCACAATTTCTTAGGGATTTTACTGCTAATCCAGGCTGAGTTAGACGGCGCAGGGTTCCAGCCCCATAGGGCCTTCTCCTTACCCCCATTCATCCCCCCCCCCCCACCACCACCACCAACAACAACAACAAAAAAAAAAAAACTATTTTAATTTACTTATTCTACTATTTATTTATATAGATGAACAGTCAGCAGAAAATACACAAAAGTGGACGAGGTATGAATTTTTAATCCTTCTTTTATGACTGGTTTATTCTTTATAATAAAAATACTGACAATATCCTACACTCATCTATATTTTACGTATAAAACAGTGCCAAACCCCTGTTGTGAGAAACATTGTGAAGGCAACGGAAGTAATGTAAATGTAGGGAGGGAAAAAATAAAATAAAATAAAATAAAATAAAATAAAATAAAAAAACCCTCCAAAAGAAGTAATGTAAATGTAGGAGGAAAAATAAACCTATTGTAAGACGTGGGACAGAGGAAGTAATCAGTAATATACATGTAAAACCTTGAATGCATTATGTAGATCATACATGTAAAGTTAACAAAGACAAGTAGATAAACGAACATTAAATCAAGAGCTACCTGCAGGCGCTCATAAGCTTTCTGAACTGCAAGAAATATTTCCCGTCCTTCAGGATTTTTGTCAGGATGATATTTGATTGCCAATTTCCTATACTGTCGTTTCAATTTTTCTTCATCAATATTCTCAATTTTCTTGGACAAGCTCCCATTTTCCTCAGAACTTGTTGAGGATTCTTCAGCCGACAAGTCCTCAAAACTTATCTCCAATATCTTGCAAGCTTCTTCCTCAGAAAGATCCATGGGCTTTCGTGTCAGCTCTTCACGCCACATTGCCAATAATGACTGTAGAAACTCAACATGCTCAACGATAGGCCAATTTGGAAATCGTATCTCGTCACACAAATTCCTGAGATAATAACGATGGCACCACATTTCATCCCTTAGTTCAGGATAAGTAACTGGTGGCATAGGAGCATAATCATAAAGTGCATGGCAATGTTGGGACAACTTCTGAGGAAAGTCACCAAGATGCTGCAAAACCTGTTAGAAAACTCCAAGCTTTAGGTATATGAAAAGAAAATATTACACCTCTTGGTGATAATATGCAGATAACCTAAAGCATAATGAAATATGATAATATTTATCAGATTTATCAATGTATAAGTAGTATAAAAATGCAGTTAAAAAAATTAAAATAAATAAATAAATAAAAAACGAGCTAAAGCATAATGAAAAATAATAATATCTGATAAACTTCAGGAGAATTAATCAGATTTATCAATGTATAAGTAGTATAAAAAATGCAGATAAAAGAATACGAGCTCAAGTAATAACCTGTCGAATGAGATTCTCAGCCCTCATTTTGTGTGTCCATATAATCTCTGGAGTATCAGAATCAGAGACCATAGCTGCAGCGAATGCAGCTGGTCCAGAGCGCTCTAATACATATAGCAAGGATTCTGGGAGGAGGCCACCCAAAACACTACGTTTAGCCAATGGCAATGAAGAAGAAACAGCTGCTTCTTCCCCGCCATGAAATGCTTGATGCACATGCGTCATGTGGAAAAGTTGTGAAATGGAATGAAGATTAGACCCAGGGTAGGCAAGGGCAAAATAAAATGCCCCAGTGCTATAAAGCCGTATCATTGCCTTGGGATTTCTTGTAACAACAGCCTTTAGCAATGCAGCAGCAGCTTCCACAATACTCGGTTCTCCAGAGAGCATAGCCTATTTTACCAACAACAGGTAAACATATTTACTGGGGATTCAGTCAGTGAAGTTTAAATTATGAAGGATTTAACTAAAATAATATTATAGTGAAATAACAGTAAAACAGTAAATTATTCACAATAAGGCATCATCAAGCAGTATCATACAAGAAAACACTGAAACATATTATTTATACCAAAATCCTTGACAGGAGAGGAACTTAACTACACCATACGGAAGGTGGAGAAGACACTACGCTATTGTTTTTATAAAACAGATCACAAATTAACTCTCATGGACACCGCAAAGGCAAACCTCTTACATTTAAAGCACTTTTGGGTGACTTTGATGCACTTTTCAACACATGGGCAATTATTACTGAAGGGCTTTGATTAAACAGAATTCTGAACATTTTCCTCAATTTAAACTTATTTTGTTGCCAAGTGAATGGTGGAGGTTCTTATAATTACATATCTAACTGCCAGCATTTCCATGTTTTATCATTTTATGCAGTTAAAACTCTTACAAGTACTAGGTATATGCTTCCTAGTTCCTTCATATACAAATAATAATCACTTCTCCATGTCCAGAAAATAGTCACTCGTCTATAATGTTACCTTCAACAACCTATGATTGCACAGACAAATTATTATCTCTTGAATTTGTAGAAAAGAACAATGTCAAGTAAAGGGTGCTGCATCAGGAATAGTTGCTGCTTCAAACTCATTATGTCCTGGTATGCATCTGTATCACTGTAAACCTCTAAAATGTTGCACAATTAATGAAGATGGATAGCCAGTGAGATTAATGTTAGTATTTCATTATTCATTTTTTAATTTATTAGAGATAGACTGTTTTGCAACCTCAAGAAAAGTCAAAGCAGAACACCATTTTACTGTCATCTATAATGGGGGGGACTTGAACAATTTTGTTGTGCCCCCTTCTGTTATTAACAAGGAGGTCAGAGATGTATACCTTAGATTTTGTCATCACTCACTCCTAGATCATGTTAAAAATTTGACCAGGAGGTGCATAATGCTACAGCCGAAAGCTTATCAAAAAACCACACCCTTCAATCTGACATTAGAACTTCAATAGGATGGAGGACAGTATTTGGTGTTTGGTCAAAACAAGCCAAAGTCTTAACTTTGAGGACAAAATTATTTCAGCTTTAATTGTCGAAACAGGAAGTATATATAGCAGATGGCTAAGTTCAAACTGAAAATTTTCTCACACTTGTTTCTCTTGCCTCTTCTTCATTTTCTTTCTCTTTCTTGCCTCCTTGCTCTCACTCTGTTCATATATGAACTGCATGACTCCAGGTGCAATCTTAAAGCAGAGATATCTTCATACATAAGTATTAAAGCTTATCTTGCACGGTAAATGTTAAATCCCTAATGAGTAATCAACTAAGACTGTATGTTCTGTAATTCGATTAATCAGTGATTGAATTCTATTAAATCACTCAGATTAATTCAAACAGCTGTAGCTGACGCATGCTGATCTACGCCCAAGTAAAAGAAGCCTAATAATAGAGGGCAATCCAGAGCCATTCATTAAAGAATATCACCAAAAAAAATTCAGAATGTGTAGTTGTACTGAGATTCTACATCTATAGCATCTCATACCAAACTTCATGATAGATGCCATTCCATGCAATGTTGATAATATAACTATGTGTCAAGCTCATTCAGAGAGGAAAACAGGTACACAACAAGCAGGACAATTGCATCTGTAGGCTGACAAACATGTATCATACAGATACCAAAATTGACAATAAAGGGGAACCAAACAAGGAAATGATTTGAAAAGTAAGCAAAATAATACCTGAGAAATATGCGGAAGACAACGTAGGCTGGATAAGATACGCTTCACCCTAGGTGTTGGGGTGACTATCTCACCAGCATCATCTAGATCAGACCGGGCGGCAACCATGCTATGCAAAATGGACAATGCAGCCTCCCCAACCTTTTTAAGCATATAGCAAATGGAATAAGAAATTGGCACTAGAAAGTTGAATAAAGAGGCAAACACTTCATGTCTTCTTATAGAGAAGTTCAGATCTAAAATAAGTTTCAGATAATTTCAAACAGAGGCTAAAATTTTCAACTCACAATTTCATCAAGTTAATTTAATGGCTGATAAATTCATATAAGTTTAGGGCTAATAAGTTCTTATAAGTTAAGGGCTAATAGGTTCATACAAACTAAGGGCTAATGCGTTCTTATTAACTAAGGGCTAATAAGTTGTTACAAGTGAAGGATCAAAAAGTTCAAAATAAGGTTGAAAAAGTTCAGATCAGGGTATTGTTAAAAGAACATAAACTTATTTTCCTTACAGTAATCCTTGGAAAATTATTTTACAGGCACATTGAAAAAATTCAGATCAGGGTATTGATTAGAAAGAGAACATAAGCTTAATACCATTACACTATTTCTTGGAAAATTATTTTACCGGCATCCTGGCTTTTATATTCCTCAATTAAATATATATATATATATATATATATATATATATATGAGGATTGCATGGTATTCATAAATATGGTTATATGATAGCAAATTTTAACACCCTTTTCCCCTACGCCTCTTCGGATTGTCACCAGCACAATCCTCTTGTGGTTTCAACTTTAGGAGGTATCCATAGGTAAGAGAGTGGAGAGAACTTATCTACCTTTTTGACCATTCTTGAATCCTTTTGCCAGATTACCAATCATCGGGATAATAGATGACTTTTCAGATCTAGTTACATGCCAGATTTTTAACCTCTTTATTTACCTTTAAGGGGCTGCCTGGAATGGGTGTAATGAGAGGGGGAAAAAATACATGAGTAATAATTCTGGATTTTTTAAAGTTTGAATCTAGGGTAATTAATTAGTGGGATAACCTATTCCCCTAAAAAGGGGGTTAAATATACCCACCTGCCCCTAGCGTAACTATTTCCCTTGTAAAAAAACACTCTCCACTGCTATACTGTATCTTCCTTCTCCCCTGCTATATACTATCTCCATCAACCCCATATCCCTCCACCCAATTGAAGATGTTGGCCGCCATTATAGCCGCCCGATGGAAGCTGCTAGCCGCCACCATGGCTCATCAATTCCAGCGAATTACGAACAAGTACCTTGAATCAGAGCCATTGGTTGAAGAGATAGTTGAACAAAAGGTTAGGGCTTTTGATCCTTTAAGTGAGGTGATGCTCGTGGTGGTCTCAAATTTATCAACGACATGGTGGTTGCCGCCGATTTCCATGAAGTGGTGGTTTATTACCCCAAGATTGTTGCCAAACCTTAGAAAATGAATTATTACTCTCTAAATCAATACTCTAGTAGAATCTACCCGATTAGATATTACCCCCTTCATAATTTCTGGAATTCCAGGCATGCCCTAAGAAGGCTAAGGTTCCCCAAGCAGGTGAAAACAGTATTGTGCAATACTAGTATGAAAAACCTATGAAAACGTGTATGTGTAAAGTGTTTTTTTAGGGAAGAGATGAAGCACTGCTCGTTCTGGTGTAGCTATAATGCACTTCTGGCATAACTATAGCTGGGTACTTGGGTTGTTATTCTAACGTAATACAGGACTAAAGGCTTTTTTTTTTCTTCAGATTCTTTGCTTTCGATTGGTTTATATCCTCTGATACGAGCATAAAGCCATGACTGTATTAGAGAAGACAAGGCCTAGCAAACAGAAAAGTAGATCTTCCAACCTATCTAAATTCAGAAATAATCTGAGAATCTGGATGGAAAAGACTAGCTGTTTGAACCATAAGTGAGCAAAAACTAAAATGGAGCAGCCTTGTAGGAGAAAGGAATATATAAGACAGCCAAAAAAGAAATTACAAAAGAATCAATGGAAAGGTTTACAACACATTAACATTCGGAATACACCTACCTGTGTAGGAGTGAGAACTGGCACTCGAACAGCCAGCGCCCACCGAAGCTCACGAATATCACGCAACTTTTTCCAATCTGTCATTCCTGATGCCTGACATTTTGTTGTCCAGTCGATTTCATTCTTTGACCACAACCTTCTAATAGCATCCTTCTCCATTGGCCCAACTTGAACACCAACCTTGTCAATGAGCGTCCATTCTTTCATGGGCTCCATAAAAGCAGTTGCAGCAATAAGGTTAGATTGCAGCGGAATGGTAGTTCTTTCAGAAGTTTCATGAACCACTGTCAGTAAATCTACAGCTAATACACATCCTCCAACCAAGACACAGGCCTCAATATTTGACAAAGCCTTCATCAACACCTGAACAAAGTAGAATTAAACATGTTACACCATCACCACCCCTCTTCAAAAAATATTATGATAATAAAGAAAAAAAAAATTGTAACAATCAAAAGAAATATAAAGTGATAAAAACGCAGCAGCACAATCAAACATGTAAATCATTAAAAAGATTCAAATATTCTACATTGGCAAGAGAGAAATGAAATTATAATAAAAAATAACTGAGCCCTTGACCTTATAATTCTAGAGTATAATAGAAGGGTGCAGCGTTCCTCAAATTTTTCTTAGGTTTGTTTCTTCCCAAGCAACACAACATTATAGGAAGTAAGAAATCTGCTTTCACTTGATTGGATATGCAAGAAGGTACACCAAAAAATAGATACATTATAGAAGTCTTTCAAGCATAAACAAAGAAGGATTTCAAAGATAGCAAGTAGGTAAAAAACTGCATGACATTTAGCACAGCCAAATACCAAACAAACTCCAACAACATACTGCACGTAGATGGAGAATTTTATTTTTATTTTTTTACACTCCCAAACTTTTAAGGGGTTCTTTATTTTAATCATTATGCAATTACTTATCAAGTCATACGTTATTTTTGCCTCACAAGACAAAAGCTTAAGAAAAGTAATAATCATATCCCTCGGAACACTCAATAATAAATAAATTAGAGGATGTAGGCCATAACCAAAACAACAAAACCAAAGCTTCAATCCCAAAAAGATGGGGTCAGCTATATATACACGATTCAATATCATCCATAAAGATTCTCTTACTCTATTCGCTTCTACCTAATGTAGCATGCCCTAGCAAACTCCCTTTATTCACATCATTATAAGCTCCCTCTATAAAAGTCATCTTTGGCTTCACACGAGCTAATATTATTTTAAATCTCCATCATCAAAACCCCCCACCATCCATGGTATAAAGCCTTGGTCACATAACTGCATCATGAGTTCATCACCACCTTGTTTACAAGGTTTTGAACTGTGACAGCAATATTAACCCACAACACCCACAAACCATACACATTGCCCACAAAAGTAGTTCTCTTACAGTTGCATCTGACGTTTAAAACATGACCAAACGTAGCCGATTTTAAGCAGTTGTATCCTAACTTTAGCAACTCACACATCCATCCCAGCATCTACAACAATTCATCTTCATAATATGATCCCTCTAAAATTCTCAATCATAAGATATCATCTGTCAGATTGTCGTCCCACTTAATTCTCTTTGAAACCTTAAACGCACAATACAGTTCCACAATGCTCTCCATTAAAGCATTCTTCTATGAGTTACACATTAGTAAATATCTTTACTTCTTTGTAAATATCATACAAGGAACTCCTTACCATCTAATGTCACAACATCCTTGCTCCTCCCCCTCCCAATAATAAAATTGCACAACATCCTAAGCCCTCGAGGTTCTAATTTTTCTTTCAACTTAAGTACTTAATATTAATCCAATCATGTTCCTACATTCAAAATTGTAGTAAAGAAGAAAGGACTTACAGGAATCGTGGGGAACCCACCATTATAGAGAAATCCTCCATAACCTGGCATACCCTACTTCGTCATAGATCACCAAAGCACATCTCTCGACACCTTGCTTCTGCATTCTTTGGATCAATGAAGACCATGAGCAAGTCCTTTTTTATAATAAGCCATTAATTGTCTCAGAAGATGAATGGCTTCTATGTTAAATTGTCTCGAAATAAACCAAAATTGATGCTCAAAATAATAATACATTTCCTCCGTCTATGCTCAATCACATGCTCTTCACAATTTCATGGTTTGACTCACAAGCTTTATCCTTGAACAGTCTTGTGCATATCCTTCGTTTTTATAAACAAATAACAAAGTAATTTTTCCTCTTATATCTTGGTTGTCTCCAATTCTATTTAATACATCCACTAACCGTTCAATACCAACCTATATTAAGCGTCTTTGAGCCTCAATTAGAATAATATCTAGCCTAATTGCTATCCTCATTTTCATCAACTCAATGATTCCTCTACCTTTATTTTCTAAATCCTTCACCTCCATCCATCCTAAAAGTTAGTATCTTGAAGAAGAATATGTTACTTGTTCACCATATAGAGGTCCTTAGCCATTACTTGTCACATCCTAGGCTCCTAGCTATCCAATAAATATCTAATTCACCATCCTCAAAGGCTAGTTTGTCATATGAATCCTAATATATTTTCACTTAGCCTCTAAAACAAATTCTCTCACTATCTTTCTGACACCTTAAAATTCGAAATAGTTATTTCAGCTCTACATTTTCCAACAGCTAATAAAGCAATTACATTCTCTATTCTACTGAATTGTTGCTTTTACATCTTTATTCCACCATTTTGTGTCCTAGTACACTGGTGGTTTACTGTTCAATTGTCCAAGAAGCTCCATTGCTACTCTACAAATACAATCATGTATCAGAGTAGTTGCACTTTACCCTAGTACTTCCTTTGTTCAAAAAGAAAATGCAATAATTTGACTAGCACGATTTCAATGTTTAACATTAAATACATAAATATTCAATTAGTTTTTAATAAAAAAAAAGTTATGTTATGAAAATTTACGAAAAAAACTAATTCAATAACATTTTAATTGATAGCATTTACTTTCTAAAAATTAGTAAGAAATATGTAGTTAAAGTTTGCATATTAGTGCAAAATTATGTTCTAATTTGCACAATTAATACAGCTCTATCTACCATTCTTTCCAAAACAAAGTTGATTTGAGTTGCATTTGTTCCACTTCAACATGCCACCAAATGGATAGGACAAAAGATTTCAAAGACATAAAATACATGCTCATCACATTGCTTTTTAGATGTTATGCAAGAAAAGACCATACACAAAGACTAATACTTTGTATATCTTTAGACTGTCAGATGATCAACATAACAATAGATAACTAACAGTTGAAAATCAATGAAAAATTAATGGACTAATATGTTGCCATAATATGAAAAGCACGCGTAGCTCATTAGACAAGGGGAGTATAAGCAAGACAGTTATCATTTTATCAACCTGCAACACAGAGAGAATTAGAAAATGCATAAAACAGCGCAGAAGGTAAACTAGACATCTAACAGAGGGTAAGGCATTAGATCATCCTCTGAATCTGTAAAATAATAGCATATAGAGATATGAACATTGAAAAACAAGCTACAAACCATACTTTGGGGCAAGATTCCCTTTTCCACAAACATATACTATATCATAATTGCACCATTTACACATTTTTAACACATGTATTTCAAGTAAAGATTTATTGTGATATACCACTACAAAACAGAAACAGTTGAAGTACATGTACCTTCAGTAGAAGAAGCAGACGGTGCCTCAAGGCTCGATCATCAGTCCTATCTAGGAGCACAGTTATATGAGCAGTGCCTTCAAAAGGTCCAACAGTGAGGCAATGCTGTTCATAGACAATCGCCATAGCCCGTGCACACAGCTCTCTTACAGAAGACCCGCCTCCACCACCAAAACCATCCAGCCTTCCCATATCACACCAATCATCAGTTTTGCCAAGTTCATCAGGTATAACACCATCCACAGTGAGCCCTACATCAGCATCGCATAAGAACCTATGGTATAGAGCTCTAAAGAAAGCAACAGGGTCCCGGAGTGGAAAATCTTGTGCTCTGCCACTATTGCCAATCTCAAGAAGCAAACGAAGATAGTATTGACCCACACAAACTTCTTTAGACAAGCTAGGATACCTAACAGAAAACTCAGAGTAGTTCCATGATATTTGAGGCACATCATTTGACCCAGCCATATTCTCAGTGGTTGAAACTCCAGGAACTATATCTTCTGTACGCTCTTTCTCCACATCCAGATTATGAACCTCTGCCTGCAATGATTCCCTAAGCTCTTGCCGAGAACGTTCATTCCAGATAAGATCTGCACGATTATGATCAAGGCTGAATGCTCGCCAAAACTCAGGCCAGTTAAGCAACAATCTCCCAGATCCAACTGGTGCGCTCTCTACAACAACCTGAGCAGGAGCAGGAACCCCTGAGTTCTGCAGCCCACCCACATTCACATCGGAATCAGCTGAATTTGAAGCAACAGTATCAAAAGGACCATTATTGGCTGATTGACCATCAAATGGAACATCAGAACCTGTATGATCATGTTCTGGAGCAGAAGGGGGCATATCAGTACTTAGGTTTTCTCTTGGCTGAACAGGTGTAGAATGCGCTCCAGCATGCATCTCCGGTATAGGTCTCTGATCAAGGACCCTATGGGCATCTGTCTGCTTTGCAATATCATCAATATCATTGGTATCTGCAGATGTCATGAGATGCTCCTCGGTTATGGAGGATTTCACAGTCCGTCGCTTCCTCTGTTGAAGTAGTCGTCTCTGTCTCTGTCTCCGACTGATTGACGTGCTTAATGGATCATTTGAATCTTCAACTTCCTCACAGCGTGTATGTAGATATGCAACAAGCCCTGGCGGCAGGACTCTTGACAATAAATCAAGAGCAGGTTGATAAGAGTCAGCCCAGAGAGCTACAAGCTGTCGACTAATATCACGCCTTTCACCTACAGGTAGGAAAAAAGCATGCAACAAATGCCTCAACAAAGCACCATCTCGCAAAGCAGCATCACGCATGGATTCAGCAGCTATGGCATCTTCCTCAGCTATTGTGCGCATGAGGACTGCAACTGTCTCCCTCACACTTTCGGCAGGATGAGCAAACAAGGCAAAAAGGCGACGCCGTAAGCCAGCAACTTGTCGCAATAGTTCAACAAATACAGTGTACTGAGTTGTTTCTCCATGAGGCTCACAAATCATAGCTTCCAAAACCTCAACTACTGCCATAGATAGCAACGGTGAAACTGACATGGGTTTCAATCTGTTCACAAGGATGACTACATAACTGTGATGGGAAAACAAAACTGCCTTTGTATGCATGAAAGTTGCATGCCTCTCCCCTTTGGTGTCAGTCAAAGCACTTGTGTCGCCAGGACCACCACCAATCAATAATGCAACAAGGGTAGCAGCTTCAGCAGCTACACCTTCAGAACCATTTCTAAGCAGACCCATTATTCTTCCGACAGCCGCGGGAAAAGAAATGACATGAGAAGCTGCACTTTTTGAAGCCAACAATCTACGTAGGCATGATATAAATCCAGTAATTGTCGCAGCTGCTTTGGGAGAAGGTGGGGGCAAGGGTGGGGACTCTGGAGGAAGATTTGGTGTGGCAGGCAACATTGTTATTAAAGCCATCAATGTCACTTCTGGTACATCAATGTTTGGAGGCACTCCACTGTATGGAATACATGCATTGAATTCCCTAATTCTGCGCCAAAGCTTAGCTCTTGAACCGGGAATAGAACCGCCTTCAGCAACAGCATCTTTGGCAGCAGCTGCAAGATGTTTCAAATGCATTGATACACTTTCAATATCAGCAGCAGGATGTTGCAACTTCAGCAGACGAACTCTCCCACAAGGTGGGTCAATGCGATGACCAGGCATTGTTAATCGTGGTAGAATTGGCACCGCACACTGAACCTGCTCCATTCCAAAAAAAAGGCTCTTCTTATCAAAACTATAATGTAGTTTACAATTTCTTACAAATAATAATAATTTGTTACTATAACTTTTCACTAATTAGAGTCAAAAGCTGTTAATCAAGAAAGAACACATCTACCTACTTCAGTCTGCAACAGATCACGAACTGCAGCAAGCAAGCTATCACGAGATGTGCTTGAGTAGACCTAGCAACAAAGGGGGTCAAGAGTTGCTATGAATGTGATTATGCAAATGCATCAGCATAAAAACATTTACAAAATTATCACAAATTGTACAAAAAACACTGTGTTCTCACATGAATTGGGCAACCATCATTAAATTCAATTGCAAACATCTGTGGCTCTTCAGCGAACCGGACAAGAGCACTAACAGCAGATAATGGACGAACGATGACAGCCTGCACACGTCAACATATACTCATGTCGCATAATATAAACTTGCAATTAGTGAAAATTTTCCACATTCAAATCAAGCAAAAAATAACATGCAAGATACCAGAACTCGATTTTAATTAATACAAACTATACGCAGTAAATTTCTAGAGAGGAACAGCTTAAGGATATTTTTTACTCACTTTGTGGTTGCTAGGTTGTGTTCTTTTTCATTTCCTTTCCCAGATTGTTCTAGATGTGTCTACCCAAAATTTGTCTTCCCCCCCCCCTTTAACACCAATGCCACCACTGTTACCTCCCTACCTCCCCCCCTCCCCCCCCCCCCCAAAAAAAAAATAAAATAAAATAAAATAAAATTCACGCCAAAATTTTTACCAATTCTAAATGCTGGGGTAGATCCTATACATTGGTATCATGGACGGCAGAAATGGGAGCATCATGTAAAGTGGAAAAATCATATAATTGTGGGAAACTGACACAAAAAGATTGTTTCCCTATCCAAACATCTTTCCAAAAAATAATGGGATGGCCATTCCCAATCTTGAAACTCACAAAAGAAAAAAAGGAGGTGTTTTGTTTGCATAGGGTAGAGGGAATGAAAATAAGAAAAGCATATAAGAAAAAAGGAAAGAAAACCCCAACTTTCACATGTTTGTTAATACAGGATAAACAGAAAGAAAAAGGAAAAAAAAAAAAAAAAAACATTATCCTTCTCTCTGTTGGACAACGAAGAAGATTGGATGGCTGTTGATTGCCGCTTTGTTGTTGAAGTTCATTTTTGTTGTGGGGAGAGAGAGAAAACTACAAAAAGGTTGTGGAGAATGAGAATGGGAAACCTTAGGGGGTGAGGAATGGACACAAGGATGAAGGCAAAATGAAAAAAGGGTAAACTGGTAAAGGGAATGACAAAAGTGACCAACAAAACAACACCAAAGGGAATTTGTTATTTCCATTCCCCTTTTATAAAGATCCCAAACCAAACGCCCCCTAATACAGAGCATACTTGTGATGTAAATTTCCATACAAACCACACTAAGTATCTCACCCATGTAGTGATTCCCATACTTGCTCCACAATAAAAATAAAAATAAAAACACAACAACAACAACAACTACTACTACTACTACTAATACTACTACTCCACTACTATAAGTATCATACTTATCATCATTATGTCATTTTTTTATATATATATTTGAGCTGCAAATATGAATACATTCTGAATCATTCAGGGTTTTACCTCGAAAAGACATGCACTCCTTTTAAAGTAAAACAAAGTGAGCAAAAAATATGGAAGGCATAAGTGAAATTACAATATTTATAACACGACAGTGGACATCCCATGATCATTGATCAACGACACAAGTAAACAACATCACCTGGCTCATAAAGCAGGATATATATGGAAAATCAATGAGTAGTTTATAAATTCATGAGAACTTAAATGCTACAATATACAGCTTTACTTCCAATTGCATACCTCATAGTTATCTGGCCGCCTCTCAACCAGAGAGACTTTTGTCAGTATCAGTTGACGTGATACAGCATCGCCATAATCCCCTAGCCCTCCTCTTGGCCCAATCCCTAAACTCAAACTTGGAAGATTTACAGTTCCATGAGCCGCAGTTCTGAGTCTTGTCACCAACCAACCCCCACAGGGAGTTTCATCTGCTCCAACCGCCTCTTTAGCTGCAGTTTCAGAGAGAGGCAATGTCAAGAAAGGGGGCAGGAGGCAGAATATAAAGTCAAGAAGTAAAGAAATAACGCATCAGACGCTTAAATCAGAAAAAGGAAAAGCCTACCCCTTTGCTTAATATACTCGACAGCAGAGAGCGATTGCGAACTATCCACAGAAAGTGATACCCCAACCATGGTTTTTGCAACTTTGGTCTGCACAAATTTTATCAGCAGATAAGATCAGTGAAGTAAGCATTAAAGAAATTCATACAATCAACATTTTTCATATCTCAGAGAGTTAACCCCTACCAAGGGCATCTGATTGCCAACTGACCAGAGATTCTAAATTAAGGTAACAGCAAGAAGCAATCATGGGAAAATGCAGCTAAGAAACCATGCATACCAGGTTTGATATTATCACATTGGTTGATGTCCCAGAAGCAGCTTGAAATGCTTTTGACTTTCTTCCATATAATGGGCAAAGCACAAAACCACCATGCTCACCACCTTTTCTTCCATAGGTATCAGACAGCAGAATAATAGCAGGGGAGTTCATGTCTCTGAAATCTAAGCACCAACGAAGGTTCCCAGAATTCAAGTCAACAAGTTCAACTCCGATTGATGTAACCCTTATTTTCTGAATAGAGCCAATGCAATACAAAAAAATGTAAGAAAACAAGACTACAATAACATTGAAAAGAAAATTATACTCAAATATAAAACAATACAAAGGAGTAGCTACAAATATTGAGAAATTTCTCCGGGATTATTAGTGTTGCAACTTGCAAGCAAATAGCATTTACTTGAATTTATCATACTAAAATGATAGGTTGAATTTCTCCATGTAGGTCACTTAAGCTCTATAGTGTGCTTCTAAGAGTGACCCCTAGATAAAGTATTTTTTGAAATCCTACCATTGAAAAATGTCCATTTAAATGTCTGAATCAGTCATGGCGAACATAATTCGATTCAGACACTCACAAATACAGCCCTACTTTATCATCACAAATTGCAATTAATTTTTATGAGGCTTATATGGTTTATGAGAGCTGCATAAGAAAAAGGGGGGTTAATAGATACTATGGGCCAGAAAGGGTTGATAAAGAGATGAGGAAACATTAAGGAAAACAGGCATTGACCAGTAGAGCTCAGATGAAGGGAGCGAGAATGAATATGAGAAGAGTAGAAGGAATTATTCCCTACTTAGTTACCCTTCCCTTCTGCACTTTTAAGGAACTGGCAAACAAGTGGGCTAATCTCAAAACAGTTCACTAATTAAACCTTTTTAATCACTCTTCCCCTTTATTAGTATGAAGTTAAAACCCAATTCCCTTCAACAACTTGTGACAACAGCCAAAAAAACAAGTTGAACCTAGCAGAATGCATAAAAAGTCTTACGTCATTTAAACCTTCTACACAATAGTTCAATTAGAAGAGAACCAAAATAAATTCATTTGGCAGGTATTTCCAGATTTCTTACTCTGGTAGAGTGTAAATTGGATAAGTCTAGAATTTGTTTTCAAAAGGCACAACACTAAATTAATACCCATGAATCCGGAGCAGAGGCACAACAGACATGGAGCATAAGAGGCAATACCCATGAATCCAGTCTGTTGGGTTTATAAGCTTAATTTTACTGTCATGAAACAAATATAAGATGCCTCCACTAAATTCATCCTAAAAGAGTGATGAACCTAGAATTCTAAAGCAAGTAAAAAGTTTTTAAAAAATATTGCTCTTGCCTGGGGCCTAGCACACACCAGGCCCTTTTAGACAAGTGTTCACTCTTACAAAAACTATACCATCTACAACAAAGACAACCAGGGATCCCTAAACATTGATAAAGAGAATATATGCATGGCGTTAACCAACAGAAAATTCAGGTCCTTAACAGGCCACAAAAGCAAGAATTCACAAGATTAAAGAAAGGCCAAGTCGACAGATCTACCCCACAGTTAAATGAAAAGTGTATGCCATAAGCCAGTCAGTTCATTCCAGCCACAACACCTTTTTTTTTTTTTTGCATTGATAGAGTAAATGGCATGGACACCAATCCGCCCTATAGGAAAAAGGGTGGACCATGGTAAAAATAAAAAAATAAAAAAAAATAAAAAATAAAAAAAATTAGCACGCATATTATCAACATAGTTCATAACATTGACGGCCAAAAGAACATTCATCTTCTAGTCTTGTACCATCGAACCAATGGAAGAAATTTCAGATTTGCAAGTGCAATAGGAGAAATGAAGTATACTTCATCACCTAAAATAACAAAAAATGCAGGGTAGACAAAAAAGTTGCAAGATCTCAATGCAAAAACAAAAAGAATCCTCAATTCTAGTCACTCCAACAGACATCCACATAAGTACATAATATAATAAGAAGTTAAGCACAGTGGAAGAGAAATGACAGTATTTGACCTTGGAATCTAAAATTTATCATAAGTGTTAAGTGCATCGAAAACTAATGTCCTAGCGAAGCCTATAATTTTTTGGAAACCAATAGTTTCTATATAATTTGGACAGAGGTGAGAATGAGCATTTAAAGCTGCTCAAGTGTTTATGAAAGGATTTGCACAAAAGGATGGGGGAGGAACCCCCCCCCCCCACCACCCCAAATACCATAAGAGTATCCACAACATTGTAATACCTAAAGACCTTAAAAATCTATCAGCTCCCCAGTCCCAATCATATAGGATTTCCACTTTATTGAATGTTTTAACAGGTGATATCCCCTTCTCTTCATACATCAGAAACCACGAGTATAATGTAGCAAATAAGGACAATAATGCCGGGACAAAAGGCATAAAAAGATTGTTTTCGTTCACGAGATTTTCATAGTAGCCAACCTTCATAGTTACCTGCCATATATCTTGCCAAGGGAGTAGAGACTACAATTATAGGGCAAGTGATTTTACGCCTACATAAGGTATGTCCCCTTTAAAGTCATTCTAACAACATCCAAATTGGAATAGCTATGAGTTGCATGTAATTTTATAGCCTTCCAATTATTCGCGTTTTCATCTTAACTGGAATAAGCATATAATTGTTTCATACAGCAATTTATCTAACACTCTAAGAAGATTTGACATAAGCATATAATTGTTTCATACAGCAATTTATCTAACACTCTAAGAAGATTTGACATAAGCATATAATTGTTTCATACAGCAATTTATCTAACACTCTAAGAAGATTTGACATAAGCATATAATTGTTTCATACAGCAATTCAGCTAGATACAATACATAATCAGCTCATAATTCACACTGTCCAACAAGAAACAAGTACAAATAATCCAAACTACGATTAAACAAACCAAAGTTAAAACAATGAAACTTACATAAGGAACCCACTCGGAATTCCGCCTCCGAAGATGAAGCACAGGATACTCAGCCACAGCACCAACCTTAATCCCTTTAATCCTATACAACTCAGTCAAAATACTAGCTCGATACCTCGACGAGAACTTTATAGACTTAAACTTCCCTTTCCCATCAGTCCTAACACTCAAATTAAACTCAACAGAATTCTCATCACGCCCCAAAATCGGGGACGCCCATTCGAAATCACTCCCAACATCATACGAATTCGTGACTAACAATGTAGAAGGATCAAGCGTAATAATACCCACATTAGACAAGCACAATATCCTCTTGTACCGCCCTCGCCACGAATGCTTAATCACTAAGTACCTAGCCAAGTACTCAGGCTCCTCAGCAACAGGCGGGGCAGAAGACGAAGGCGGCACAGCGGGTTCCGGGTTACGGTGTTGATCAGCAGTGGTGGTGGCAGTTGTGGGTGTCGCGGAATGTCGGCTTACAAAGTCCATTTGTGGAAGGTATTCTAGAGTGTGAGCTTTGGGGACATTTGAGCGTAGAAACCAGAACCCTAAACCGGCATTTGCCGGTCTTTGCCGAGACTGATTCGCCCCCAGTTCTTCTGATTATACCTCCCTTGATGAATCTTCTCCAGGTTTATCGATCAACAATTCAACTCAATTCAAATTCAATCACCAATTCCAATCCCAATACCAATTCCAATCCCAATACCAATTCCAATTCCAATTCAAATTCAAATTCAAATTCCACCATTAACAAACGACGATGATGAAGATGATGATGAGGAGGATGAAATTGAGGAATTCTTGAATGTTAATCCGATGAAATTCGACAAGAATTGATTCAGAAATCAAATTGGAAGCAGAAATTGAGTGATTTGGAAGTGGGAAAAGAGGAGAGAGAAAGAGGAGTTGAATTGGGATTGAAATGAGGTGATCGACAGAAGAAGAGAGAGAGAGAGGGCGCCAGGTAAAGGGGGCCGGCAGCGTTGGTGTCGCCAGCTCTGTCGAAGCGAACTTTAAAAGAGGTACTGAAATGTGAAATATGATGCGGCAAATTGGCGAAGTGGGTGTGCCTTGGTTGTAGTAGTGTTGGGATGATGCTACTAGATTTTTTGAGTTTGAGAAATACAAGTAGGTTGCTAAAGAAAAATGTGGAAAGGTAGTTGCAAAGAAATTGACGGGGAGAAGGAAATTCACATTATTTTCATGATATGATGTATCATGTAGTCCAAATAATATACTTGAGAAAAAAATAATAATGGTACTTGGTAATTATTTTGAAGTAAAGCAGGTCTACGGTGGGTGAATGCCTATAATAGTTGACATTAGGTCATTAGCTACGTCCTAATTTAATGTAAGGTAAAAACTTTTTGCCACCTATTTATGATATGAGGATGTCCTCATTGACCTATTAGATTAACGTAACGTACTTCGTTGATCCAGTGGTGTTATTATAATATTGAGTAACGATAGGATTGTGTCAGCTCCTTACTTATCATTATCACTTGTTGAGTCAGATTCAACGTAAGGTTGGCATTAACTACATCTTCTTCATCTCACATTAACTCCATTTAAGAAGCTCGAGCTTTTAACTCCACCTTCATCTTCTTCATCCTCACCCACCTTTCACAGACGACGCCAACACATTCCACCACCATTTTCAACAGCTTCGCCATCGAATTTAACGAAATATCCTAAGAAAAAGGGAGAACTATAGGGCATGGTCCACCCAAGAGGGTGGGGGTGACGTGTTCATCCATTGAAGTTGCCCATGAGCCTGAATCTCTCCATTAAAACTTCTGAAATTTTCATTGAAACTCTTCTAATTCAAGATCCTCTATTATCGTCATTACACAAGTTTTAATAGTGTTAACTTCTTTTATAGTTGAAATTACAAAATTACCCATATTTAAATGCGTAAATTGTCCATTATATCCTTAGATAAACAGATTTCTTTTACCAAATAGATCAACTCGTATATTCTCATTATAATACATAACTTGTCTATTTTATTTTCATACATAGTTGTGGAAAGTAGCTTGCAATTTCTTTTTTTGTACAACATTTATAAAACATAACTTGTCTATTTTATTTATAGCTTTTTTTTTAAGATTACCTGACCTCTTGAATATACCAAGGTTCTCAAACCACCACAACTTGCATCCCAGTATGATACTTATTCAAACTTTAGATATTAATATTTTGATTATACAAATTTATTAGAATATTATATGATATTTTTATAATTGGATGAATAGTAAGGGATAACTCACCCTTTATTAAAAGGTGGATTATCCCCCCCCCCCAATTTTACCACATAACTCTTATTTCCTTTTAATCCAAAATCACACAAATGTTTTCTTCTTCCTCCAATCACCATGCTCCCTGCTACCAACCGACATACTCCCTACCTTTTCACCTCTAAGGAAGATTTGAGAAAATTAAACAATATACTTAGTTTCAATTAAGGTATTAGTAGTTTTGATAATGGCAATGATGATGTTCATCATCATACACAAGAAAAGTTGGGATTTTTTCGACAAAGAATTAAAACAAAGTGCACATGGTTTCAGTAGATTATAAGTGCATTTAGTTAAAATGAGTGTGTATTTTGTAATTATCAATAATAAAAGTTAAAATTTGATTAGATTGAGTAAAGAAGATTTTTTTAAAACACACACACGCATGCATGGAGAGGGAAAGGTGCAGTCGATCGCTGCTACCAGTGATGCTGGTGGTAGTCAGCCGATTATGCGTGAGGGAGAGGGGAGGGGGAGTCGTGAGGAAAGAGGAGAAAAGGAGAGAAAGGTGGGGGTTTTTACCTTTTTGAAATCAACTTGTCCAAAAGTGTGAGATTTTTCAATGATGGGATATTTATAGCTTTCTCCATTTTAAGTTGGTTAGAACTACAATTGTGCTATTAATGAATGAAAAGACAAGTTAGCCCCTCTTCTTTTTATATTAGAAAATACTAAAGCTTACTTACTTAAAATATTCTAAGTAAACCTTATGTAATTTAAAATCAGAATTTAATATATGTTTGCCCCATTTTTTAAATCATAAAATATTATTGACTTAATGATTCTTAAAAATACATTTTATAACTATTAAATTAACTTATAAAATGCTTAAAACTATACGGGGTATTACAGCATACTCTTTAAAGTTAAAAACCTCCAAAAGTTTCTCCTTGTAGCGTCCATCTACAAATAAACGAACTTAATAGTCTTATTACTTAAAAATCTCCAAAATTTTCTCCTTGTAGCATCCTTCTACAAATAAACGAATTTAATAGCCTTATTAGCTATCTAAAAACATGGACCTAGTCAATTACTTTTTAAATAAAATATTAATTTTTTAATTTAAAAGGTTTAAGTTTAAAGGGTGTTACAAATTGGTATAAGATTCATGTTTCTCTTAGCTTGGGTTGATATTGGAATCTTCATATCCTAGAGTCGGTATTAGAGGTTTAAATTAAATTTGTGATTTTATGTAAAAAAAAAAATTATAATTTTATAAATAAAATATCTAAAACTGAATTTTTTTTTACTGATTTTTTAATTAATTATTACTTTTGAATTAATTAACCCTAATCATGCCTATGGTTAAATACCCCATTATACCCCATTTTTATCGTGCAAATTCATTGTTAACCCTCAAATAATAATTTTTCATCTGCATTCTCCCATCACAATAGTCAATTCACTCAATTGTGCAATGTTGAATTAGGGTATAATATGGGAGAAAGTAAAGATATCTTAGCCCAAAAAAGGGTTCTTTGATTATAACTATTCCTATAAAAAGTTATTGATCAATACCTTTAAAAGTGTTTAATTTAAAGGATTACTTTTAATGGACATGGATGGGATTATGGGGTGAGATGGGTAATTAGATTGTATAAGTGAAGTTTGCTAAGCCATGTGAGGCTTTCTTAATTAATGCCACTTATTTTAATAGTTATGAAGAAAAGTGTGTGTTGCTAATATAAGAAATTGAAAGAAGTAGACAAAAATAGATAAGGACTAAGCTAAAAAAAAATAAAATTAAAAAAAAAAAAAAAAAAAAAATAATAATAATAATAATAATAATAATAATAATAATAATAATAATAATAATAATAATAATAATAACAGACATTGAATTTAAATTGGATAAAGCTACGCTAGGCTGCTAGCTAATGAAAACTCAAAAGTCATGAGAAATATCTCGGCTTCTTGAGTTAACATGTCCAGAGTTCTGCCCTTTTAATCTTGGAGATGTTTTCAAGGACTCTTGCAGGTGACAAATTTCCCATAACTGTAACTCTTTTTGTTTCCAAGTCTATGTTGAATGATGTAACCCCTGCTAATCACCAACATTAAATTTAAGCTGTTTGAAAATCAAAAATATCGATAATATATTGTTTGATTTATGTGATACAATAAATAACATGGGGTAAAAACTCATAGTTTAATAAGTGTATGTATTACAGTATCAGAAATACCATGTCATCCTTTGTGCTTTTGGATTTCATAATTAAAGTAACATGATACTGTACAATAAATAGCATGGTTATATTAACACGTAACATGATGATAAATGTAAATAAACTCTAATTTGAAAATAACATCATGGTAAATTAAAAATGGCAAGGTTGAAAATAGCATGAGGATGAGATAAAAATAATTAAGTTCAAGAACATTGGAGTATATGTCGAGATAGGGTAGGACCCTCTTTTGAGTTTTATCGTAATAAATAAAATTAATTCGAAAATAACATGTTTTTGGTTAAATAATGTGCATCCAAACCGTGGTTATATTTTTTATTTAACAATAAAGAAAAATAACTAAATCAACCCATTGAGTACTACCATTGTTATTTTTGTCATGAAATAATGCAATTTTGGAAGGATCCGACGATGGAAAAACTGTTGTGGAAACCCTTATTATTGTCGTGAAATCAAAGAACATTCTAAGAGTCCCGTCATAATATACTTAGAAAATCCAAGTTTATCTTAGATATAAACTTGCAAACACATCTCATCTCACAATCAAATCCTTTTCTTTTATTTTTCAAGTAATAAAAGTTTGTTTTTTAAATAAAGTGGCACGAAAACAAATGTATCAATTAAATTGTGACAGGAGATTCGGAAGTTAACCTGACAGGCTCCATAATATATACGGAGTACCCTTTTTATTATTTTCGTTTTTTTTATGGAAAATGTGAATTAAAGAAGGATATAACCCTCAACTTTGATCCCATTGAGAATTAGACACTACTCTTTTGAAAGTTGGTGCTTCGAGTGAATAAACTACAATCCTAGGAAAATTAAAGTTATAGCCTAAATTTTTTTTATTTTTTTATTTTTTTTTTATATTTTTTCATTCTATATTATTATAGCCATTTAGCCCTTGTTTAGTTTAACTTATTTTTACTCATTTTCGAAAAAAATAGTTTAGATCAGATGAAAACAGAAAAAAAAGTTCAGATCAGAAAAAAAAAAAAAAAAAAAAAAAAAAAGTTCAGATCATCATTATATGTGCAGTTTTTTATCGCTAAATATCTTTAATTTCGTAATGAAAAAAATTATAAAAATTACATATTAATAAAATACACATTATTACGAATCTAACAAGACCTGTTTCGGGGTTTTCTGATGTCCTGCGGGAGAGTTACAATTCCGAGACTGGAACCGGACGCCTGTACCTGCAAAACAAACGGATGCTCCGGATGATTGGAGATCCGCCTCCGACGGTCAAGTTAGTACTTGATTAAGGAGTAATTAATGCGGAAATTAAAGTGATTGGGTCTCTCTAGGTGAGAGTGTTTAATGTGTGTAATCTGCGTAATCTCCCTTAATGAGGATTAAGGGAGGTATTTATAACCTCGGGAAACGTGCCAATCTAGGTTTAGGTTAACCTTGGGCTGATTGGGCTTCCCTCGGAAGTTGGGCCTAGGTGACCGGCTTCTCCATTAGGCATGGAGTATGCCACGTGTCATGACATAATAAGTCCAGGGTGGACGAATAAGCGTGTGCCACGTGGCAAGCCCTGAGAGGTCCAACTGGGGGACACTTGGCAGGACCTGATTGGCCCACGTGGCGCATTCCGATTGGTGGGAGCAAAATCCCCTAATCATTTGCCCCTCACAGGTGGCACGTGACTGGTCACGTGTTACCTGTGACAAGTGTCGCCCTGTAACAGGCGACAGCCTGCTACAGGTGTCACTCGGCGAGAGGCCGAGAGATTCTCCCGCCAAAATTTTGAATTCTGGAAGTGACCCTTCGCCTTCTCACTTCGCCTATATAAAGGAGTGTTGACTTCGGTCATTTTCACACTTGAAAACTTTGTGAGAGAACATTCGGACCCCTGAACTTGCTCTGACATTTTGGACCCTTTCTGCCTACCGCCTGCTCTGACAAGCCGATTGCAAAGGATTTTCAGAACTTCATCAATCGTCACTCGTTCAGGTAACCGTCGGTTCTCTTACTCTTAATTTTCTCTTTACTTTATTCTTTTTTGAAATGGCACCACGGAAGCACACGACACGACCTAGGTTAGTGATCAGCCGGTCACCGGGGACGGCTGAATCTAGGACTAGGAGTGCCGCCTTCCCTTTTCTGGACCCATCTTTGCCCTTTATACAAAGTCCGACTGTATCTGTTTCTATGCAGAGCATGATGGCCAGAACAAAAAAGACTGCCAGGATCTCAAATTCAGACGGCTCCTCCCACAGGGTGCCGATTAGTGAAACATCTGACCAGGCGCCAGATGTGGAAGTGAAACAAAGCGGCTTGAAAGCCGGCAGTTCTGAGGGAGGAGTCAAAGTGACCCCTTCCCATTTTACAGTTGACAATTCTACATTCTCTCCTGCTCCTTTGAAAGGAGAGGAGGCGGGCCCCTCCGGGAGAGGGGAGGAGTCGTCCTCTTCGGACTCGTCAGAGGACGAATCCGAGTCTAGCTCTTCTGGCCATGCTTCTCTGGACACAGAAGAGAAAAACAGTCGCCTACAAGAGGCGAGGCTTTCTCACGCAGTTGAGAAGGGGGACGATTAGGCGGAGCCATCCGCCTCTCACCGAGAGCAAAATACCCCCTACTACTGCACGGTACCTCGGGGCCGGATCACGGCCATGCAAGAGAAAGTGGGGAGCTTTATCGCAAACCACACAATGGGCCCCGGCTTCTTAGTGTTCGTGCCGGATCCAGAAGACACAGTCGTCTGGCTGGCTGGTACCAGTTATGATGGCGCCTGCTTTGGCTGCTACGAGGCGGCCATCAAGGCTGGGCTGCGCTTCCCACTACATCCGGCTGTTAAACGGATCTTGGATGGGTATGAGTTGGGGTTATGGCAGTTAGCCCCGAACTCTTGGGTCAACGTACTCGGCTATGTGGCCGGGTGCGAACTGCACGGGGTGGAGCCGAACTTCGAGGCTTTCGCCCACATGAACTACCTCAGTCGGACCCCTAAGGCAAGCGGTACCGGCTGGTATCAATTGACGAGCCACAGGGGCTACCTCATGACGAGAGGTAAAGCAAACAAATGGAAGGACTGGCGGAGCACCTTCCTTATCATTGAGAGTTCAGACACTGAGCTGAACAAGCGCTTCAACAGGTGGAACATGAATCTTCCCCTTCTTGCAGGTGGCCGCAGCATGCCGCCTGTTCCCCCCAAGGCTAAGAAAGAGATCCTAGATAAAGGACTCTTCAAAGTAGAGTCGAAGGTGAACTCTACTTCAGGGGTACGAGAGCAAGTACCCCTGCACTGCGTCCCGAGCTTCAAATGGCTATACGACGAGTACTTTTTGGCCGCCTGTGGCCTCAGCAGTCGGTGCTCAAGAGGTAGCCGGCCTGTCGAATACTCTGTTGTTCCGTGCATTTCTTGTTATGACTTTTATTAACTGTGCTATTTGTTTTTGCAGCGGACACCATGAGCAAAATTACCGCCTCCAAGACTGCGGCGACCATGCTGCGGGCCTCCATCATGCAACAGTTTTCAACCGACTCCCCTAACAAGGGGGCACCCTTGGTGGGCTTCGAACCTTTCACCCTCCTTTTGGAGTTGTGTTTATGCATATACTGACCCTTTTCTTCTTTTATAGACGGGCGCTCCAAGAGCTTCTTCTTCCCAACAGTCGGACCCCAAGGCCCGGAGGACGACTGTTGCGAGCTCTCCTGGTTCTGCCAGGAAACATGCGGCGGCGGAGAAACAGCCGGCCACTTCTTCTAAAACTCCAGCTGGGCCACCTAGAAGTATGAAATTATCCTTGTAAATTTTAGACTCGCTCCCTCCTTTACTAGGTCTAATCCGTTTGTTTATGCTTGATGCAGCTGGGCCTCAGGAGCCTGACTTGGTCGAAGTGGCCAAGTCTATGATCAAGGCCGTACCTCCAGCTGAAAGGGAGGCGGTCAGGGGTGTCGGCACCCTTGACCTAGATGGGATTGCAGGGGTCCTTGCTGAGGTATACTTAGCATATTTTTGAGTATTTGAATTCCAGGACGCCTGTTTTCTTTTTTGTTTGGAAACTGACGCCTGTTCCCCTTTTTACTTAGGCCCTGCTCCGAGTGAATGGCCTTCGCAAGCCGCTTGACCGGAAGAACAAAGAGGTAAAGGCTGCAAAAGCTATGGCCGCCTCTGACTGTGATAAGGCAATGTTTCAAATTGCCCAAAATGAAGTTCTGACAATTGATATTCTTTATTATCAGGCGCAGGCTACCGCCGCTATCCGGGCTCAGTTAGAGGCGGCCCAGAAGAGGAATAGCGAGCTGGAGGCGACCATCAACAACCTCAAGACCGAGCTGAGACCTCTTCGCCAAAAGATGTCCTCATACGAAACCTTG
Organism: Chenopodium quinoa; assembly: GCF_001683475.1. Lineage (NCBI taxonomy): Eukaryota > Viridiplantae > Streptophyta > Magnoliopsida > Caryophyllales > Amaranthaceae > Chenopodium > Chenopodium quinoa. The sequence goes on from NW_018745650.1 coordinate 2,156,315, forward strand.
GAGAAATCCTTGGCGAGCGTAAAGGAACGCCTGGTGACCCAGGAAAAGAGTCTTACTCAGGAGCTCTCGGAAAAGGCCGAGCAAGAAAAGAAAGAGCTGGTCCGGGAGATGATGGAAGACTCTGCTCAAATCCAGCGCATGACTTGGGGCCGCCTCTTCCCCAATGCCGACTTTGCCTCCTGGGAAAAAACGTACCGCCAGTGTTCTGATAGATATAATCAAGAGATCCTGGCGGCTGCTGAGGAAGAGGCGTTGGAGGAGGAGGAGCAGCCGGTAGTGGCGCTTGTGCCGCTTGGGGGTAATGCATCGAAGAAGGATGCAGCTGAAGCCGAGTCCAGCAAAAAGAGTGCTGACCAGGCGGCAGCTGCTAATATTGAAGATTTGCCCCCTTCTTAAGCTTTATGTCTTCTTTCCACGGCGTGCGTGCCGTTTGTTTGTATTTACCCGGCCAGGGGGCCGGGGCTCTGAATATTTTGCCGGTCTTTAATAACCGGCTTCCTTTTAATGAATATTTTTGTTTTGCTTCAAATTTGTTTAAGTATTGAATATTCTGATATCCAATTGTACACTATACCGACTGTTTTACATGGCCGATAGTTGCAGACAGGTACGGATAGTTAGTCACACCGCCTATGCCCCTGGACGACTAGTTGTCTGTTTCTAGGCTAGACGATCAGTCGGCCATTTATCCAATCGGTATTCGAACCATTTTAAAGACTGGATCCCCTTTAGGCAGGCGGTCTTGTCATTTGTAAAATTAACCAAGTAGGAAAGTGGTTTCCTACTTGTCATGTTTTTAGGCTAGAGACTTTAGGCCGTCTAGGCCGACTGTTCCCCACCATATTTAATCTAGTGTGGACAGGTGCTGTATGAACACCTTTTTAGTTTCATACTAAATTTTTAAGGAGTTACCAAGTAAACATGATTGTTACCTAGTCGCCAAGTAACTGAGTAGTAGAGGTATCAAGCGGTGGGTACCGGTTGTTCCCCTTTATTCGCCAATGTTTTTTGGCTTTTAACTCATAGGTTGTTAACCTAGCAGGAGTAGTGGTTGAGAGCCCCTGTTTGCTAAAAACAGGCGGACGACTCATACCTTTTAGGCTCCATACTAAGTTTGAGAGAGTGACTATGAGTTAACTTTGGTGTTACTCAGTCGCCGTCACTCATGCTTGAGTAGTAAAGGTACCAGGCGGCGGAGGCCGGCTGAACCTTTTGATTCACCAATGTTTGTTGGCTATTAACTCAAGAGGTACCCCCTGCATTTATCCCAAGTAATACAGGCGGTCATCTGACTCAGATGTCAACTGCTACCACTAGTTTGGTTAGAGTTATCCTTGTCTCAAAAACGGCTACGTGGTTGCCCTTGGGGACAGTCGTATAGGTGCCGTGTAATTAGTTTATAGAGCAATGTTCCACCCAAAAGGGAGCTGCTCTCTGCGACGAATTTCATCCGGAGGGATGCCGCCGGACGCCTGCTATGATGTTGGGACAGGTCGTATTAGTTTTGAAGATTGGATCAGTTGGCTTGGCGCCTGGTCTGATCATTCGGCCTGTGGCCTTGGTTAGTCCTTTGGTGGACGCAGATGCTAAGTAAGAGGAGGGCAGCTGCCTATTTAGGCACAGGGTCGGCCAGGCCACCATCATTTTTAGCTAAGTATAGGAGGGTGGTCGTCTGTCTTGGAATCGACTGTATGTCCAGACGGCATGCCCCTATGGTGATAGAGTAAAATATTCAATGGAGAGTATCCGATTGTAAAGGTACAGGCGGCATGCCCCTCTGAAGATAGAGTAAAATACTCAATGGAGAGTAGCCGACTGTAAAGGTACAGACGGCATGCCCCTCTGATGATAAAGTGAAATACTCAATGAAGAGTAGGCGACTGTAAATGTATAGGCGGCCTGCCCCTCTGAATCAGTATCAAGTATTGAAATCATTTCAAGTGTTAGAGCAGATGGATCACCTAGTTCCCTTCCATAAAGGATGGATGGTGTTATTAATGAGAGTCGGCTGCTTTCATAGCTACGAGACTTCATTGTATAGGGGGCCGACTACTATTCATGCCGCCTCTCTTACTGTCACACAAATAAGTGGAGGTAATCCCTGAAGGGAGACGGTCTTTAATTGGTTACTGACTATGCTGCCGGGTTTAATAACCTTAGGCAATTTTTTTTTTTTATTTTTTTTTTAAGAATAAAAATTAAACATGGAGAGTAGCCGACTGTTTGTCAGTAGGCATGCCCCTCTTAAGTAAAAATGAAAACTGAGTACGGAGAGTAGCCGACTGTTTGTTAGTAGGTGTGCCCCTCTTAGTACAAAATTGAATATCAAGTATGCAAACTTTTATTAAGTAGCCCTTGACTATTTACATCATTCAAAAGAAATATTTCTTAAGATTATCTACATTCCAAGTTCGAGGCAACGGTTGGCCGTCTGGTGTTTCCAGACGGTAGGTACCGTCCCTGACCTCTTCACAGATTCGGTAGGGTCCTTCCCAGTTGGGAGTTAGTTTGCCAGACTCATTAGCCCTTCCAACTGCTTCCATTTTTCTAAGTACAAAGTCCCCCACTTTGAGTGGACGCCTGTGTACTTTTTTGTTGTATGATCTAGTCATTCTCAGGCGGTAAATTTCATGGCGCAAGACAGCATTGCCCCTCCTTTCAGGAAGTGAGTCTAATGCCAGGCGCATGGCTTCCCAGTTTGCCTCTTCGTCATATAGCATTACTCGAAGAGTCGGCTCGTAGTGTTCTATAGGAAGAACAGCTTCCGCACCATAAGTTAGGAGGAATGGAGTTTCTCCAGTCGCCCCTTTTTCAGTCGTCCTAATGGCCCAGAGAACATGTGGTAATTCATCCGCCCATAGGCCGCCTGCTCGTTCAATCTTTTTCTTGAGACCGTCTGAGATGATTTTATTAAAGGCTTCTACCTAGCCGTTTGCTTGTGGACGGCCGACAGATGCAAAGTAGTGTGCAATTCCTTGGTCACCTAACCAGCTTTTGAGAACAGGTGTCTCAAATTGGGGACCATTATCAAAAACCATAGACGTGGGAACCCCGAACCGAGTGATGACATTTTTCCAAATGAATGAAATTACATCCTTCGTCTTGATTCCCTTTACAGCCTCCGCCTCTACCCATTTAGTGAAGTAGTCGACGGCAACAAGTGTGTACCTCCTTCCGCCTGTAGCAGGCGTATATGGACCCAGAATATCCATGCCCCACTTAGCAAACAGTAGTGGGCTATGAATGGTAGTGAGGTCAGTAGCCGGACGGTGAATTAGTTTGCCAAACCTTTGGCACTTGTCACATTTTTTCACCATCTCCATCGCATCTGCTTCTAAAGTAGGCCAAAAGTAGCCCTGGCACCTTGCCCGTTGAGCAAGCGTCCTACCGCCTATATGGGAAGTACAGTAACCAGAGTGAAGATCATCTAGTATCTCTCGCCCCTTTTCTGGAGTAACACACTTTAAGAAGGGTCGAAGGTACCCCCTTTTGTGAAATTCTCCCTTTATTATTTCAAAACTGGTTGCTCGTTTTTTCAGTGCTGCCGCCTGTTGATGATCATCCGGCAGGGTACCATTTGTCAGATATGCCCTGATTGGATCCATCCAGGTTGAGCTTCTGTCTAAGATTCCAATAGGGTCTTCCTCAATGCTTCTCCTCTCCATTACTTCCCAAAAAACAGTTCGAGGAGTATCACAGGAGGCAGATGATGCTAATTTTGAAAGTGCATCCGCCTGGTTGTTTTCTGACCTCGGCACTTGGGTCAGATGGAAATGCTCAAGGGAGCCGACTGCTTGTCGGACCGCCTGTAAATACTTGATCATGGCCGGATGGGTTGCTTCGTATTCGCCATTGTACTGACTCACTATCAATTGTGAATCGGAACAGGCGTCTATTTTTCTTGCCCCTGCCGCCTTGCACATGCGGATTCCGGCTAGTAAAGCTTCATATTCTGCCTCATTGTTTGAGGCCTGAAAACTGAAGCGTAGAGCATACTCGTACCTGTCGCCCTCTGGCGACTGACATATGACGCCTGCTCCACAACCATTTGAAGTAGAGCTTCCATCCACATATACCTTCCAGACTTGGTCTGGAACTTGAGAGTCAGGAGGACGAGTCATCTCAACAATAAAGTCAGCAAAGGCTTGCCCCTTCACTGCTTTTCTAGGCTCGAAGGTAACTTCGAGGCTCTGTATTTCTATGGCCCATTTGATCATTCGGCTTGACGACTCCATGATGGTCAGTGGCCGCTTAATAGGTTGGTATGTATACACGACGACTGCATGTGCCAAAAAGTAGGGCTTCAATTTTTTAACAGCCATGAAGAGTGCAAGACCAAATTTCTCCACTAAGGGATACCTCAACTCGGCATTTTTCAGTACGTGACTGACAAAGTAGACCGGGAGCTGACAGCCGTCTCTTTCAGCAAGGAGAACAGCGCTTAACGCATGATCAGAGACGGCCAGGTACATGTAGAGTACTTCTTTGGGCAAAGGGCTGACCAGCCTCGGCAAGGAATGCAAGTGAACTTTCAATTTCTGGAAGGCCGCCTCAGCATCCGACCCCCATTCAAACCTTGCCTTTTTCTTAATTGCCTGGAAAAAGTATAGGCATTTGTCGCCTGATCGGCTTAGAAATCTTCCCAAGGCCGCCAGACAACCTTTTAACTTCTGAACCTCTCGGATGGTACGAGGCGACTGCATGTCGATGACCGCCTGCACCTTCTCAGGGTTCGCCTTTATTCCTCTCTGATTGATAAGGAATCCGAGAAATTTCCCAGACTCAACTCCAAAGAAACATTTCCTGGGATTGAGCATGACATGGTGCCGCCTGAGTGTGGCGAAAGTTTCTCGGAGGTCCGACAAATGATCTCTCTGAAGTTTAGACTTGACAATCATATCATCAATATATGCCTCGACATTTCTCCCAATCTGATCAAAGAACACAGTGTTTATCATTCGCTGGAAAGTGGCCAGGGCATTCTTAAGACCAAACGGCTTGACCGTGTAACAGTATAACCCCTGATCAGTGACGAAGGCCGTCTTCTCCTGATCTTTCTTCCATAAAGTAATTTGATGGAAACCAGAGTAGGCGTCCATAAAGCTCATCAAAGCATGGCCGGCTGTTGAGTCGACCGGGTTATCAATTTTAGGCAGAGGGTAACTGTCTTTGGGGCACGCCTTGTTTAAGTCTGTGTAGTCTACACACATTCGCCAGGTGCCATTCGGCTTTTTAACAAGCACCACATTTGCAACCCAGTCTGGTCGTCCCAGAATCATGTTGTAGGCCGAGAGTTCTTCTACTTCCAGGAACCGGACTACCATGTGTCGTCCTTCCCCTTTTTCGCCCAGGCGGATGGGTAAATCCACTCGTCCCACTGGGTGGACGACTCCTCCTCCAAACCCTACTAAAGGGTGGGATGCCGGATGTATGCAATTAGTCTGATATTTTAGTTTCGACAGACATTTGCTACTGATGAGATCTGAGGAGCTTCCGGTATCTATGAGGATTCGTCCAACTCTCTGGTTGGCCACTTTACATTCAATAACGATAGGGTCGTCATGCGGCCCTCTTACCCCTCCTAGATCTTCTTCAGTGATGACAATCTCAGGAAATGAACATTTGGAGGGCCGTTCTTGGTGAACGGAATTTACATCTAACCGTCAGATATTGTCTTTGTTGCCCCTAATAGTGGGGCCGCCTCCTGAGAAGCCGCCTGAAATGGTGTAGACGACTGCATCATCTGTATCGGAGCTGTCGGCCTGTTGATTCTTTTTGGTCGACTGCTTTTTCGAGGAAGTGTTCCCCGTAGATTTCTTGACATAAGTGTCAAGGTCACCTTGCTCAGCCAAGCGGTCCAGATACTGCATGAGAGTGATGCATTCATTGGTGTGATGACCAACATCTTCATGATAATCACAGAATTTTTCTTGGTTCCGATTGTTTGCAGAACCCTTCATGGGGACCGGCTTCTCAATTGAGATCCGTCCCTTGATTTCCTTTAGGATAAATTGGCTATCCTTGTTAAACACATACTTTGGGGAGTATGGTTTGAATTCTTTTTTCTTCTTCTGGGACGGCTGTTTAGAGGAATCAGTTGCCCAGACCTCTTTTCTTTTCTCGTCTTTGTTTGACGACTGCTTCTGTCGTCCTTCTCTTTTGTCGGACCTTTTCCCGTCTGACTATTTTACCGTACTACAAAGATCAGTCGCCTGTATATAGGCTTCCGCTTCAATCAAGGCCTCTTGAAGAGTCGCCACCCTCTTTCGGACCAAATCAAATTTGAAGGTCGACCCGTCTTTGAGACCTCTGAAAAAGTCAGTATAGGCTACTTCATCCGGTAACCCTTGAATTTGTATTCTTATCAGGTTAAATCGCCTGATGTAAGAACGAAGCCCCTCCTTCTCGCCCTGCTGAATTGTTCCTAAATCAAGGGTCGTCTTCTTCGCAGGGATGTTCATGGCGAAGTTGGAGGTGAATAAGTAAGCAAGCGTCTTGAAGTTATTTACACAACCAGTCGGCAGGTTGCCGAACCATTGGTGTGCGATTCCTTTGAGAGTCGCTGGGAAACACTTGCACCAGGTGGGATCATCCAACCCTTGAAGGTACATCAGGTTGGTGAATGCCATCAGATGGTCTTCTGGGTTAGTAGTGCCGTCATAGGCGCCTACTAATACATTTTTCACTTTGGCCGGCTGAGCGGCTTCAGTAATTTCCTTGGAGAAGGCCGACGGCTGTTCACCAAGTCTAAGCAACCGTAGCTGCCAGTCCATAGGTTGGACTTTTTTTGCTGCATGTCCACCAAACGGAGGTGGATGTAAAAAAAATACTATTGTTGCGGTACAAACGGTAAGTTTGGTACCGCCTGGTCGCTATGAAAGCCGGACTGACGGGAGGTGCCGCCTGACTGACCCTCATGATACGACTGAGTATGCCTCATCGAGGTATTTCGCAGACTGTCTTGGAAGTTTGAAGTAGAGGCCGACTCTGACAATCGGTCACTCTTCTTCTGCTCTAGCAGTAGCCGAGCGTCTGTGTATGTTTTCCTCGACCCGTCCGCCTGAATATGACGAACAGGTTTCTTATTTCCTGGAGTAGGAAAACGGTATTTTGTGAAATCAAGGGCAGGTGGCTCCCACTTCCTAGATTTAGGATGAGGGGTCGTCTCTCGCCCTTGAACTGGCTTCCTCTTCCGTGAAGTGGAGGGTTTCTTAGCCGACTGCTCCTTGTCCAGAGCAGGCGGCTTCTTGTTGATCAACTCTTGAATTTCTCCCTTGAAGTCCCTCATGAAGGTCATGAGTTCGTTCCTTGTGATGGGAGCAGACCCATCAGTCGGCTGCTGCCGAACAGGCGGTGCGCCTGCTGGCTCGCTTCCAGTTTGAAGATGTTCCCGTTCCCTCCTTTCGGTATGACGGGTACGTCAGGCCCTTAGGGTCCCGTCTGAAGCTGTGTGAGCTTCAACTTCAAATTCATTCTCAGTATCGTGGTCCGACTGAACTAGAGGATCGTCCAGGGGACGTCTCTCTTCAGGAGCTGGTACAAACGTGGGTGCCATCTCAGAAGTACTCTCCCCACAGACGGCGCCAAAATGTTTTGGGGTTTTCTGATGTCCTGCGGGAGAAATACCATTCCGAGACTGGAACCGGACGCATGTACCTGCAAAACAAACGGATGCTCCGGATGATTGGAGATCCGCCTCCGACGGTCAAGTTAGTACTTGATTAAGGAGTAATTAATGCGGAAATTAAAGTGATTGGGTCTCTCTAGGTGAGAGTGTTTAATGTGTGTAATCTGCGTAATCTCCCTTAATGAGGATTAAGGGAGGTATTTATAACCTCGGGAAACGTGCCAATCTAGGTTTAGGTTAACCTTGGGCTGATTGGGCTTCCCTCGGAAGTTGGGCCTAGGTGACCGGCTTCTCCATTAGGCATGGAGTATGCCACGTGTCATGACATAATAATTTCAGGGTGGATGAATAAGCGTGAGCCACGTGGCAAGCCCTGAGAGGTCCAACTGGGGGACACTTGGCAGGACCTGATTGGCCCACGTGGCGCATTCCGATTGGTGGGAGCAAAATTCCCTAATCAAGACCCAACTTGATATATTTTTTCTTTGTAGATTATCGTACTGTTAAGGTCACAGTTTGGTCAAAGACAACTAGATCAAATCAGATCAGACCAGACTTTATCAAATCAGATCATATCAGATTATTAAACCAGATCAGATTAGATTAGATAAGCAAAAATAAGGTGAACCGAACTGATAGAGTTATGAGAAAGAGAATGTTGGAAAGCTTATTATATTAATGATTATACCAGAGTATATATAATACATGAGTAAGCAATAGAATGCGACTAGATACATTTGAGTATTTGACTAGGTACATTAATTAAGATTTAGGGATATCTTTGACAATCAACCTAAAAGAGTAAATCAAGGGATTTACATAATTTAAAGAGTAACTAATAATAATAATGAAGATATAATCATCATTATCCTTTACACACCCCTGCAACACGGACGTTCAAAACGAGAAACCAATCTTGGATATAGCATCTCAAATCTTGTTCAATGTATGAATTGAAGTGGTGGTAAGAAAGGTTGCATTGCATTGTAACTCTCTGACAGGATTTAGAGAGAGTCGAGCATTATTAGAAGGGTGTTTTTTTTTAAAGAAGAAAAAGAAGCGTATAAAAGAAGGGGGTTTTCTTTTTTTTTTTTGGGGGGGGGGTTGCGTGAAGCAGTATAGGAGTTTTTATTTTTATTTATTTGTTTTTTTTAACTCAAGGGGATGGAAGAAAAAAAAATTGAGATATAGAGGAAGGAGATGAAATTGTGGTCGTTTTCCTAGGAGAAGAATTACATATAATTATCATTGAAAGAGAGGAGTTTGGGTTTCTCCATAAAAGTTTGGAGATCGAATTGAGATTATGATTGGCAACATTTGGTAGATAGACTATAGAGGCCAATAGGAATTATTTCTCCATAAGGGGTTTGGAGAAAAAAAAAATTGATAATTGACATCTCTTGGTTGATGAACTCCGGGTTGTCGGTAGAGTTAAGCGGAAGTTTTGATTTGGGTTTGAAGCTTTCCGGGAAAGGAGTACAAGTATGGTCACCATCATTTATCGATGGTGACAAAGGTTTTTGATAGTGTAGCCATGGAATAAGAGGATGTAGTAGCAAAAACAGAAAAAGAATGGATCAAGAGCTCTGATACCATGATAGAGTTATGAGAAAAGAATGTTGGAAAGCTTATTATTTGATGATTATACAAGAGTATATATAGTACATGAGTAAGCAATAGAATGCAACTAGATACATTTGAGTATTTGACTAGGTTCATAAGTTCAGAGTTAGGGATATCTTTGACTATCAACCTAAAGGAGTAAATCAAGGGATTTACATAATCTAAACAATAACTAATCATCATCATCCTTTACATAAACAAGCCCTTAGTTTCGCCGTGCTGGATGTAATGAGCTATATCGCTTGAAAGCAAGTATTGAGCTTCGTTTGAACTGTCCAAGGCTAATAGAGTGAACTAATAGCAAGGTAGGGGTTTAATACAGTCAAAAGTGATCTTTCTAATCCTCAATCAATTGTAGTGGAGGAAGAGAAATAAGAAATACGAAAAGGAAAATTAAAATCGTCATCCCTCCCATTCCCTTGCTGAAAACCAAGCCCCCACCCTTCCCCCGCTCCCGGAAAACACCGACCAACCCTTCCCTACCCTCGAAACCTCTTCCTCCCTTCCCCACCCCGTAAAACCATCACCCTCCCCTATCCCAACCCCGTAAAACCACCACCCTCCCCTAACCCAACCCTCAAAACCACCCCCCTCCCTTCACCCACCCCCGAAATCAACCCCTGAGCAATTTCCGGGAGTAGGGTAAGGGAGGGGGGAGGTTTTGAGGGTTGGGTTAGGGGAGGGTGATGGTTTTACGGAGTTGGGTTAGGGGAGGGTGACAGTTTTATGGGGTGGGGAAGGGAAGGGGGAGTTTTCGAGGGTAAGGAAGGGATGGTCAGTGTTTTCCGGGGACGGGGGAAGGGCGGGAAAGGTGGAGGATGGGTTTCCGGCAGGGGAAGGGGAGGGTTGGGGGCGGTTTCCAGTGAGGGGAGGGGGGCTGATGGGTGTTTTTTTTCATTTTCTTAAAAAATTATTTTGATTTTTTCTTTAATATTTTGGACCAATTAGGGTCTGACATGTGTCAAGTAATCTGTTATAATATATCGTTGACTTTTGTTGACCGGTCATGATCTGATTGAAGAAAACGCCCCCAAATTTGGGATTATTTAGGAATAATCGATAGTTGAAATTAATTAAAGTAAATGGCCAAAAGTTGAGATTAATAATACCAATTTTTCTTTTATCAATGTGACTATTAATTCTGATTAAGGGAGCATAACAATTAACATCTCATTGCCCAGTTTGTTTACTAGACAACAAAAGTGTTATAGTTTCATGGGATGGAAGTATAAATATAATTTAAGATTAGATTAGATTAAACTGAATTAAAGATCTAATAGCAAGATAAGTTCATATGTTAATTGTGACTTGAAATCTAGTGCAATGGCAAATGGCTAACTTCAAACGCACATATCTTCCAATTCATAAGTGATCTTAAGATGATTCAAGTTGGAGGTGATAGCTCATATGCCCAATTCCGATAAGAAACGAGAAAGTTATGGCCGTTTTGCTAAAGACTGCTGAAGCTGGAATTTCTTATGCACGCCTAGCAGCACGCCTGTGCCAAAAACCAGCACGTCTGCACTTCATCGAGGATCAGCCAAGGCGCATTTTGTTTTCCTATTTTCGAGTACGCTTATGACGGCTACTAATGTTATTCCTTGGGGAATAATTTAATGTTTCCTTATGTTGTATAAGGAGTCGTTGGGTGGACAATTAGAAGTACGTGCTAAATATTGATTAATTAGCCTAGCCAATTCAAGCCGTTATGTAACTCCACTTGAGTGATTTTGTGAAATGGAGAGTGTTGTATCTCCTTTTGTTTATCTCTTGTTTATCCTCCATGAAATCTAATAAGAAAATATCATCCCTTACCCCGTGGATGTAGGTCTTGTTGACCGAACCACGTAAATCTGTGTGTTCATCTCATCTATTTTCTACTTATTTCTCAAATTTAGGTTATATATATATTGTTGTCTATGTTCTGCGCATATCAAACACATAACCTAAATCAATCGTTCCTCGTCTATTTCCTAACATCATAGTATTTATAACTAATACTAAGTAATTACCGCCGACATCATAGATATCCACGTGGCAACTTTTTATAAAAAAAAATTCCCTCCAAAACTATTGTTGACATCATTCTTTTTTTATTTTTTATTTTATTTTTTTAAGGTAAAGCTACACATTTAAAATTTTTTATTATAGCTATGAAGTTAATTAGAATATTTATGTCCTTCATTTTAGCACAATAAATTTGACGAGAGGGATCACGATTTATGTTACACACTTACAAGTGAATTTTTTTATTATTAAAACTGTGCATCGCACGGGACTAACCTAGTAAGATAACTATAATCAACAGGGTACATATGCGTTGATCGATAGAATTATTAACCTAGTAAGTTCAAATTTTGTTTAATATGAGACATCAAATATATGATCACGAGACCTTGAGTGATGGACACTTGATAAGTTACAAAAGTACATAAAATTCATTGCCAAATTCATAGAAAATCCTTATAAAAGGGATTAAAAATGAGAATGATGAATCCTAAAGGGTATTTCATAAACTTCATCAATTTAATTTCATAAATTTTGGAAAGATTCTTATTATATTGTTAGAATAATTGTATAGTTAAAGAATCTTTTATGTCTTATTGTATTCTATGAAAATCCCTATAAAAGGGCTCATGGACAAACATTAGAAATCTCTTTATTATATTGCAACGAAAAGTTAAAAAGATTGAAATTTCATGAAATTTAGTTAGAAGATAATCAGTCGCATAAGTCAGTTCAGACAATTGTAGTAGACCCTCCATCCCTAAAGTCTTTGCTCTAAAATCAACTATTTATTTTTGTAATTCAACTTAATCAATCAAATAAAAAAAATATTATTTTTTGTTTTAATCAAAATTTCTATTATTATTTTATACTTCCTCTATACTCTGATTAATTACAACACTTTAATTTTTCAATCGTGTTTAATTAACTATAACACCACTCTATTTAACTAGTAAGGATCCACTTATATTTTATATTTTTCCCTCAATAATTTAACTTTACTTGTACTAGGAGTACTATTTTATTATTTCTCTCCACCATTAACCCCCATTTATACTATTTTTTATTTATTTTTTATTTCTCTTTCCCACTAATAGTTTATTATACTCCCACTTATTATAAAACTAGGTTAAGTCCCATGTCATGCACATTCATATTTAAAGTTTAAAATAAATAATAATGGTGTTAATTCAACAATAATTTATCCAAATAAAATATTAGTAACAAAATAACTTGAATTTTAATTTATACCAATACCAAATACATAAAAGTTATTGAATTGGATAGTATAAAAAAATAGTATAGCAATAGAAATTTAGAAGCTATAAGGTTTTATATAAGAAAATGAAAATATTAGCTTAGATTAGTACCCATATACGAACTCATATACATTTGTCCTTATATTTTGTTGACACACTTTGACCGACGTAATATGAAAATTTAGTTGATTTCATTTTACTTTAGGATAATTAGTATTTCGTAATTAACTTATATATATAGTGAGTAGTAGTTTTTTTTTTATAATTAATAATCACAAAAATATGTAGAGTAATTAGATTGAATTTTCCAATATATGTTATGTATACTATAACAAAATGATTTTGTTCGGTTGATCTAATAAAAGTTATGTATAATTTTAAGATTTATATACAAAGTATGCTACTAAATTTTATTTTTTTTTTTAATTAAAAATAAATATTATTGTCAAATTAAATGATAAAAGTTGGAGCAAAAAATTGATAATATTATAATAATCTTGGATAATAATATATTCCAATGCCTTATTTTTAATCTATGTTAGTATTTTTTTGTAACTAAAGTTTTCTAGTATAATTGGATTGAATATGTTGTCAAAATGGAAATAAGTATCATTAGATTTTTGGCAAAAAAAAAAAGGAAAGAAAAAAATAGACGGGAAAACTTTTAACTAGGAAGTGACAAGTGTTATTTCGGATTTCGCGTTTAGTATATAGTTATTTGATTTAGACTTTTATCCCTATTCTTTTTTTTTATATAACTTTGTGTAAGGCATAATATTGTGATTACTCTGAATGGAGGGAGTATTTACCATGGATCAACCAACCCTCATTTTTCATTCACCTTAATCAGTCAAATCAAAAGACCTATCTTCTTCTTCTTCTTTTTTTTTTTCCACTAATGCGTATATTTAATCGTTAATATGTTAATATTAATGTGTAAAATAATAAATATTTATATCTGAAAAATACAAAATTGAGATAAATTTAATAATATAAGACGATGACTATGTTTTTTCCTACAAGAAGATAATCACCAATTAAAAACAAAATGTAGTGTATGAATAGTGTAGATTTAATTTCAAAGTGTTTAGTTAAAGAGAAACTGCAAAATAAAACATTATGTAGTATTGTATGTGGATGTAAAGAATAAAAAACAAGTGATCGAAAGAAAGAACATTCAAATTCCTATTGTTGAAGAATAGAAAGATTATTACTCGCTCTGTTTTTAGTTTAGTGCATCAAGTCATATAACTTTGACCAAATGTCTCCTACGGTCTATCTATTAATAAGAGAGATTAAAAGATTAATATAATGAAAATATGCAAATCCAATAACCTATTTAAAGAAAATTAATAACGAAATGAGAGTAAAATGCAAATATCAAAGTGATGCAAAAACAAAGGCAGTACAAATTCAGAGTATAAAAAAAGTGGGTAAAAACCATGTTTTTGATGTAAGTGATTATTTATCCAATAGGTTTAAGCAACATACCTTCCATCTTTGATAAATGTTTCTTGACTTTACCAGCACAACCTTGGCAATGGAGCGACACTCTTAGGACCACCACCTGTTTCCATATTACTCTCATTAGGAGTTAGGACCAGCATTATTGGACTTTATATTATATTAAAATTTATGACCAAACGTTAAAATTATTGATGTTAACATTAATAGTTAATTTTCGAAATTTGCATAGAAATTGTAATGTAGAGTTAATCATTATGGCTTTTTAAAAAAACCTTTCAGAAAGCATTTATTCCGAGAATGTAATTTAATTACTCCGTACTTATAATAAGATAATTAGCACATATTAACTAGAGTGTTCTCGTCCAAAAAAAAAAAAAACAACTAGTGTTAAAAATTCACGACTATTAGATTGGTATGTTTATTAGAAATGGCTACAAGAGAATGTTACCAAATTTGAATGCAATGATGTGTGAGTGTGGTTAAATTATATTCCTTGTAACAACTTATATGTATGAATGTATGATCTTTTTCAAGATAATTTTTTTTCAAGAACAGGAGACACTATTAAAATGTAACATATATACTAGTCTTTACTATTTTATTTATTTATTTTATTTTTTTCTTATATAGTTTAGTCTTTACTACTAAACTATGTTAGATTTAATATTATCTATTTAAAATATTAGTAAGTAAGATTATATATTGACTAGAGATGCAGTTACAATGTTTATATATTATTTCAATTACTACTATTAATATAAGGATCAGAGTAATTTACTAAATAAGAATGATGTACAAGCTAAGATTGCCAATTCTATCAATTGTCATCTTCATATTTGTTGATTCCAATTGATTACTCTTTAATATTAATTGAGTTTTAATTTAATTTTTAAATCATTTATTTCCACCTTTGTTTATTTTTTTGTTTAACAAAATCAGAGACTTAAAAAAAATAATTAAAAAAACCCCTTGTGTCCATGCTATATGAAAAGAATAATAGGCCATTAATGTACACTAAGGCATTGTTATTAATTTTCAAATCATCATATTATTCGTTGCAAAATAACCTCTAGAACGACAGATAATCAACTAAATAAGGATATCACTAACTAGAAATTGATTTGTGAAATCCAATATTATTTAAAAAGTGAGCTCTCTGAAAATATTAGTTAAGCAAATATAGATTAAAAAAAAAGGTTGTTTAGTTTCTAGGTAATTCTACATTACTTGTATTAAATAAAATTCGTTTTTTTTTCTTTTTTTACATAAACATTTTCTCTGCTTTTTTATTAGATGAAACATTTTAATTTTAACAATTTTCAACTTCAACAAACCATCATTAACCACTTTAATTATCAATAATTAGATATAGATTAAGTAGTATAAAATTTTGATAAGTGAAAATTGTAAATTAAGACAAATCTAAAAAAACATGCATTACATGACGACTATGCTTCTGCTCATGAAAAACTAATTAAAAAATAGAGATTGTATAGTGTATGAATAATAATATACTGTAAAGTTCTAGTTTTTCATCTTTAAAAGAACGTACAAAAATTTATACATTTAACATGAAGAATACAATCACCATTCCACCTTAAGTAAATAAAATTAACTAAAATTGCAAAAGAAAATAAAAAATTATCTTAAGAAAAGCTAGAAGTCTAGAACTCTAACCTGATATAAGTGAGTTGCACCAGAAGAACAGTTTTGCAAAGACTTAGGCTTTTGTTGTTGGTGAGAAACTGATGATTTATGATCACCTTTAACCTTATTTCTATCATTCAATGGCAACAAATTCTCTCTTCTTTTACAACCCTTTACTAACAACCTTTCTTTTTCTGATGAATTATCAACAAGCCTAGAATACCTACCACTATTACCAATCCTCCCATTATTACTCTTACACGGCACGATTACGGACCTCATATCATCCGGCATACACCCTACAGCCGTGGATGCCGGCGACTGGCACATAAACCCTCTCCTCATTCTCACCATACTCATACTCGTACTCTTTATTCTTACTTATTTCACCTTATTCTATATTGTATTTGTATAATAGAATAATGGAATATATACTAGTGAACAAAAAGTTAACATGGTGTTTTAATGACTTATCTAACAGAATTGTATGTATGGTACATTGGTACATACCCAAGTGCCTTGTTTAGTTGCGAAAAAAAATTAAAATGATTGTTGAATCAAGCAATTAACCCTTTATACTATAAAGTCATTTTCAAAGGCTTAAATGTTATACTATACTACTGTTAGAATGTAATTAATTTTCCTTATCAGAAACTTTTGAGTTGTAAAGAAACAAACAAATTCTTAGGCTATTGTTTCCTTAATTGTAAAATGAAACAAATTTTTAAAAAATCACAACTTTTTTGTTAATTGTCATTGTCTTTTCTGCAACAATTTTTATTAATGAGTATGGTAGGGTCTTACTGTTATATCTGCTATTCCAAGTACAGGAATGGATCAAACAGAAGGCGAAGGTTGTAAGAATTACTAATACTAGTTATTGACCTTCAGAACCAATCACATGCAATGTATGTATATAGTACTTGATTCCTACATTATGATCTTTCTGTTTTGTCGTTCCGTACGTTACACTTATCTGTATGTGTACACCGATCTCTTTGTTCGAAATTAATTATCACGTTGATAGTGTAATTTGAATTTTGAACTAGTAATAAGGAGACCATATCCGGGTATATGTTGTTTTAATATGTTGAAAATCTTGATATATACTCCGTATATATTTTCTTAGAAAGGTTTGTTGTTTAATGGCTGGAATTTCGCAAGGTTGCAATATGATGAGTTTTGTTGAAGAGGAAAAGCTAAATAATGCAAATTCATTGTACTATGGCCAAATGGGATGTATCATACTAATAATTTTAGCTATTTTATTACACCCTTTAACCAAAAAAAAAAATAAAAAAAAAATGCTATTTTATTAAAGTTGATGAAAATAAATTCTATTGAAATGTTAAAGTGTTTGCAAGATAAGCCTTATCAATTTGATAAGCCCAAATCCTTATTTTATTAAACATTTGGGCCTATCTCAATCCTTAAGCAGTTAAGCCCAAACTGGTTATGCTACTCAATAACTCATTCTTTATTTCATGAAATCCCTTAAATATTTGAGTTATTTAATCTTAATTTGTACATCAATAAAAAATTTAAAAAAAAAAAAATTTTTTAAAAAAAAAAAAACGATGAAAACGAAAGAGCCTTTGTTTTTCTTCTTATAAACATGATTTGGTTATCAAAGGGTTAAAATTACAATACCATAGGCAAAACCGCTACTTGAGGGTATAACTGTTATTTCAAGTAGTGGTTTAAGGTATAGTCGCTACTTCAAGTAGCGGTTATACACTTATACCTATGAGCAATGGAACAAAGATACATTTTATTTACAACTTTGCTACTTGAGAAACGTATTTCGTTTATCAGTAAGAGAAACTTAAAATTTCTTGGATGAAACAAGTCCTTAAACTATTTTAACTAGATTTATTCTCATACGATGAACTTTTTTTATACAATCATTGACCGCCACTGATGCACCATATTTGTCTAGAATATTTATCCATGGGATTATTTTTTTTTCCTTTTAATTGTGGACAATATTTATATATTCTGATTATATTATATGCCATTTGATACATACATATTCATGTTGAAATTTTAACAGCAAGCAACAACTTTTGAATGATGAGGTGCATTGAGCCAAAAAAAAAAGAAAAAAAAAAACCTTGTATTGGCTTTTTGTGTACCCTCAACTAGAGTTTAGATTTCCAAAATCCATGTTAAGACTTCGACTAATCTTGCTTCAGTTTATTGTACAAGACACAAACTCTTGCATGTGAAGATACATCAATAAACTCAACCTAAACATTTGATATAATCAATTATCTTACTACGCGTAATTTTAACATTTTACCAATTTTAGGCTCTTTTAGCTATTTGTATTCCCTTATTTAGGCCCTATTCTTTTGAGCTTCTGAGCAGAGTAGATTTCAGCAGAGCAGAGCAGATTTCAACAAAACAGAGCAGAGAATATTTCAAAATTTTATTATTATTATTATTATTATCGCATTATTTTATTATTATTATTATTATTATAATTATTATTATTGTTATTGTTATTATTATCACATTATTATTATTATTATTATTATCGCATTATTATTATTATTATTATTATTATTATTATTATTATTATCACATTATTATTATTATTATTGTTATTATTATTATTATTATTGTTGTTATTGTTATTATTATTATTGTTATTAGTATTATTATTATTATTATTATTATCGCATTATTTTATTATTATTATTATTATTATTATTATTATTATTATTATTATTATTATTATTATTATTATTATTATTATTGCTTCTGCTGCTGCTGCTTACTATTACTATTATTATTATCATCATCATCATTATTATTATTATTTATAATATTATTATTATTATTATTACTATTATTATTACTATTATTATTATTATTATCGCATTTTATTATTATTATTATTATTATTATTATTATTATTAATATAAAATATTAATTATTATCATTAAATATTAGTTATTATTATCAATTAATATTATATATTAATTATTATTATCTATAAATATTAGTTATTATTATTAAATATTAATAATAATAATTATTATTTTTAAGCAGAGCAGGACAGAGTAGAGCAGAGCAGAGCAGAATAGCTTAAAAGAACAGGGTCTTTTTCCATTATTTCATTATTATCTTAAAGTGTAATATTAAACGCTGGGTATGGTAGGATCCGTGCTACATCCACACTTCAAATCCAATGGGCTCTCATGTGAGGAGGCGTGATACAGTATATAAACCAATCCTAAGCTTATGGTTGAAGCCAGGAATATGTTTTATACTCAATTACATACATTGTTATCAAATATAACAAACGCAGCCAAGATCAACCAAACAAAACCGCACCCAAGCTAAGCTTGATCTAGTGGGAAAGATTGTACCTTCCAACCTTAAGGTTGGGGGTTCAATCCCCACTAGAGGCACCTTGAGGGTGGGGATCCCTTACCCTTCCCCTTCTCTCTCAAAGTGTCTGACCCGTAAATATCGGAGCAAAAAAACCGTGAGAGTTGAGGTTCGGTCAGAGTCCTTCTCCTTAACGTAAAAAAAAAATAAAAAATAAAATAAATAAATAAATAAATAAAAAAGCGTAAGAGATCTAACCTTTTAAATGAGTGAAAATTAGAACATATCGTGTATACATTGACAACTAACCAAATGTAAAATAGACATGTTGATATTGATGTGTAAGGTAGTGAATGATACAATAAATGTTTGTTTGTCGATAAAGCTAGCTAGTGTTTTCATTCATCCTTTTTGTAGATCACCAAAAGGCTTCTTTTGCAACGTTGTTATCCCTGATAAAGTGAGCATTATTAGAGATAAACAGATAACTATTATATCATGCAATGATGTATAAATGCTTTTGTTCTGTGTTGGTGGTCTATGTCTCTTTCACCTTTCACCTAAATGGCTATAAATGATAATCGAGGTCGACTTCTACTGGTGCACTTAACGGTATTACATGGTGAAGGTTCGTTTCATTTGAGATATTTTACAAGAGCTAATGAAATACATATTTATATGGAAATTTCGTTTGTTACCACTAAAAATACCACTTTGACTTTTGCTACCCATCTAAATTTTTATTTTATTTTATTACCACCTAAAAGCAAAAAACATATGTCTTGCTACCACTTAACAGAATTGGTTACTATTTCTGTTAGCGGGGCCCAACCACCGTCCAGCCACACCTCCATCCTCAACCACCCTCACTGCCAGCCCCCCTCCCCGTGCAGGCTACCGGCGCCCAAACGATCCCCCGACGACCCCACTCCCTCCCTCTCCTCCATCCACGCTGCCCGCCTCTCCCCTTTTCCCATTCTCAGCTGCCCTCACCCCCACCCCTACACCACCCATCCCCCCCTTTCCCCCAACTGGAAACGGCCTCCTTCCCCTTCCCCTACCTAAAATTGACCCCACATCCCCATCCCCCACCATGAATTGACCCCCTCCCCTTCCCCCATCCAAAAATCGCACCCCAAACTCTAAACAACACCCTGAAACCATCCTAAACGGGTACAAACGGAATCCTAAAACCCGTTTAGGGTGATGTTTAGGGTTAGGGGTGCCTGTTTTTGGGTGGCGGGTCAATTTAGGGTGGGGGAAGAGGACTGGGGCTGTTTCCGGGTGGGGGAAAGAGGGATGGGTGGTGTCGGGGTGAGGGTGGGGGAAAGGGAGGGGGTGGAGTCGCCGGCTCCGGGGTATCGTTTGGGCACCGGTAGTTGACATAGAGGGGGGAGGGGCGGCTGAAGGGGAGGTGGCTAACGGGCTGCAGTGGCTGGGATTTTTTTTTTTTTGAAGTTTTTATTTAAAATAAAATAAAATTAAATCATTATTTAATTAGATACTAGGCCCCATTAACGAAACCTGTAAACACATGATTATGTCTCTCCAAAAACCAAACCCAGTGATGAGTATCTTTCACATCTTTGATTATCGAGTTAGGTGAAGAGTTGAAGAGTCTCGTGAATTTCCTTTAGCCTTGACCATTTATAACCTTTTCTAAAATGTTTTGAGCCAAAATAATTTATTTCGTGTCTTTAAACCCAATTTCGTGTCTTTGAAAATACTCGGTACACAAGCCGGAAATACAGACGGCCACCAAAAGCTTATATTTACTAAGATGGGGCCGTGGGCACATCCTTCGCAGGCGGACCAGGAGCAGAGGACACCTGGGCTTCATCTTCTTGTTTCTCTTCCTCCTCATCCTCCCCCGCACCATCAGCAACCTCCTTGCCGAGTTCTTTTTTGACCCACTCCTGAAATGGCTCAGGTTCCGGCTTCCCTTCAGTCCTTGCTGAGAGAACAAGATCTGCGTATCTGTAGGCCAAGTCCCAGATGTCATACTCAGCATCCGGATACACTAGCTCCCAGGCCATCTTCATTCGGTCTTCGCAGTCTTGCTTATTCTCCTCAATGAGCCGGCTCTGCTCAGCCTCCAGGGTTGCTCTTAAGTTGCCCTGGGAGGCAGCCATCTCCTTCTTCAGACGGTCGACGTCTGCTTTGAGAGTGGCGTTCTCCTTGTTGGTCTCCTCCAGGGATTTGAGGCCCGCCTGAGCACTTTTGAGCTCCGCCTCCAGATTTGAGGCCTTCAGGTTAGCCTCATCAAGGGCAGCCGTAAGCTGCTTGATGGAATCCGCCTATGACAGGAGCTCAGCTTTAGTCTCAAGGTCATGTATTAAATTTGAATATTGAGCTACATCAGTGGACTCAGACGCCTCTCTTTTGTCTTGCCTTACCTCTTCTTGCTTTCGAGCATATGGCTTTTTCAGCCCCTCTACTCGCAACATCGTCTGTATACATGCAAACGGTGTTGGAAAGAAACCAGTAATATACTTGGAAAAATGTGAGTAAAGCTGTTATACCTCAGACAGCAGAGAGAGGATGCGGTCAACATTAAACGCTTGGATCCCAAGGATGGCCTCCTTGTCCTCCTTTGGGATGACTCTCAGCATGGCCTTAGAGAATTGCGCACATCCGGCCACCGGGGGGATTGATCTGCACCAGAAGGTAGATATGGTGAGAAAGCTACATAAGCGCCACCAACAGAATGCCGGCTGCCTGAAGATCCCTCTGATTGTAACTGTGAATGTGATTTGACCTGCATGGGCCAACCCAGCTCAAAGGGGGAGTTGAAGGGGTCAGCAGTACCTTGGGGATAAGGATGTGGGCTCAAATCGCCTACAGCCGCTGCACAATCGCTTGCAACTTTGGGTGGTTGGCCACCCTTTGGCACCTCAGAGGTACCCGACTGGAAAGAGAGGTATATCCCCAGACTGACATTTCGGATACTCTTTCCCCCAACAATCATACGACCCATCCCAGATGGAAGCCCAGGAGCCGACGAAAGCTTCCTGGATTTGGTAGAGCTAGTGACCTCGTCATCTGGCTTCCGCTTGATAAGCTTGGAAAGGGATTTAGGAGCTCCCTTGTTTCCATCCTGAAAAACAAGCCAGATGTCAAAAATACAGTCGGAACCAGGACTTAATCATACAGTCGGTTTGTAACCGTCTGTATACAAAAATAAGGCAATGGGGAAGAAGATAGGGCAGGTGGTTTATACCTAGCCTTTAGCCGCTAGAGCAGCTTTCTTCTTCTCCGCATTTTCTCTACGGATGTCTGCTGCAGAACGAGCAGGCGTTTTGTTTTTTGGAAGCATCCTTCTGGCGGTTTCTGCAAAAAGAACCGTCTGTCAGATCATCAAGCAGGCAAAAATAAATCACAAAGAAACAATAAAGACGGCATAATATTGTCGGATGCATGCTCTACATACGTCTGCCAAACATGGTGCTTAAACCGCAGGCGGACAAAAACCCCTCGTCCCTCATAAACTCGTGTTTGGGTACCTAGTTCTTGGGTACACTAATTAACTCCCCGGATGAGAGAGTGGTGGTTGTAAGTTCAAAAAACCCCGACTCTATTATTTTTTCATAGTCCTCATCCAGGACATGTGGAAGTTTGCATTTTTGCCGCAATAGATCCGGCTTCTTGTTGTAAGTGCGATATAAAAAGTTCTCTTGCCGCTTGGGGGTAGAAACCAGATAAAACCGGTTCTTCCAATCAGACCACTTAGACGGTTAATGTGTACTACGCTCTCCAGCAGCCTAGGCTACGGCTCAGATAATGCATGTGGGCAAAAGCCTCCCAGCCGGGATGGAGACCCTGCATCTCACAGGCGGCGATGTAGCTCCGAATGTTAACCCAAGAGTTTGGGGTTAACTGCCACACTCCCAGGCCGTATCCTTACAGGATAGCCTTGATTGAGTCATGAAGGGGGAAGCGAAGACCGACTAGGAAAGCCGCTTCATAGCAGCCAAAATAATAGTTGGCATTTGGTTGGTCATCTTTCCAAGCAATGGTCCCCAATTCAAGCGGCACCCGGATGGTATATCCTTCGCCAAGAGGAAGTTTGAATTTGAAGGCCTCCAGGTGCTTCTCTATGTTTGCCCTGTCTCTGGCAGAGACATGGATCCGGAATGGATCCCCCTCATTGTTCCATTTTAATCTCTCCTCCGCCTCGCTATCCTCAACCGGTGATAGTGAGTTGCTGCTCTCTTTAGGGCTAGACCCAGAGGCAGACTCACCCCCGCTTCTCTCAAGGACAGCCTCATCCGCCTCCTCTAAGCCAGACACAGAGACGCATCTTCATCGTCTCCATCCTCAGATTTAAGGATCCCATCACTAGGAGTGTTGGGTGCACCCGGAGGGGATCCTCTTGCCTCTTCAGCCTGTTCTACCTCAGGCGGCGCACCTTCTATGCTCTCTTCCCTATAATCCGGATCTATAGTTGTTCATCTAGTCCGAGCCATAGTGTCCTGCACAGAAACAGAGACGGTCGGATTTGGAGATGAACAAGAGTGGTCCAAGCACCTAGAGGCGACACCCCCAGTCCTAGACTCAGCAGTACCAGGGGACTGGTTGCCTACTAAACTAGGTTGTGCTGTGTGTGCTGTTGGTGAATCCATTTATGGAGTGATATGCACACAAACGGAAAAAGAATGAAAGAGCTGAGAGGGGTAGAGACGGTACCTCTAAGATGTGCTGAAAATGAAGTCAAGTGTTGACCGGCTGTAACTAGCAGGCGGAAGTCGAGCAATTGCTTGCAAGATGCACACATGGTGACCGGATGTACCCACTTGGAAAGCAAGTGAATTTTCTGGAAAAGTACCCAGACGGTTCTAGGAAGTTTTGTTTGTTGGGTACATAGGCGGATGACCGGCTGAAACCCCTTGAAAAAGAAAAATTGTTTACAAAGTACCCAGGCGGTTCTTAGAATTTCTCCTATCTGCCAAGAGCACAGATGTTATATCGGGTGTATCTAGTTTGAAAAAAGATAATTATCCTGAAGATACACAGGCGGTTGTCAGATGCTCTCTCTTTAGAAACGGTTGACTCTCTTCCTAAATTTTGGAAATGTCCGAAAAAACAGGAGGGTAAAAAGCTATTTAAGGAAGGGTAATTTCAGGGGCATCCCCGTAATTTCCCTAGATAGTAAACAGTTAAAACTGTTCACCAATACCCAAGTGACAAGTGTCACAGGCGCCACGTGCCACGCCACGTCACACCTATGAGGGGCAAATGTTTTGGGTAAAAATACCCAAGGCCACGTGGCCCAATAAAATGGTGACACGTGTCACCCCATGAAAGGTTCAAAATGAACCAATCCTCAGCTGACACGTGGCATCTCCAATCATTGAGAAAAAGACGGCCCCAAGGCTCAATTCCCAAGAAAAGACCGTATAACGGCGCAGCCCAACATTCCTAGGTTTCCGTAACCTAGAAATGTGGCACGAATCCCAAGACCCTATAAAAGGGAGATGTATCCCACCTAGGGAGGGGGGGAACACATTCATTATTTACAAAAAACCAGAGCAGACAATAATTGCAGATAATTAACTCTCACCACCGAAAATATACCTGATCTCGGAATCCGAGAGGATCCCACCTTTCTTTCCGCACTTTTTACGTCTTCCGAACACGTTCTAACTTGATCGTCGGTGGCAGAACTCCACCCAACCGGAGTCTCCGTTGTTTTGTAGGTACAGTTGCCCGGAATCCATTCTTGGTGTTGTAACCTCCCGAAGGACACAGAAAACCCCGAAATAGGTGTGACCGAAGGGTTCAGTCAAGATTAAGCTGTAATATTAATTATTCATTAACATTACTGATCGGAAGCGGTCTCCAGCTAGGCATTTCGATCACTTGACCTCACTGAATAATTAGCTTTCTAATTATTTCGAACCCTCTATCGGAATAATACACTTGTTCGAAGGACACCATTCCTTTAACATACAACATGCTATAACACCTTGCATGAATAAAATATGAACATAGGGATACATAAAATTCTAGCCTATATGCCCTTTCTTTCCTACCTAATCCCACCACATGCTTTCAAAAACAATTAACACATAATTACATACCTTAATTCCTTCGCATACCTGCACACATAATTTTTAAAATTGATATTTTTTAAACTTTTGAAAATTAACCCGAACGAAAAAAAAAATTCGGACCTTTGAAAATAAAATATAAATTTTGGCCCTCATAAAAATAAATTTGGAGCATGTAAAAAAAAAAAAAAAAAAAAAAAAAAAAAAAAAAAAAAAAAAAATCCTTCTTGAAAAAATAATCGGACTTAAAAGAAATTAGAGTAAAATAAAATAAGTACTCTTTAAAATAATTCAAAACCACTTAAATAAGCACTTGGCCAAGTTTTAAAACATAGGTACCTAAAAAGACATTTTTGGCTTTAATGGTAATTAAAATTCAACCAAAACTCCCAAATACAACTTTATAATATCCTAGAAATTTCCTCTTTTTAAAACTCCCTCTTTTTTACCCTTAGAAACTCATTTTAGAAAATAACCAAAATATTACCACCACCGTGATAACGGCTAAGGCTTTTCAAAGTCATACAGCGGAATTCTTAAAACAAAAAGAAAACTTTTGAAATAAATAACTTGAGTTCACAACCTCAAAACCAAATTAAAGCAAAACATTCACAAGTTGAAACCAATATAAATATGGTCCTTCAAAAACCAAGTCAAAATAAATCATCAACAATGTTAGTCCAAAATAAATCATCAATCAACTAAAAATAAAAGTCTAAGAAAGCATAACAAGTAACTCTCAACACTCATCACATCATGCTCTTCATGCTTCGAGTACCTGCCACATTCTCTTTATTTCAACCCTTCTACTCACCGTATGAAATGGGTCATAGTAGGGCCAATCCAAAGGAAAGCCAAACAGAAACAACAAAGTAGAAATCAGTGAAAGTTGAGTAGATATGCACCTATAAAAGTAGCACACTAACATGATCATCCTAGCAATATTAATTAAAACATGCTCGCCATACAATTCACAAGTCAACTTACCTTTGACTCGTAACTAGCAATATTAATACTTGAAAATATATGTATTGCTTAATAATTTCATGCTTCCTTAATACTTGAAAATAATACATACTATCATGAGAATTTATACATAATTCAACTTGTATCATGCCTCAAATAACATATTCACATGCTTGCATAAACATTCATGATCAACCAACAACAATTCGTAGCATTTATCAACCAAACATGCTATTAGTTTGTCCCTTGATTCATACTTTAAACTCCTAGCATGATACTATGCATACACCATTAATTAGTTTTACGCGCATACGTACCTTGAATATTGTCTTAATTCGGCCACATTCACTAGAAATCACCTACCTCGAAACTTCCTACATATAAAAGTACATAACCAAAATTAATTCACTACTTACACAAATTTCAAGCAACTATTAAATGATTTAAACCTCTCTAATTAACCCAATTTAATGATTTAAAAGCCTTAAAACCTTTTCTTTAAGTGGGTACTTAAAACTCTTTCAAAAAGACTTAGTTTTGCTGACATAAATTAAATTCCAGTATACTGATTTTATATAAAACATCATTAATAAACCAGAAAATCTTATTTAAATCATTAAAAACCTTTTCCTTTTTATGGGTAATCAAACCCTAACATAATAATTGAAAAGTAGTGTGTATAATAAATTTTCAGCATTAATTGAGGGCTTAAAACTCATTAAAAATATGTTATAATAATTAATTTATCAACCACAACAATCTAAGATCAAACCCTAGCCATAATAATTGAAAAGTAGTGTGTATAATAAATTTTCAGCATTAATTGAGGGCTTAAACCTCATTAAAAATATGTTATAATAATTAATTTATCAACCACAACAATCTAAGATCAAACCCTAGCCATAAATATCAAATTCCCAAATTCTAGCGTTTTTAAATTGGGGGTGTTATTCAAATTAAAATCTGAAAATTACTAAAATAATTAACTACACCAAATATTCATAAACAACATCAATTTATAATTAAAATCATGCCTTGAATTCAATCAACAAACTGTAAAAATTAAAATAGGAGAAAGAGAGATTTTTTTCTTTTGTTACCAACACTGAAAAAAAGAAGGAGAGGAGAGAGGTGGAGGCTGTCAGTGGTGGCTGGTAGCCGGCGGTAGCTGGCGGTCACTGGTAGTCGGCGGTGGTCCATGGAGGAAAAAGAGGAGAAAAGAAGAGAGAGAAAAAGAGGAGAAATTGTTTAGGGTTTTATGAACTCTGATAAATTAAACTTAAGTGGAAAATTTTTGAGCTTTTGTGGTATTTACATCCCCTTTTAAAACCAAAAATCATTTATTTACAAACTTGTCATTACTAAATCTTATTCCCTTTCAAAATCTCACTTGGGGCTAGTGTGTTGGGTTTTTCAAATTTTCTTTCTTCCCAACCAACATGTCCGAAGTTTTAAACCATTTCAACCCAATTTAAAATATTTAGTTGCCCCAATTAATTGCTCATATTAATTTATACACACTTGTTTATTAATTAAATAATTAATTCATTAAAATGAAATGAATCATTTAAATTTATAAATAAAATATATAGTTTATATATACTTCCTCTGGTTCGTTTTTACTTGACCCGCTTTGACTTTTACACTATTCACCACCCCTCCTTTGACCGTCTTTTGTGAATAATATTTAAGGAAATATATTCATGAAGGATCTTTTTGAATTCGTCTCAATAAGCCTATCATATTATATAACTTTTATAATTTTTACTTATGGAAAATCAAAGTTATTGATCATTAAAGTTTTGCATTGGCAAGCATGATAAAAGAAACTGATCAAGTAAAAAAGAACGGAGGATGCATAAAATAATATAAAAATATGGGGTATTACTATTGCATGAAGACCACTAATGTGACTTGAACCGACACCCTGTAGGCGTAAATCGAAGCGCGCCTATTTAAGCATGTTGTGAATATGCTTGGCAATCATAGGAAGTGGGAATAGAATTGACATTATACGATTAGGGACAAGGAAAGTATAGGGAGCCGCCAACAAGTTTTTAAGCAACTTGTAAACCGTTCATGGATCATTTAAGGCAACCACGAATAAGGGCCAACGATAGACAATAACGATTGACCCGTGAAGGTTACACCCCATTCATAATCCACAAGATTACTAACTCCATATGATTCAGAACCACGAAAGGAGGATCGAAAATGATGGTATGAAGTGAGTCATGGAGTCACATTCGCCCATATTGGCCTCTAATCGATTCTTATAGTGAAAATTATTTCCTAGGATCTCAAAGGCATACAAACAAAGATTCAATTTACTCCAAACTAAATTAGGCTGAATTGGCTGAATATCAATGCACACATAATTCTAAAGATTTGTGACCACTTGAATTAACAACAAGATTAAAAAGGAACCTAAACCGGTCGTCCAAATTATCTTATTAGTCGTTATTTCAATTTTATATTCCCTTTAAATATGTAATATGGTGATCAATAAATATATAAAATAAGCATTAACATTAGAAGCAATTTAACCATAATAAGAACGATTGATATATATGACAAACATAATAAAAATCGTTAGAAATATAATAGCAACAAAAGGAACATGATTCCTTACTTTGATTGCATTTGCTTGCAACTATAAATCAATAAACACGGTAGTAACTTCAAGGCAATTATTTAATAAAATGGAAATTAAATCAAACTAAATTAGAGTTGATTTGGGGCCAAACCCTCAAACAGTTCTACCTTTCACGCCTTGGCTTAAGTACGGAACTTCGGGTAAAGTACGGACTCCGGGAAGTTCTTAGGGAATGAATAGTGAAATTAGGAAGGTAAGTGTATAAGGCTACAGCAAAAGAGAGAAAGAGAATCTGAATTCGCGCCCAAACTGTAAATTAGCCTCGTATTTATAGAGAGAAAATAAAGGATGAGGTCCGGAACCCTAAAAGTAAGGCACCGCAAAAGAAAAATGCACCGCATCACGGCATTAGGCGCCATAGCACGGTACAGAATGTCTTGGCACGGTAATTGTACCGTGGCACGGTACCAACCAAATTCTATTATTTCTGAAAAAGAAGCGCGTTAAGAAAAGAATCTGGAAAATTCTTGGTATCGTGGCACGGTACTAGTACCGTAACACGCCAATAAATACCGTGGCGCGGTACTAGCCACGGTACATTTCAATTTTTATGCATTTTTAAAACATCCATAATTTTTGATCCGTAACTCGGAATAAGGCATACAATATATCATTGGAAATATATTTAAGTCTAATTTCCAACCCAACTAAAATCAGGTCAAAAGCTTTTGTAGATTTTAAGATATGTCCATTTTAGTGCAAGAGTGTTGGTTTTGGGCCAAATGTTAATGTTTTGCTCATATCTTCTTCGTTTTAAATCGAAATTGGGCTTTTGATATATCGTTGGAAAAATTATTTCAAGACCTATCCAACCAAATAATATTTGAATCAAAGTTATGGGGTCACAAAATCATTTTTGCTCGGCTTTGTGGTGTGGACATGAAAAGAGAAAAATAAGTTATGGTTTGGGGAAATGGGCTAGGAACTGGGTTGGTTTAGGTGAAATAAATGAAATGTTGGGATAAGACTATGGTTTTAAGCACTCTGCATATTGAATACACATCTTGAGCAATAATGACGGTGAAAGGTTGTTCATCATCGGGTTTGATTTTGGGGAGACATTTTTAGGTGTCTCCAAACCCCTGAATCCCAAACTTCTGGTACATCATGGCCAGATCCCTGTGTCACTTTTAGATAAGAATTTAAACTATTAGCAGGTAACCCAATTAATAATTTACATGAAATCATTTTTTTTAGAAAAACTTACATGAAACCATTTACAAAATAATAAATTACATAAAACTATTAAAAATAATATAAAATCAAATAATTTTTCAATGAAAATATTAATCTGGCTATGATTATTTATATTGTT
The DNA here is from genome assembly GCF_001683475.1 of Chenopodium quinoa. Lineage (NCBI taxonomy): Eukaryota > Viridiplantae > Streptophyta > Magnoliopsida > Caryophyllales > Amaranthaceae > Chenopodium > Chenopodium quinoa. The sequence continues at coordinate 2,186,271 of NW_018745650.1, forward strand.
TGATTGAATGACCAACTCAATTTACGAAGCAGATTTGTAACATTAACAAATTCATTCGGGTCGTCACTCCATTTGTAAAAAAGGGGAATGATTGGACTTACTCCTCCCAAATCCTCCTCTACCATGTCACTTTCATTTCCTCGATAATGAAGTTCAGTATAGAGTGTGAGAACGATAACTTTAAAATTAGACAAGATTATTATGCCACCAAATGTGATACTTTTTATATTAAAAATCTCACAATTTATAATTGTCCACCAAATGTGCCGGATAAATTTTTAAGGTAAAAAGATAATTTTGTTAATTTTAAAATAATTTAAACCCTAAATCACTATTCATAGTTTTTTTAACGCGCATAAAATTAAACTTTCAAATCCCATTTGTTAATTTTGTTTATGTGGCGACTATTTTTTTTTATTTAATGTAATATTTTTTTCATTGGTCATGCCTTTCATCCTTTGTATATGTTATCTCATTCATAGATATAAAATTTTTAATGTAAAAAGATATTTTTTGCTATTTTAAAAAAAAAAAAATTAAACCCTAAATCATTATTCATAATTTTTTTTTATCTACGTGGCACATAAAATTATGCTCTCAAATCCTATTCGTTAATTTTTTTTATGTGGCAACTGATTTTTTAATTCTAAATTAAAATGTGAATGACTTTTTTCATTGGTTGAAATAATACCTTTGCTTATGTGGCGCACCGAATGCTCTCAAAAAATGCCTCCTTTGTCTATATATATATTAGACTAGTTTTGTGCCCCGAGCGATGCCCGAGTTGTTTATAGAATTTTAATATAAATTTTTTATGTATATGCCAAATTTTAAAACATATCTTGATACAAACAATGTTAAGATAAACTTTTAGTTTAAGATATTTTAACATAGGAAACCATTGATTTTTGAAAGAACGCAATATATATTATAATAGAAATGTACACTATTTATGAGGAAAATATTCGAATTCTCTACTCATGAATTAATAATCATACATGATATATTAATGATTAGTTGTTACTTATGTGGCACGACACTTGACAAAAAAATTAGAATGCCAAGTGTTGATGTCTTGTGCACTGATTAATTGTACGGCTTACGTTTTGTTGTATTGTGACTTTACTAATTGTGCAACTTTATGTACTTAATAATGACTGAAATTTTAAGTCGCTTTTTAAGACATACGTGTATCATAAATAAATTTATTTTGAAATACTCTTCAACATGATATTATGATATTAAAATAATAAATTTATAAGATAATTATTGAAAGTTATAATTAAACAATTTTTTGAATAAAGTTATAATTTAATTTGTACATGTGAAGTATTTGTATATTATCAAAAATAAAACGCTAAACTTACAATTTTATCCTAAAAATCTATTTAAATTTTATTAAAAAAAAAAACTCATAATTAAATTTTTTATCTTACAAAATCTATCTAAATCTACCACTAGTAGAAAAAACCAAATTGGAAGCCAATAATTGGAAGCGGTTTATCAAATCCGCTTCAAATTCCTTACAAATACCCGCCCAAATTAATAAAAAAAAAAAGGAAGAATTGGAAGCGGTTTAGGTTGAACCGATTCCAAAAACCAATTTGAAGCGGTTCAAACCGCTTCCCTTTTTCAAAAAAAAAAAAAAAAACCCGGCATTACCTCCATTTTTCCCCTCCATTTCAACGTATTCCTTGTTCTGAATTCCCCTCCATTTCTTCGCTTCCACCATTGCTTCCCTTGAACTTCCACTCTCACACACCTACACTCCACCATAACCACCGTCACTTAACCCCACCACAACAACTAGCAACAACCTGCCAAAAGCCGCTGCACCCACCACCATTGGCGTTGTTTTAGGTCATTGTTGGACTCCACACCCTGCACTGTCGCCGCCTCTACCCGCCGCGACAACCACCACCACAGCTGTTGTGGACGCTTTGCTTCTGCTGTTGCTTATTGACGCTGCTAGCCACCACACTCGGCCTCACCACGACCCTTGCTGCTGCGACGTTGCTTGAGGATCCTGCTGCCCTTCTCACCTTCACACCGAAACACCACCACCACAGGCATTCCTTCTCTTTGTCCCTTACAAATTAGGGTGAGTTCATGCTTACTTAATCTTACTACCTTATTTACATGTTCTTAACAATTTCCCAAATTTTAGGGTTTCAATATTAGTTAATCATATTTTATGTTAGTTATTTTAATAATTATTCGTATACAAAATGTTAATTCTTACCTTAATTGTATAATGTTATAAGTTGTTTGAATTTGAGTAGCTAAAAAGTGATGAATTATTGAATATGGATTGTAAGTGAGCTTAGTTTGCTTGTAGGTAGTCCAATTAGCATTGTATGAATGAATTAACTTGTGTTTTGTTAAATGTCAAACAAATGGAAATTTTTGAATTCTTGCATCATCATTTGCCTAGATACCCGTTCAAGTCTTTCTCATTAGGAGGAAGACTTGAATAGTCCCCGGTTGGGACTGTTCTTGGACGTTTAATCTCACTTAGGTAGTGAATGTATGTCTCTTTTTCGATTTTAAGGAATATCTCGGCCTAGCATTTCGTCTCCATGTTCTCCGGGTGCATATGTAGGTAATTATTTACCTACATTGTGTACTTGGAGAACTGGGGCGAAATGCTGCCGGATTTTCCTTAATATTGGAAAGTTGACATACATTCACTAGTGAGATTAGACATTCAAGGATGAGTTAGGTTGGAGTGATAAAGACCTTTTTGGGAGCATTCATTTTTACACTATATGCATTAACGATATAAATACAAACAATGTACTTTGATTATATGTTGCAATTTTACATTATTTAAAATGTGTTGGTTTGCGTAAAGGCAATTGAAAACGTTGATGGATCGCGGTTGAATGTATGGTAGACGTGATACGTTGGATTTCTTTAATGGGGTCCAAGAGTTTTGCGAGAGTGCTTCACAATATCAGATCAAAACGGGTGTGAATGACCTTTATTGTCCTTGTGTCAACTGTAATAATGTGACAATGGTCGACAGTGTTGATACAATAAGGGATCATGTGGTATGTCATGGGTTTAGGCCTCAATATCATGTGTGGGTTTGGCACGGTGAACAGGGATCGTATAGGGAGAATGTTGTTGGGAATGATACTCACGATAACAAAGCCGAGATTCGTGCGGAAGATGATTATGGTAGTGATGGTGGTGGAGATGGAGATGAGGATGGGGATGAGATCGAGGACGGTGGTGGTGATCACTTGGATGAGATGATGCATAATGTTGAAGGTGAATTTGGTGACCGATGTGATGTATTTGAGTCGTTATCAGAGGCTGCCAAAAAGTCTTTGTATCCCGGGTCGAAAAAATACACCAAACTATCAGCCATGCTAACACTTTTTAACATTAAGTCAAAGTATAACTGGAGCGACACTAGTTTTACTTCTTTGTTTTCTGTGTTATGTGACATGTTGCTTGATGAGAATGAACTTCCTAAGTCGTACTATTATGCAAAGAAACTCATGTGTCCATTTGGTTTGGAGTATAAGAAGATACATGCATGTCCTAATGACTGTGTTCTTTATCGAAATGAATATGAAGAGTTGGAGGAATGTCCACGTTGTGGTCAGTCGCGTTACAAGCGAAAGAACTGCAACGCTGGTATGAAGGGACCTCCTGCCAAAGTGTTATGGTATCTTCCCATCATTCCAAGGTTCAAGCGTCTATTTTCAATACCAAAAGATGCTAAGAACATGAGATGGCATGCAGAGGGAAGAAAGAAAAACGGTTTGCTGAAGCATCCGGCTGACTCTCCGGCTTGGAAGAACATCGATATGAAGTTCAGGGCATTTGGTGATGAAGTGAGAAATTTGAGGCTTGGGTTGTGCACCGATGGTATGAATCCATTTGGCACTCTGAGTACCCAACATAGCACATGGCCGGTACTTTTAGTGATCTACAACTTGCCTCCGTGGTTGTGTATGAAACGAAAATACATAATGCTGTCTCTTTTAATAACTGGTCCAAGGCAACCTGGACACGACATTGATGTTTTCCTTGAGCCCCTTGTTGATGATTTGAGAAAGATGTGGGACGAAGGAGTTTCTGTTTATGATGCCCATAAGAACGAGATGTTCCTAATGCGTGCGGCCCTGATGTGGACCATTAATGATTTTCCCGCATATGGAAACCTGTCCGGGTATAAGAACAAAGGGCATAAAGCATGTCCTGATTGTATCGATGACACACCAAACGTGTACCTTGAACACTACGACAAAGATGTGTACGTGAGGACCTGACGATTGCTTCGGCGCGATCACCCATATCGTAGGCAGAAAAAGGCCTTCAATGGGAAAGTTGAAGAAGGGGTTGTGCCTAGGCCATTGAGTGGACATGAGGTGTATGGTCGAGTGAAGGGTATACCAACTGTTTTTGGTAAAACTTCAAAACCTTTAGACCCACATGCCTTATTTAAAAAGGAATCGATCTTTTGGAAGCTTGAGTACTGGAAAGAACATGATATTAGACATTGTCTCGATGTGATGCATATAGAGAAGAATGTTTGTGATGCAGTTGTTGGGACAATAATGGGTATTCATGGCAAGACAAAGGATGGGAAGAGCGCCCGATTAGATTTGGAAGCGTGGGGTGTTCGTCCGGAATTGTGGGTGCAGCCAAAGGAAGGGAAGGCAATGGTAATGGAAAAGGTAAGGGAAGATGGTGACAATAAACGTAAGGGGGAGCGTAAAAGAAAGGGCATCGGTGTATCAAAGAAGAAAGATGAAAAGGTGTATTTACCTCCAGCTTGCTACACATTGTCAAAGGACGAAAAACGGAAGTTCTGTACTTGTTTGTATGACATTAAGGTTCCCTCTGGTTTCTCTTCAAACATGAAAAGATTCGTTTCCTTGAATGGGGAATTGAAGTTGACTAGTATGAAATCTCATGATTGTCACATGATGATGCAAGTATTCCTACCGATTGCCATTCGTGGTATTTTACCAAAGCACGTGAGAGAAGCTATTACGAGCCTTTGTTCGTTTTTCAACACTATATGCTGCAAAGTGCTCGATCCTTTTACACTTGATGCTCTCCAGGCGAATGTAGTTGTAACATTGTGCAAATTTGAGATGTATTTTCCACCATCATTTTTTGACATCATGGTGAATTTGGTCCTTCATTTGGTTCGTGAGATCAAGATGTGTGGTCCAGTCTTTATGAGGTGGTGCTATCCTTTTCAAAGACACATGGGCACATTACAACATAAAGTCAGGAATCCAGCCCATCCAGAAGGTAGTATGATTCAAGGGATTGTGGCGGAGGAGATTGGTAATTTCGTGGCGAAGTATGTTGCCGTTGCCGAACCAATTGGGCTTCCCACTTCCCGACATGAAGGGAGACTTGATGGTCATGGCACACTCGGGTCGAAACGGATCTCACCTACTCATGATCAGTTCTTGCAAGCTCACTTATTTGTGCTTCATCATGTTGCAGAGGTTCACCCATATTTAGAAGAGCACATGGATAGTTTGCATGCAGAATTTCCATCAAAAGGGGAAAGGGCACTAATGCAGTTCCATAATAAGATGTTTGTGACATGGTTCCATGATCGAGTCATGCGTCAATTGGATGAGAGTGTCTCTGATACTATAAAGTGGCTAGCTTATGGTCCAAAGGAAGATGTTTATTCTTTTGAGGGATATGACATTAATGGGTATACATTCTGGATTGAGCATCGTGATCAGAAATCCTCATCGACTCAAAATAGTGGTGTCACGCTTGTGGCTTCATCAACAGATTTGCCAGTGCGAAGGATACATCACCGGTTGACGCACAATTATCCTACTACGGACGAATTCAGGAAATATGGGAACTAGATTATCGTGAGTTCAAGGTAGGTCTATTTAAATGTAAATGGGTCGATAATATTAGGCGCAACATCAGACACGATGACTTCACTCTTGTAGACCTTGGCCACCTGCGGGATAGTTTGGAACCATTCATCCTTGCATCTCAAGCTAAGCAAGTGTTCTATGTCACCGACCCAGCCGATCCTAAATGGTCCATCGTCCTTGCTAGCAAGAGAAGAATCTTAGGGGTTGGAGATGTCGAAGACGAGGACGAATATGATGCGTTTGATGATTCACCCCCTTTCACTGCCCCTAGAGTTGGCGTATCAAATGATGTAGACAAGGATGCAAATTATATTCGAGCAGACCATAATGAGGGAATACTCGAATGAGGTACATTTGTTTTTGCATCGTAATGTCAATCTTCTTTTTTGCCAATTTGTACATATTTTTCTACCTACGTTCTTGTATTAGCATGAAATCATTACCTTTATCGCATTTTCAACTAGTAAACATGTTTTGTATACCTAATGTGAGTTGTTAGAAGGATTAGATGTGAACTAGGAATGAAATTAACGAAGTTGGGAAAGGTAGAAGCCCTTTTTTTCCATTTTGTACATATTTTGTTCACTTCGTTGTTGTATTAGCATGGAATCATTTCATTTATCGCATTTTCATATTTTAAACACTTATTAGTATACCTAATGTGAGTTGTTACAAGGATAGTTGTGTGATAGGTATGAAAATAACGAAGTTGGGAATGGTAGAAGCTCAGTTTTGCCATTCTGTACATATTTTGTTCAATTCGTTCTTGTATTAGCATTTTCAGCTTGTAAACATGTTTTGTGTACTAATTATTTGCATTACTTGTGGTGGTAGGTGTGTACATAAAATGGTTCGTGATGAACACATTCACCACGCAGAGGTTATGGATGATGAAGACCATGATAGTTCTCAATCTGGTGACGAGTTGTATGATGTGAATAAGGAGCAAGATTTGGGCGAACCAGAAGACCAAGCTCATGATGAGTTGCAGCGCAGGTTTGACGCTTATGAGATGTCAGCTGAATGTGCCCCCTATTGTGGATGATATTGTCTCCGAGTTTGTACAAGATTCAAATGGCCAAATGGAGAATCAACGTCAACTGAAAACCAGCAGTACACAAAAGGCATCGGGAAAGAGAAAGGTTAGGGGTCCAACAAAAGCATTTAAGAAGCCCGGGGAACAGATGGTTCTAGAGTTAGACGAGTTGGGTCAACCTACTAGGCAATGGCGCAGCAAATATTCCACACACATTGGCATCCTAACTCGTAAAATACCGATTACACTTGACTGGGCAGAGATTCCAAAAGGGTTGCTTCAAATGTTTTGGGATGATACAATGGTAAGTGTTTATTATTTCAGTTTTGTTCATGAAAATTCGAGTCAAAATGTATGCATTCGTGCGTAAAAACCAAACTTCAAGCCTAAAAACAAAAATTCGTGCCTTAAAAACAAACTTCGAGTTCAAAAAACAAAAATCGTGCCAAACCACCAAACTTCGAGCTTGCCTCAATGTTGGTGCAGCATGACAGGCCTGGCTGGGCTGCCTGCCTGGCTAGGTTGCCTGCCTGGCTGGGCAGGTCCCTGCCTGGCTGGGTAGGTCCCTGCCTGGCTGGGCAGGTCCCTGCCTGGCTGGGCAGGTCCCTGCCTGGGCAGGTGCTTGGCAGGGCAGGTCCCTGCCTGCCTGGCTGGGCAGGTCCCTGCCTGCCTAGCTGGGCAGGTCCCTGGCTGGCTAGGCTACCTGCCTTGCTGGGCAGGTCCCTGCCTGGCTGGGCTGCCTGCCTGCTTGGGCAGGTGCCTGGCAGGGCAGGTCCCTGCCAGCCCAACTGGGCTGCCTGCCTGGCTGGGCAGGTCCCTGCCTGCCTGGCTGGGCTGCCTGCCTGGCTGGGCTGCCTGCCTGGCAGAGCAGGTCCCTGCCTGTGCAGGTGCCTGGCAGGGCAGGTCCCTGCCTGGCTGGCTGGGCAGTGCCTGCCTGACTGGGCTGGGCAGTGCCTGCCTGACTGGGCAGGTCCCTGCTTGCCTGGCTGGGCAGGTCCCTTTTTTTTCGTTTCTCCATTTTTTCGTCATTTTTTCTGTTCACTTTACTGACATGGAATTTTGCGATTCTTATAGAGTGTGTTCAATATTCCCGATGGCCCAGACAAGAGGAGGTCGTTTGAAGTTTTTGTACAAGAGAGATTCAAAAACTTCAAAAGTTTGTTAAGAACAAAATGGATCCATAAGAAGCAAAGGCATAAACCCAAGAAAACTTCGATGGGTAATGCAGGAGAGGATGAAGTTGAGAATAAACCATGGGATGTTTATCCACAAATAACGAAGGAGGACTGGGAGAAGTTCGTGGCGAAATCAACAAGTACTACTACACTTGTATGTAATCTTGTATAAATTACAGTTACTGTGAAAAATTTACTGACTGCATATAATGATGCGAACAATTGATAATGTGTAGGAAAGAAGTCAACAAGCTACGCGCAATGCCGAGAAGAAAATGTATAACCATCATATGGGTTGTAAGACATTTGCGGAAAGTCGAGAAAAGTGGATCAAAGAGGGTTTGTACCCCACATCCAAAATATCTTCACCTGATACACCGATTCCCTCCACGGTGACATCTTTGGTGAGTCGTGCCAATGACTGGTGGTTGCTATGCATGGAATCGACAAGAACACCGGGAAGTATGTCATGCACCCGGATACCAAAACTGTAGCAGATGCACTTGTAAGCACCTTAATCTATGACATTTATGATAATATTTTACCGTTATCATTATCTAATATTTCGATAACGACTACGTCTAACTTAGAATGATCATTTTTTTTTGGTGTTATTGCAGCTCGAGCATACGTCAGAAGTAGTTGAAGGCAAGCTCACTCCAAGCATTGAGAACGATCCTTTTACCTTGGCTTTGGGAAAACCATACCACCCTGGGCGAGTAATTGGAGCGGGCGGCAAGCAACTTGGGTGGGAAAAGGTTATGGGTTCAGAATACACTAGATCAGGAAGATCTAGATCAAGTGTTAATTCGCCCTACCGAATGGATGCCAAGGAAAAAGAATCCAATAAAGGCGGAGATTCGCAAAGAGGTGCAAGAACAGTTGCAAAGTCAATTCAATGCTATTTTGAAGCATATGAACTTGCCAACCTTGTCTATGCCCCTGGTAACCCCAGTTGACTCATGTAGTCAACCCAAGGATGCCATGGACGATCCACTTGTTGGCAGCGAGGTAATTGTTTTACGATTGAGTTCAATGGCCTCCATATCATCAAACGAGGCCTTAGCATGACTGTTTTGAACTTTTGTAGAATCCTAGTCCGACGCATGCAGATTCAAGAGGGATTGCAAACCAAAGACCTGATCCTTTTCCAGATGTTCAGGTAATTTCCAAGTCTCAGTAATATGTCCTTGTAATAGCATGACGCTGGTTAATTAGGTTATAACTTGTCCTAATAAAATGTGTAGGAAGAGACGCCATGTGAGCTCCTTCACCCCGAGAGAAACATGGATGGTGAGTTGGTGGGGTATGGTAGCGCACAACCGTTTGACAAGGTCCATTTCAAGTCTACTACTAATACCCACTACATCTCCGTCGGCATCAATCCCATAGTACCTGGGTTTGAGGACTTGCCACTACCGGTGCCTAGAGAGGAATATGACTTCATCACGCTACTTGATGCGAAAGGTAGCTTTGTGCAATGGCCACGTGATCGAGTGAGGTTGATAGGAGGGGTAAGTGTACACAACATTATTGGTTTTTAAAACATGTCCCAAACAGCTTGTAATTTAACCATGTGCTTTTATGTTACAAATGAAAATCAGTCATCCAAATTGAAGAAGGTGGAGAAGCCAAAATCTAAGAATGTCCAACAAGGACAAGGACAAGGGTTGACGAAGAGTTCGAGAGGTTCGGCTGCGAGTTGTACTCCACTAGTAGAAGCGGATATACTGAACTCGTTTTCCAAAGCATGTACTTTTCTTCACAACCGTGTGAGCGAGTTGCCTAGGGGTAGATCTATTGAAGTGACTTTACCTAAGGCAATGTTCCACTATGATGACGATGGGATCGCACTAATTACAAAAGAGGATGTGAAGGAATTTCTATCGGGTGCGATGCTTAACATTTCCATCATTCAAGCTTTCATGAAGTAATTCACTTCCACTAATCATAATCACCCTAGCTTTGCATTTTCGAATATAAACAATGTAATTAATAAGTAATCCCTACATTACTGTCGTGAAGGGCACTACAGGATCACCTTGTTAGTGGATGCAACTCTGAGGCTGCAATTGGGTGGTTATGCCCCGAGCAAACCTCCATTACCAAATGCTTAAGCAACCCTCGTGAAGTGGAAGATTACCTAGAAAGGAGTATGAAGGAATCAACTCGTGGTGGAGATAAGTTCATATTGGCCCCTTGTTTTGAGGAGTACGTCACAAAATGTCATAATTTAGTTTTTTCCTTTTTTCCAAATTCTGAAATTGCAGTTAGTTGAGGCGTATAATATGTTCACGTTTATGTAAATACCTGCAGTTCTCATTGGACCCTTTTGGTGATTTGCGTATCCAGTAACACAATCTACCACTTTGATTCTATTCGACAGACTCCACCACGGAGGTTGCTAGTGAAGAACCTTCTAAATAGGTACATATTGCTTCCCTTTGTTGATTGCCCTAAACTTAATCACTGAGAATTTATGTTTCTAACTTAGAACTTATTTTCCTAAAGTGTTATGGAGAAGTTAAACTGTCGTTCTGTTGCGGGTCCTAAGTGGAAATATGCAAAGGTAATGCCTTGAGTTAGTGATTTGTTTAATATACTTGGCTTCGGTAATGGCTACGCATGATAACAGTACCTTTGTGGCATGTCAGTGTGCGCAACAAAACAACGGACTTGATTGTGCCCTATACGTGATGAGGTTTATGCTTGACATAGTCAACAATTGCTCGGAAGCACAACAAGTAGATGAGGTATGCTTTTACTGTATTCAATCTGTACCTTGCTTCCATTATTGCAACCGAACATAAAACAAGCGTAACACATGGGGGGTGCTACATACTGATGACAGTGGTTGATTTTTGTTGTCATCTTTAATTTTGCAAGGTTGAAAGTGTAGGTCCGTTGTCAAGCAAGGAAATCAATGAAGTTCGCGACATGTGGGCTTTTTTCGTCACGTTTGATGGCATCTAGGTAGAATCGGTGTAATGGTGATAATGGTTATATTTGGGTAAGTAAGAAGCTCAATTGAGAAATTTTCACCTACTTACGCTCCTATTACCTCGTATTTGCATGAAAATGAATACTTTTAAGCACCTTCAACCTATAAACATGTTAAATATACTAAATATGGTATGTTAGAGTAGTTGGATATTAGTTTATACAGAAATCAAAGAATTTGGGTAAGTAAGAAGCTTACTTATGCCATTTTCTCCTACTTATGCTCCTATAACGCTGTATTTGCATGAAAATGAATACTTTTAAGCTATTTCAACCTATAAACATGTTAAATATACTAAATATGGTATGTTAGAATTAGTACATGTCAGTTTACAAAGAAAACGCAGAACTTGGGTAAGTTAGTAGCTCACCCAGCCAGGCAGGTGCACAGCCCAGCCAGGCAGGCAGGGACCTGCCCAGCTAGGCAGGCAGCCCAGCCAGGCAGGCAGGGACCTGCCCTGCCAGGCACCTGCCCAGCCAGGCAGGGACCTGCCCAGCCAGGCAGGCACTGCCCAGCCAGGCAGGCAGCCCAGCCAAGCAGGCACTGCCCAGCCAGGCAGGCAGGGACCTGCCCTGCCAGGCACCTGCCCAGCCAGGCAGGGACCTGCCCAGCCAGGCAGGCAGGGACTTGCCCTGCCAAACACCTGCCCAGCCAGGCAGGCTGCCCAGCCAGGCAGGCAGCCCAGCCAGGCAGGTAGGGACCTGCCCAGCCACGCACCTGCCCAGCCAGGCAGGGACCTGCCCAGCCAGGCAGGCAGCCCAGCCAGGCAGGCAGGGACCTGCCCTGCCAGGCACCTGCCCAGGCAGCCAGGCAGGGACCTGCCCTGCCAGGCACCTGCCCAGGCAGCCAGGCAGGGACCTGCCCAGTCAGGCAGCCAGCCCAGTCAGGCAGCTGCCCAGCAGCCTGCACACGCACGTGATGCATGTGATTTTTGTGCATTTCGGCCATTTTCGTGATTTTCGGTGAATTTCTATGATATTGGTGCATTTCGGTGTTGTGATACTCATGACAATTTTGGTTTTTTCTTATTTTTTTTTTCTCTAAAGTTTTGCAAGGTTCAAAGGGAATGCCCGTTAACAAGGAATGAACTCGATCAATGAAGTTTGCGACATGTGGGCTTTTTCCAACACATTCGATGCCATGTAGAATTCCCGTAATGGTTATATTTTTGGTTTGTTAGCTTGACTTTATTAATTACTTATTATTGTCAACATTATTTTAATTAAGTACGCATTAGTATGTATGTAGTATTTCTAATTGTAATCTTAATATATTTTGGTGTAATTAAATATTGTTGTTCATTAAATATATTAAATGATGTTACTTTTTATATATATAATTGTTTTATTTTGTAACTAATATTAATATTATTATTAATTAATAATATTAATTTTATTATTAATTAATAATAATAAATTTATATCGATTAATAATATTATTTTATTATTAATTAAAAATACTGAAATTATTGTGAAAGGTCACTAATAATATTATTATATTAATATTATTAGTTATAAATTATAAAAAAAAAACTACAATTGGAAGCGGTTTGGCGCCAAAACCGCTTCCAAATGTTGAAATTTTTTTTTTTTAATAAATGGGAATTGGAAGCGGTTTGCCGCCAAAACCGCTTCCAATTGTAGATTTTTTTGTTTTTAAAAAATGGGAATTGGAAGCGGTTTGGCGCCAAACCGCTTCTAATTCTCCACTTTTTGAAGCGGTTTGAACCGCTTCCAATTCTAAATGACAATGGCAAGCCCCCCAAACCGAACCGGTTCAAAACCGCTTCCAATTATGGGGTTTGAACCGCTTCTAAATTAACATTTTGTACTAGTGTACCCAACTTTTTAATCTTATAAAAGTTTATTAAAATAAATCCTGCATGTCATACTAATAATTAATTGTTGCCTATGTGGCACGACACTTGGCGAAGAATTAGAATGTCAAGTGTCGTTGTCTCGTGGCCTGGCTAAAAGTATAGCTTTATATATTAGTTACTAGTATATACCCCGGGCGTTGCCTCGGATTTTTGTTTTTAAAGAGTGTACTTATTTTTATACTCATGCTTCGTAATTTTTTATGGTACCCATTATTATTATTATTATTATTATTATTATTATTATTATTTATAACTTTTTTTTTTGAAGAAAATTATTTTTAACTTTTGTTACTTTTAAATAAATTACTATTGCCTCTATTATTGTAATATCACATTTGGACTTTTGACACTATTAGCTTGACCTACTTCGACCAATGTTCCTCTTTGGGTTTAATACTTCCCACAATCGAGTGATCCTCGCTTTCAAAATCTAGTCTTGTCTCTCGTTATTAATTTCTAAATCCTTGATCAAATGTTATATTCTTGTTCATGTGATGTTCTATACCTTTGAATTGTTAGATTAAAATATTATAAATCACTTAATTCCCAAATCTAGATCGTTTTTGTGAATATTTTTTTTTTATACAAAAGTTTTTGAGAAATTTAAGTTAACATTTAAAAAAAGTCAAAAAGAAACTAATTGTAGTACTAATATAAGTAGTGCCTTTTACAATTTATCGCATCCATTCTTCTTCAAATAAGCTAGAAAAAACAATAATAATATGATTAGGATGAAAATAACTATCTACTCTAGATTATATCAAAACCGAAAACATTGAGGAGCTAAGGCAGGGTATATAATTTTAGGATTGACAAGATAATTATGATTTTGGTTTAGAAGTCGATTTTATGATGAGATACCTAATATTATTTTTTTGTGTCAATGCATTCCATTGTTTTTTGTATCATATCTATGCTATTAGTATCGAATTATCTTGAGAAATTGGATAAGAATTGAGAAGTACTTGGACACATGTAAAAGGAGAAGACATGTACACAAATACACTATCTATTTACGTAGCGTACACTATTTAATCTATAAGTACAATATACGAATAAGCCGCGCGGTTTAATACATTAAGGAGTCAAGGCATAAACAATAAATTAATGAAACCGAAAACAAAATCATAAACGTAAACAAAAATTATTAAAACTGAATATAAAGAATACTTCATTGATAAAGCTTTGATGGTAGACTAAAAAATTAATGATACTCGACCTTATTTATAGTTATAATTATGTGGTGTATTCGTATAGGAGTAAAATTCTATTATTAATTGGATACTCATATTAATTATAATTATGTGGTGTATTGATAAAAATAAATTTTATTGTTAATTAGATATTCAAGATAGATGTCAATGTTTTATCTAAGTATATTCTATCATTTAAAAAGAGGAATTAAAAACTAAAAAAAGATTAAAAGTCTATCGAAATTAAAACTCAAAGATAACTTTTTTATACTAAACAAATCTATCTAATAATCCTTACATGACATCTTGTGTGGCATGTTTATGTATAGTTATCTCTTACGTGGTGCGACACTTGGCGAAAAACTGGAATGTCAAGTGTCGCTGTCTCGTGGCCTGGCTGCAAGACCAGCTTTATATATTAGTGACTAGATTTGTGCACAGGCGATGCCCAGATGGTTGATAAAATTTTAAGATAGCATTTATACTTGAATGTTAAATACCATCAAATAATTTGTTCTGATAATGTAGGATATTTAGACGTACGATATTGTATGGCTTATATTTATTTAATAATACTTTTTGTAGTTTTGTTTGTAAATAGATATCTATGTTATTATTGACTTTAAATTATTTTTATTGAGCGTAAAATATTTTTACTGAACTGAAAATATTTTTACCAAACTAAAATTAATGTTACTGATTAAAACTTATTTATACTAATTAATATTTTTTTAAATAAATTAAATAACAATGTATTTTGTATACGGCTAGCCACACCGTCTAGCTGAACAAAGTAACCCTATAAAACTGACCGAGTAACCCTTGTAATACGAACTGAGTAAACTCTAACACTGACTAAGTAACCCCTATCTATAACACTAATTGAGTAATTGCTATAATACTGACCAAGTAACTCCTATAGCACTAACGAAGTAACTCTTGTAATACTTGGCGACAGAGTTTGGCCAATTACGTATAAAAGTTTGTAATTAAATATACTCCCTCCGTTCCTGAAAGTTCGACCCATTTGGCATTTACGCGGTCTCCAATGAACATCTTTGACCATGAATATCTCCGGTTATGTATAAGTGAAAAAAAGTTGATATTAATATAGAAAATTTGTAATAAGGAGAATCTAACAAGATCTCACATGTTTATTTATTTCTACTGTATAAATCATAACGTACGGTCAAAGTTATTTTAGTTTGACCACATGAATAGTAAGTGAGTCGAACTTTCAGAAACGGAGGTAGTATTATAAATAGATCTTATTTTAACGAACTTTTTAAAACGAATTTGATGATGGAAATAGAATTGAGTTATAAAATATTTATTAAAAGTTATGATTAATTTTGTATATATGAAATATTAGAATTCTATCGATAATAAAATTCTATACAACAATTTTATCTTAAAATTTTTATCCAAAAATCGCTTACTTAGCATCATATGTGTCACAATAATACCTATTTATCTCCAACGTAGCGCGACACATGGCGAAAATCTGGAATGTCAAGTGTCGCTGTCTCGTGGCCTGCTGCGAGACCGGCTTTATTTATTAGTGATATGATATGATAATTGTACTATTTGTAGTTTTGTTTGTTAATAGATATCTAGTTATTATAGACTTGAAATTATTTTTCTTGAACTTAGATTATTTTGACCGAACTGATAGTATTTCATTTTTAACAAACTAAAATTATTTTTACTAATTAAAACTTATTTTTATTGATTCTCTATTATTTTTAAAAATAAATTAAATACATTATAAATGGATCTTATTTTAAATAAATTTTTAAAACTTTATGATGGAATTAGAACAGAGTTATTGGATATTTATTAAAAGTTATGATTAATTTTGTATATGTGAAATATTAGAAATATATCAATAATAAAACTCTATACAACATTTTTATCTTAAAAAATCTATCCAAAATTCTCTTCCTATGTGTCATATGTGTCACAAGAATATCTATTTGTCGCCTACGTGGCTCAACACTTAGCGAAAAACTAGAATGCCAAGTGTCGCTCTCTCGTGATCTGGCTGTGAGACCGGCTTTATTTATTAGTGATATGATATGATATAATATGATGATTATGAAATGTTTTATAATAAACATTCAAAACAGGCTTTTTACAAAAAAAATTCTTATATTTATATTTTTTCCTTAACGTTAAAATCGGTCCAAACTAGTCTAGTCCAGATATTAGACTAAGTATATCGGTCATGTTCAGATATGGTCCAAGCAAAACCGCCAGGTCTCCGTGTCTTGAATCTTAAACAAGTGTGTGACCCGGGCTTTGCTCCGGGTGATACTTTGAATAATTTCATTTTTGTATTAGACGTCGTAATACCCCGTATCTTTGAAACGTATTTTCTAATTAATTAATTAATTAATTAATTAATTAGTATTTTCTTAAAAGGGTATTTTAGTAATTTATTTTACTATTTGACTTTTGGAGCCAAAATGATATTTGAATTTTGGCGCCAAAAACATTTTAAAACTCAATTGTTATTTTGGATAAGATTTATTATCCATTTATTTTATTTTAAAAACCGGATTATTTATATATGTTTCGGATATTTTAATTAAGCAAAATTATATTTTATTATTTAATTTAAAAGGGCCGAATTTCCCTAATTAATTAGCTAGGATTTTCAGATTTTCTAAGTGTAGAAAATCTGATTTTCTTAGTTAAATTAATTAGTGAATAATTGGTATTTTTCTAATTAATTATTTTATATAAAATATATTATTTACACAATCATTTTTATTCCTTAAAAACTAGCAAAATAATTGCCTAAATATTTATAGGGAGGTCCAAAAATATGAGCTTTGGAAAGCTCAAATTTTCGGCCACTATATTGTATTTTGAGCAAAATTATTTTGGTAATTTTTGTATTTTAATTATCTTCCTCAATCTATTATTTTCCTTAATTCTTATTTTCTATCTCCTAAATATTTGATCATCTTATTTATTTACCTTAAACCATTCTTGATTATTTTCCAAGCAAAGCCATTTACTATTTAATATTTCAAGACTACACACTTACCTTATTTCTTCATTACTTAATCACTATAACCTAGACTTTCCATTATTCTTTAGCTCTCTTCTCCAAGTAATTTCCTTAAACCAATTTACCATAATTCTTTTTACATTCTCCTACCATAATTCTTGCATGAGCTAGCCTATAGATACCCCCTCATACCTCTCATATTCTTCACACCAAAAACTCAATTCTCTTCTTCTCTCTTACTCTTCTTTTTCCTAAACCTTTACATACTTTTCTTTCTACTCTTTTTATACATAATCAGTCCGTATATCTTTGGAGCCAATTTTCTGGAACTTCTGGTCAGTTTTGGGGTTTTGCTATTTCACGGAAAAAAATTTCTCTCGAAAAATACTTGAGGTTAGAATCAAGAATCACCCAATTCAGAGTTATATTGAAGAAGTTATGGCCTCTGCAAGTTCTGCCTATTCTTTCCAACACAAATCCAATTCTCTTTAATCCTATTCCTTTATTTTCTTCATGGTTAATTTTCTAAAATATAAATACCTATTTAAAAGCTATAATTTTATATTAAAGTATTTATTTTTAAAAAGATTTTTATAGTCCATGCACATTAGATTTGGGTTTATGCCTAAAGATGTTGTGATAACCTTATGGTTATGTTAATTGCAAGGTGTATTCGTGATTGAACTTTGAAAGTGCGAAGTGTTGATTGAGATTCGGAATCAAGGTACGTTTAATTGGCTAGATACCTTCGAA
Source organism: Chenopodium quinoa (assembly GCF_001683475.1). Classification (NCBI taxonomy): domain Eukaryota; kingdom Viridiplantae; phylum Streptophyta; class Magnoliopsida; order Caryophyllales; family Amaranthaceae; genus Chenopodium; species Chenopodium quinoa. The sequence continues at coordinate 2,204,209 of NW_018745650.1, forward strand.
AGTGATTGGTTTGAATAGCATGTTTTATATGATTTTATTGGTGATTGAATTAAATTGATTAGAATTCTGATTTATGAAATAAAGTATGGTTAGAGGAATTGATTTTAAATTTGTTTTAATAATGTATTTTTGAAGGTTTGATTTTAACATCATGTTTTGAATGGTTTGAAATTATTTATTGTGTTTAAAGGAATTTGGTTTTTAAAAGTATGTTGGATTGATTTAAAGAGTTTTAAAAAAAGGGTTTTTAAAGTTTGATTAATTAAATAAAAGGTTTTTCAAAGGAAGAGTTATTGATTTTGAAAAGTTATTAATATGAGATTTAATTCTCAAGTATTTATTAAAAGGTTGATTTTGAAAGCATGTTGAATTAAATAAAAAGGAGTTTTGAGTTAACCTATTATAAAGGTTGATTTTTATTCAAAGAGGAATTTTATGAGGATTGATTGAATTATTTATTAAAAAGCTTTACAAGCATGATTATTATATTAATCTCACTATGCGGATTCATTGAATACTATGGACTTTGTATTACCTAGTCTTTCCTCAAGAATAGCCTTGAAATAGTAGGAGACTAGCTTGGGGGGTGTGCACACTTAGAGAGGAGATTGAGTTTTCGAAAATAATTGATTTTATTGATCATTATTATTGAGTTATTGGAATTATTTTGAGGATATTTGAGAATTGGTTTCAAAAGAGGAATTGGTTTTATAAATCTTTTCATCGAATTATTGAATTATTGATAATTGGCTTGAATCATGAGTTTTGGAATTCATTGGATTAATTATTGGAATTGGTTTTAAAAGCATGCTTGCAAATAAATTGAATTTACTTATCTTGCACTTATCGTACGTAGCATATTTTGCTAATCCGTATTTCTTATTTGTTTTGGTTCGCCCTGTTTACCGTAATGGTAAGCAGTGCTGACTATTTTCAGGTGGAGTCAAGAATTGAGCATATGGGAGACCCGAGAATGTTCTTCACCTAGAATTAGGATTGTTGGTCTTTGTTTAATAATGAGTACTCATGACAGTGGTTTCTATTTATAGTTATTATTAATAAAGAAAGAGTTTGAATTTCCGCTGCAAAGTATTGGTTTTGGTTAGTAGTTTGAGTAGCCTTGCGTAATCACGCGGCGATAATACGCTTAAGTCTATCTCTACAGTATAATTATACGTATTATACTAATATTTCCGTAGAGGGAGATTTGGGGGTGTTACAGATGTTTAAATGACTTATTAATTTTTGTAAGGTGGGTAAATAAGAATACAATGACAAAAATAATTATTTTGGATTTTTTGTTTGTTTTTAATATAGATTCTAACACATGTATGTGTTTATATATAAATATGGGTTAATAGAGCATGATTTAATTCTAACTAAGATGGTAGTACATATGGTTTTTATTTAATGAGGTTTGGGGTTCAAATCTCTTTATATGCATTTTTAATTAAGATCATTGAATGATGACATGATATAAGGTTGTTATATGATAATAAATAAATAAATAAATAAATAAATAAATAAAATAAAATAAAAAAAAACCTGTGAAAAGGCATGATGAATTCGAGGTATTTAGGAACGGTGATATAGTGGTAGACTGATAGTATGTTGTAAAGTGAACCATATCCATCTAAATGTGGGTGGAGTAAAGACTCGCTAGTCCCTCGAATAGATATTATGGAGGTGGTGCTAGGTGGCTGGACCGTAATTAGTGGCGGATCCAGAAATTTAGGTATGAAGGTACAGAATTAGGCTCGTTAAAAAAAATTATAAAACACAAAACGTGTTATACCAGAATTTCAATTAATTATTAATTCCACACTCTTACTCTTGTTAATCATTGCATGTATTCCACCTCTATATTTGTCTATAATTGAACAAAACAAATAAACCAATCGTTTAAATTATAATTTTAAGCTAATGACTATACATATACTCTAAAAGGTACTTGTAATATATAATTGTATTAAGTATAACTAATCACATACACATACTTTGATACATTTTCATAATCTAACACACGCGTATATTACTTGAAGGATATGTATATGATAGTACAAGCAAATTTACAATGAAAAATACCTAAGGTTTTTTTTTTTCTAAAGAATTGATATAAATTTGTGTGAAAATAATTACAAAGTACAAAGAAAATTATTGTCACACCCATGAGCATATAGGATTTCATTAGAAAAAAACCAAGAAAAAAAAATAAAAAAAAGAGTTGCTTTTATAAAAAATCAAAATATCACACTTAAGAGACCTGTTATCCATAAACACAGGTCTCTTTTTTTAATTTTACAAACAACAGACGCTAGATTGTTAGGTTTGCTACTATTAGCAACGTAAGAGAGCAGTTGTTCGTAAAAGTAGTCTCGTTTTGTTTTCTCCATACAAACAGCGCGCACTCGCGCAGCACGCAAGGTTGTTAGACTTGTTACTATGACAGTACCTAAGAGACTGGTTATTTCAAATAACCGGTCTCTTTGGTTAGCAATTTTTTTTTCTTTGGAATGGGTTTACAATTTTACCTCTGTGTACCCCCCTGAATCCGCCACTGACCGTAACTAAGTGAAATTCTCTAATAACCTGAAAATTTCATCAAAAAATATGCCCATTTTACACTCAATGTCACAAAGTTGCACATTTTCCATATCTAACCAATCTAAAGATTAAGAGGGAAACAATTCACACTCCTTTAAGGCTTCCTCTCTCTTTATTCACCCTTTAATGCGGGGTACGAAAAATATACTTGCAACTTAGTATATGATGTCAAAAATTGACCCAATTTGACTAAGTTCAACCTGAATTAGACGTAACTCGATTCAATATTTTAGAATAATGAACACGATAAATTTTAGCATGCATAATTTATACTCGTATCAGATTAGACTTGATCAGAATCCCACCCAATAATGGACCGAATTGACATCTCTACTTCTAGTAACATGTTTGATTGACCAACCATGCATAATATATTGATATGCAATCTCTAATTTAACATTAGTTTCTTGTCAAGTTTTTGTTCGTTTTCATTTCCATAAAGCTTTTTTTTTTATTAGCACTATATTTAACAATTAATTTGATTTTATGATATATATACCCTTTGATTGTTTTTTTGAATGTTCCATTATGATTAGTAGTGTTGATCTTTACAACTACAAATGCATCATCCATGTTATATATCTTGCCAAATTATTTTTGGATTAGCGTAAATATTATATGCATAGTATAATTGTCGTATAGAAATCAACAACATTGACAAATTATTGTTGAATGTTGATCTTTAATTAGGTAATAATTAGTAGTATTTTATTTGATTTTTTTGTATCTATAATTATCACTAATCATTGAGCTGTCCTATTGGATTGGCAAGAGCATAAATTTGGTCAAAGAACTCATAGTTTAGTCGTGTTTCTTTCTCCTTTCTACTTTGTTTTTCTCAACTTCACAAGTACGTGTTTGATTTGTATAGTCCATACTAATAATAAAATAGACTAATATAGAATCAAAGCAATAATCTTATCACTTTTTTTGTTATGATAATAATGAATAATAAACAAGTATAATCTTGTTGATTCCCGTTGATCTTATACGCATGACCAAAGTTTAAGGAAAAGGATGTTATAAATTTGAATGGACTTCAGTCATGTTGCATATGGTCCTTTCACTTTATTGGTTATTCTCTTTTAGTTGATTCTATTAGAAAAAAATATAATTAACTTAAGAGTTATATAAGGTCATTCTCGCAAGGAAAACGCCTTATGAAGTCCTAAATCATATAACAACCATCTCAAGCTCGAAATAATTAATTGCACTAATGTGTAACAAAGCTCGAACAAGGTGTCGGCAATGTATATGCCAAATTATTTAAGTCATTCCAACACCTTTTATATAAATTTGGGTACACAAGATGAGTAAGAAATACCCTTAATTACACCTTACATCTAGGTCTATATAATTTATTTTTTTTATAAGTAATGCCTTGAATATCATTTCTAAATTCTAAAAGACTTTTTCTATTAATTAATTTTAAACCAAATTTTCTCTCTCTCTCTTTTTTTTTTTTTTTTTTTTTTTTTGAGAAAGCAAACCAAATTTTCTCTTAATTAACACTTACCTTATTATGACGCACTACTCTCTTCACCTTAAAAAAATAATTTTCAGCACATATTAAGTCAATTTAGTAAAATTAATTTTATCAATGACGCACTACTCTCTTCACCTTAAAAAAATAATTTTCAGCACAAAATATGTCAATTTAGTAAAATTAATTTTATCAATAAAAATCAGTGATATAATAATAAAAAAGAGAAAATATAATAATAAAAAATCAGAAAAAAATTATTTAGTAAAATCCAATTTAGCCTTTTTTTAAAATAAATTAATAATAATAATAATAATATTATTATTATTATTATTATTATTATTCGTGAACTTTCACAATAATTTTAGTATTATTAATTAATAATAAAATAATATTATTAATCGATATAAAATTATTATTAATTAATAATAAAATTAATATTATTAATTAATAATAATATTAATATTACAAACAATAATACAATGACATATATAACATGAAATAATTATATATATAAAAAGTAACATCATTAATATATTTAATGAACAATAATATGTAATACACCAAAATAAATTAAGATAACATTTACAAATACTACATACTACTTATAAATTAATGTTAATATATTAAAAACATATATAACTACTTAAAATAATGTTCATAACAATAACTAATAAAGTCAATCTAACAAACTAATATAACCACTCCGACAATTCTAGATGCCATCAAATGTCACAAAAAAGCCCACATGTCGCGAATTTCATTGATTTTCATGCTTGTTAACGGGCCTTTCCTTTGAATCTTGCAAACCTTTAGAGAAAAAAAAAAAAAAAAAAAAAAAAAAAAAAAAAAAAAAAAAACATATCAGCTTATGGTGATGATTTTATTATATATAAAAGGATTGATTCATAAATAAAAAGTCATGTGACATATACAAAGAGAATTAAATCTAACAAATACATGAAAATTGAATCAAGTTAAAACATCTTTTAGCAAAAAAAGTTATGATTGATTGTTATTACAAATCGTACAATCTTCATATCACAGCCTCTCCCATACCGTTTTGATTACAGTTTTCTTCGGAGCGAGGTCTATTGATCTGTTGTAGCAAAAAATTCTCGTTTGATTCATATGTTTGTAAACGAAATATTAAACTCTTTTTCAATCCCACATAAATTTTTACTTATGAACACTACTAGAAACAGGCCGATTTCCGACGGACCATTTCCGACGGACATGTTTTCCGTCATAAATTTCCGACGGGTTTTTATTCCATCAGGAATTTACGGCGGATTACCTACGGAATAAAAGTCCGTTGAAATTTATGGGCCTTCCGACGGATTATTCCGTCGGAACCGTGATGTTTTGACGGAAATAAAATCCCTCGAAGATTTCCGACGGAATATTCCGTCGGAACAATTATTTTACGACGGATTTTTCCGTCGGAATATATTTACATAATAAAAAAAAACCTAACAAACACTAATAATAAAAAATAAAAATAAAAACCTAATGCGCCTCTCTCCTCCCTCATTTCTCTTTCTCTCTCCTCTCCTCCCTCATTTCTCTGTGCGCCTCTTTCTCCTCCCTCATTTCTCTTTCTCTCTCATCTCTTTCCTCTTCTCTTTCCCCTTCTTTTTCCATCAATGAAAATCACAAAAATTCAATGTTTTTAATTCAATCTCCCTCCTCTCATGCTAGTTCAAGCAACTTCGAGCGAAAATCCGAGCAACTCGAGCCAAATCTCAGCAATTCCAGCCAAAATTCGAGCCCTCAACAACATGTTCGTTCGTCAGAGGAATTTTATTCGTTTTTGTAGATTTCCGATTTGTATTCTGTTTTTTGTATTATTAACTGCATAGATCTGGTTTGAATATAATTTTTGTTCAGATTTGTATTCGTTCGTCTGCTCTAATTTGTATAAAATACGATTTTTTTTCAATTTATTTTCGGATCTGTATTTTCTTTTCAATACTTTTCGTTTTCTTTTTTTAATTTTTGCCGTTTGGGTTAGCTAGGGTGGGGTAGGGTGGTTCTGTGGTGTGGGTTATGGTTAGGTAGGGTGGTGGTGGGTCAGGGTTATTGGTGGGGTGGTGGGTATGTGGTATGGGTTAGTGGTGGGTTGGTGGGTCTGGGGTTATTAGTGGGTGGTGGGTTGGTAAAAGGTGGGGCTGGGTGTGGGTTGGTGTGCGTGAGGGTGGTGTGGGTGGGTGTGCGTGAGGGTGGGGCTGGTTGTGCGTGAGGGTGGGGCTGGATGTGCGTGGTCTGGACAGGAGGGGTGGTTTGGGTGTGGGTGGGGGTGGGGATCTGGGTAAGTTAGGAGGGTAGGGGCTGGGGTGGGCTAGTGGTGGTGGGGCTGGGTAGGGGGGTAAGGGGGTAGGGGGTGGGCTGGTGGGTGGGGATCTAGGTTTTGGTGGCAGTGGGTGGGCTGGTGGTGGGGGTGGTGGGTGGGGTTTTTTTTTATTAAATTTTCCGACGGAATTTTCGTCGGAATTTTCCGGCAGATTTAAGTTCCGTCGGAAGTTTCCGATGGACTTTCCGGTACCGGAAAAACCTCTTTCGACAAAAAAATTCCGTCGGAATAGTGTTTTCCGATGGAATTTCCGACGAAAATGGCCGTTTTCCCGGCAAAGTGATTTCCGACAACGTGTTCCGACGGAATTCCGTCGGAAACAGCCCTTTCCGACGGATTTATAGGGTGTACCGACGGAATTTTTCCGTCATAAATAAGGTGTTTTCTAGTAGTGGAAACAACTTGTACTGTTCTTATTAAACTCTGATAATTAAACTTAAACGAAACCCACTATAAGGGCACTTACTACACTCAAAGAATGTTCAACTTACTGGGTTTAAGGGCATAGGTTGTTTTTTTTTTTTGCTGTTCTTATTTTTATTGCTGGTTGTTGTCCTGTTCCTTTGGTCGGGGGTGCCCCTCCTAGAGGGTAGCCCTCTTCCTTTGAGTTCAGGGAGCCTTGTTTTTGGTCCTTGTCCCAAAGGAACCATTTTCAGAAGGTGGCTTTTGTTTCCCGGACCTCTGGCTTGTGTTTTGTTACCCATTGGACTTGTAGTCTTTGGTGGGCGGTTTACGCCTTGTGGCCTTGTGGGCTTGTACTTTTATTGCCGTTTTTGGCTTTTCCTTATGGTAATGTTATTTCTATTTACCGAAAAAAAAAATGTAGTTTTATTGAAATCTATTAACTATTACTAAAACAAAACATACTAATGTCATCAATTCCTTAAAGTATCTTATGTGTCAAGCACTCATTTAAAAATTTCCCTCCAAACTTCAATATAATGTCATCAATTTTTTTTTTTTTTTTTTTTGCCCTTTCATTTTACTTGTTATAAAGTAGGACAAAATAGGTATGAAACTAAAAATCTGAAACTTGAATTTTGTATCAATATTGTTGTATACACTATACTAATTTTGGATATTCCTAATACAGTACAACAATATTTAATAGATATAGATACTATGTGTTTAACTTCCACTCTATACGTATAAGCTCAATAGATAATACAACATTATATATATTTTGTCTAACCATCATTTTAATATATATATTTTCAATAATATAATAAATATTATGATGTAGCATAAAAAAATAACCATTAAAAAAAAATTATGTACATGTTTTTTTATATTTATAAAAAGCATTTTTATACAAAAAAATTAAAAAAGTTATCAATAACAAAAAATATAAAAAAAAAATATGGATTAATTACTTATCACCGTACAACGTGCGGATACTAAATACGTAGTAGCAAAAGTTTCGGCGTAAAGATGCCAATTTTAAAGAACCGTACAGAGAGAAAAGGGAGAGAGGAGAAATGGCGACTAGGATTTGGATTTATTGATTGACAAACAAATATCTCTCCACAAAGTATTGATTGAGGCAAGCCTCACCAAACCACTGGTGAGACGCACATCCGTTGAGCCAGACCCGAATTAGGTTCATCCTCAAAGCACCCGAAAATGTTGCTCATGTCATAGCTTTTGTACTGCACTCTTCCTTCATATTCTTCGTTTAAACTTTCTCTCTCTAGCTTATTTGGTTGATATTCGTTTCAATTGTCTGGATTAAGATAATCTTGAGATAGATTTGTATTAGCTTAAAATTGCTCGACAAACGGTACGACCATTACCACTTTACAAGTTTACAGAAGATGAGCTCCTTTATTCTCTATATATTCCTATTTTTGCCGTCAAAATTACTACTCCACTACTACAGCTGTACAGCACTACTTGGTCTCCCTTGTTTTAAAAATTAAACCAATGTTATTTTATTTTACTCGAGAAAAATAGAAAAAATTGTCAAAAATAAGCTCATTTTTGTTCAGTTAGCTCAAAATAAGTTAATGTTTTAATTAATTAAAAATAAGTTGATCTTTATAAGGTATTTTCTTTAAATGAGCTTCAACCTGTTAAAAATCGATTAAACAAGTTAATATGATACGTGTTGTAATTTTATTGGTCTGACATTTAAAAATTTATTTTAAATTAATTTTAAAGAAAACAATTTCAATTTTTTATTTTGTTAATCTTTTTTCTCTCTCCTCCTTCCACTGTTCCCTTCTAGAGGAGTAATGGATTTTGGATGATATCATTCATTGTTTGGATGATATCATTCATTGTTTGGACGATATCTTTAATTAATTTTTAGGTTGAATGATATCATTCATTGTTTGAATGATATAATTATTTGTTTGGATGATATGTTCAATTTCTAGGTTGGATGATATGATTAAATGTTTGAATGATATCATTCATTGTCCCTATGATATCATTCATTACTCCCTCCGTCTCATAATAGACGTTGTGCTGAACACGTAGTTTAATAAACTACAAATGGGTCCACTTAAAACATTTGTTTTTTGTATTAAAGATTTTCTTTTGTATTTTTATATTGCAAGATTACAAAAAGTGGGGTGGGAGTGGAGTAGGTGAGGAGATAGAAATGTGGGAAAATATTTTTTTTATTAGTCGTCCTATTTCATATTTAGTAATGTGTCAAGTATTGTGGGGCGAACAAAAATAATAGAAACTGTGTCAAGTATTATGGGAAGGATGGAGTATTTTTTATGATACCATCCATTGTCCGGATGATATCATCTACTATGTCCGTGATATCATCTATAGGCTTGATGATATCCACTATTATTTCAATGAGAACTTCTATAAGTTGGATGATATCATCTATTTATAGGCTAGATGGTTTCATCTATTGTGTGTCTATGATATCTCCATTATTTGGATAATATCTTCTATTGGCTCTATGATGTCCTCTATTGTGCCTATGTTATCGTTCATTGTTTCTATGATATCATCTATAAACTGGATATATTATTCACTGTCTACATAATATCATCTACAGGCTGGATGATATACTCTATTTGTTCTATTATATCATCTATAAGATAGACTTGTTTTTTTGAAGCTTGCCTCACACAATAGTTTCTAATTTTTCTCAGAAATTGGATTAATAGTAATTAAAGTCATTACTCCTAAACTAACCGGTAATAAGGTTCCTATTTTTAATTCTTTGTACTTCCCTACTTTCTTTTTTAGAAAGGTTAATTATAACTTGACCATTGAAAGGGCATTCTTAGGATCATTCCGGGACATCTATTACGAGTACTATTTTGTTTTGTAAGATTTCAGCCTTGTTTGGAAGGAACACCTACTCCAGTCTAGCTAAGACACCAAGTTAAGATTATCGCCCGGAATACCCCTCATACAACTCATCATTTCTGTCCCAATACATATAATGACAATCCTAAAACCTAATTAAAAAAGAAAATTTTGTATTTTACCACCCACAAATAACTCACTTTTTGAAATTAATTACCACCAAAAAAAAAAATTATATTTTAAATTACTACTCATTAAAGATAAAAAAAATAGTTTTCACCACCAAAACCGTTAAATTTAACGTTAAAAAAAAAATCTTTAATTTTTATGTCAAAAACGTGTTCTTTAGAGGTTTTGGGGTCATTTTTGTCCAAAAGATCCGATTTGAGGTCACAATTAACAAATAATTAACGAAAAATGCCTCATTTTGTGTGTCACGCAAACCGAGGTATCTTTTAGTACGCAAAAACGAGGCATTTTTAATCATTTTTTGTAAATTTTGACTTTAAATCAGATCCAAAGGGAAAATGATCCCCAAAACATCTAAAGAGCATGTATTTGACTCGAAAATCGAAGAATTTTTGTAAAGACGTGAAATTTAACGGTTTTTTTTGACGGAAAGTGATAAAATCTTTTTTTTATGGGTGGTAATTTTAAATAAAAAAAATTTAGGTGGTAATTTCAAAAAGTGGGCCATTTATAAGTGATAAAATATCAAATTTTCCTAAAAAAAATTGCGAAATTAATATTGCTTCATAAAAAATTTCGAAATTAATATTGCTTCATAAGAAATTAATATATACTTGCATAATTGACAGCAAATAAAAAAAAAAAAAAAAAAAAAAAAAAAGGCAGCACCGGATGCACCGCCACAAAAATTTCACGTGAGACCAACCCTATTGCAAATTGCCTAGCCTTCTGCAAATTCAACACACTCACTCTCTCAATCTTCTCTCTTTTGCTGGCATCCACCGAAAATACCAAAATAATATCATGCATTTACCAACTTATTTCCCATAAAAAAACACCATTATACAGTTCTTCACGGACTCTTGTAAATTTCTACTTTTAGTCCTTTAATGTTTGCCCAATAATAATTAGCAAAATTAAAAATTATATATATATATGTAAGATTAAAGTTTTATTTAACAGTTTTGTAGCCACATACATAAACTTTGTACTTGACCTCTTAAATGACATTTTGGCCTCTCTTCACCATTTTATCACGGGTTACTACAAAACAATTTCTCTATTGTTGTTATGAATATTCCTAACGCATACTTACAAATGCCACTTTTTCAATTACATGTTTTTATCTTTATTTTTTTTATTATTCTCATGTCTTATCTGATGTGATCTTTATTTTTGCGAAAGAGATAGTGAATAGTGGAAGTTGTCTAACTCTGTTGACTCGAGATTTAACAAGGTTAGACCTATGACAGAATTGCAGTGGTAAGAATTGATGAACTTGTGACTACTACAAATAGCTCAAAGTCATAAGATGGAACCTATTTCAACTACAGCTATTACTACTTGTTACTCCATATTATTATGGAAAAATTGACTACAATAATCTCAACTTTACATCATCCATCCAAAATAATCCCGACTTTGGATTATTTTTTAATAATCCGAATTTTGATGTGAATTTACTTTCAATGGTACCAAGTGATCGGTAATCTGTTAAAAGGGTAATTTTTTTTTTAGAAAAAATTGATTTACACATGTCACCACATGATTGGTCAAAAATGAGTTTAAGTTTATTTTATTTTAAGAAAAGATTATTAATACTAATCAACACTTAAGTTATTATTTAAAAACTAACTACAGTATTTTTTTCAAATAATTAAAAAAAAAATAACTATTTTAAAAATAATTATAAAAAAAAATTAAAAAAAAAAAAAACCACCACCAGCCACCCTCCCCCGCTGCACCTGCCCCGACCAGCCTGTCCCACCCCCATCCCAGCTTGCCCCCACCCCCTTCCCCACAGGCCACCCCCCTACTGCAACCCCAATCCTACCTTTTCCCCACAACCCCTTTCGGCAACCCTCTTCTGCAACCACCCGAAACCCCCCTGGCTGAACCTGTACCGGAAATGGGTGGGGGTTTAGGTGGGATTCGCTGACTGCGGTGAGGGCTCGCAGTTGGGCTGTAGTCGGCAAGGGTAAGGGTTGCGGGTGAGTTCTCCGGCCGGTTGGGGAAAATGGATCCGAGGTGGGGGAGGGGTGTGGGGATGGTGGGAAGAGAAGGGAGGGGAGGTCGCCGGCGCAGGGGAGGGGCTCTAGCCAGGCGACGGTCTGGGCTGGATGGCGGGGAGGGTGGTTGGGCTGGGTGTGGGGTGGTTTTTGATTTAATTAAATAATTTTTTTTATTTTTTTGTCAAAAAAATAAATTTGTTTTTTTTTAACCAATCATATGCTAACACGTGTCATATAAATTGTTATAATAAGTTGGATGACCGGTTGGGACTATTGGAAGTAAATTTACATCAAAGTTCGAATTATTAAAAAATAATCCACAATTTGAATTATTTTAGGCAAATGATGCAAAGTTGGGATTATTGTTGTCGATTTTTCCTATTATTATTAGATTTATTAGGTCCAATCCACTTGTTATTTCTAATGGAGTGGAAATTGCAACGTTTTGAACGTTACACTACTCTAACACACACAAATTTATATGTTAGAAAATTAATCATGTGAGACATTGTTAGAATTGTCTTTAAGGAAAATATTACTCCAACCATCCCATAATATTATACCTATTTTATTTAACATAAAGATGACTTTGACCATTAGAATATGTAATTTCGTATTAACAAAAATTATTAAAAAAAATATACATTCATAAAATTGCACATTGAGATGAATTAAATACCTCACATGACAATGTATTTTGTCTATATTATTGAGGATATTTTGTCAATTTTTTTTTAATTTTGCCCATAAAAAAAAATAAAGCAATATATGGAATAGTGGGAGTGACGTTTTCAATATTTAGTAGAAGATAATTAGAGAAATCATTGTTATAACATATGTATTGACGAGTGTTAAACTCCAAATATGGCAATTAAAAAAAAAATGGAGGAGTAACTACGTGCGTGAGCAATCCACAATTTTGAGTTAATGTAAAAACAAAATCCACTTGTGTAGGTCTTTAATACCGCAGTGGTATTACCACAGTGCTGCACTTTTTTTTTTTTTTTTTTTTTTTTTTTTTTTTTTTTTTTTTTTTCTAGCCAGCAAAGTGTAAAATACATGTGATAAATAGATGATTATCACCAAAAATTTCAACTATTTTCCAAATTTAGCCAAATGACAACCAATAATAGAAACATTACACTTTTTATTTTTTTTCAAGGGCTACTATAATTTGTATTGTTTTTACCATAATGCCAAATTTGGGTTAATGGTATTAGATTTCAATAATAAAAAGGTAATTGCCTAATACTCCGTAATTATGGGAGTAGGGTATCCAAATTTGATATGGTTAAACCATAGAAGTCAAATATAATATATTGTATGCTATATTAAAACCAAAAAAAATAATCCAAGAAAGTCATAGGGCATTTATTTTCATGGAACCAATAAAGTATTATCTAGCTAATAGATGTTTATATTAAAAGCCATAAATAGCAAGGTTGCTACTTGCTAACCTACAATTCAGTTAATAGCCAACAACATTCTTTGACTATTGTTCTAATTGCATGTATTAAACAAGCTAAGACCGCTCAAAAAGAATTCTTCCTTTTCATCACACAATAATTACATAAGGCATGTTCTATTCACCTCATTTTCACTTATTTCATGTATTAAAAGTTCAAATAAGATATATAAGTGTAGGAAAAATCATGGCAAGGGTTATTCAAGTTAAAATTACAACTAATGAAAATAAGTTAAATAAGGTCTAATAACTTTAGATGGTTTAGATAAGATAAGTTGGATCAAGTAAGTGAAAATTAGGTGAATAAAAATAATTTTTTCATATGCTCCTTTTGTTTTACAATAATTGACAAAAATCACTCAATTAGATATTTTGCTCTATCTATTATTTAAATTTAATTATTTTTCCCCTACTAATATATATACTACATTAACTTTATAATAGATATACCATTTCACCATTTGACTTTTGCACTATACACTTTACTAACTTTGATTGTAGTTTTCTGTTAATATATTTAAGTTATATTACTTTATACTAGCTTCATTATTTTTGAATAGTTGAGTTTCATGATTGTTAGTACACATCTTATAACATTAACATTTTTAATTATCTTATAATAAAATCATTTTTCTTTATGTAAAATTACTGACTCGACACTTCAACGTAACAGTACAATTAAGAAAATGAATAGACTTAATAATTTTTAAATCAATATAACAATATATCTGGCTCTGCCCCTGTATAAATGAATGGTATTCTTCTAGCCTTGAATTTTGTTGTTCATTAGATGTCCGTTTACTAAGTTGAGTATAGTTAAAAGGATACCATCTACGTATATATGAAAAAAGATTTGATTCCATCATAGAAGTATTTGAAAAGTAGTTTTGGAGTTGACAATAAGTAACAAAGGTGGCAGAATAATGCTTTAAATCCACTTCATTTTCAATCTTTACCTAGGAAAATAAATCATGGTAAATTTTGGCAATGTTCTAGAATTGTCTCCTTCAAAGATTTTTTTCTTGAATCGTGTCGATTAGTAAATAAGTTGGGAAGTTCATCAACAGTTTCCTATGATTTTCAATAGCTAGCGACCAATTTATTTTTATTTTATTATTTTTTTTTTAAAGAAAATAGCTAGCTACCATTTTGTTTATGCTATTATCTTTTTAAGGTTTCACAATGCTTAACTTTGACCATTACTTCATATTGTTTTTATGTTGATATAAAAATTTAGAAAATGTTTGTTGATACATTATATTGAAAATTGTATTGAAAAAAACTCGACATGATCTCAAGTATTAAATGTTTCTTCACATATAAAATATATATATTAAAGATGATTAAACATAATTTTGTTTGTGTCAAAAGTCAATATTGTAAAACTATTACACGGTATAAATTAGAGTAATAAGTAGCTCTTTTGAAGTTAATAAAACTCTGTATTTTGTATGATAAAAAATAGCCCTTTTCCTAAATAATGTTGCCAAAAGCCTCAATTCCCAAAATTACAGCCATTTTTTCATAAATTTCCTGAATACTGTCCATGTAAGCAAGTGGAAAAAAAAAAAAAACCTATTTTTTTATTGGTTCGGTGAGAAACTGCTACTTAAAGTGGTGGTTTTTAAAAATTGAAGACCGCTACTTGAAGTGGCGGTTTTCAAAAATTGAAGACCGCTACTTGAAGTAGCGGGTTCTGCTGTAATTTTTTTCTATAAAAAAAACTATAGAGCTAGCAATATGATTCTTTCAGCGAACAAATAATCAAAAAAACAAAAACAAATTTCACATAACTATACTACTTCAAGATTGATAATACTTACGGAGTAGAAGAAAACAAAGGGCCATTTAAGATTGATAATACTCCAATTAAACCAAACAAAACTTACAAAAAAAATTACAACTTAATTTGTTAGATCTAGATTACATAATTACAGAAGTTGAAAATTAACAAGTGAATTGAAAAAAAAACAACGAAATTAGGGCTTAAATTAACAATTCAATTGAATTGAAATTAGGTAAAAAAAAAAAAAAAAAAAAAAAACCCTCCATCCCTAATTTACTACATAAACAGTGAAGTATTGATGACGCTGGTGACGGTAGCAGCTCTCCGGCGTCAAGCGTGGCTCCGAGCGGCAGCGGAACCAGGTGGGTGGGGGACTTGAACGTTTTTTCACCATGTGTGTTTGAGCAATATGAGAATTGAGAACAAGAAGATTTTTTTTTTTTTTTGGGTTTTTCTGGAAGCCGTTCAATGAGTTAAGAGAGAATAAAAGAGTATAAATTTTTATTTTTTTATTTTTTTTATTTTATTTTATTTTTTTATTTTGTAAAGAACTAAAACCGCCACTTCAAGTGGCGGTTTACTGAGATAAGTTTTCATAAAACCTGTAAAAACAAATAAAAAATAGGTTGAATCGGTGACATGGACGGTAAAGTGTAAAGTGGGAATTTATAAAGAAGTGACAAAATTTGTGGAATTAGATCTTTTGGTAGCATTATTTGGGGAAAGGACATCTATCGTCATATACATTGTAAAAACCTATATACATTACCAAAATTATTAATGTATGTATAATTATAGGAAAGCATAAGAAATCATCAGTCAATTAATGTAATTAATACTTGATTTGTGCTTAAGATTTTACGTACGTGCTGCATCAATCACTTTTTTAAAATGAAAAAAATTGCAAGAGTTCAAGGTAATTTTTTTTTTTTAGGAAAAAGTTCAAGATACTATTCCCTCCTTTTATTGTTTAAGATAGAGTATTATGAATATCCTGATTCTGGTAAATGACTTAAGATCACATAATAGAGTATACTAGGATACAACTTACAATGTAAATAGTTGGTTTGTTAGAAGTCAACTAATCTAACTACTTGGCTGACACAAATCATGCTTCTAAAATAAGGAATTGTTATGGATTTGATTGAATTTGGTGTGCTTAGATGACTAATTAAGTCAAAATTCACACTAAATCTCACACACACACACACACACACACATATATATATATATATATATATATATATATATATATATATATATATATATATATATATATATATATATATATATATATATACTAGGTTAAACACATTTTTTATACATATTTTTACCCCTTAAAATAATGATAAAAACAAATCAATAAACCGTACGAAAACACTTTTATAATTTGTCTAAAAAATTGTTCAATAAAATTTGTGACGGAAATAGTACATTTTATGAAAGATACGTATCATATTAGTGATAGTTCTCTATTCAAACGACGGATATGTAGGTTTCAAGTAGTCATTCCTATTCAAATAATTCAATGCTATATTTTGTAACCACCGTACCACATGAAAATATCATTTCATCTTATTTCATTTTTCTTAGGTAGAGAATGATGGGTAAAATTCACTCACTTAAATGCTTCTATATAAAGAAATTAGTTATGCTCCAAGAGAAGTTTAATCAGTAACTATGTTAGTTGCATAACAGCTCTCAAAATAGTTATTACACTAAATCTCTTTCTTTGTGATGGAAATTGGGATTCACATCAAATACTATATGTCTATATCTGTTTCTTTAACTAACACTGCAATAGTTCAATTCGACGTTACATTATTCGATCACATGCTAATTTTGACACATCTTAGTAACAACAAATGCTAATTTGTGATATGTTGTTGGAATAATCGAATTTAATACATTCAATAATCGTTTTTACTTATACTCGTAGGAAATTGAAGATATAATAGTCTTAGATATGGGTTGTGCATTTGGCAAATATGATAGTTAAATTGTAAGGATTTAAAAGATACAAAGTTTTTTGCTTCCAAATCAAACCTACAAAACTTTCCCCAAATTAGACAATGTGAGACTAATTAAAGAATATCTTCAAAATCTTATACTTGATTAATTTCACTATATAAGTAGAACATAGGTCATGTCTTTGTGAAGATCAAGTCTCTATATATGACATCTTAATAGATGATGCAAAATTAAAATGCTATGATAAAGAACTATACTTACATTTTCATCTAGTTTATGCATCAAAACCTTTCCACATATACATTGATAAATGTGACTAAAGAAACGGATAAAGTATATACTTGTACTAATACATACATTTTTTCATAAAACAGTGAACACTAATGAATGTCATTCTCTTATCTTAACAAACTCTAAATATATAAACATCAAAATATTCTTATGTTTTAAAGGATGTATCATTTTGGCCCCACTCTTAAACATCACACTAATTCCTTACCTTATCCACCTAAAATAAAATAAATAAAAAACAAAACAAAAACAAAAATCTCTATAACAGCCAACTATCCTCTATAAATATAACTAACAAGCACCAATATAAGTCACAAGTCCATCCTAACCTACCCAATTATTTTTTGCTACATACTTTACATAATTCTTTAGGCCTTAAAATGGCCTCCCAAGAAAACAGAGCACAAAATTGCTCTGTTTTCCCTGTTTTGCTCCCCTGTTTTTTTTACACCATTCTTTTCATCACATTACATTCTTTGTCCCTCCCTACCAAAGCTCTAGGGCAATCACCCCCTTTTGCCTGCGATACGGCGGGCAATGCCTCGTTATCGAGTTTTGGCTTTTGCGACACATCTAAGACTCTAGAGGCTAGGGTGGCTGACTTGGTTGGCCGGTTAACGCTACCGGAGAAAATTGGTTACTTGATTAGTGGTGCAGCTAGTGTAAGTAGACTTGGGATACCTAAGTATGAATGGTGGTCTGAGGCTTTACATGGTGTCTCTTACACCGGTCCCGGAACTCGGTTCTCTAGTGTTGTTCCTGGTGCTACTAGTTTTCCTCAAGTTATTACAACTGCTGCATCTTTCAATACTTCACTCTTTGAAGCCATAGGAAAGGTACGTGTTTCTGTTTACGTTTACTACACACGTACTGTAATCTGAACTTGTAATGTGACAACTAACAGCTAAATTTAAGCAAATAGAATATTTAGGTCTAATTCAAATCTTGTTATATGTGAGTAGTATGTAGCACATTATATATGAATTAACTTACTAAATTATATGGTGATGTAAGATCATCTTTTTTGCCCTCATATTTCCATAGAGGTTGTAGAAAAGACAGTTACGTGGTAAATATGAGGCTACTTTTTATGATATGAGATTAGATTTTGATATTTTTTTTATATGGTATTTGATGCGACTTTTATTATGGTTGGAATTTTCTGTGATTTACGTATACACAACTATGTGAAAATAACGGGTGTGCACCTTTTGTATGAAAAAAATGATACTTTTATGAGTTGCTCTACGAGTTTTTGAGACGTTAATGACGTTAATTGTTATTCTTACATGCATCATTACTTTTTAAAAAATATATACATATATAAAGATATACCCTTCGTCTTATAATAAGTTTAAAGATATACCCTTCGTGTTAATTATAATAAGTTTTGAAATTGTCTCATGCAATATTATACGCTATTAAAGTCGGGGAATATAAAACAAAATAATGTTATCTAGATACAAAATATTGGTGGCTTGGATTTCGTGCAAAAATTGTGTTTGCATAATTGCATCAATTTTTGTGTTAAATGAAAGAAAAAGACATTTTATCGCTCAATCTTTTGCATTGTAGTCGTTTTTAATAGCCTTAAATTTTTCTTAAAAAAATAAACAAAATGGGAATACTATTTACAGTAAAATTACAACATAACAACAAAATCTACAATTTAAACATGTATCCTCATTAATCTCAATTGTGAATCCGTGAATATCACTATTACAAGCAAGTTGAATAATATTGGACAACACCTGTAGTTGTCTGTCTTTGTCTTAGCTATTTTCACTTTTAATTTATATTCTAAACAAATACTTTGATATTCAAACAAAAACTTTAATATTTATAAACAAATATGATTGCCTTATTAATAAATAAATCTCCTTTGGCAGAAAAGTAGATATAACTGTATGTAATCTGTGGTCCTCCATGTTGACATATGAGTACCACTCTACTAATTTTTTAAGTGATTAAAAAAAAAAAAGAAAAAAGAAAAAAAAGTGAATAAATTTAAGAAATAAGTGCAACGTCAAAAAGAGATGGAGTAAAATAATGGTGTGAATAGTTGGTTTAAATAAAATGATACATACAGTCATACCGATTAAGTAAGTGAAAAGGTATACATAATGTAAGCTAAGATCAATATGCAAAATAATAAGAGGCGAGGTTTTGTGAGGTCAAATTTTCTAAAACACCTCAAAACGCAAAACGCATTGAACTTTTATAAACGGAGCTAGTATAAAATGTAAATAATGTGTATTTTTTAAAAGTTGGATGGTAGAGTAAGGAGTCCGTGGAAAAATGAGAAAAAATGATTTAGGTCATGCGTAGTAGTTAAGTATTATTGGTACACTGCTAGCAATCATAATGTAGGAAGATTTCCTAAGGATTCCATGAAATTAAGCAAATGAACAAAATTATTTGTTGAGTTAATCATGTGCATGCATTAGTACAACTAACTCGTACACAAAATTCCAACCTTTACTAATAATTTTAGCAATATAGCTTAGCTACTATTCTTTGCACTTCGAAAATTATTACTCCACTTATCATTAATACTAACGCGGTTTAAAATGGAACTACTACTTCATTAATTAATAATTTAATTTATAGTATACAAAGACAACATATGAAGTAGTATATATCTTATTTAAGAATACTTAATGTACATTTTTAAAGGTTATGATCAAATTTTAATTACATTATTGTCTTTTAGAATACTTTTTAAAAAGTGAAAACTTAGTGATTCTATGCTTTCACTATATAGTTTCTTTCACACTTTACATAAAGCAAGTAATTTGAAAATATGCTAATTGTATGTCAATTACAGTACTAATTTATTTTCTTAGCACTTTTAAAAGATACTTCGTATGAAAATGGTATACTTCATCCATTTATAGACTTCGGCTAACTCATTAATTAAGTAATTTTCAATGCACTTTATTTTAATATGTTCAAGTATGTATCAGTGAATTAATTTATAAAAAATTTAGATTATACAAATATAAAAATTAAGACGTTTCTTCTGTGATAAGTTTTAATCATGAATTTGGCCAAAAATATTTTATTTCAGACATATAAAAAGTGAGTCAAATTATTAGAATCGGAGGTAATTTTATTGTAGTAACTAGATTAAGTTCCGTGCCACATACGGTTTTTACAAAATTTTCTAACAACATATAATGTTAATTCAAAATCTACCAAAAAATAATCCTCATATTTTAAATGAAATTGAAAAAGTTTGAATCTTAATGTATATCTTAATGTATGCCCAGAATTAAGCCCAGAATTCGGATTAGACCAAACGGTGAACCAGGTAGAACACCAAAAAAAAGTAAAAGATATAGAATAATATTTTATACAATAAAAATATGAAATATACGTGAATATTTTTTTAGGAAGTGAATCACAATTATATGATTTGGTGAATATTTTTTTTAAGAAAGTAAATCACAATTAGATAAAGTAGTGAATTTTTTTTAGGAAGTGAATAAAAAAAACAAAGAAACAAAGTTTTGGAAGGAAAAAAACAGCACCAAAAAGTGACATGTGTCATTTTTGGTGTCGGTTTTAGTATTATGTTATTGATTGATTGATTGCTCGTTTTAATATATATAAATTCTGTTTTATTAAAAAAATATTTATAAATTATGTAACTCACCGGTCACCACCAAAAGAAAGAGAACTTTGCACCAATACATGTATAATTAATTTAATAAATATTTCCTAAAAATAAAATTAATATAATAAATGTATAAAATAATGGTAATTGGTAAGCCGACACATTATTCCATTACCTCCCAAAGTACGTGTAAGACTACTGAAATCTTGGTATCTTAGAAAGTAAACCTAATCATAGTTGTGCTTTTACGTGTATACTCTTTTAATCATAGACTATCTTAATCTTCATATTAAACACAATGTTATTTAACTTGTGCTATTCATTGAATTTGAATCTTTAAAGATTCTCATTTCTTGGCTTTGTCTTTGTCTCATGTTTCATCCCTTTACGCTTTGTATGGATAGCAAATAAGAAAAGAAAGAAAGGGGAGGGAAATACGAGGAAGGGAAGGGGAAAGAAAGGGAGGAGGAGGTGAACTCCATTTTCCCTCCAAATCTTTCCAATATTAAAGGGATTATGCTTATTAAAGAGAGAGGGAAAATGGATCCCTCCCTCTCCTTTCTCTTCCTTACCTCAATCCTTTACCCAAACAAGAGAGTTTGTCCCTCTCCGTTTCTCTTCCTTCCATTTCCTTCGATCCAAACAAAGTGTTAATTATTTTTATTGGAATCCTTTTTAAAATAATATCGACATTATTAGTAAAAAAAAAAAAAAAAAAAAAGAAAAAAAGAAGAAACTTATCTATACAATAATGGAAGCCAAAGATGCACCGTTGCTATGAATGTAAGATGTGCAACTCTTTTACAATCTCTAATACTGTGTATGTAGTATTTTGAAAATTAAATGTACTTTGTAATTTTAACTTTTGAATAAAAGAAATTTGATTACTCTAGTCAAAATTAAGTTAATTGAAATGACAAAGCTTTAATAAACCCCACATCCTTTAAATTCAAGAATAAATACTTTATAAAACTATAAGATGAGAATAACATGTCTTAGTCACTTAAATGTTAAGCATTATCCATTGCTACCACCATCTTTTTTGAAAGATAGGGTACATTATTATATAATTTATTTATATAAATATAAAAAGATAGGAAATTTTAAAGTATTATCTATATATGTGATATGGTTCTACATAATATGTGAACATATCAATCATCATCTCTCACAATATTTCAATTCTATATCGATTGTGTAATAGTAATTGACAATCAAAATACTTGTACTCGTACCACGTTATTCACAAGTAACCCTATTATTTATTGAGCATGTATTGTGTCCCGCCAATTTACTTTTGTTAATAGACGAATATTCCAATTTAAACTTGATATAGGAAAGGAAGGGGCCAAAAAGGAGAGTAAAACTGAATCGTAAACCCCACCCCTATAGAGACGGTGCATGTTCACGAATTCACGAGACAAATGTTTAGTTGTTTACCAATTAACTACCACATACTACTTGATACTATGTTACAAATATAGACAATATGTTCTTTGTACTATCTTCTAACAATTATTTGACACCAAAAGGCTACTAAACTAGTACTAGTAATATAAGTGTAGTACTATTATTCCATTTAAGATGAGTAACTTTAAGAAAATGTTTCTAGACTTTAATTTGTAACAAAACAATTGAAATACAAGTTGACATAAAAATCCAATAATGTATTATGCAGGTAGTATCAAGTGAAGCAAGGGCAATGTACAATGTAGGGTTAGCAGGATTGACATATTGGTCACCAAATGTGAACATTTTTAGGGACCCAAGATGGGGAAGAGGCCAAGAAACTCCAGGAGAGGACCCACTTCTTGCTAGTAAATATGGTTCTAATTATGTTAAAGGTTTACAACAATCTGATGATCCTGATCCTAACAAGCTTAAGGTTGCTGCTTGTTGTAAGCATTACACTGCCTATGATGTTGACAATTGGAAAGGTGTCGATCGTTATACATTTAACGCCGTGGTAATTTTTCATCTATCTTCTATCTTAATTACGTAGTTCAACTGCTGTATATAAAAGTTCTTAATGTTTGGATAGTGAATGTCTTAAAACAGGATGCATTTTTTAAGACAAAGGGGGGAATATTTTTCTTGCATTATTGCTGTTTTTGGAAGTTCAACTATATTTGCAACTTTACTAGTTTGAATATTTAATGGGTTCAACTATATTTACTTTATTTATTGGGTTGAATATTGGAAATTATTAAAGTAATGTCTTAAGGGGCAATAATAATGCCCATAATTTAGGTGGATTGATGTAAATGCATCTAAAACATGAAAAAGAAGGTTTAAATGCATGAGGAAAATAAAAAACACAGTGTATAGTTTGAATATCTACCTCGTTTGACTCACACGGGATTAGATGATGCTAAATTTCAAAAGTCAAGAGTTATTACCATTATGTACAAAATTTAGTTACCATTAATTACTCCGTAGAAACTTCTGAAGAGAAAAATTATGGTTTGCCACATTATGTTCTCTTGCCAATGCTCAAATTTGGATCTATTTACAAGCAATAAGGATTTTAACATGACTATTCGAGAAGGGAAAGGATAAGTAATAAACAACTTGAAAAGACCTTTCATATTTTATAATGAATTGATTCATGGATGTATCAGTTAAAAGAACTAAGTCAAATTAATTGCCTAACACTCTAACAATTAGACAACTAATAAGCTGTGAAAGTCTATCACGTCCCTACTCTCCCTTCTTTAACTAATACAATAGGTAAAAAAGTTTGGAGTAAAAGTTTAATCCTCAATTTATTCCATCCAATTATTTGATTATACTAATATGAATGCCTCATAGGTGTCACAACAAGATTTAGATGATACATTTCAACCTCCATTCAAGAGTTGTGTTGTTGATGGGAATGTTGCTAGTGTTATGTGCTCCTACAACCAAGTTAATGGCAAGCCTACTTGTGCTGATTCAGACCTTCTTTCGGGAGTTATCAGAGGAGACTGGAAATTAAACGGGTAGCTTAATCATCTCTTAAACTGGAAAGTCTTACACATGTAATTCGACATAGTCATACTTGAACTTTCGTCCATGGATTTTGCAGCTACATTGTTACAGATTGTGACTCAATAGACGTTTTGTTCAAATCTCAACACTACACCAAAACCCCAGAAGAAGCCGTGGCTCAGTCCATATTAGCTGGTGAATTTTTTTTGTCATTCAAAGCTCTAATTTTGGTTAAATGCAATGTCTAAGAAGCTCACCGACTAACCAAAAAATCTGAACAGGGGTGAACCTTGATTGTGGGTACTTCCTTTCCCAGCACACACAGGGTGCAGTAGATAAAGGACTTATAAAGGAATCAGACATCGATAAAGCAATCTCTTACAATTTTGCAACATTAATGAGGCTCGGCTTCTTCGATGGGAACCCTAGTAAGAAACCTTATGGAAACCTCGGTCCTAAAGATGTGTGCACCCCAGCAAACCAAGAGCTAGCTCTTGATGCTGCTAGACAAGGCATTGTGCTCCTACAGAACACTGCAAAAACTTTGCCATTTTCTGCAACCAAAATCAAGTCAGTTGCTGTTATTGGACCTAATGCCAATGTTACTAAGACAATGATTGGGAATTATGAAGGTAATTCTGCACCATATCAGTCACTATCTAGTTAACTGTAACATTTTCAAAAAAAAAAATCAGTTCATTAGGGAAACTGGATACATTTTAGTCAAATATTTAATTTCAGATCGGATCAAATTTGGATCATCCAATGTTGGATACTGCTCCGGTCTGGGTCATGTCAATTTATTTAGACTTATGTCTGATCCTATTAATTTCCTTGCCATAGGTACTCCATGCAAGTACACAACCCCCCTGCAAGGCCTCGCTGCATATACTTCAACAACTTTCCAAGCCGGCTGCTCCAATGTAGCATGTGCCACCGCTCAAGTTGATGAAGCGAAACAGATTGCATCAACCGCAGATGCTACCATTCTAATTGTGGGTGCCGATCAATCCATTGAAGCAGAGAGTCGAGACAGAGTCGATCTACTCCTTCCAGGACAGCAACCACTACTGGTCTCAGAAGTAGCAAATGTTTCCAAGGGACCTGTGATTCTGGTCATAATGTCTGGTGGTGGTATGGATGTTACCTTTGCCAAGAACAATGACAAAATCAAGAGCATATTGTGGGTAGGTTATCCTGGTGAAGCTGGTGGTGCTGCTATTGCTGATATCATTTTTGGTGCTTACAATCCATGTAAGTCTCCTCATTAGACTTCAAATAGTTACCAAAAACATGAATATTACTAAAGAAATGTGTCTGCAGGTGGAAGACTGCCAATGACATGGTATCCACAATCCTACACAGACGAAGTACCAATGACCAACATGAACATGAGGCCAAACCCTGCAACTGGGTACCCTGGAAGAAGCTACAGATTCTATACTGGAGAAACCGTCTACAATTTTGGTGATGGCTTAAGTTACTCCGACTTCACCCACCACCTTGCAAAGGCACCCACAGAAGTCTCAATCCCCTTGCAAGAAATACATGAATGCCGATCTTCAACCTGCAAGTCAGTTGATGCTGTTGGAGAGCATTGTCAGAACTTAGCATTTGATGTCCACCTGAAAGTCAGGAATAACGGGGCTATGGGAGGAAGGCACACAATTTTTCTCTTCTCATCCCCCCCATCTGTTCACAATTCCCCTCGGAAGCACTTGCTTGGGTTTGAAAAAGTGTTCTTGCATGGGAAGACAGAAAGACTGGTCGTGTTTAAGGTGGACGCCTGCAAACATCTGAGTGTGGTTGATGAGGTAGGCAACCGCAAGGTTGCTTTGGGAGTTCATCAACTCCACATTGGCGACTTGAAATACTCATTCAATGTCAGGATCTAATAAGCTAGCTTAGGTTTTTTCTGCAAGTGTGAAACTACTGGTGATTGTTTTAGAAAACAAAGGAAACAAGGAGAGTTGTTGAATAACAGAATCAAGAAAAGAAAACACAAAAAATAGAAAGAATACAGAATGTAATTGAGAGTGCTTTGTACTTTGTAGGCCTAGGAGATTGGTTTTCAATGAAATTGGGGGAGTCGTAAGGTTCCTCCCATTGATTCCATTGATCAATGGTCAGTTCTACGTAAAGTCGAATGAGTTCTACATTGATATTACATGGTTTCAATTGCTTGTCAATTTCTTTATTAGCAAAAAATCTATAGAAATATTTCGTCAACGCATGCACCTATAACCTTAATGTGCCTAACATTGATTAATTTTATCATTACATAAGCTATAGACTTGTTATAACGGGACAAATTAACGGTTACAAACCAAAAACCAAAAACCAAAAACCAAAAACCAAAATCCAAAACAGATAACCCATCAACCAAATATGACCCTGTCCAAAATCGATCCAAACCATAACCAATCCGAACAATCAATGTACCACTTCTAAGAGGACTAAAGTTTTGTTAAAGCAGTTTATTGCTTTCAGATCAGAGCTCTATCTAAACAAAAGGCAGTATATCCAGTTTCAACTTTCACAAGATTCTGCTCAAAATTTAGCTTTTAACTATTCAAATAAATGCTATCAAACAGAAGAATATTGTGCAGGGGACAAAAAAAATAAAGATAGTTACTCAAACTAGCAGAAGTGATGTACAACAAAGAACTAAGTCGAGATGTGACAATGTCTTCAAGGAAGAAGAGAAGTGCTGAGTACACTTATCAACTCCAGTAGTAATGCAGGGTGAATGCCACCTACCACAATAAATAGCATGGTTTACAGGAACTATTTGTACATGTAGTGTAATAACTTACAGCTTTATACACAATTACAAGAACAATACAAGGAGGCAGAGGAAAACCTTGAATGAATGTGGCAGCAAATAATGCATCACTGACTTTTCACACTTCATATCCCATGCACAGCGTTTTTATTCAGATTTCCTCCGAGGAAGGACATTAAGCCTCCACCATGTACTCTACCCTCTGGAATCAAAAATTCAAAATTGCCCCTTCTGCTATCACCATTGCGTAGTTCGTTCTGTTCACTGACAGCTGTCTGCACTGAATAAGATGAGACCGACTTCATTGACAGGGGCACAAGCACCTCAGGGGGTATGAGATGCTGCCTTTTAGCTGGCCTTCCCAATGATTCTTCACAATCAGAGATGACACTTATTCCAGAAGAAGAATTCTTGTTGTCCAAGCTGCTAGCAATAGTAGAAGAAGTAGAAACAAGACCATGGAAGAGGCCAGGGCCAATCAAGCCTCGCTTGTTTTCTCTTTCCTGAACCATGCTGCTGTGTGCTGCACATAAGCCACTCCTACCCCGAGCAAATTTCTCACATTTTCCGTCACCCCAACTGCAGCGCTTTCCACCCCCGTGAGCTTTGCAGAAGTCCGTGCTCCCTTGGGCACTCTTCCCACAATTCTCAACCTTACATCGCTTCCCACCACCATGTTTGACACAGCAATCAGTGCGACCACGAGCACTCTTTGAACACCCGGGAACAGCACACCTCTTCCCACCTCCATGGGCAACACAGTAGTTCGTGCCCCCATGAACACTCTTAGGGCAGATCCCACCCCCATCAAACATACATCGCTTACCCCCACCATGTCCTTTACATAACGGTGTGCTCCCCTCAGCACCCTTCGTACAGCCAGCAAATATGCATCGTTTTCCTCCTCCATGTGCTTTGCAATACATGGTGCTACCTTGAGCACCCTTTGCACAATTCTGATACTGACAACGCCTTCCACCCCCATGAGAAATGCAAAGACCTGCCCGGCCTTCAGCACTCCTTGTGCATCCTTCCACCTTGCATCTCTTACCTCCACCATGTCGTATACAAAGCCCCGATTTTCCACGTGCTGCTTTAGAGCAACCTCCAGGATACCCACATCGGCGTCCCCCACCATGAGCAATGCAATTGTCTGTTTTTCCCTCAGCACTTTTAGTGCAACCTAAGTGCTGGCATCTCCTTCCTCCTCCATGGGCCTTGCAGTAAGCAGTACGGCTTTCTGCACCCTTATTACAACCAGGTTTCTGGCATCTCTGTCCACCACCATGACCAATGCACAGACCTGATGCTCCCCGAGCTCCTTTTGTACAACCCATAAAACGGCATCTCTTTGCATTATGTGGCCTATTGTCCACAGATGTAAGAGTAGCTGAATGTTCAGATATAGTTCCCATAGTACAACTTGTTGTATTAGAAGGTTCAGAACCCAAATGAGATTGATCAGAAGAAGAATTTGAGCCAAGATCAAAACCATCCCACATCTGTACAGGGGCTGGTCTACAGTCATTTCTAGGAGCCAAAAGAAGAGATGGCATATAACCACCTGATTGCTTTGCAGAAGTAGAGCCCTCATCAGCCACAGGAACATGAGTGGGATTAGCAACAGATACTTGGCTTGTGAACTGATGTGAAGTAAACTCAGTTTGGGTTGATGTCGAAAAGTCCAAAGAACTAAACAAATTTCCAGTTTCTCCAGAAAGCCCCAGTTTCAAGGTCGAATCACCATTGCCTGACAGTCCTTGGAGCGATGATGAAGACGATCCCTTCGATTGTTTATTTTCTGAGTAGGCCCGTGGTGTAGGGCCTAATCCAAGTACAAGTCTGCAACCATCATCGAGAGTCATGGAAGTAAAAGCCCCAGGGTCATTTTGGGCATTATGAAATTGAGAAGTACTGCTCCTTCCATAGCCAAGGCAGTCCAATCGCAAAGAGGTATCACCAAATTTGTCATTTCTAGCAAAGTCATTAGAGCAAGAGAAATACACTCCCTTTTCATTGATATTCATCCTCATCAGCTTAATTTTAAGAACAAAAGAAAACAGTAAACACACTAGCAGTAAATTTCAGCCACAAGCCTCTATAACATTCACAAATAGTAGACCAGTTACAACTAGAGCTTTCAACAAGAAACTTCCACCACTGACAAAACCTGAAGTGTCAGCTCTATCCATGGTATTGACACTGGCAGAGAAATAGCCTACTTCAGGCTATGTTTACAAAAAAAACCCATTACTTAAACCGGCCTGCTCGTTATTTGAAGACATATGACAGGCACTGTGGCAGAGTTACTTCAATTAACCTAGCAGAACAAAAAACCATCCTGAATTAGTAAAGATGACAGTAACAAAGTCAAAAAATAAATAAATAAGTAGAAAAGAGCAACTATAAAATAAATGCCAAGGTCTTATAGCAACTTGCAAGTTAAAGCTTACGAAAGAGACAAATTCACAAAAGAAAGGGATAAAAAGCCATCTGAAAGAGAAGGGCAACATTTAACAGCATTTCCTGATAGCAGGAGCTATAAAACACATGTTGAATAATCAAAATTTTCCTAAATTACTGAAGGCAAATTGTAAGAAACGATGTCCTTCAAATTCACTGACATCAGCCCAAAAAAAAGCACAAGTAAACACAAAAATATAACTAACTGGAATGGCACCAATGGCACCAAGGTGTCAGCCAAGGCCAATTTAGTCCAATAACAACTTTCTTTGTGAAGTTAACCATTTTCTAAATCATTACTCTTGAAATCCTGTTTTAGCTCAAAGCTCTGTAATTCTATATCATGGGATATTCCCTTTATAAAAATAAAAAATAAAAAATAAAACAATAATTTAAAATCAACTAGAATCTGCATACTACTTTCCATTGATAAGAAACTGAACAAGATCCATAGAAGAGGAGCATCATCTGCAATGTTTTCTTCTGCTCTATATTCATATAAACTGAAATAATCATCACAAGATAATAATAGTCAAAAATCATAATTCAAATAAAATTACATACTTTCAGATATAGCACTCTACTGCATTCATATTATATCTCATTCCAATTATTTTACAAGGTAACTACTGGTAGAAAAAAAAAATTCTCATAATTACAACAAGTTTATACATTGGCTATATCTACCAAAAAGAAGTCTCATGTCAAGACAGTTTTTGTCTGCAGGGACATTTCTTTGGACACAGAAAGCACAAGTGAGGAGACATTTATGCCTGAAAACCTTGTATAAAATACTAGATAGTCCATAAATTGTTCATAGTACCACACTCCATACGTGCTATCTCCTAGGAAAAAGATGAACAGAGAGGAAATGGAGGTGGTATAGCCATTTCTATTATAAAAAGTTACACTTGGTTCACATTAACAGGTGTTAGCACAGTGATAGTTACAAGGTAAAGAGTCTATAGACTTTCATTTGATCCTCCCTAAGAAAGTGAAATGATCTCCAATAGATTCCAATTCTTTCTTTAAATTACCATTTTTTTTAATGACGTTTGGTTTTCATTCTTTAACAGTCAATTAATTTTATCATACTCGTATAAGATGTTGTTAGATTTGTCTTAATGTATATATTCATAATATCAACTTTTAATTTTTTTTACTTTGTATTTATTAATTAAACATACTTTAATGGCCAAAATTGTGCATCCGCAAGTGTAAAAATCAAAGTGAAACAACAAATAACTTTAAAGGGAATAGATGATATTCCCTTTGTCTTAAAACGAAAAATATCATTTTTGAGTTTCACCGTCAAGCTTTGTAGTAATGTTATTTTTCTATAATTAGGTCCCAGTTTCTATAATTGTAAATAAAAAGAAGTCAATTAAAAAAACATTTCTTTCATAAAAATATTTCGTATCAGCTTTGACGGATAATATTTACCTTTAATCAGTTAAACTGATAACTCTATACCAAAAAAAATGAGTAAATTTAATTTTAGAACAATAAGAACAGATTTAATTAGCAATTTTTACTTTTAAATGTGATATAAAATATTGGTTAGAAAAGGTTGATTTTAGTTAATAAAAATAGTTTCAAAGAGCAAAAATCATTTTAATAGGTGAAAATAATTATAGTTCAATAACAATGAAAATTACAGGGCTTTATAATAGCAACGTAACAACACTATTATAATGACAAGTTTACATAACAATTATTTCATTTGTTCATCAGATATTTGACTTTTCTGATGAAAAATGGCAACAAGGTGTGGAGTTCAAAGATAAGCTCTCCAAACACAACAAGCCAAGTCCATGAGGGGAACATATATGTAATAAATTCTACAATTCGTCCATTAATCGATAATTCAACTGAGCTATATTAATTCTCAAATGATGAACTAATCTTATAATGTTACAATTTTTTAATCATGTACTCATCATCCTAAAACATATACATAAAGGTATTTTGGGATTTTCATGTACTCATCATCCTAAACAAGCCAAGTCCATGAGGGGAACATAAAGCTAGGCATTTTCAGGTTAAAAAATAGTCAATTTGATCTACTTCCGGAATTTTGTCGACTTACCCTATATTGTTATGAACATAAAGGTCCTCATTAGAAAGAAATTTGAGAACATAACACACAAAAATTTACAGTAACACTTTGACTAACCCAACCATAATTTAATCAGATCCAAATATTAACTTAACCAATTTCACTCAAACATAAAAACACTTGTCATTAACCCACCATAATTACAATCTAACATACCCCAATCCATCAATAATTCAACATTAACACCGCAATTTATTTTCTTATCCGTGAATATAAACTAACTTAGTTGGTTGAAGTCTTACATGTGATACGACCTTGGGATCGAATCTCGTCTACATCACAGATTTTGCAGTTCTCACTACACCCAAAAAAAATAAAAACAAAAAAATAATCTTTTCTCTTACCTAAAAAAATTTCCTAATCAAACATAGATATACCAAATATGTAAAAAAAAAAAACGTCGTAATATTTCAGAACATAGAATCCAAGTACAACCCAGATATTAAAATTAAACAAACTACCAATTTAGAAACTCAAATTTACGAAACAACAGCAAGATTAAACGAATATTAATCGAATAATTAATTAATAGCAAAAGTCAATAAGCTAAATTTCCAAATAAGCAATAAAATAAACACCAAAACAATATAACCCAATATAAAAAAGGAACAAATTCAACAAAGCCCAAAAAATATACACATATTTAATATTAAATCCTCGAAAAAAAAAACAATATTTCGGAAAATTTAGAGGAAAAAATTAAAAGGGGAGCTTCAAAAATAGGAAAGAAAACTAAAAATGGAAAATACCATGAAAGATAGAAAGATTCCCGATCTATGAAAGCGTTGCAGATGATTACAGAAACACCATTGAAGCTGAGAGAAGAGAGAGGAGAGAGAAAATGTGAGAAGAAGAAGAGAGAGAAAGAGAGAGAGTGACAAATGGAGAATAGGTGGAAAATCAACGGAAGCAAATGAATCTTTGCGTTTTTTAGAGATTCTTTCGAGTATAAATTTTGTTTTGTGACAAATATGGGGTGGAATGTGAAATATCGAAAATGCCCTTGTGGGGTTGTAGATGACGCTTTTGATTGGTTGATTGGGACAACGCATACTTTTTTGAGGGAAAGGGACAGTGACAATGGAAATGACTATTATGCCCCTTGACATGTTACGTAATGATATTTTAAGAGTTGGTGATAATCGGCCAATCGGGTCGTTTAAATTAGGTGTGTGTACGTTAATTCGATCAAGTTACTTTCGAATTCAAATAATCAATTATTTGTGTTTGATTTCTATAGTTGGATCGATGTGTTTAGTTAATTTGATCAAATCAACTAAACATTCAGCCTTCAGATATTAGTTACTTTGTAATTTATAATCATGATTGATTTCGAGGTGAGTAAGTATGGGTAAGTCATTATTTCGTAGTTACAAATTGAGTCATAAAATTTTGGGTAAAGTAAAGATTTGGATCTGCCGAAGTATGTTGAGTACGTTGAATAAACGGATACATCTAGGTTTATCAATCTTTGTTTATGGAGTACAAGCTAACGTTACTCTATCTATATCACGATAATGGTTATACTTTACTTTTGGAACTTAAATACAAAATTTTTATATCGAATGTTATTACATTTCATTATTTTAGATATACCAATTTTTAATAACAACTAATATAACTGGCTAAAGTACGTGTGGAACAGGAAACCAGGTTGATTTTACTTCCACATTACAATGTATGGGATACTCCAAATTTAAGTTTTCTGTACACTAAAATAAGGAAGGAGACGTCAATTGAAAGGGTAAAAGTGTAATCTTAGAAAGAGATAGTTAAATGTGGGGAGGTAGTCGTAATCAGGGGTAGAAAATGAAAAGGAATAAGTGGTTAAGATGAGAAGGGATTGTCTGCTTCTTCACAACAAAACAAAATAACAAAAAATAATATTTAAAAAATGCCAAATACAAAGTGGAGTGTGTCTGTGCAAGGTGTGACGCGCGAAAAATCCAAAGAAAGAATGATGAGACTATTTTAGGAATTTACTTTACCAAGAGGTTAGATTCATACACTACATTATTTATGATGTCATCACCTGATTCCACCCACTATTGGTCTATCAGATTCCCTTATTGTCATTTACTCTACCACAATTTCTTTCCTTTCTTTTTTTTACTCCTCCCATTTTATTTTATTTTATGTTTTTTTTAGGGAATCTCCCATTTTATACTAGGGGTGAGCAAAGACTCAGGGTACCCGATATCGGATCCGAAATCGGTTAGGATCCGTCGGGTCCGGACCCGGAACTGGTCTTATCGGTTCCGGAACCGGGTTCAAAATATCGGATCCGGTTGTAACCGGTTCCGGGACCGGATCCTAAAATTTCGGACCCGGTACCCACTGGGTACCCGGTTTAAACCAATTCCAGTTTCGGATACCCGGTCCCGGATCCAGACAAACCGGGTACCCGAAACCGGTACTGATTTAGTTATAAAAATTTAATTTATTTTTTTGAAAAAACCCAACAGCCCATAAGCCCATTTATTCATTTTTCACAGTTTTTAGTCTTTTTACTCTAGGGTTTTCTACTTTTCCTTCCAGCCTCCATCTTCTCTGATTCTCTCTGACTCTCCGTTCTCCTCTCTTTTCTCATCCTCTCTTTTCTCATCTTCTACTCTTCTCTGATTTTCTCGTTCTCTCCTCAAAATCTCATCCTTCCTAAGTTCCTGATTCTCTCGGTCTTCTCTGAATCTCTGCCTTCTCTGGTACCAGACGCCTTCTCCATAAGTCTTTTCTCACTTTTTTCACTTTTTTTTGTTGGATCTTCCTTCGTTTTCACCGAATTGTGAATCCATATATACTGTATTTATTTTTTTCTGGTTAATTGTTTGATTTTGATTCAGATTTATGAATTATTTTGGCTGAATTGCTGCGAATTGGTTGATTATTCTATTTTAATGTAATTTGAGTATGAGAAATGAGTTCGTTCTTGCTTGAATTTATGATCTGTCTAACTGTTATTGCTTGCTTATGGAAAATGCAAATCACTTTTTGGTGATGGTACTTTGAATAAGATCGTGTACCCGGTTTTGGAACCGATTCCTACCGGTTCCGGGGCCAGTTCCAAGAAACTTGGATCCGGTATTAACCGGTTCCGGGACCAGTTCCAATTCTTGGGACCCGGTCATAACCGGTTCCGGATCTGGGTATTGTAAATATGATCGGGTACCCGGTCTTGCTCACCCCTATTTTATACTTTGTCTTTTCTTTTAATTACCCTATTGGGGTGAAGAACGGATCATATTGATTGTATTAATAATTGATTGTATTGATATTAGCTGATTGTATGAAAATATTTGGTAAATAACTTATTTTTAAAAGTTGATTGAGTATGCAAATAACCAATAAGGATATTGACATATTTTATTGTGGTAAAGTATTTGGGTTAAACAGGGATAAAACTGTCATGTCACCTTAAAATATTGGAAGGTTTTTACAGTGGTCATTTGAAATGTGACTACCATATTATTTTAATGATAAACAGTATGATCAGTTCATTTTTTCACATTATAATATGGACACAATTAGTCTTAGTGCAAATATAATTTTTAAAAAACTTAATCTAACATAAAATAAATATTGATCGAGAAACTATAAAATAATAATAAAAATTTACATAAATGAAACTAAAAATTTGATAAATAAAAAAATGTTGATAATACTAATTTAGACTAAAAATAAAGTAATATATATGATTTATTACTAGGAGAAAAATATGTCAATTATGAATTAAAAAATCATTAAAACATTGTGGTAGTCATATTTCAAACGACCACTATATAATTTCATTAAAATATTTGATTAAAGTTGATGAAAAACCTCCTTTGAGCAGCTTATTGAAGATGAGCTTATTTGGCGGAATCAACCCTTTGAATCAACTGACCACCAATCACTCCAATTAACTTATCCATAGTGGTTAAATCAATTAATTTTGCCCTAATAAGCTCTCCATGCCACTAAATACCCTCTTGTAGTTTTGGTCGAGGGGAGTTGATGAAATAATATAGTGGCCTGGTGGAATCAATAACAAGAGTTGTGAGAGGAAAAGTTGTAATCCCCTAAAACTATTTGTAGCATAAGGCAAACCAAGTGAACCAACTAAAAGGGAAAATAGTATAATCATTAAGGGACGACGCATGGAGTCATTATTACTTGCCTAAATGGATTTTTTTCCAAACTAAACCTTGTTGGCAAAATATTTTGCAAAGTGGATGCGTGGCAAAACTAT
Organism: Chenopodium quinoa; assembly: GCF_001683475.1. NCBI lineage: Eukaryota > Viridiplantae > Streptophyta > Magnoliopsida > Caryophyllales > Amaranthaceae > Chenopodium > Chenopodium quinoa. The sequence continues at coordinate 2,239,823 of NW_018745650.1, forward strand.
TTTACCAAACTAAGCTTGTGGGGTAAAACGCTGTCTCGGACAGCGTTTTTACTTGTTGACTTTTTTAATGTGATTTTCTTAATTTCTGGTTTTAAAAAATAAAAAAAATATATAAAAAATTCAAATAAACATAAGACGCTGTCCGAGACAGCGTTTTATGTACAATTTTTTTTTGTACATAAAACGCTGTCCCAGACAGCGTTTCATGTACAATTTTTTTTGTACATAAAACGCTGTCTTAGACAGCGTTTCATGCGGGCATACTATGCCAGCTTCTGCTCTCTGCCAATTTCCCTCACTCAATCTCTCTCTAACACAAAGCAAAAACGTGTCCTTCAGGCCGCCACCCCCACCGCCGTCTCCCTCCGACCACCGCCTGCCGACGAACGGTCGCCGACAGCCCCGACGACGTAGCCTCACATCACCCCGATTTTGGTGCTTGCCCTATCTCTCTTTGGTTTTTAAAATCTAGGGTTTTTTTTATTGGTTTTTTTTTTTTTTGGAATTGTGGTTAAAATCTTGATAATGTTGAATTGTTAGTGTTGATAATGTTGAATTGTTAGTGTTGATAATTGTTGGTAATGTTGAATTGTTAGTGTAGAAAATTGTTGGAAATGTTGAATTGTTAGTGTAGATAATGTTGATAATTGTTGATAATGGTTGATAATGGTTGATAATTGTTAGTTTTTGAGTGATTGTGATAACCTACATTGTTGTTTATTAATGTTGATTTAGTGCTTCTAAGTTGTGTTAATTTGAAAAGTATGTACATTGTTGTTTAATTATGGCGATTTAGGTATGATTTAGTGCCTATAAGTGTAATGTGTTTTGGTTGTTATGTAGAATATGGCTGCACAAAATGTTGTGTTGTTATGCCGGTGGGGAGGTGAAATTCTATTCGATGGACCCCGCGTCGAGTATAGTGGAGGAAATATGGAACCACTAACACTTGAACCGAACATGACTTTCAATGATTTGACGAACGAGATTCATAGTAGTATTGGTTCAAACCCAAGGAATGTTAAACTAAACATTAAAATGAGGTTTGAGACTGGCAATGGGGTTCAAGTGTTACCTGTTTGTATGAATAAACATTTGAAAGCTTTGAGGAGCGTTGTTGCAATGAAGGATGTTCCCACTGAGATATATGTAGAATGGTGCCTATATGTATCCAACAAAGTACTCGGCCAGAACAACAATCTACATATATTTCCAGTCACAACACAGAGTCCTTCCAAGTGCCCTCACACGACATTCCATCGAATGAATATGGGATGGGATCTTTCAGTGGAATGCTGCACGATGATCAATTTAACATGACGTTTATTTCTCATATAGCTTCACCTGTACATGGGGGGCATATGTGACAATGTTCGGCCAACCTGGTCCTTCGACATCAAACACCGTCACACCTTCAACGATGCAATTGCGTAGTTATTCGCCTATGCAAGATGATGTTCAAGCATCACCATCTCAACTTGTGCCAAATCATCTTGACACTATTGTGAATAACGAATTGTCTGTGTATGATGTGTATGCGGAAACAAATGATGAGGCCGAGAGCGGAGAGGAGGAAGATGGACTTCAGAACATGGATTTTGAATCTGCACACATGGAAGTTGGCGAGCCCATGGTTAGAACTCCCGTACCTTGGTTTAGTCAGATAAACGAGAACTATGAAGTTGATCAGTATTGGGCCAAATCGGGTTGCCATACATCGTTTGTTCCCGGAGGAGAATTTGAGAAGGGCATGTATTTTGAAAGTAAGAAAATGCTTCAAGAAATGGTGAAGATGTATTCTGTACAGAGGAATCAATTCTACACCACTGTGACCTCAAATGAGAGTGTCCTTCATCTACGGTGCAAGAAGAAATGTGGTTGGTCGCTACGGGGTACCAAATCAAGTGAGCACTCGCGAAACTTTAACCTAGTCACGTACAAAGGCCCGCACCGGGAGAACTGTGTCACTGAAGTACTATCTTCTGATCACCCACACTTGGATTTGTCCATAATATCAGAGTATGTGAAGTCCTTTGTGCAGAAAGATCCGTCCTTGAAAGTTGAATTCATATAGGAACTCATCTCCAAGCAATTTCATTTCGAAGTTCCGTATCGAAGAGCATGGTATGCCAAGGAGAAAGCTATAGCTGAAATATTAGGGGATTAGGAGAGTTCTTACGGCAGACTTCCGCACTTCATGCAAGCACTCCAACAGTCAAACCCGAGAACCGTTGTTGTATGGAAACACAAAGCTCTGGTGGATGGTATTTAATCCAACAACATGGAAGTGTTTGAACGAGTGCTTTGGGCCTTCGGTCCTTGTATCGACGGTTTTAAACATTATATGCCTGTTATCTGTATCGATGGGACGCACTTGTACGGGTAGTATAAAGGAACAATGTTGGTTGCTTTCCAAGTATTTCCGCTAGCATTTGCGTTGGTTGAAGGGGAAAACACTTCCAGCCGGTCTTGGTTTCTAGGATGCATTTGGGTTCATGTCACGCAACGAGATGGCCTCTGTGTTATATCTGATCGACATCCTGGGATCATTGCAGCAATGAATGATCCTAACGTTGGATTCATCGAGCCGCGAGCCTATCACAGGTTTTGTGTTCGCCACATAGCTTCTAACCTGAAGACTCACTTGCGAAGCAACGACAAGAGAGATATGTTCAAGGCTGCTGCGTACCAAAGGCAAGAAAGAAAACTTCAAGCTGATTTGTGTTTCATCGGTGAGGCATGTACCAAGGCCATGGAGTATATTGTTCAAGTCCCGTTTCCGATGTGGTCTCTCTTTCACGCACTGGTCGCAGATATGAGATATGTACTACAAACTTCTCTGAAACATTTAACAATGTGTTGAAGGGAGCTCGATTTCTACCGATCATGTCCCTTGTCGAGTTAACTTTACACAGAGTTAACAGGTATTTCACTTTAAGAAGGGAGTCTTCAGAGGCTAGGTCTGAACAGGGACTTGCATACCCCCCCAAGGTCATTGCCATTCTGGAGAAGAACACCGCAAAAGCCAGATATCACAGAGTGGATGCGTATAACCGCCGATTGCATATTTACCAAGTTACAACAGAAAGGGGATAGCGACTTGGTAGAAAAGGAGGCCATAAACATACTGTTAACTTTGAGTTGAGAACTTGTAAATGCAACAAACCACGAATATTCCATCTCCCACGTTCTCATGTTCTTGCAGTCTGTGCGACGTACTCACTATCAGAGCGGCCGTGGGTGGACCCTGTGCTGCAATCGGAGGCTTGTACGAACACCTATGCACCACAGTTCTGGCCTATCCCCTGTGAGACGACCTGGACACAGTACCTCGACCCTAAACTCATTCCGGACGGCAGCATGGTACGAGGAAAAGGTCGGCCAAAGTCAAAGCGCATACGCAATGAAATGGATGAGACTAACCGGCCCCCGAGTAAATGCAGCCGCTGTCACCAGCAAGGTCACAACCGGACAACGTGTCCATCTAGACCAACCGGGACCGAAGTTTGTATCTGTAATTTGATGTAGTAGAATGGTAGATTTATTTTGTATCTTCTTTTGTAACGTTTTTAACATTTGTAACATTTGGATCATTTCTATTTTGAATGTTGAGCACTTGAAATTTTTCGTCGATGCCTTTAACTCGTCCAGCTCATGTTTAATTGATGATCTAGTAATTGTGTTGATAATTGGTGTATAACGTTGTTAATGAACAGATTTCATGGACGGACAAGATAGAACACCCGGACCTGTTGACCCTTCTGTTCTGACACTACAGGACAAACATCAGAGCGTTAACATATGGGACCGTTCGGTAATATTTCATCCGTCAGCTCATGTACTTATGCATGTTAAATTGATATACTATCTGATATTAATTACGTTAGACAATTTTTTATCAGGTTGATCCAGCGAGGCAGCTGGTTTACAGGCTCTACACTACCAGGGTTATGGTGGACTGGGTTGTCGATCAACGCGTTATTGCGTACGTTGAGTTGGTTGGCTTGGGTGGTATTCATCGGATGGCGTTCAGGGAGATCGATCGAGCGCTTGTCACTGCGCTCGCGGAGAGGTGGAGACAGGAGACGCACTCCTTCCACCTACCATTTGGGGAGGCGATCGTTACATTGCAGGACGTCGCGATACTCAAGCGCCTTCCTATACATGGGGTTGCGGTGACGAGACATGCATTAGTCGATCCCGTTGGTTTGGTAGCTCGTGTTCTCGAGGTTCAGCCAGATCTCGACGAGATCAGGGGGTCTGGGTTGAGGACCGGCTGGATACGCGAGACTTTCCTTGTGCTGCCTCCGGACGCTGATGACGCCACTGTTCAGAGACACGCTCGGGCATCATATACTTGTTCCTGCTCATCTCGGGCGAGTTGTTCGGCAACAAGAGCGGGAGCCATCTGCAGCTTATTTACCTACAGCTGTTAGACCACGATTGGGATCATATGCATGGCTACAACTGGGGTAGTGCCTGTTTGGCAACGTTGTATCGCCACCTGTGTAGAGCATCCCACCGTGGTTCTGGTGAGATCGAAGGTCCCTTGATTGTGCTTCAGGTAACTCACCTAATTATCAACAACCTATTTTGTCTGTTACTTACCTAGTTTATACTTAACCTAGTTTTGTATTTTTGTGTTACAGTTATGGGCTTGGGAGCATATCCATGTAGGCAGACCAGGTAGGCCTGCTGTACATCGTCAGGGGCAACAGGACCGGGACGAGCAGTACTATGCGTATGATGCTCCACCGCTCCCTATACCTAACGAGGCGTACAGTTGTAGGTTTGTTACAGTTGTCATTACTTTAGACTTCATACAGTTTTATTATGCTAGTTGACAAACTAAAATATTTTTTTGTATTAGGTGGGTGGTCCCTAGACTGACACTTGCGCATGCGGCGAGGGGTCTTCCGTACTACCGAGACGCCCTTGACTGACTCACCGAGGATCAGGTGGTAACTTAAAAGGAATTTGTAAACATTTATTTAATATGGTTCTTGTCAGTGCACTAACCTATTTACGGTATTACTTTTGATGTGTTTTTGCAGGTGACATGGGATCCGTATGTAGCGGACTTGGTTGATGCCATGCCTACTCATCTTCTTAATCATCAGGCAGAGTGGCGTGCCAGGACCCCCATGATATGTTTCGAGGTTGTGGAGAGTTACCTACCCGACCAAGTCATGAGACAGTTTGGACTACGCCAGCCTGTCCCTATGGAGTGTGACACTAGTATCCGCCTGCACGGCATTGACCGTCGGGGAAAGGGGGAGACAAACTGGTCAGTGGAGCATAGGTTTTACATTGACCTATGACAACGACGATTGGAGTTCTTCGTTGGAGGTGATCCGATGCAGGGCGTTATGGATCCTCATGATCCGTACATGGTCTGGTACAGGCGTATTACACGGCGTTTCATCAACCTAAGCTACACACCACCATCCACACATTACCATCCAGCATATGACGTCATTAGCGAATATGTGAGTTTCTTTTATTCTACTTATTTTCATCAATTTTTAAATTTCTATATCATACAACTGACTGATCGATGATTATTGCAGGCGGCGGATATGGTGGCGATGGTTGATGCACTATCAGTCACCCTTGCAAATGGACCCACCAGAGCCCAGGTCGAGCGGGTGCGAGATATGGGCGTGGCTACCCTACAGAGATATGGTCACGACTATCTCGTCCACCAGCGGGACGGTCATGATGGCCACTCCGTCCATTTACAGTTCGAGCTCGGCCAAAGTAGCGGTGGAGGTGATCCTACGTCACCCAAAGACGGAGAGGATTACATCATCCACAATTCTACACCCACCCCTACCTAGGAGGACCCTTCGTCCAGCCAGCAGACTCCCCCACCGCCCCGAGACCCATTCACCACCATTACTCATTATAGGCGGCGTCGTGTCTGACGAAGGGCCGAGAGACAGGATAGAGAACCATTACCCCGAATAAATGAGTCGGGATTGTATTATCTGATTTATTTGCTGTAGCCGGATTTTCTAGAATGATGTATATAACACTTACATTATTAATATAATAAATGTTTTTTGAATGAATCTGTGTGTGGTTTGAAGTTTAATTTCCTTATTTGTCCAAATCAGACTTATGTCAGTCAAAATAGATCCTTCTAGGCCGATATTTATCAAACACAAGACATTTGGGCTCCATAATGAGAAGCGGGGTAGAAGCGATGGCCCGTGGAGGTTAATGTGGTGGCTCATGGTGGTTATAATGTTGTTGGGGGTGTTCGGAGTGTTCGGAAGTGCTTAAGGGTGGGCGAAAGTCCCAGGAGGTGGTGGTTGGTGGTGGTCGATGGTAGTGGTAAGGTTAGGGTTGGTGGTGGGGGTGGTTGTAGTGTTGTGGGGGTGGAGTGTTTTGAAGTGCATAAGGGTGGTCGAAAGCGGCGAGAGGTGGTGGTTGGTGGTGGTCGACGGTGGTGGGACGGTTGGGGTTGGTGGTGGGGGTGGTGTTTGAGGGTGGTGGCTGATTGAAGGCTGGGGGTGGTGTGTTGAGGGCAGAGTTTGGAGTGGGGAGGCTGTTGGCTGCTGGTATTGCAGTCCAGCAGAAAAACGCGTCTGGGACAGCGTTTTATGTACAAAAAAGAAATTGTACATAAAACGCTGTCTTGGACAGCGTCTTATGTGTATTTGAATTTATTTTTTTTTATTTTTTTTTAAAACCAAAAATTAAGAAAATCACAAAAAAAAGTCAACAAGTAAAAACGCTGTCCGAGACAGCGTTTTATACTTAATTTTTTTTTTTTTGAAAATATCAGGGTATAAAACGCTGTCCGAAACAGCGTTTTACCCCATAAGCTTAATTTGGTAAATAGTTTTGCCACGAGTCCACTTTGCAAAATATTTTACCAACAAGGCTTAGTTTGGAAAAAAAATCCTGCCTAAATCCTTCATTGTTCATTCACTTTTAACTGCAATAGTTTAATTATTTGATCAAAAAGCTTACATGCATACGGTTTTCATCTTCTTTTGCATGTTTAACTTGAATAAAGTATTTTCACTTGTAAGGAATTGACGTAATCGAGGGTAAAGTAGTGGTTCTTTACAATTATCAAAAGTAGTATGAGTAAAAGAAATAGACGGAAAAAAAAAAAGTAAGTAATAGAGAGATCGAGTATATATATTATGGTAGGTATGTAATCCAAATATATACATACATCTTTTGTATTTCATAACCCAAATATTACATACATCTTTCAATTCATTTTATTAATATAATAATATTGTTTCATACCTCTATTTCACTTTTTAAAATTGATCCATTTGAAAGTAGGCATTTTTATTTGTTGGTATTCTTGGTAAGGTAAAGTGTATGAGTTGTTAAGGATGGAAAATATGCTAAAAATTAAATGAGGAATAGGAACATAGAATAAGTGCATAACTTTAACTTTTTCCAACGATAAAAAGAATCCTAATTTAACATCAACTCTCGTGATTTTTTGGTTTAGTATGTACTTGCTCCTAAAATCTGGAAACTATGAGCTAAGAACCTTATCAATGAGTCATGTCTTGTTTATTATAGAACAATAACTTGGGATGGAGTATCAGATCATGAGAACAAAGAGAAGTGTACTTTGTATAACTTGCCTAGAAAGTTATAACTGATTCTATATGTATGAGAAATTGTAATAATTTATTAAACCCAAATTTATTCTTGTATAATATTTTAGTATCCCAACCATAATTTATTGGGTAATGATATATGCAGTGCTAGGGGCTACATATACGCATTAAATAGACCTCTTTGTTTAATGGAATAAAGTTTAGAGTTTATGACAATATCATGTATAAATCAGTGTAATAATTATTATTAATCCTTAATATTTAACTTTTTTTTTGCTTCTTATACATAGTCTTTTAAAGGCTATTTTTATCATTTTCCTAATTCACTACATCATATATTTTTACTTTTTTTTTTTTACCTGACATGGGTGGGATAACACAAGTCATGCAATGAAAGTAGTAAACTCTTTTTATTGATTTGATTCCCTCTTAAGTTTATTTGTTTAAACTTGTTTCTATAAAAATGTATCTACTTTTGGTCTTTTGCTTTAATTTGTTGAGAGTGATGATTAGATGAAGTACACAATTGTAATCTAAAAACCTTACAACTTTATAGATGCAAATAAAACTCAATCTTCGTTTTGAAATTGTATAGCTAGACTACTTTATGTAGTAAAGTTATGTTCAATTAATTTAACCTATTTTATAATGAGTTTTTTTTTTTTTTTTTTTTTTCTCTCTTTTTTTTAAAAATATCTAACGGGACTCTAACTAAAATTACAATGAAGTAGCTTCATACATCAACTAAATCCAATTTTGCTTTCGTGAGAGAAAGAGTTTGGATGGAGGAATCCCCTTCGAAATTTTCCTCTCCAGATTCTTACCCATTAATGAAAACATAGTTAAACTATTTTATGTATAAAATGAAAAAACCTAGTCAAAATTGGAAAGATTGAAAGAATATGATCCTATTATGTTGTTATATTGACTTATTTATAGGTAGTATAGATACCGTGCGCCTCTTCCCAAAGTTTACAATAGGCAAAAGATGCCACAAGGGTAATATTGTAATTATAATAAATCATATTGATGATCTCACACTAGGACAGTACCATGATGATATTATTTATTGCAATGCTAATTATTTTAAGCGGAAAACCATATTAGGTCCTACTATAGAAGACGTCATATTGAGACCCTACAAGTCATTAATTATTTTAATATTCTTGCCCATCAATTTTTTTCAAAAGAAATATTTTAACATTTTTAAATTTTGTGTGGAGAATATATCATACTACATATTCATATTCCTAATTTGCTTTAGTCTTTCTCCAACTCAAAGAAGCATCCAATTATTGTAATTTAGAAGCCGTGGGTCCAATGGTCCATGTTATTATGTCATGATAAAAGGCATAAATTGAAAAGAATTTTTAACAAAATAAAACAATGTAACTCATAATGCATGGTAGGGCACTAGGGTTCATAGAGGAAGTAATTTTTGTCGTGGTATTTCCACACTTTCATGAGTTTCATCCTTTGTCTCCAACTGCTGTCCACAGATTTTATATATAAGTTTAGCTGAGTGAAATTGATAAGATAAAAAATTGTTGAAACCTAAATCAACTTTTGTGAGAGCAAAATTGCGAAGGGTCTTTATATTTTCTTACATTAATCACCCTTTTTCACCTACCCTTTATAAACTAGAAGGCGTGAAGTATATAGAGACATTTTTCACTAGACCTTATGAAAGTATATATATTCGAATAGAGACACTATCGAGAAAAAGGTCAAGTTATCGATTAGAGACATTACTCTCGATGATAAAAAAAAATAAAAAAAATAAATAATAATAAAAAAAAACAGAATTATCATAAAGTCTATTAAAAATTTACCCTTTTCATCTAGGTTAATGTCTCTATTCATATGAAGTATATAAAATTATCATCCTAAAGTTTAGTGAAAAATTCAAGAATTTCTAATCAATTGAATGGTTATGACATAATGTCATATATATCATCGTCAAACTATCCTTATTGTATACGATAATTACTACTGTATGTTCTCGAAAGCTTGACTCACTTGCTATATTCATGTAATTATAAGAGGAAAAAAAAATTAATACTTATGAATTGATGAGATTTTGTTAGACTCATTTCATATAAATTTTTTCAATAGTTTATATTTTTATAATTTTCACTTTATACATTGTTAAACAAACTAATGGTCAAAGATATGATGATGTCCATAGGATACCATGCAAGAGCCAAGTAAGTTAAACTATCTACTTTTAGGAACACATGGTGTATTAGATCTCTTAGCTTCCTTTATTGATTATATTAACTTCGATTTGTATTTACATTAACTCTTGTAAATCTATCTTTTAACCATAGGATTATATGAATTGTTTAGTTAATTTCCTTTTCATTTGCTCACCAAAATAAAAAAAAATTCATTCGTTATACGCTTATACTCTATTGTATCCTTATCCACATAATCATACGACAATGATTTAAAATACTAAAACATAATTAATTACTTTAGCTTGTACGTATGTACTTCAATCAAAACTTGAAATAGTTGACACAGAATTTTTTTTATCTTATAGTAAATGTCAAAATTTATCAGCTAAACAAAAATTGAAAAATCAGATCCTATTCAAACAGAAAATCGGATACACACCAATAGGAATAATTAGAAACTTAGGGCCTGTTTGGTTTGATGTAAAACAATTTCAATGAAAAATTAGTTTTTATGGAAAACATATTTTCAAGGAAAAACACAATTGAAATTAGTTTTTCTTCATTTGATTGCATACAAGAAAAATTCAAGGAGGTAATTTAGGAGGGAGGCCAAAAAATGTGGTTTTCCTTGTTTATAAAGGAAAATGTATTCCATCATTAATGATCCAATTTTCCACAATTGGAAAGTTATTTCCACCCCTTCATAAACCAAGTAAATAAAAATGAGAAAATCACTTTGCATGAAAATATTTTACATCAAATTAAACGGGACTTAAAAAAAAACTATTGAATATGAGAGGAGGAGACTAGTTCGAAGTAAATGAGAGAAAAGATGGAAACTCGACCCCAACATCATAATCATTGATAATAATCCAACTTGATTAAAAAAGTGATGACGTTAGCTAGACACTATAATTAAAACAAAAGAGTAACCTCATTCTCACTACTTGTATTGGTGTCACAATTATATAAGAAAGAGCATGTGGGACTAGTTTAAACAAATGTAAAACAAACAAATTATACGTCATCAAACTTGTCCTTTTCTTAACTAATATAATTAATTTTTGGTTACTAGATTTTTAATGCATAACCAATGAGAAAAGAGGCCCAACTTGACTTTTTTTGTTAAAAATATAATTAGTTATATAAATAAATTAAGCACGTAAGTAAACTATGATAGGTTACACCCAAAGCTAGGTCACTCTTATTAAACACTTTGAAATTTTCTTAATTGATTAGATTAAGGAGTGTTGGTTGAAGAGGAGACAATGACAGGCACGAATACCTCAAGATTCAAGTCTTAAATCATGTTTAATGGCACCTTAATTAAGAAAATGAATTATTTAATTAAAGTTTTGTTAATTGGATTCCGGAATCATATTAATTGATTTCTTTTGTATATGTATCTTTCTTATGTCATACCAACCTGAACTAAATTAAAAATAATTAAACATTATTAGAAAATTAATATTGTTGTACTAATATGATGGAGATCGAGCAATGCAACGCGGAGGGAAGTAAGGTGGGTTTATTTTAAGTGATTATTTTTAGGGATAATAATAGAAAGTTGAAGGGTTGATGCCTTTGTTTTTCCAACATGGCTTACTTTTGTCAAACATTTCTTGTACACCAACTATGAATTTAGGGTTTGGTAATGAAAATGTGACATCCAATAATCATCCATAGCAATTTAGATCCACTTATTGTTTGATGATTAACAAAATTAGGCATGAGAAGAAATAGCTAGTCATCACCAATTAGTTAGATTGATTAACCTTTGGGTGGGTCCATGCATATAGACTTTACATATATATAAATAATATGCAAATTATGTTTATTTGGATACGCAATATTTAGGTGGAGCTGACCTAGCCTATCTTATATTAGAAGCGAATCTATATCCACAAAGATCATAATCTCCTCATAACCCCGTATAAACCGGATAGAAATCAAACTCTTGTCACAAGGGTGGTAGGTTGGAATCATTACTATCTCAAAAAACCTTGATTAGATAGTTTTAAAAATTGGGTGATCATATGATATACTCCCAGAGTATTATGTTAATATTATAGCTGATACGATTCATATTTGGCTATACATGATCGGAGTCTATATTCTTCAAGAATATTAATCAAATAACACGCAATTAGTGGGGGGTGTTAAAAAAATTATATTAAAGCATACATATTTGAATAACAAAGCTAGCTAATTAACCACTCTAACTTTATTCATATATATATATATATATATATATATATATATATATATATATATATATATAGCCACTCATACATTAAATTAAATCTTATAAGCAAATTGTCCATACCTTAGCTAATAAAAAAGAATTCCTAAAAAGGTTTATGTGCCATGTCACCTTTTAACAAGCATTGTGCCACGTTACCACTAGCATTACAACAATTATAACATGTCATTATTAATGAGAAAAAAGCATTCGCAAGTTGCAAACATTGAACCTCATGGATATAAATCACATTTAATTTCTTACCATCTCAGCTAATAGTAATTTATGTTCTCTACATACACATAAATAAATACCCCCCTCTGTATTTTACTACTTGATCCATTTCTTCATTCGCGAAGTTTTAGGAGAAATAGTAGTAGAAAGTAATAAAATATAAAGGAAGTGGGGTAAGTGAAAAAAAAAAAGTACGATAGATGGGAGGAGAGAGAATATGAAATATTAAAGTATGATAGTTGGGGTCCACTAGGAGAGAAGAAATTAGCAAAATGTTGTGAAAGGTTTCCAAAAAAGGAAATGGAGCAAGTAATAAAATACGAAGAGAGTATATCTTTAAGTAAGCACAAAAGAAGAATTAAAAATAATTATTTAGCCTAGAAAAAACATAAATAAATAAAAAGGAATAGCCTTAACAGTTCCAAGACACTGGAGGGTTATAATTATCTTTGATTTTTTTTTTTAATTTTAATTTTTTTTTTACTAATATTGTGTTTTAAAGTAGCAAACCGGTGCAACATCCGAATCACACACTAGTTTAGTTTTTAAAATGTTAATTATTACATAAAAGAGTGACAATTTAAATTAAGATTTATTTTAAGATAAGTTGGAACTAAAATATTATACTCGGATAGGCTTAAGCTTGGAATCTTCTTCGTCTTGTCAACTTTCACAATTAAACACTAGTCGAATACAATTGAATGGTTGATTGATCTTTAATAACTTTACACGAATCATAACATGAAGTTAGTTACATTTAACTTCTAGTAAACTTCTAGCCACCAAGATAAGGTTGTAGCTCTTAGGGAAGTGCACAAAATGGCCCGTAATCTAAAACTATGAAACATCATACGAAGTAATTCTAAAAAAAAAGAAAAAAAAAGTTTTTTCACCATATACCCTTGAAATTTATTTATTCACCAAATACCCCTTAAATTTTTTAAATTCATCATATACTCCCGAGTTTTCACAAAAATACATCATATACCCTTGATGGCTAATGATTGTTATCATAAGTCATTAGGGTTAATTATGACCCGAAACCACCCTAAATACATTCTCCTACCTCCGAAACCACCCATATTCCTTTTTCCCACTCCTAAAACCACCCCAAATTTCCTTTTTCTCATCCTCAAAATAAATCATACAGATATGATTATGGAGATTTGGAGTGGTTTCAGGGGTTGGATAAAGGAGATGAGTGGTTTCGGGGATGAGGGGAGAGATCTAAAGTGGTTTCAATGCATAATTAACCAAATTTCACTCATCTTGTTGTCATTAGGAGTACATAGTGAATTTTTGTAATAACTGAGGGGTATATGGTGAATTTGAAAAATTTCAAGGGTATATGATGAATAAACAAAAAACTCAGGGGTATATGGTGAAAAACCCGAAAAAAGTACTTCGTATATAAAATACTGCAGTGTAACAATCCTTTGGAAATTAAATACTCCCTCCGTCCCATAATACTTGACACAGTTCCCATTTTCGTCCGTCCCACAATAGTTGACACGTTACTAAATATGGTATGGGACCACTAATAAAAAAATATTTTTCCACATTTTCTCTCTCCTCACCTACCTCACTCCCACCCCACCTGTTGTTTTCTTGCAATATAAAAATAAAAAAGAATTTTTTTTTTATATAATAACAAATGTGTTAAATAGACCCACTTGTAGTTTTCTTAAACTACGTGTCTACCTCAACGTCCCAAGTATTATGGGACGGAGGGAGTATAGGCAAATAAATGGCCAGAGCAGCATCAATTATTGGTTAGGTGTGCTTAGGTGATGACTCAACACATTAGACCACTTATGACTTATGAGGGATTAGTACAAACTTCAACATGAACTACATACAACGATTGGAAATTCTATTGGAGTTATGAAATCGTATGTTAAGGGCTTGTTTGACATCGTTTTTTTTTTTTTTTTTTTTTTTTTTTTAACAAAAAACGAAAAACAGGAAACAAGAAAAGGGTGCTTCCACTTTTTAGTTGTCAGTTTTCAAAATTATCATGATTTTAATAAATTTGACTAATTTTTGATTCATTACATGATATATACCATATGATTTTGAAAAACAAAAAACCAAAAAAAGAAAACCACAGCAATACCAAATGAACCTAAATTTTTTTTTTTTTTTAAAGAATTTTGTACCTCAATTTCAAACTCGTCTTAGGGTTGTATTTAGAAAGCCAAAAATAAAGATATCAAGTGAATAATAATATTCACGGGATTGTATCATGCAATTTAAAATTGATATCAATTTGCAAAAGATATAAAGTCCTTAAAAAAAATCCTAAATGCCACATATGTCATTACCCATAAAAAGGGTTAGAATAGGTTATGATTGTGCAACCTCGATAGAATATTCAACTGCGCCAGACTTCATTTTATGCTAAGGTATATTTCGTATATGTGTACTTACCTCACATAAGTAGTGTTGTAAATTGTTGTTTCACTTAAAGATAGGTTGTTTACAAGATCATAAGTACTGCATTAGTGGACTGGATAATTTTGAAGCCGAGCTCGAGATTTATTAATTGTTGAGATTCGAACTCGTGACCTTTGTGTCATGTGACAAGTTATAGTCGTATCACCTAATCAAAAGAATTACCTAAATCCTCTAACTAAAGCAGATAGGGAAGTAGGGTCATGTACTGAGAAACAATGTTCTTTTACTTCTAAATAACTATTATAGTCTAAACTAACAAGTAATAAGTATGATTTTGTATGAATTAATCTAAGAGAAATAATAGCAAACAAACCTAAGAGAATATCAATAATATAAAAGCCTAGGACATAAATTCACCGATAAATAATATTCCGGGAAGAAAGACAACAATTAACTATCAATGCATAAATTAATCAGATTATAAAGGACTTTCGCTATGTATTATAATCACAGAATTAACCTAGCGGTATTAAATCACATCTCTCGAATCTTGACTTAACCATCTATAAATTAATCTGCCTATTGAAATTAAGCCTTAACATCAATTCTCATTTATCGAATTTCGAATCAATGTTGCATAACCCATACAATTAAACCTGGCCAAATCTAATTGCATAGCAGTAAATCAATCAATAGGAAATTAATCTAAAACATTAACAATCAACAATAATAAATCATCCCTTCACAATATTAACGGATCCCCAAGAACCGTAAAAATTAAACTAATCACACATAATTCGAACTTCTCGATTTGGGCTCCTAGCCTGGCTCAAATTCGAACTTCTTCCTCGAACCTTTATAACTCTGGTCCATTGCCTCGGTCTTTTCTTCTTTGCCGAACCCTTAATCATTGGGCACGATTACTCTAACACGATCCCGGGCTTCGAAAAACGGCCATATGAGTGTGCTTCACATCCAATGCTCGTAGTGGCTAAATAATCCCGGGAAATGCCTCATAATCCGCAATTTCCTATAAAACAATACCAATGCTACGAAAACACTAGAAAGCGCATATTAGTAACAAAAATAGCTCCGTAGAGCCAAAAATTCTCCTAATTATGACCAAGGGACAGGGGTAAATCACTATATAAAATAGACATATCATCATGTTACTCATGTTGACTCCGATACCATATTAGAGGAGCATCTCAACCAAATTAAAAACCTAACCTGATGATTGAAGCTCATAATTAGTTTATATACTCTATCAAAGATGATTAGCTTTAAAAATATAAACTTTGACTAAATATAAAATTAAACCTATCAGTTGAAACATAAGATATAATCAAAACACGTATATGGTTGAATAAATTCAGAATATACGAAGTATTAATCAAGTGTATGTATTTTTAATAGAAGAATATGGTATCTTGACTCTTGAATTGAACAAAGGATCATAGTCTCACTTTAAAATGGAAATTATGCCAAAACTTGTAACAGGAAAGATGTTTATCTAGACTCTTAAAAATGAGCAACGTGTACGTACTGGGACGAACATTATTTCTGCATAAATCCTCCTCATTTTGTACACCCTCCTTAGCAAAACGAAAACGGTATTACTGTAATCTCTTTTACCCTCCATTAACTTGAAGCTGATTTTGATCACTAGCTTTTATTATGATAGATAAACACTAGCTTCAAGGTTTGGGTTTGGGTCGTTGGGTAGTGCATCTGATAATACATGAACAATTTTTGCAATATTATATACTCTTATGTGTCGATTAAGGTGAACTATTGAATTTTTCAAATTAACACATGCAACCTGTGCTTATAGCTTTATAGGGCTAGTGTTTATATGTTAAATTAAAACAAATACCATGAATGACACATGTTACTTCCTACGAATTTCGAGCGAGATTTTTGAAATTAACATATGCAACCCGTGCTTATAGCCTTAAAGTGCCTATGTTATTCCTGTTATGATTTAATTTTTCCCTGCCAAACACATAACAATTTTATAGGATTCCAGATTATTTTTTCACCTTCTGTTCATATAATATTTTATTTTTAATTTTTTTTATATAATAATCTTAAGTATTTCTCAATATATATTTTCATTGTTTTATTTTTAACACTGTTCATTTCACACTTATTAATGTATTATTTCAATTACTTGTATCATTTATTATTAATAAGTAAAAATTGCTCCATACGTTTATTTTAATATTTGCATCACTTTGACAAACACATTTGTCGATACGTAATTTGACCATTAATAGCTTTAAATTCTTTAATTGTCTATTACTACCTTTATTTTTTAATATTTTCATCACTTTCACCAGCAAATTTGCTGAAACATAACTTTGACCGTAGTGTAACTAATCCAATGATGTATTACATAACAACATTTATTCAATTTATAATAGTAAAAAAAAATTATGTCAAAGAGAGCATATGAACTGTGCATAAGTCAAATTGATGTAAATATTAAAACAAAAGAAGAGAGTAGTAGAACTGTAATAAAAAAAAAAATTAATAATAAAAAAATAAAAAAATAAAATTATGAGAATAGACCTTGTAATAAGTTGTAACTAATCTGATGATATATTACATGATAACATTTTTTTATTTTATAATAGTAAATAAATTATGTCAAAATGAGTTTCTAAATGTGCATAAGTCAAAATAATAAAAATATTTAAAAAAATAAAGAAAATTTAAAAGTTTGATGTTATGAAATCAAGTATAAATCAAATTGAATTTAACCCGAATATATATATATATATATATATATATATATATATATATATATATATATATATATATATATATATATATATATATATGGGATCATGTGAGAACCCATGGCTTAGGTGAGAACCAATATAAAATGAGAACCAATCTAAGACCATTCATTGTTATTAGATGAATGGTTCAGATTTATTAGTAACTATAGTGGGAATTCACGTGGGCCAGCTTGAAAAGGTAATGATTATTTGTAATTTTTTTATTTTTTTTTATTTTTGTGCATTGGAAGACGTTGTATTCCATTGGAATACATTATGGGTCAGTCATTGGAAGACGTTATCTCAGCCATTGGAATACATTATTAAAGGTTAGAGCTCAATTTTTTTCTGTAGTTATATTAAGCATGGATTTGTCTGTTGAATTTGGTACGTCTAATGTTCTTCATGCTTTTACCCCTGGTGGAACGAAGATATGGATTCCATGTTGTGATAGTGAAATTAGACCAACTATAGGTATGAAATTTTCAAAACTTGATGAAGGTTTGCGTTTTTATGAGTCCTACGCAGCTGTTGTAGGATTTATTACTAGAAAGTCGACGGTCAAAAAAAGAAAAAATGGTATTATTTCTTTTCAAATTATTGTATGTAATAAAGCTGAGTTTAAAGAAAAACGAAATAATGTGGTGACAGAGAAAGTTGATAGTATCGGGGAAGAAGATGATAATTTTGTAGATGATATGAATGTTGAAGAAGTGGTTGTTGGTCAAGATAAAGAAGACTATGATTGTCAAGAAGCGAATACTCCTATGGTTAAAAGAAGATTGTCTACTCGAGTTGGTTGTAAGGCAAAGATGATTTTAAAGTATTGCGAAGATGGAGGTTACATTGTTTCTAATTTTGAAAAAGGGCATACTCATCATTTGTATTCATCCGAGAACTCTCATTTTCAGAAGTCCAAAAGAAAGCTGACAATGTTTCATAAGAAAATGATAATTGATAATTCAAAGGTATTTGAATATGGTTTTGTTTAAAATGATTAAATTTTAAATGTGAAGTAACAATTGTGTACATATATGAAACATTGGTACTGTAATATGAAATATATATTGTTTTGGATGGAACAATCGTATTTGAATATGGTTTTTGTTTAAATGATTAAATTTTAAATGTGAAGTAACAATTGTGTACATATATGAAACATTAGTACTGTAATATGAAATATATATTGTTTTTGATGGAACAACTGTTTAAAATGATTAAATTTTAAATGTGAAGTAACAATTGTGTACATATATGAAACATTGGTACTGTAATATGAAATATATATTGTTTTGGATGGAACAATCGTATTTGAATATGGTTTTGTTTAAAATGATTAAATTTTAAATGTGAAGTAACAATTGTGTACATATATGAAACATTAGTACTGTAATATGAAATATATATTGTTTTGGATGGAACAATTGTTTGTAATGTATATACTCAAGTAGGTGTAAGTACAACTGTATGGAACAATGGTTTTGATAAATGGAACAATATTACGTATAATTGAAACATAGTTGGAGCGATTGGTTGTAAAGGTTTAAAATTATTTCGTTATTATAACAAATGTAACGATAGGGTAATGCGTAGGAACAGTAGGTCAGATATATGGAACAATAAAGTGCATTTTTGGAACAGGTGGTCAGATATATGGAACAATAAAGTGCATTTTTGTTTCAATATAATATGTCATCATCGAATTTCGCACTATCCATCAAGAATAACGTGTACCGTTATTTGTTATTAAATGTGTGCCTTATTGTTTTTTGTTCACATCTATATTTAGAATCTTTGAAATCTTTTTTGCCTTTTTTTCATAAAATTAAATATGCACTGTTAGATCTGTTTCCATATATATCATGGTCCTCAAACAGTCTAGTCTTTTTACATTCTGTCTCCACAGGTGAATATTGGTCCTGTCAAGACATACAGAATGGTGAAGAAATATGTTGGTGGGTATGAGAATATAGGCGCTAGTAGGAATGACTTCAAAAATTTTCATAGAGATTTGAAGGCGTATATTGAAGGATCGGACGCCCAGATGTTTGTTGATAATTTTAAGAGGAAAAAGTTGATGTGGTCGGCTTATTTTTTTGATTACGAATGGATGAAGACGACTGTCTATGTAGAGCTTTATGGGCAGATCCTATTTGCCGGAGAAATTATGCCGTATTTGGTGATATGCTCTCGTTTGATACAACCTACCAAAGCAACAGGTATCATAGTGTTATTTTTAAAGTTTTTTGAATTTTTTTTTTGGGTTTTACAATTTGATGTAACATTTGTTTTAATTTTCGGAACATTGGAATAATATTACGAAACAGTAGACATAAATATGGAATCGTAATTTCAGCGTATGTTTCATGTTTTCCAGATATAATATGGTATTTGGTCCATTCACGGGAGTCGATCACCACAAGAAATGTGTCACTTTTGCTGCTGGTTTTATTGCAAAGGAAGATGTTGCTTCTTTCGAATGGCTATTTAGAACATTTGTTAAGGCAATGGGTGGTAGGGAGCCCAATTGTTTAATTACGGATCAAGATCCAGCTATGAAAATTGCTGTAAATTCTGTTTTCCAACAATGTGAGCACAAGTATTTATTTTATTGTACTGCAACTAGAATGATTCATTTGTGAATACTATTGTTTCAAAATATGTGTCTGATGTTTCATATTAGTTTATTCATGTTTCCAGCTGTTGTTATGATGTTAAATATTATTATTTCAAATTTATTGGTTCAGATTAGTATTTATTTTATTGTACTGCAACTAGAATGATTCATTTGTGAATACTATTGTTTCATATTATTGTTTCAAATTAATGATGTTAAATATTATTGTTAAAAAAAAAAAATTCTTGTTCCTAAATAGTGTTTTATTGTTTCAAATTTATGTTCTGATGTTCCATTAGGTTAATCAATTGTTACGAGAATTTGCCTAATTATTCCAATTATTTTTTTTATTATTTCAAATCTTCAAGATAATGTTCCGGAATTTTACTACAATGATACAGTATTAAAAGCTAATGTTCCTAAATAGTGGTCTAATGTCCCATAATTAATGTCATTGATTCATTTGTGAATACTATTGTTTCAAAATCCGTGTCTGATGTTTCATATTAGTTGATTGATGTTTCCAGCTGTTGTGATGATGTTAAATATTATTATTCTGATTTTTTTTTTTAAAAAGCATTGTTCCTATATAGTGTTTTATTGTTTCAAATTTATGTTCTGACGTTCCATTAGGTTAATCAATTGTTACGAGAATTCGCCTAGTTATTCCAATTATTTATTTTATTATTTCAAATCTTCAAGATGATGTTCCGGAATTTTACTATAATGTTACAGTTTTAAAAGATAATGTTTCAAAATAGTGGTCTAATGTCCCATAATTAATGTCCTTCAGATTTTGTATGTGGCACATAATGAAAAAGCTGCCTGATAAAGTTGGAAGGAATATCATTCAGGATACTGAATTTTTGAAGGAACTCAGTAAGTGTGTTTGGAATTTAGAAATTGAGGCACCTGAATTTGAAGAGAAGTGGAACAATGTTCTTGTTGAGTTTAAATTACAATATCATGATTGGTTGAATTTGATGTTTGAGATGAGAGCTATGTGGATTCCAGCGTATTTTAGAGATGTCTTTATGGGTGGTATTATGAGAACTACCTCAAGGTCAGAGAGTGAGAATAATTTTTTTACATCCGTTGTAAATCCTCACGTGTCTCTTGTGGAGTTTTTCATGAGGTATGAAACTGCGTTGGATGCACAGAGACATTGTCAGGCAGAGAATGACAATGAATCACAGGAGAAATTCCCTCAATGTAAGACATAATTGTTGATTGAGAGGCATGGTTCTGAGGTGTACACCGTTTCTGTATTTTATGAATTTCAAGATGAAGTTCATAGTGCTTTTTATTGTTGTGGTGTAGATGAATTGAGGAAGGAAGATGGTATTGATGTAGCAATTGTTACTGAGGCAAATAGGAGAAGGAAATTTAAAGTTTTGTTTGAGTGCTTTAGTCATGACACTACCTGCTCTTGTAAGAAGTTTTATAGGATAGGAATCCCATGCAGACATATGATATGGATGTGGAAGGCAAAGAATTTAAAAAGCATTCCAAAGCAATATATCTTAGATCGTTGGACAATAAATGCTACTCAGAAACCAGTGTTAGATATAAGTTGTTTAGACACCGAAGATGATAGGCGGGTGGTTATAAATGAAATGTGGGTCGGAGATATTTTCTTGTGTGGGTTGGGTTAAAGGTCATGAGGAGGACTTTATTAAGAATATTCGAGAGTTCAAGAATAAAATTGAAGCGACAAAAAATGTTACTTTGGAAGATACTCAGAATGTAAGATCTAGTGAACATGATATTGAGATGTTAATAGGATGTAGCATTCCTGATGAAATACTTGTTCAGCCTCCTAAAGTGTCGAAGAATAAAGGTACAGGTGTTCACGATGGCTCTGGAACTAGTGGGTCTAAAAGATTAAAGGGTGCCAAAGAAATAGCGGTTGAACAATCTAAAAAGAAAACGAAGAGGAAATGTAGTGGCTGTGGCGAGCTAGCATATCATGATATTCGGAATTGTCCTCACAAAGCATGATGATTTGTGCAGCTGTTGTTCCTTCTTATGGGAATGTTTTACTCATTTTTATGTTTGTTGTAATGGAACAATTAGTTACATTTGAGAAGCATAAGTTTTAATATATGTTACATCAGTTTTGAGAAACATCAGTTTTAAGAAACACTAGTTCTAATATATGTAACAATTGTTTCATTTATGGGAACAGTAGGAACATTCCCTGAAACATTAAGATTCGTTTTAGCATGTTTTGTAAGCATGTTTTATATAAAAAAGTTACGGAGTATATAATATTTTTCACAAAGTGTGCAAATTGATTTTATGTGGCAGCGTGTATTGATTTAACTAGTCGTGGCAGCGTGTATTGATTTGACTAGTCATCTTTTTTTTAAAAGTACTGGTGTGGTATTGTTGCTTTGGGAACATATTTATTGTAAAGTTTAAAAGCAACCTTACACTTGTCAGTTTCATGTGGAATCGTGTTCAGTTGTGACAGTGCATGGTTTAAATTTATTTCTTACCGTTGACAATGCATGTTGTTTCACATTGTTTCATATTACGTTACCGTTGTTTCATTTTATCTATTTATAGTTTCATTTATTAATTCTAATTATGGGAAAATAATCCAGAACATGTTTAGCTAAACCTATAATCACATTGTTTCATATTACCTGGCTGTTGTTTCATTTTATATATTTAAAGTTTCATTTAATACTTCTAATGTGTCATATTAATAGTTCACAATTGACAATAATATATGCACATCTTTACATACGAAACATAAAAAGATGTTTAGCTAAATTATCCAGGCAATGCATAAAAATTATGTATCTTACAACTAATGTGGAAACATTATAAACATTGTTTACTGATTAACATGACGAAGCTGCTCTAATGCCCAGGTCTTTGATTTGGCTATAACTTCATCTTGTAGTACGTTTGCAGGGCTTGTCAATATTTTCCCACAATATTCAATCCTCAGCTTCTTCATTATATCAGGCTGAAATATATTAACAATTCAAAATAAATACCGAAACAATGAACCATAAATTATGTATAAATTAATATAAGAATTACACAAAAACTCACATCTTTTGGGTCGAATCCAATATCCCAACATTCATCTAGCTGCCCCATGTAAGTTTCCATGTGTTTGAGAGCGTATACACCGCAGTCATCATAATTCTCATTATTCTTCCATCTCATTTCCTTCATAGTGGTATTGAATCTAGACACTCCCCGTCCATTCCCAACTTTCTTTTCATTTAGAAATTTAGCAAATGCCTTGATCTGTGTAATATGAAACAATTAGATGTACCAAGGAACAATGGCACAACAAATATATACAATGAAACAATTGATATATAATATGAAACAGCGTAAATGAAAAATGAAACATCAGATGTATGAATATGAAATAACATATTATATGTACAATGAAACCTATTTAATTTAATATGAATCAGCAGTAATGAAAAAATGGAACATCAAATGTATTATTTGAAACCATATATATATATTGAAACAAAATCTATATAATCAGAAACACCAGAAATCAACAATGAAACACCAGATCTACTAATTGAAACATCAAAAAATAAAAAATGGAATACCAGTGATGTTTAGTGAAACAGTGTCATATTTTTACCATGGTAGTTGGGAAATTGCCGTACTTTGCATCCATTTCAACACCTTCTTCTAGAAATCTGTTGTCTATAATTTGCAGTTGCTTGCGTGAAAAATTGAAACAGAACAGATAATAGTGTTCAAATGCTGGGACGAGAAAGAAAACCTATAATGAAACAATAAGTAAGTTATATGTAACATTAAGTATGTCTTTTTAAGCAAATATATATGCTAAGAATCAGTACTAGTTTAGTATCTAATTAAATCTACTTTGTCAAAAGAAGTTATTTTAGAATGATTCATCTCGTCCACCATCCTGCTCTTGAAAGCGTTGTATCTCTCTGCAAACTTGGTAATTGGCGTAAAGTACTTGTTATTGCACAACATATTCTGTTTTTTTCCAGGTAATTAATCATTGTTGTAGTTGTTAGTGTATCATGAATATTATAATGTATCAATACTATAAAACTGAAGTATTTTATACGGAGCATAATATATTAAAAATGAAACATTGGCACTATATAGTGGAACATTGGCACTATATAGTGAAACATTTGCACTATATACAAAGAAACAATTGATATATAATATGAAACAACATAAATGAAAAATGAAACATCAAATGTATGAAACATTGGCACTATATAGTCAAACATTGGCACTGTATACAATGAAATAATTGATATATAATATGAAACAGCGTAAATGAAAAATGAAACATCAGATGTATGAAACATTGACACTATATAGTGAAACATTGGCAATGTATACAATGAAACATATTGTATGTACAATGAAATATATTTTATTTAATATGAAACAAAAGTAATGAAAAATGGAACAATATGTTAATGAAACAAATTATATGATAAATGAAACATTAGAACTTAAAAGTGAAACTGTAAAATAATTTTAGACATAATTACCCAACATTCAGAGGAGCAGAAAAAACGGTTGATAGCGCCTGGTTGCCTTCTTTTGTTTGCCATGTTAAGGATGTGGCCCCAGGAGTCTATTATATTGTTGACCACATAGTTGTCACCTTGTAGTCCTAAAATGTCTTCCCTACTGATGAAGTTAATCCCGTCATTGTACAGCTGCTCACTGAAATTGATGGGACAGGAAAACAATTTAATGAAACAATATGTATATAATATGAAACAATATAATATTGTATATACTATGAAACAATATGTATATAATATGAGACAAAGCATTCCAGGAAATTCTCACGATTTTGGGCCTGCACAAAAGGCATATTCGACGGCTGTTCTTTGTAGGGCATCAATTTTTGCTGAAATTTTTTCATTCTGCACCATGAATGGGAATCGAAGGTGCACAGGAAGATTTTGTGTGATTCTTTTTTCTCTTTGCAAACCAGTCACTGGCTCCTCAGAATGTTGCATTGTTATCTTATGAACGATGGATTCAGTGAGTGACTCCAAGTGCTGCTCCGTTGGAGATTCTTCCTGCTCTGGTGACTTTCCTTTTGCTGGGGGTGTTGGAGGCAACGCCTGTGAACCTACAAATAAATTATAGTTTGGCTGGAATTCAGATAATGGAACAATGTCATGAACGAAATCATTGTGGGGTGTAGCTTGTGGGGGTACAACATTCTCAGGGGGGGTTCATCTTGTTGTTCATCTTGTGGGGCCTGAAAATTTGCCCATGCTTTGTTCATCACATCACTGAGCTCGGATAAAAACGCTGGCTCATGAAATAAGTTCTCATCTTGAGATAGAAAACCCGGGGTCTTGATTCCTTGGGAACTCATAGTGGGCTGTACTGATGTGTACTTGCCCCCTACATTTCTTATGAGCTCCTTCATCTCATCTGGGATCTCCACCTCCTCAATCAATTTGTATGCCTTGTCAATTAGTGCATACATTGACTGGACATGGCCAGCAAGTTCCTTGGAAATGTTGTTGAATTCATCAAGTATAAATCCCTATAACAAACCAACAATAGCATGTGGCCAATATGAAACATCAGATTTATTATATGAAACAGCGTAGACAAAACATTAAACACCCGAAATGTATGAAGCAATAGGTATATAAAATGAAACGATAGGCATATAAAATGAATCAACATACATCTAAATCATATACATTATTTTGAACCAACAATAATATGTAATGAAACAAATTATATTTAATATGAAACAATGAAACATCATGTATATTAATTGTCATGTTTTTTTGTTTTTTTTTTTTTTTTTTACCTTAACATCTTCAGGAGCAGAGGACGACAAAGGCCCTTGATTTTCTTCACCAGAATTTGTGTTTATAGCAGTTAACCTGTCGAGGACTTTACCTTGTCCAAATCCTCTCTTCTTCTCCACCTTCATTCGTTCTTGTATCATCTGCTTGTTCCAAACGGCTATTAGGGGTATTGTCCTTCGTGGTTGAGCTGTACCACGCTTCAGTCTATCAAAGTACATAACCTGTTTGAGCAAGTATGAAAAACTGTTGGTTGAAATTTGAAACAACAGGCATATAAAATGAAACAGAACATACATTTGATATCACATATTTTGAATATATGTTGTTACATATTTAACAGACGGTGTTTCATTTTATAATAAATGTGATTTCAAATGTATGTTCTGTTTCACAATAAAATGAAACACCATCTGTTAAATATGTAACAACAGTTATATGAAACAACAGTAATATGTAATGAAACAAATGACATATAATGTGAAACAGCATAAGTAACAATGAAACATCAGGTATATGAAACAACAGTAATATGTAATGAAACAAATGGCATATAATGTGAAACAACATAAGTAACAATGAAACATCAGGTATATATATGATGTTCCATTTTATATGCCAACTGTTTCATATTTTAAACCAACATTTTTCCATATTTTAAACAAGTTATGTACTTTGACAGAAGATATCAAAGTACAAATACTACCAGTTCGTTTATCATATGTAACAACAAATAAAAAATATGAAACAGTTGATTTTAAATATGAATATGTAACAACAGACGTTTATTATGAAACTACATATTTATTATAAGAAACATAATATATTTAACATGAAACAACTTACATAAAATATGAAACAACTAATAGTAAAGCAAGTACTCAAATTAACAGTGTAACAGTAAGGATTATTTTAGTAACATTGTAATTCTTCAGTGAAACAGTTTATTTAGATTCTGAAACAATATCTGAATTCCAGATTTGAATTCCAGCATCTGCACAACTTTATGAAACAACTTACATAAAATATGAAATAGCTAATAGTAAAACAAGTACTCAAATTAACAGTGTAACAGTAAGGATTATTTTAGTAACATTGTAGTTATTCAGTGAAACAGTTTATTAGGATTCTGAAACAATATCTGAATTCCAGTATCTGAACAAGTTACATAAGCAACTTACATTGTGTTGCTAATACTGAAACATTATGTATTTAACATGAAACAACTTACATAAAATATGAAACAGCTAATACTAAAGCAAGTACTCAAATTAACAGTGTAACAGTAAGGATTATTTTCGTAACATTGTAATTATTCAGTGAAACAGTTTATTAAGATTCTGAAACAATATATTTACCATCAAGAATGGCAGAGGTCCTGTGAAGTATGCAGCTCCTTCCTTCCATTCTGCTACGGAGTTTATCAGATTCTCAAATGTGTATGTACACCAGTCGTAAGTCTTAATTTGTGAGACATTCTCACAGCAATACAAAAATTTAAAATTTAATGTTGAACGAGATGTAGATCGTACACAACAATTTATGGCAGCCACAATGAAATTCCAGATGAATTCATTGGTTACATCTTCATCTTTTTGGGTCTCAATCAGCTGTATTAATGAGGTATTGGTTGGACTTCCATCATCAAATTGATCTCTCCATTTTTGCAGGAAAACCTGCGATTCTTCATCCTCTTCAATCCACTTATTGTCTTTAATTTCTCTCCCTCCAATTGGAAGACCAAATACAACATGGACGTCTTCCGGGAGGACTTCTATCTCCTCTCTATTTGGCAATTGAAGGGAGGCTCCGTCGGGGTTGAACCTTGCCACAAGCTCGTGACAAAAACTGTTTTTGTTAGAATCCAGGTCCAATAGTAGGAAGGACCCAAAGCCTACATCCCTTACAACTTGCTTGTGAGCTTCCGGAAGTCCTACAATAACATGTTTCATGAATTTGGCTGGTGGAATACGTTGTCTAAATGCCACTTGTTCCTCCTCATCACTGTCTTCTTGCACATGTCTGATTTTTTTCCCCTTCGCAGACTGTACATTTGCTTCCTTTTTTTTGGCACGGGTACCACTTTTTCCTTATCAGCGACCCTAATATAAAATATGAAACAAAATAGATTTAATGCATGAAACAATGTAATTAGTATATGAAACAATACATGTATTTTATGGAACATAATTAGTAAAAAATGAAACAGAATTGTTATTATTCCGGAAAATGGAAAACTGAATTAATTTATATATTATATGAAACATTTATATGAAAAACTGAAACAATTTACATATTTTATGAATCATCATTAAAAAACAATTCAACTACATTTTAACAGAACGTTGACAACACAATTGTTTGGAACATATACATAAATAAATGAAACATATGGTGTGATTTTTTGAAACATAATGTATAACATATCACTACACCTAGTTCATATGGAACCCAACTATATGAAACAAGCAATATAATATATGAAACATTAATCTGAAACAATTGAGACATCTAACAAACAAAACGAACGCATATCACTACATTTAGTTCATAAAGAACCCAACTATATGAAACAAGCAATATAATATATGAATCATTGATATGAAAATATGAACCATCTTACAAACAAAACGAAACCATATTACTACATCTAGTTCATAAAGGACCAAACTATATGAAACAAGCAATATAATAAATGAAACATTGATTTGAACAATTATAACACTTTATATATTTTATGAAACATCATTAAATTACAATTAATCTACATTTTAACAACACAATTGACTGTGACATTAGTTTATTTAATTTTGAAACAATAACAACAACTTATGGAACAAATCAAAATTACTCTTATAATTCAAAACATAACAACGTTCAGAAACAATGGTTCATTTTTCCGTTACAATAATTCCAAATACAGAAACACTATAACAAAATTATGGAACAAATTTAATTTGATACTAATTTTAAATCCCTAGTTGCAGTAATTTGAAAAATGCCAAAACACAATCTATATAATTTTTGAAACCCTAAGTATAATTCGCGCGACATTAACAATAAAATTGGAAACATTACTTTGTCAATTGAGCTTCCGCCGTTGGTGGTTGTACGTTTTCCGTCGCTTGTTCGGCTGCAGCGGGAACGCCGGCCTCCTCCCTAGTTGCAGTAATTTGAAATGCCAAAACACAATCTATATAATTTTTGAAACCCTAAGTATAATTCGCGCGACATTAGCAATAAAATTGGAAACATTACTTTGTCAATTGAGCTTCCGTCGTTGGTGGTTGTACGTTTTCCGTCGCTTGTTCGGCTGCAGCGGGAACGCCGGCCTCCTCCGTAGGGTTTTCCCCCGCCACTCCATCCAACTCTGTTCGCAACCTTTCTCTGTTAAAAACCAAGCATTTTGAAAATTTAAAACCCTAACTGTTTACATTATCTTATTTTCATCATAATTTACTGAATTATAAAAAACTTACTGAAATTTCTTGAAACTCTCCTTGCTTCGGTAGTCCTTTTTCTGCGTTTGTTCTTTCATTTTGCTAACAAAATCGAGAATGGGTATTTTTGGGTAGTTTTTGGGGTTTTTATAGAACAATGTAGCAGTTACTTCCGTTTTTTTCCCAATGGAAGTTATGGGCGCGAACACAATTGAAGTAAGATAATTGGTTTTTGAAATGATGTAAATTTGTAAGAATAATCGGTGTGTAAGGGAAGCAAACCAATCGTCAGTTTTGATTAGACATTAAAATTGCAGTTTTAAATTTTCGAGGGAAAAATGATCATTGTCTCAATAAATGCACAATGGGTATACATGTGCATATGTCTAATCTCAGCCGTTAGTTTCATAATTTTTAATGGCATAAGATTGGTTCTCATTTTAACTTGGTTCTCATATAAGGCTTGGTTCTCACATGATCCTCCCCTATATATATATATATATATATATATATATATATATATATATATAGAAGTAAGTTATAATGAGAACTAGGAACTCATTTCAACTGTTAGATTAAAACAAAGTGGACGGCTGTGATTGATTTTGTATTAAATCAGAAAATTAAACACATTTAGCCAAAAAAAACAAAAACCTGCGTTTCTCTCTCCTCTTTCTCGCTGACAACATTTTCTCTCTCCTCGAGCGTTTTTCAAGCTTTCTGACCTTAATCATCAGCTCAAAAGTGAAGAATTTTGCTACAATATACACATTTCTTCAATAATTTGCTGAGTTTATTGCAAAATTTCTCAACTATAGAGGTAATTATTGTAAATTTGGTATAAATCGTTTTTTAGGGTTTAATTTTTTTTTTTCTACGATTATCGGATCATATATCCTATCAATTTGGAGCATTCATTTGCAACTTCGTTTACAATTTGGTTTGCTTTATTGAAGCTAATGATATGTATTCTCCATTAAAGCGGATTTCGACCTTTTACGAGCTTTTGATACTCCATTGAAGCAGCTTTTGAGGTAAGATGTTTTGTCTTTTTTTAAAATAGCAGAATTTAATTTCAATTTTACTATTTCTGGTTTTCTTTAATTTTAAATCAAATTGCAATTCAATTAGATTAAAATGTGTTATAGTAAATTAAAATTGTGCAAAAGTAAACTATATTTCTCTATAAGTATAATAGATATTTTGATGCTCACCAAATGTTTGACAAAATGCAACAACGTAGTATACTTGTTGGATTTACTTCAAAATAACGCGAGTGTAAAGTGTGGTATATAATTGTTAAAGGTTGAAGGAAATTAACTTGCATTGGTGTCGTGATATGAGTATTGACATTTTTTATTGGATGGTGGTTTCAAGGTTTCATTGTAGATAGTAGTGAAACTACGAAGTATATGGATTTGTTCCAATTGCTTGGTACTTTTAGTGAATTTTTGGAGTATGTGGTACTTTCATGGAGTATGTGAAATTTTGGCGAATTCGCTGTTATTCAATTCCCGAATTTTGGTATTTGTATTTCACTGATTTGTGCTTTCATCGAAATTTAAGCAAAATCAAGTGAATGCACCCTAACTAGAGCTGGGCATCGTGCCGTGCCGTGTTGAGCCGTCGCGGGCCGTGCCTGGTGGTGAGTCGTGCCGTGCTGTGCCTGGATCTTGGCGGGCTGTGTCGTGTCGGGCCACCAATTGGCACACCCCAGCCCACGGCACAACAAGGCCCAGGCGTGCCGTGCCGGGCACCGGACATCCTATAATTTTTTATTTTATTTTTTATTTATTAAATCGATATATTATTTAAATAATTTTATTAATTTATGTTTATGTTTTTTTATTATTAAATTACTATAGTTCTTTTTATTATTCTTATTTTATTATTATAGTTCTTTATTATTATTTATGTTATTTTTATTATTATAATTAATTTTTATTTATTTTTAATTTTTTTATTAATATACATTATTATTTAGCAAAGAGCAACAATGCATATTGTTTCGGGGTTTTTTGGATGTCCTCCGGGAGAGTTACAACACCAAGACTGACCTGTACATGCAAAACAACGGAGACTCCTGTGAATGGGAGTTCCGCCTCCGACAATCAAGTTAGAACGTGTTACGGAAGTAAAGATGCGAAAAGTAAAGGGGATCAGGCTCCTCTCGAAAGTTGAGTGATCATCCGATTGTCTGAGACAGTCTCGGAATCCGAGCCTTAGCTCTCAAGTAGCGCAATTAAGTTGGAGTTAATGCTCAGCAAGTAATGTACACGTGTGTTTAATGATTTCTGAATCATGTTTCTCAGAGGGAACATCTCCCTTTTACTAGGTCTTTGAAATGCGGGCCCCGTACTAGGTTTTCTGAAACCTAGGACTGACTGGGCTGCCTAGGTATTTGGGCCCTTAAAGGCCATTTACCCTGGCAATCTGCCTGCCACGTGTCGTGGTTTGATTGGTCCACCTTGGACCTTTCACGAAGTGACACGTAGCGGCCTCTGGTTGGTCCACGTGGATGACACGTGGCAGGGTTTCATTGGTCTACGTGGCGGGAAAAAATCCCCTAATCACATATAATAAGAGAATAGATGAGTTGATGAATGAATTGTGGAAAAAATTGGATGATGAAGTGATGTATTGATAGGGAATTAGATTAAGCAGCCGTTAGGAATATAAACTAGCCGGTAGAAATGAAAAAAACTAGCCGTTTTATAGCTGTATGTTGGCGCATATTAATGTTGCAAAGTGGTCGTTTTAACCGTGCCACGGGCCGAATTGGCGTGTCGCCTGCGGGCTCGTGTCGTGCTCGTGCCGAAATTTCCAAACTTTGTTCGCGGCACGGCCTGCGGCCCACTGTTCGGTCATCGTGCCATGCCGCTGACGGGCTTGTGTTGGGCCGGGCCAATGTCGTGCCGTGCCCGTGTCGCCTGCGGGCCAGCACGGCCCAAGCCCAGCTCTAATACTAACTATTTGACAAAATGCCCTAATGAATCCTATTATTTTATCAATTTCAAATGTAGATAGAAACTAAGTAAAAGTAAATCAATTATATTTTAAAGTAAATTAAAAGACTAAAATTATGATATCTTAATTTCTTCCTCAATTTCTATGTCATGCTTGTGTGAGGCCGGACAACTTGAAGATCCAGCAAAAAATCTTCTCTAATCTTGTGTTAAAGGGCTTGCAGGAAAGGCTTCTGCAGGAAAGGGCTCATGAGTGAAGTTGCTCAATTATTTAGCAAAATGGACGAAGATGGTTGCCCCCCCCCCCCCCCCCCCCCCATGGTTGTACCTATAATATGATCATCCAAGGATATATTCTCAATAATGGCTTGTCAAACGCACTATACTATCGTGACATTATGGTTAGCAAAAGATTTAATGCTGATGCTGATACTATTTCGTTGTTTGTTAGGCTTTTGTCTTCTGTTAATTTAAGTGACTCATCAAAAGGGTTGCTTCAGAAATTCATCAGTTGAATTGAAGGTCTGCAGGAGTAAGGTTGTAAGATTGTACCTACAATCTCGTTTTTTGGGCATCAAATCTTCAAGGACTTTAATAGTGTCAATGCTAAATTTAGAGGACAATTGTTTGATTTTGGGATATGAAGATTCATTTCCCATTGATCAAATATGCTTTGATTATATGTACTTAAAGGTAATTGGTTGTCTAGGCCTTGTTTATTTTTTAGCAAAAAGAGTCATACTCATGACTTCAATATAGGAATTAATTCTTATAGTGCTATTGGGAAGGAAGACGACCATTCTTCTTTGTGACAATCATGTAGAAAAGTCTGACTTGAATGATACTTTATATGCTGAACTCACTGGTGAGAGCAGGAAACATATGTCCTTACCGAATCTACAAAACTACTTAGCAGTTTTTGGGTGTGGCAGGAAGCAAGGGACGTGGCTAATATGGAGAGAAGCTGCAAGCCTACAATTGTGTTGGAGTTGATCGATCAACTAAATGTATCTTGCAAACTTGATGGGTTATTAAGCATATATATACACAGATTACAAAGGGTCTAAAGTGAATAAAAAAGACTTTAAAGTAAATCTATTAGCTCAAATGGTAGAGCACTATGCGGATGCATAGAGATGTAGGTTTGATTCCTACATAGATTATCTGTAAAAATATATAATACACACTAAAGTAACTCAAAATTTATCAAAAGTACATTAAAATAACAATAAAGTAAATCAAATTAGCTTAAAAAATCAGAATTTAAAAACAGTATGTAGTAGCAGGAAGAGTGTACCATTATGCAGAATTTCATAGTAAGAAAGAGAGAGAAAGAGAAACTTGTTACACATGCCATCTCAGATCATACTTTGAAGTCATCCTTTAATATACTCTAAAGTAGATATAAAATACTAAAAAGTAAATCAAAATATTCTAAAATTAAATAAAATAAATCTAAAAGTAGAGTAAATAATTTTATCTAATAAATAAATCTACATGGGCATCGAACAATTCTCTGCCTATTGAGCTAGTAGGCTAGTGTATATTAAAAAAAATCAATGTAAAGAAAAATAACTTAAAAGTAAATATAAAAATACCAAAAGTAAATGGAAAAGAAGGTAAAGAAACTTCAAGTCCATATGTATAATGAAATAGTTAAAATTGATAAATAAGCATAGAAATATAGTCATTTACTTTTATATCGCTCTAAAAATGATTAGACAAAAGTATATGAGTTTAGGTTAAAGTAAAGGTTTTTTAATTAAAAGTAAACAAAACAGTGTAAAAAGTAAATAATCTTATCTTTTTTTAGTAGATAGCTGATTAAACAATAATAGATAATACAACTACGTGGGATTCGAACCCACATTCTTTGCACATTTGCACAGTATAATGCTCTACCAATTGAGCTAGTAGGTTAATGTTATCATTCTTGTTAATATATTTAATAGTACAACTGTACATAGAAAATCAGTCATGTAAAGCAAGGTAGTAGGCTAGTTTATATAAAACATTCGTAGTAAAGAAAAATTACTCAAAAGTAAACCAAACAATCTCAAAAGTAAGTGGAAGAATCTATAAAGTATATGTACGGGGGGTTTACAAATTTATTAATCAACAACATGCAATCTACAACCTCATGGATCCACATTGCAAGATTACCACATTATATATTTCTAAAAAAGCATCGGTCACACTGTGCAGATCATAAAAGAAATCAACTAAGAACATCTATCCATGACTAAGAAACAAATAGTATAGTGACTCTATAAAGACAAGATTAACCAAACCTTTTTAGGGAAACAAAGGTGATGAGTGATGATTGTTACCTCATTAATGTGAGTCTCACAACCTTTCCTTGTTTTGTGGCACAATTTGAATGAAACGAGGCATGTGTTAAATTAGTCTGTACCCACTCACACAATACCACTTCAAACCTCCATAAAAACACTAGTGCCTACCAGTACTGTCAAAACGGTTTGACAGTTCGGTTTCGGTTCGGTTTGAAATCGGGTCGGTTTGAAATCGGTTCAAATGTCTTACGGGTCGGTTTCAGTTCGGTTTAAATAATTATCGGTTCGATTCGGTTTCGGTTTATTCTTGAATGGTTTAAACTCGGTTTGGGTTGTAAACGGTTCGGGTAGTAAACGATACGGTGCAGACGGGTTGCGGTTTGTTAACAGTTCGGTGTAAACGGTTTTATCCCGGTTTAAATTCGGTTCGGGTTGTAAACGGTCCGGGTAGTAAACGATTTGGTGCAGACGGGTTGCGGTTTGTTAACGGTTCGGTGTAAACGGTTTTTATCCCGGTTCAAATAGTTTCGGGTTAGAAACGGTTCAGTTCTTTTTTGGTTCAGTTTTATAACTGGTTCGGTTTATAACTGGTTCGGTTCGTCATTGGGTTCGGTTCTTAATTAGTTAACAAGACTGTTAATCAAGACTCGTTTATCATTATATATTTGCATAAAGTTATATATGAAAATATTACAAAGTAGTTTGATTTGTATAATGAAAGAAAACATTAATGAATAAGAAGGTAATATTGATTCTTTCAATCGATTATACATATACATAACATCTAACCATCTCATATTCTCATAGTTAAATATTTATTAGTATAAAGGGATGAGAATCATAAGATTATTATATTTTTGTATATCTTTTACTGGTTTACCCCTGAGGCTTAAGTCATTAATTAGTAATTAGTAATTACTTAATTAGACTAACAAATTAATAAGAAAGAGTAACTTTTAACTTGAGTCTAATAGATCAAATACTGAAATGCTATTAGTATATTACCGAGTAGGATGGTCTAGTACACTGTTAATTAATCTGTTATGCAACTATGCTAAATTGACAATTGCTCATATAGTCATATTAGTCAATCACTCATGTAGTCATATCTAATTAAGTAATTTGTATTTATGTACTAATCTACTAGTCCATTCTATCATTTATAAATTTACACGATTACAAGCGTATTGCTTACAGACATAGCTAAACTGATATAAATATAATTATATAACAAATCCGTAGTACTTCTAACTCTCTAATGTATGACGTCATTATGTTATTATACAGTATTCGATTATTTATTAATCGCAACGCTAGACATTTACACGCTAACCGATTCACATTTTATAATTTAAATAACTTAATAAGTTAATGTGTGTGTTAAAAAAAAAATATAAAAGCTGATATTATCGTTTTATCGGGATTCGAGAAATGTAATTAATTTATAAGCGGTTTGTAAACGGTTCGATTTATAAGCGGTTCGGTTCATAAACAGTTCGCTTTATAAACAGTTCGGTGCAAACGGGTTGCGGTTTGTAAACGGTTCGGTGTAAACGGTTTTTATGTCAGTTCAAACGGTTTCGGGTTAGAAACGGTTTGGTTCATTTTCGGTTCGGTTTCCTTTCAGTTCGGTTTAGATTTGGTTCGGTTCTTAAACGGTTTAACGTTTACTCGGATCGGTTTGGTTTCGGTTTTACTAACATGCGGTTCGAGTCGGTTTTTAATCGGTTCGGTTCTCATTCGGATCGGTTGAAACAGTTCGGTTTCACCGGTTCGGTTCGGTTTTTGACAGTGCTGGTGCCTACAATAAGAAATGAAGTATCAAACTTATAAAATTAAAGATATGAAACTTAAGTACTTAACATATTGTAGACATCTACTTTTGGTCCCCTGTCCCGACCGGAAGTGCTATGACGATAAATAAAACCATCTTTGTGTTGGATCAACGCGAAGAATACTTCTGGATTGCTGATAAAGGCTTAAACACATAAAACAACAAGCTTGACCCAATACGAAATGAACCAAAGCTAACTAAAACTAACCCCGATCAGTAATTAGGCCTAATCCCAAAGATTAAACCTAATTTTGACGAATTTAGAGGCGCCTAGGTTAAAATCCGAGGTCGCTGTCGTAGGAAAAACCGCGCGCAAATTAAGGAGTCGCGCTGTCCTAGTGTCGCAACCCACAAGGTTGCACGTGACGTCCAGCGCAACCTCCAGTGGTGCGCCCGCAGAGGATTCAGAATTTTATAAAAATGCTGAATCGAATCTTACCATAAAGCCAGGCGCAAGACAATTGGCTGTGCTGCCCTCAGCAGCACAACTCAACCACTTGTGCGAAGCAGCCACGCGCCACCTTTTGAGATGCGCGTGCCATTTGCTGCAGTAGAATGTTTAAAACCCTAAATTCATCCATTCCCTATAAATAGGGATACAATACGAAGCTTTGAACACACAGAAATTAACCCGAAAGTCAGCAGAAACCTTGTGATCTTATGCACTAATCATTTCCCCTTGTCCTAAACACTCACCCTTTTAATCGTTTGTTCTTACGGTGGAGGTTCCCGATCAGGAAGGAGTCCATAAGTGTTCTAAGCGAAGATCTAGCAAGGAAAAGTGG
Organism: Chenopodium quinoa; assembly: GCF_001683475.1. NCBI lineage: Eukaryota > Viridiplantae > Streptophyta > Magnoliopsida > Caryophyllales > Amaranthaceae > Chenopodium > Chenopodium quinoa. The sequence continues at coordinate 2,277,024 of NW_018745650.1, forward strand.
TAAAATCCTGAGCACTTAGATAAACCACCTTTTCTTTTCTTGTTTAAACAACTTTTAATCGATTAATTAATGTTGTTTGATCACTTTAAAATAAACTTTAATTAATTAATTTGACATAGTATTATTTCGTTAAACAAGACTAGAATTGGACAAATTAATTGACTCTTTTATCACCTAAGTCAAGACGAATCTTGTTTACTTTTTGTTCTTTCACGAATTTGAATAAATAAGAATAACGACTTTTGCGATGTAATTCCTACGTGACTAATGGTTGTAAATAAAATCAACTAACATAGTCATATGTATCACGTTGCATATATTGTTTGGTAATAAAATTGTGAAAAAGGAAGAGTTAGTAGAGGTCGCACTTGGGCTAGAATAGTGATTCCTCCCTAAAAGGAACGTTATTTAAGTACCTTTGCTCCCGAACTCATTTCTGGTACAAGTAGACCAATTTGGACATGGGTAAACTTATGATTCATGCTAAATATCCCTTAAACTCTACTTGGGAGAAAGGGATGAACGAGGTTTATGGGTTTTTTCTAAAACTCATTGGCGACTCCTTACTAGTTTCTTACAAAAAAACATCATGATAGGATCAACTCTAATTCAAGGTCCCTCAAACAGTCAGGAATTCAAATCCTAACACGCCTTAAAACAGTTTAAAGTTCTAGGCTTTTAAAGGGCCATGGGCATAGAGGAGAAGGATCCCCAACGACAGGCACACTCTCCTTGTCCAACAATGTCAACCATCGAGCAACTCCAAGATGTGATTGTCCGCATGAGAGAGGAAAAGGCTCAAGAGGCCAAGGTTAGAAGAATCAAGAAACTCGAAAAGGTCAAAAAGAAAGAGGCCAAGGCTTTAGCTTTGAAACAAAAAATGGATGCTTTGGCCGAACGAGAGAAGACGTTAGAGAAGCTTGTTCTTCGCTCTACAATGGGGAACAAGTACTTTGACGCAAAAATGTTTGCTCCTTCTACAGGACTTACTTTACCTGAAAAGTTCGTAGCTACGGACTTACCAATGTTTAAGGTGACCAATAATCCAAAAAATCATTTAATGAGTTTTACTGGCACCATGGCTTTAAAGGGAGTTGATGAATGAAGGAACCCATCTTACTTCCTATTCCAAAGAAAAGTTTCTCCTTTGGATTGGGATATGAACCAACCAAAGAAGAACTTAAGGCTCACGATGCTAAAATAAAGGCACGTAGAAATAACAAGAAAGGTATAATTTCCTTGCTCCCATCTTACAATCAGACCCTTAATGGACAATTCATTAGGGAGGGGCAAAATTACCCGTGCTATGACTTTCCGACCACTAGTTTTTGAAAGTATCAAGAAGGAAGGATTCGAGATCTTTCACGATTGCTACTTCTTGAATGACGACTTAAATATTGTTCAATCAAAGAACCCAACCCTAGGATTCTATGATAGGCAAGCCTTTAACTTGCTATTTGGATTAGAGCGAAACCATGTTGCTACCATAACTAATCAAAATGCTATCCAAGATGAAGCTTTTGACCCAACCTCATTAATCACCCCTTCCAATAACACTTTCGAGAATGGATGGATAAAGACTTTTAAATGGACCAACCACAAGGGTGACAAGCTAGAAATCACCACACGCGAAGGACAAATGTTTGAAGAATCCGACGATAAGTCTAGTTTAGATTTTAAGGAAGCTGAGAATTTAGGCCTTGTGGCCATTACTGAGTCTTTACTTTCTAGTTCTAAGGACGAGGATCCCAAAAAGGATTCCTCTCTTGATGTACTTTCTTTTGATTTCAATAATATGAGCTCTATTTTTGAGTACATACCTTCTCTCGAATCTTTTGAATGCTATAATAATCAATCTAACGAAAATAATGACATTAATAAATTGATTGAATTAATGAATGAACGAGAACAAAAGAATCATGTGATCGAAGAAACTGAAACAATCAATATAGGAACAAACGAAAGAAAGAAAGAAGTCAAAATTGGCTTAACTTTAAATCCGGAAAAGCGATCGACTCTCATATCGACGCTTAAAGAATTCGAATAAGTGTTTGCTTGGTCATACAAGGACATGCTTGGAATAAATAGGGAAATTGCGAAACATACCATTCCCTTGAACCCTATGTCTAAACCAATAAAACAAAAACTTCGATGAATGAAACCTGACGTTGCCTTAAAAATAAAAGAAGAAGTGCAAAAGCAATTGGACGCAGGTTTCATTCGCGTATGTAATTACCCGGAATGGGTAGCAAATATCGTCCCAGTCCCTAAAAAGGATGGACGAGTTCGCATGTGTGTCGACTTCAGGGACCTCAACAAAGCTAGTCCCAAAGACGATTTCCCTCTACCCCATATTGATATATGGTAGATAATACGGCTAAACACGCGATGTTATCCTTCATGGATGGATACGCGGGTTACAACCAAATTTTGATGGCAAAAAAAGACGAAGAAAAGACATGCTTTATTACCCCTTGGGGCACTTATTGCTATACAGTTATGCCATTTGGTTTTAAAAATGCAGAAGCTACGTACCAAAGAACGGCTACGACTCTCTTGCATGATATGATGCACAAAGAAATAGAGGTATATGTGGATGATATGATCGTAAAATACAAAGATAGAATGGGTCATGTAAAAGCTTTACGAAAATTCAAAAGAGTACAAGATGAGATTAAACCTACAAAAATGCGCTTTCGGAGTAAATTCGGCAAGTTACTCGGATACGTAGTAAGCACACGTGGCATTGAGATCGATCCCTCGAAAATAAAGGCAATTATGGACATGCCTCCCCTACAAACGAAAAGACAAATTAGGGGGTTTCTTGGCAATTACAGTACATTAGTCGATTCATTAGTAAAATGATGATTACTTGTGAGCCAATATTCAAAAAATTAAAAAAAGAGGAAAAACATGAATGGGACGACTAATTCCAAGAGGCCTTTGAGAAAGTCAAAAACTATCTCAAAAGTCCTCCAGTTTTAGCATCACCAGTACCCAAACTGCCTCTTAGACTCTATATCACTGTCACAGACACGGTTACAAGGGCCATGCTCGCACAAGAGGTAGATAAAATAGAACGTGCAATATATTATATAAGTAAAAAGTTTATTCAATGAGATAAAATGTAGCACTTTAGAATAAACGAGTTTAGCATTAGTGTGGGCAACGAAAAAATTACGACATTATATGTTCCCCACACCACACATATGATTTCTTAACACAACCCGATAAAGTATTTGTTTAAACATCCACCCATACAAGGAAGAATATCTAAGTGGTTGGTGATGTTGGCCGAATTCAAATTCAAATATATTCCTGAAAAATCAATAAAAGGAAAAGTAATATCCGATTTTCTTGCTCAACATCCTATTCAAATAAGTCATGCAGAAACTACTCATCTTCCGGATGAAGAAATTCTCATGACACAAGACGACAAATGGGTAATGTATTTCGACGGCGCATCTAACCAAAAAGGATGTGGCGTACGAGTGTTACTCATAAGTCCAGAGGGGGCACATACTCCAATTTATGCCAAACTAGACTTTGAGGCTACTAATAATGCCGCAGATTAGGAGCAGCAACTAGCATAGGTGTGCAAAAATTAGAGGTATAATAATAAATCATATCTCAAAAAATAGAAAATCAAAAACTCCACAATGATAGTATACCAAGCACACCTAGAGCAACTCATTGGGCAATTTGATTATATTGATTTTAAGGATCTCCCAAGGGATGAAAATCAATTTGCCGATGCGCTGGCAAAATTAGCTTCAATGATCAACATTCCTGGTCAATTAAATATGATGCCATTATGCGTTAAAAGAAGAGATGAACCATCTTATTGTAACGCAATAGAGGAATTAAATGACATCGAAGGGGAAAATCCTTGGTATGATCATATCCAATATATTACTCATGACACATATCCTACAAATACTTCATCAAAAGACCAGCGTGCCTTAAGAACACTCGCAACCCAATATGGGATGGTAAATGGTCGATTGTGTAAAAAGGGACCCAATGGTCAAAGCCTGCTGTGTATAGACCAACCCGAGTCCATATGCCTTATGGAAGATACTCACAAAGGTGTTTGTGGACCTCACATGAATGGAAAAATGCTTGCTAAAATAATCTCACGACTAGGGTACTTTTGGTCCACAATAAAACATGATTGCATCCAATATGTCAAGAAATGTTCAGAGTGCCAAATGTTTGCTAACTTACAACACCTTCCACTATCTGAACTATATAATCTCACTTCCCCTTGGACATTCTCAACTTGGGGAATTGACATTATCGGTTAAATTTCTCCAACAGGAATGGGAGGACACGAGTACATATTAGTAGCCATCGATTACTTCACAAAGTGGATCGAGACCACTTCTTACGTTAATATCACTTCTAAACATGTCACAAAGTTTCTCAAACAAAAAATATTTTGTAGATATAGGGTTCTACACGAACTAATTAGTGACCAGGGATCTCAATTCAAAGCGGAAGTTGAGACCCTCTTAGCTTGTTACAAAGTAAAACACCATCACTCTTCCCCATATCGACCTCAAATGAACGGAGCAGTACAATCAGCAAATAAAAACATAACAGTCACCATTAAGAAAATGGTAGAACATCATAAAGACTAACCGAATAAACTACACTTTGCTCTTTGGGGTTATAGAACGTCCATACGTACATCAATAGGAGTAATTCCATACTCCTTAGTTTTCGGCATGGATGCAGTTCAACCAGTTGAGCTGAATGGGTGCGAGCTAGGTGTAAAGAACTTTTATTCCTCGACGAACGACGATTAAAAGCTTGGCATCATGTACAAGTCTACCAACAACGCATTTCGCGACACTTTAACAAACGGGTACGACCCCGTAATATTAAAGAAGGTGACTTTGTATTAAAAGAGGTTAGAGGTCTTCCAACTGATCCAAGAGGGAAATTCAAACCCAATTGGATAGGATCATACCGTGTAATTGAAATTATATCAGGAGGGGCTGTTAGATTAATGGATATTGGTGACGACGAAATACGTCAATTAATAAACATTGATCGCCTTAAAAAAATACTACATATAAATTCCGGATAAACTTGTTCATTCAAATTCTAAATTAAATTTCATAGCATTCAAATAAAGATTCTAAGTGTTATGCATTTTACCGAACTTCACGGTAAAACTCATAACACTTTGGAGGGTAGACCTAAAAAAAAAATACATATTCTCGCTTAAGTGTTCTAAATTTTACCGAACTCCACGGTAAAATTCACAACACTTGGGGGGGGGGGGTAAATATATCAATCGAAACGAGCCATTCAAGTGTTTGGATTTTTTTTGAACTTCACGAAACACTTGGGGAGGTAATAAAATATCAAAAAAAAAATCACTCGTTTCAAACCTTGGTTAAAAAAAAAAATCACTCGTAGCACAGATGTCGTGCGCAACTCAATGAGTTGCGCCAGGCTGCCACGCGCAATCAAATTAGTTGTGCGCGGTAGGCACGCGCAACCACTGACGTTGCGTGCGCCACCTGATGACGAACTTTAAACCTGAAATTTTTCGCTTAAAGAAAATTAATTACGATTTTCACTAGTTATAAAATAAAGGTGTATTCAATCTTACATATATTCGGAAAACAAAAATTAAACTTTGATCTGAACTATTAAACAAAGTTTAATCAATTTTTCATTTAATTTCTACAAGTAAGATTAAAGAAAAATATAACAAAAAAAAATAAACTTACTCAAGAACTACGCGAGACCTGATTTCGTAATACGAATACGTAGGAAATCTTTGATCCGGTCAAATAACAATAAAAAAAAGAGCTCTTTAATTTTATTCAAAACATAAAATAGTTCAAAAGTAACTTAGAACTTAGATAGTAAATAAAAAAATAAAAAAACTTCTAATAGTGATTACACTATATTGAAAAAAAAAGAACTACTAAACATTGTGTAACACTCTAAGGTTTTACTATATCCTCGATCGGGACATTCGAAGGAGGAGTAGTATCCATTGTAGTGTTTTCAGCAACCTTAGAACTTTCGCCTTCTCCCTTCTTTCTAACCCAAACATTATTCTTCAATTTTGGAATAGGATCCCTTTATACCTTTTTCCCCTTATCTTTGAAATTCGAAGGAGCCTCTTTTCGTGGATTTAAGGATGGCTCCTTCATTTTTACTCGTTGCGCAGGTTTAGGAGCAACCTTTCTCTTGGGTTCTCTTGGACGAGAATTGGGAGATGTGGAGAAATCTAGTTTTCTTCTCACTCCTTTGTTTTGGCCACTAGAAGGAATAGTGGTGGCCGATTGCATCAAAGGCTAGGGTGGATTACGAGCCAAAGCGGCTTGATTTTGTTGACGAGCCTTGTTTAATTATCCCTTTTCAGCCGCATTCATCCAAGCCTCGTAAAAGGAAGATAAAACTATGCTTGTGGGATTTTGCACTACCCACTTAGGAAGGCTAGTCCAATACTCGATCCAGCGGGGAATTCTTTCAGTCTTAAATTTACATCCTTGGGAGCATCACAATCTTGTGGAGGGATAAGTTGCTTCATCCCATATTGTTTCATAACCCTGCAAGAAATTATATAAGTAGTACTAGAAAGGCTTAAAAGGTGAATATAGGGACAATTGGAACTATTCCCAACCATACTACTTATGTTTCACCAAGGAATCACGAAGCGTATATTAGGAACCCCGTGACAAAAAAAGGCCGTCCATTCTTCTTCATTCTTATGTTTGTAAAGAATACGACGACCAGGGAACGATCTCACTCTGTTAGCCTCAAGAATTTGTAGCTGATCAACAATTCGCAAACGCTCCATGAACCAAATCTGAAAGAAAAAAAAATACGAAAATCAGATTGCGGATATTACAAAAGCAGGTGGCGCGCAAGCCAAGTAGTTACGCGCGCCATTTGCGCGCGAACTCGAAGATCGCGCTGGACCTACAAGCGCAACCTCCAGAGTTTCGCGCATTGACGAGTATGTTAAAAAAATACGTATATGTAAAAGGAGTGGACTTCCGGTGAAACCATTCTCGTTTGGATCCCCTCTAAGGCGGTTCAAGCACAGTACGGTTTCCGCCAAGGCCAATGGGACTGGTGAATGACACCCCTCTATTTTCTCTACTATGGACACCATCGAATAATCTCCATATTCTTCGTCTGTCCTAAATAAACAATTGACAACAAGACAAAAACATAAAGCACGAATATTAAAACGTTGTCTAGTCAAATTGTTTCGAGGAGTTACAAAGTGTTCGATGAATTGAATCAAACTCACGCCTTTCTCCGTATCAATCGCTGCCATATCATTGTCATTCAAGCCTAAAAATCACTGAAAAGCAGGTTTAGAATCCGACAAGTTAGGGGCATAAGTCACAGGGAGAGTATTTGCAGGGAAGCCTAGTAGAGCCTCAAACTCGCCAGGTAATGGGGTTATTTCATTCCCTTTGAAGAGAAAAAGATGGTGGTTTGAGTCCCAATGGTTAACGGTAGCATGAAGAAATCGAAATTGATATTGAGTTGAATATAGCTTAGTAAGGCATCTAAGTGGTATATTTTGAAAGCTTATTTATCCTCATTAGAAAGAGAGGTGACTCATTGCTTCAATCGTTGTTCAAAGGTTTTCACCATTGTCCTAATTAAAAAGAGAGTGATGAAATTCTTTTGAAAAATACTATTATCGAATGAATGTGAGATGATCAAAAGGCTAGACGTAACCGTGTTTAAATAGACCAAAACGGTCCAATTTTTGGTAAAATTCGCTAGAAGGAAAGTTCAACTGCAGGTGACGCGCGCAACCAATTAATATGCGCGCGATATACGGGCGCAACCCATAGAGTTACGCGTGCCTTGTCTGTCACAGCGTATTTTTGATTACTTCCGTATTTCGCTTAACGAATAATGGAAACATTAATTACGATTCTTATGATTAACCCATACTCTTGCCTTTTTATTTTTTACTTTTATTTTATTTTATTTTATTTCCTTTTCCTTTCCTTTTATTTTTATTTCTTTTTCTTTCTTATTGCTCTTTTCCTTTAAAATATATTTCCTTTTTTGTTCTTTCTTTTCTTTTTCTTAAGTTTTTGTCGCTTTCCTTTTTTTTTCGTTCTTTTTTTTCTAGGGGGGTAAGTCGGGAACCCTTTCCCTCCCTTGAAAATTTTTTGCAAAATTTTGCACACATATTTATAGAAAATAAAATACGATAAATGGCAATATATACAAAATACGTCATATGTACACAAATCGTATAAAAATAAATAATAATAAAAAATATATATACATTTTCCATAAATAAAAAATATACAAGGAAATCAAGATGATCGGTGGCTCTCGGAAGGCTGCTTATCATGTAAAATCCGAACCAAAGATTAATACACATAAGTGTAATAACTTTGATAAAAAAAATATATACAAAACTTACCGCAACCATCCGATGATCACGACATGACTAAGCCACGAGGGCTCTCCGACAAGCAGCTCGGAAAGCACGTAGGGTCCTCACCATGCCGTTCACGGTCTCTCGCGGATTCTGTTCCAAAAATATAGGACAATTATAAAAACGTATATGATATATAACAAAAAAAAAAACTTATGTACATATACGAAATGAAACGTACCGACTCGACCGTCTCCGGAACGAACGGTATGTCCTCATCCTCCGTGTTGCAGGAAGAGTCTCGTGAATCACCAATCTGAAGGCATGGGTATACGAGATCTCTGCCGTAGGAGGCACCCAACCACCCAGTCGACCCTCTAAAAAAATAAAGCAAAAACAAATATAGGGTCAATAGTCCGAACGCCAAAAAACATAACAAAATCCCAAAAAAAAAAAATTTAAAAGAAGAAAGGCTAGCCGGAACGAAAGCTGGAAATGAAGTCAGTCTGGATGCAACAAGTGTCTGGTAAGACACTCCAGGAAACACCAGCTGCTCCGCTGGATAACCAAGGATCGCCTGAGCTCGATCCTCGTCAGACAGCAGATTCGGACGCAGCATCCGGATCAAAGGATCCGCAGGAACCAAAGGCTCCTCGAACGAAAACTGCTAGAGGACGCACTCGCCCAAGAACCACGCGTCCGTCCGGTGAGGCGCGGAAAGTCCCTGATAGAGTGCCTGGAAACGACAGCAAACAATGCCTACCCAAACAGCCTCAGGAACCCAACGATTAAGCCCCAAGGGCGAAGATCGACCTACAAAATACAACTTTATGTCAAAAATAAAGGCAACTGATGATAAAAAAGAAAAAAGACAGATGTTGTAAAAAACTATACTCATCGACGCACGTGTCGCCGAAAGAATCCGCCGGCGGAAGTCGCCGGCTGTAGTAGCCCGTTTCTTCTTTATTACGGCCAAACGATGACCGATAGGGAAACGAGTCGACCCGAGTATCCTGGGGGCTAATAAAGGCAAGTACGAATACCCCCAGGCCTAAAAAGGACAAAAAAAACCCAAAGGAAAAACGTGATCAAAAGAACCATAAAAAAGACTAAAAAAATTATAAATAATAATAATAAAAAGTACCTTAAGGATACGACCGTGCCATGAAATGGAGATCCGGGGCACCTCAGTAGCTGCCGCAGAATCCATCATTCGAGTCGCCTTGCCCATAGCGGTAAGCATACGGGCATACAACACCTCTGACCAACTCAAGTTACCCACTTGCCCAAAGTTACTGAGGCAAATAAGTAACCCAATGGCGAAACGCTGTCCCCGATCACTCTGAATAGTGACGGAAAGAATGTGAGCAATGTATATCCGAGCCAACTGTTAGGAGTACACTGTCGGTCAACCTAATCAACCGACAACTCATCGGCAAGAACCGAGTACAGACAAGACTACGCATACAGATGGAGGGTCGCCGTAAGACGACCCCCAACAAGATCACGCAGTCTCTCGTCTGACCCCTTCACGTTCTCCATAACCACAGGCTCACCTCCGAAAGGAAAACCTGTGATCATAGAGAAATCGTAAGGGGTAACCGTCATCTTTCCCCACGGGAAGTAAAAGGTGTTGGTGGAATCCTACCAAGCCCCAACAACCCGCGAAGGAAAGCCAGTGACGCAGGCTGACTCGATAGATCTCGAAGGGTTGCCAGCTGGGGACCAATTCCCGAAAGCTCTATCACCTCCTTCACTACCTCGGGCAAGCTCTCAAAACGACCTCTCAGGTCAATCGAGCCGTACAGACGCATGCTAGGCACACTCTAAAGAAGAAATTCGGTTATGACAGGCCTCAAGAAGAAAAAAAAATAAAGAGAAAGATAAGAAAATAAAAACGCAAAGAAACTCACGATACCACGCCAACCTCGAACCAAAGTGGTGGTCCGGGTCCCATCTAAGGACCTGTGGATCCCAGTTGGGAGGAGCCTCCCAAACCACCTCCTCGTGACGACGTCGCTCATCACCTACGCGTTGCTCTCGACTCTCTTTGCGAGGACGTGTCACCCCCTTTCATAGGCGAACCGCCTCGTATGGAACCGGTCCTCCTAGAACCTCCTCGGCATTGACGAACGGGGGAGAGTCCATGCTATAATCGATGGAATATTTAAATGAAAAAATTACACGATTAAGTACAAAGATAATCCTAGACCCATTTTGGCAGCATAATGGCTGTCGAAAGGGCAAAATACCAAGTCGAATGTCACCCAATACACGGGGGCTACGACACCTGCAATTGAACTCAGTAAATGGGGGGCTTAAACACCCACTAGGCTAACCTATACCAGTTCAACTAACAATTCTAAAGATTATTTCTATAAATCTTGGAAATTAACTGTTTATAGATGAATAAAAACATAATTATCATCTATCAAACAATTATTTTGAAACATGAAAATGGCAAAAAAAAAAAAAAAAACATTTCGTGCCATTTCTTAAAGTCAAAAATTTTGAAACATGATTCATGAAAAGTAATTGTAGGCATAACACTATAATTCACTTCATAATCAACAAGTAAAACCAAGTGAGCAAGCAAGAAACAGCAGATTCGAACCAAAATAAAAAAAAATACAAAGAACGAACTTGAAGAAAGACATGCTCATACAAGGTTCAATACTTAACCATTTTTCATGAAATTAGTTGCAAAACACTCCTTAAACATAGCATAACAACATGGAACAAACAATTTCAAGAATAGTGGATCGAATCGAAAGCCCCCAAATTCGAAATTTAGGGTTCTTCGGTTCAAGCTTTCCCAATTTCGGCCAAAAAATGAGTTAAAACAACAAAATACTTACATTTGATTTTGGCAAATATGAATAGGGGACGAGATATACTTCCTTTAGCTTCGAAAAGTGATGAAAATCGATCTTTGTAAAGAGAGAAAGAGTCGAAAATGGCGAAGGAAGAAGAAGAAGGGGCGAAATTAAAATCGCGCCCAACGATTTCTTTTTTGCTGATTTAAATGTCGCGCGCAACTCTGTAAGTTGCACGTGATAGCCCAGCGTAACTCAGAAACTTGCACGCGCCTAGCCCGCGCGACCCACTGAGTTGTGCCAAAATACCGGTCACTTAAAACATCGGTACTCGATTTTGATCCGTTTTGGATTTTTTTAACGGTTTTGTGCGTTGTTAGACGTAATAACTTGCGAATCATCAAAATTCTTTTAAATTGCTTTGCATTTTGTAGTTTATTTTCTTCTTTGATAGTTTTTTGCATCATCCCACATGCACACCGTGTTTTGTGCCTGCCCTAAGCATACGTTTTTGATGTTTTTCGTAAAGGGTATGAAAATATCCCGTAGTGGTGCTTTACGTAAGAGCTGGCATAGGCAGTTTGGCATTTTCCTGTACTTGCTTTTTAGAAATGTCACGTTTTTGGTATTTTTGGCGTACATAACAAAAATACAGCGTAAAATTGTATGGCATATGTGATGTGTAAAATTGCACTAGCAACGTGATCTGCTTCCCGTTCGAAAATGGTAGAACTTTTGTTACTGTCATCAGGCGTTAGCTTACGAGTCGATAGGCGCGACAAACCATCGAGGTCAGACACCCTCCGTTGGAAGCAAATACGGTTAGCTACGAAGCACTCTAGCTTTACCGGACAGTTAGGGTGTCCGACCACCCCCTGTATAAAGAGCGGCCTAAACTGAATCCGCACCTATTTGGACACGTGCCCCAGACGCGTGTTTTCATCTTGTGGGCAAAACTGCTGAGAGAGTCGCCGATTTTCCTCTCTCTCACTAGATTTGGATATATACCTCTATCTTGTGGACATCGAGTATTTGTTTTGGCAGCGAATGTCAATCTTTTATTCAAGTGCTAGGTTACGAATGCCGAAACACACCCCATTTGATCATCCTTTACTTTGTTAAAATCATGGACTAAAGTTTCAATGATAGATCGAGGGACTTTAGACCGCCGATGACATATTGAGAGGGTATCATCCTCTGTACTCTTTTTAAACCCGGTATCTTCTCATAACATAACATCACCTAAGACTGCCTTTACTTGTAAAAGCGTTCTATATTAGCAAAGGGTTAATCTAGATTCTTTAGCGCACTAAAACCAGAAAATACCTTTTCTGGTCTTAGCAGCTACTTGTCTTGAACATGTAGCGAATCGAGAACAATTTCGACGTTCTCAACACTACTGAAAGATTCCTCATCTTTAAGGAACTTCGCAGAATGAGTCTCAGAATTATTTCCTTGGATACTTTGATCATCGTCTATCCTAGACTCGATCAAAGTGGGGGCTAACTGTAGACATCTACTTTAGGTCCCCTGTCCCGACCGGAAGTGCTATGACGATAAATAAAACCATCTTCGTGTTGGATCAACGCGAAGAATACTTATGGATTGTTGATTAAGGCTTAAACACATAAAACAGCTAGCTTGACCCATTACGAAATGAACCAAAGCTAACTAAAACTAAGCTCGATCAGTAATTAGGCCTAATCCCAAAGATAAAACCTAATTTTGACGGATTTAGAGGCGCCTAGGTTAAAATCCGAGGCTGACGTAGGAAAAACTGCACGCAACTCAAGGAGTGCGCTAGCCTGGCGCGCGCAACCCATAAGGTTGCGCGTGACGTCGAGCGCAACCTCTTGTGGTGCTCTCGTTGAAAATTCAAAATTTTATAAAAATGTTGAATCGAATCCTACCATAAAGCCACGCGCAAGACAATTGGATGCGCTGCCCTCAGCAGCGCAACTCAACCACTTGCGCGCAGCAGCCACGCGCGACCTTTCGAGATTCGCGCGCCACCTTCTTTGGCAGAATGTTCAAAACCCTAAATTCATCCATTCCCTATTAATAGAGGTGCAATACGCACTACTACATTTTTGATCTATTGCAACCCTCAAATCCGTTGCATTAGGCGTCAAAATCCGTGGTATTAGGCCTAATGCAATGGCCATGTACCGTGGCATCTGCTGGCGTTGCAATAGGTCCAATGCAACGACATATGACACCTAATGCCACGACATCAATGATCCGTGGCATTAGATCAATACCTATTGCGACGACAACATTATTGCCGTGGCAATAGCTATAATACCTAATGCCACGGTTTCCTATACCTAATGCCACGGTGCATATACCCTAATGCCACGGTTCCCTATACCTAATGTCACACAATGCATATACCCTAATGCCACGGTTCACTATACCTAATGCCAATAATACAATTAAAATAAGAGTTTTTTAAAAAATTAGAATTTTATTAACATGAATTCAAAGTTTGTACATTGTTACCTATAAGGAAAATTACAAAATTAAATTAGAATTTTATTAATATGAATTCAAAGTCTTTGCTTGCTTCTACTTTGCACCTCTGTGTGTGCAAGCTGCTGTTGGGGCTGTTTTGGGTTTGTCCAGCCTGCTGCTGGTTGCAGGTGTACTGGTGCTGGCTGTTGATGCTGGATTCTGTTGCTGTGGCTTTGCTGGTCTTCAGCTAGTCAGCTGCTCCTTGTCTATCTGCTGGTTCTGCCACAGCCTTCTTTCTCCAGCCTGTTGCTGCTGATATCTATTGCTGGTGCTTACTGTTCCTGTATTGCTGGTGCTGTGTTGCTGGAATGTTGTTGAGGTGTTGCTGGCGTGGCTTGCTGGTTTTGGCCTGCAGGTCCTTGCTGCTGGTTATCTCTGCTACTGTTTCTGCTGCCTAAGCTACTATTTCTGCTCAGCCTGCCAGCTGGGTGCAGGTGCTGCAATAGTCGTTCTGGTGCTTGCTTTTTCTGTTGGGCTATACTTCTTATGCCACAGGTGCCTGTTCCAGCCTGGTGCTGCTGTCTGTTGCTGGTGCTAGCTGGTTGTCCTGCTGTTGATGTGTGGTTGTCTGGTGCTGGTTGCCCTACCTTTTAGTAGAAATCCTGTTGAAATACTAACATTAGAATTTTCATATGAAACACAAAAACCCCTCACTTGTACTTATTAAAAGAATATATTCATGGGTACAAGTGTACAACTAAATGAAGCAATAAGTAAAAAAAAAAAAACCATCTTCAATTTGATATGTGCAATCTAGTTTTCAATTAACAAGCAACATACATGAATGTGACTTATCAAACATTAGATCCTATGATATGGTAGTTGACGAGACAAGCACCAAAGACATTACTGATTAAATTTAATAAACTATAAATTCAGCTTAAACTCATTGACCAAATTGGACAATCCAAAATGGTCTTTCTGCCTTTTTCAAAAAAGAAGGTGAGAGTTTCATGGGAACAAGCAACAAAGACATGCATATTGTACTGAATCTGCAAATTCACTTCCATTTATTGCCGACCTCCTTGGAAAATAATGTAAGCTTAAATTCATTAAACTCGAGTCCTAGAGTCCTATAGGTAAGTTATTAATACATAAATTGTGTTTCTTTTATTGATTCAAGTCTGTCAGAACCACGAACACACACAAGATGGACACAATCACAATCACGAACACACTCACACAAGATAGGTCACAATCACAATCACGAACACACTCACACAAGATAGGACACAACGCATGCAGCAGCAACATACGTACCTGTTGCCAAGTCACCTGCCATGAGGCTACCAACGCGGCTGCCATGTTAGCAAGACAAGAGCAGCAGGGAGATTAAGTAGGCACCAAATTAGCACAAAAGCAACAAGTAGAGAAAAAACTTCTTCAAACCCTCTTAAGTAATCACAATCCTCAATACACCCCGAAAAATATTCACCAAATTCAATAACTTCTAAGGGCAATATTTAGTGGTGTGATATGAAACCCAAAATATTATTTTTCATTCTTCTGAACGAAACAAATAGAAGGATAAAGTAGATACCACTTACGCTCTCAAGTCTAAAGATGACTAGTTTGCAACAAGAGTTAACAAAGTTTCAAATTCAACTTGATGATAATAGAGTTGCACAAATAAAAAGAAAAGATAAGCAAATCATAACAGGAGCAAGACG
The DNA here is from genome assembly GCF_001683475.1 of Chenopodium quinoa. Lineage (NCBI taxonomy): Eukaryota > Viridiplantae > Streptophyta > Magnoliopsida > Caryophyllales > Amaranthaceae > Chenopodium > Chenopodium quinoa. Next base: position 2,292,413 of record NW_018745650.1, read on the forward strand.
ATGCTTGATTCCTTTTAAAGATGTTAGGCAATTACCTAAGAGAATACAATAAACAAGAATTGCTTAGCAGTCAAGAACACTAATATGAGCTGCAATCCTAAAGTATTCTTGCTTTAATTTCGTTAGGCAACAAAAACATAGGCAACATAGAATGCACCAACAAATTCATAGTCTCATAGAGAGAGAAAAGGAAGAATTTAGATAATTTTCAGGAATTTGGATAACATCCTTGTGTAATATGGCCATCTCCATGCAATATTGGGAACAATATTATATCCCTATCATTGAGATTAGAGTGATTTGATTCACCCACATCATCACTAGAAGAATCATCATCACTAATCTTTTTCTTTTTCTTCTTTATGATGTCAATTATTAGAGTAGAGAAAGCCTCAAATCTAGCCTTAGTCTGACAATCTAGTAGTTTTGTTCTCTAATCAAGTTACTCACATTTCTGATGGAAATCATCCATAAGTTTTTTGTTTACCAATTCCTCTGCCATAGTAATCACATACAAGGGAAAAATGAACGCACAAGAAAATAGTAGCAACAGGAAGCACGGGTATAAAGAGTGCAATGTTATTTTCAAACACCCTCAATATACCCTAAATCACACAGGAATTCCCTAGAGAAAATTACATAACAACTCTATTAAAATCCCACCCAAACAGCAAGAATAAACCAATTCGAACCAAAACAGACCAGTCCGAACAAAACAGCCCAGTTTAATAGCAAATAAACTCCAAAAATTCTGAAATTTTAAAGGAAGAAAGTAGACAAAAAAAATACCCAAATTCAAAAAAGGAATCACCTAAAAAGCTTCTCTAACAAAGGAGAACGAGCCAAACGAAGTCAGCACTCACAGCAGCTCCTACGAAAATTAATGCGAATTGTGATGGAATTGTGAGACAAAAAACAATGCGATCATGCTCATTCAAAAACATGAAACAAAAGGCTAATTTTCTGAATTAAATTAAACAAGAAGCACAAAATGAAACCGGAACAGAACCCTAAAATCTCAATTACTCATGAAGCTAACCCATATCTAAACATAATCTGTGAGATTATTGAAAAATAAAACATTAAAAAACGAATTTAGGTCAAGATCTATTAATAGATTCAAAGAGAAAGGATGTACCTTAATATTATCGATCGGCACTTAGAGGATGTACCAATGCATATGAATATATGATACTACAAAACAGAAACATATACCATAGCAATCAAATACAGAATAGGAAAAATAAACTGAAAACGACTATATAATGTCATACTTCTAGATTCTGAAATTCATTTGCCATTGTCATTGTCAACCTTCAGTCAAACTAACCCTGATTTATCTTTTGCAGACAAAGCTATGGAAAAACTCTCGGGCTCAAAGAGAGCTGCTGCCCAGTTACGCTCGGCCATCTTGGGCAAGCGGTTAACTGAAGAGTCGCCTGCTGTGCAGGCGCTCAAGGTGAGCTTTTGACTTAACATCTCATTTAGCTTTTCCTACCGCCTGCTTCTTACTTACTATGGTTATTTTGCAGGGCAACTTTGCTAAGCCTTCCTCCTCCTTCCAGCCGGACAGACGGCTGGTGACATAACAACCCCTGGGAGAGCCAGGAAACATGTGGCCTCAAGGCCAGGGGGCAGCCAACCTCCTAAATCTCCAGCCGTCCCTGCGGGCAATCGGACGGAGAAAGAGAAGGAGAAGTAGGTGGCTACTGAAGGTATAAAAGACTTGCTTTCTTTCACTTACCCTTTGGGGGTCAAATTCAATTAGCAGTCGTCCAACACTTTTGAAAGCAGTCGGTTTATTGGCCGAATTTACACTAAGGACTTACAGGGTATTGATTGTGCAGATGTCTCTCAAAGGCTGAACCTTGTCCATCTGGCCAAGTCTATGCTGAAAGCCGTCTCCCTTGAAGACATGGAGGTGGTCAGGGGAGTCGGCACCCTCAACCTGGATGCCATCCTTGCTCTTCTCGCTGAGGTATACTTGTAATAATTTTTCGTCTTACTTATATAACTTTTGAGTCGCTTGTATCTGATGTCTGTTTTTGGCCGGGTCTAGTCTATGCTGCGCGTACATGGTCTTCGCAGGCCCATAAGTGAGAAGACCAAAGAGGTAAAGGATGCAAAGGCTCAGGTCGCCTCTGTTTCTGACAAAGCTATGTTCCAAATTGCCCAAAATGAACTTCTGACTAGTGACATACTATATTATCAGGCGGCTGCCAACTTGCAGGTCAAATCGGACTTAGAGACGGCCAAGAAGAGGATCTCAGAGCTGGAGTCGTCTGTTAAGGACCTCAAGGCTTAGCTCGGGCCTCTTAAGGAGGCGGACAAAGAAGCAGCCGGCCTCCGCACTCGGGTAGACAAACTGAAATAGCGGCTGGCTAACCAGGAGGCCTAGCTTGCCAAAAAATACACTTCAAGGGCTAATGAAGAGAAGGTGGCCTTAGTCAAAGACATGATGGACGACTGCAGTGCCATCATGAAGCAGACATGGGGGGTTCTCTTCCCAGAGACCAATTATGACAAGTGAGAGAATCAGTTTGCCGCCTCCACCAAGGAATACAATGATCTAATCCTGAACCAAGCCCAAGAGGGCGAGGAAGAGGAGGAGGAAGAGGCAACTGATTCTACTTCTGGAGGGACGGACCAGGAAGAGGAGAAGGAGGGGGAGGTTGATGAAACTGAACAACGGCCGACTAGGGACCAGACGGATGCAGCTGCTGATGCTGATGTACCCCCTTTGGCTGCTTAAGCTTTCCTTCCTTTTCTTTTTTTTTTATCAACTTTTCTTCGGCCTGCGTGCCGCATGATTTGTATCATTGCCCGACCAAGGGGTCGGGGTTTATTTGACAATTTTAACATTCTTGTTGGTCTTCTGGCCGACTGTTTATATGAACAATCTGGCAGTTTTGTCAGTTTCCCCAATTTGCAATTTGCTTTGAATTTTTCCAAGTATAGCTTGCCTTTTTGTATGAATGCAAATTTTTCAAAATGCCGATTGTTTTGGTATACCGACTGTTCTTGCCCCTGGCCGGCTGTGCGCATGGTTTTCTAAGGTTGATGGATTGACTTGGAAATCTTTGATACTTTAAAGAGTATGACTGATTTCTAGGTCAATCAATCACTATGGTGATTTCCCCAAACCAGGCGGACAGACGGCCATTGGACAGACGGCCACACACTGAGCATTATCCGGCTCTCGGCCTCAATATAGTTCTTTATACGAACCACGCTTTTGCCACTAAGTTTGGTACTTATACAGAACAGGCGCCAAACTGGATATTTTTAATCAAAGTAGCAACCGTCGGTTGGGTTACAGGGGTATCTTCAACGGTGTTGCTAACCTAAATAGGAATAGTGGCCGAATACCGTCTGTTTATTAAAAGGACAGGCGGCTTAATTTGTACATTTTAGGTTCCATTATAGGTTGGTTGAGTGACTATGAGTTAACCTTTTGAGGTTAATCAGTCTCCATCACTTGAACTTGAGTAAATGGAAGAAACACTCGGCTGTGGCTACATGTTTTTTTCTATTTACAAAGTTTTATAGCTTGCAAACTTTTTAGAGGAATAGTGGCCGAATACCGTCTGTTTGCCAAAAAACAGTCGATTTGGTTCGCACCGTTTAGGTTCCATCCCAAGTTTGCTGGAGTGACTATGAGTTAACCCTTGGGGTTAATTAATCTGTGTCACTTTGATTTGAGTGAGTAGAAGAAACAAACGGCTTTCGTCGCATGGTACCTCTTTATTCGCAAAGTTTTGCTTAGCTATTTACTCAAATTATGCCGACTGTATTGTCCCAAGCAATAACAGGCTGTTCCTGACTTAGATTTTAACTGCCTACTGCGTGTTCGTAGTAAAGCGGTACATTTATCTTCGTCTCATGTCAAACGACTACGAGGCTGTCTTGGAGACATTCAGTAGGGCCGTATGTTTTAGGTTTATAGAGAAATGTGCCACCCAAATGGGAGATGCTCTCTGCGACGAATTCACCCGGATGGATGTCGCCGGGCGCCTGCTCTTGTTTGGGACAGACGTATTAGTTTAATTTTATAAGGATCATCCGGCCATGGGCCTCAAGTTGATCATCCGGCCTTAGGCCTCAAGGTGATCATCCGGCCATGGGCCTCAAGTTGACCATCCAGCCTGTAGCCTCAATAGGTTGTTCAGAAAAGAATAGTTTGCTAAGTTGTCTAGACTTAACATTTTTACTCATGTGAGAGTAAGTGATTAAAAGAAATAAGACCGACTGTGTATTGTACAGGCGACTTGCCCCCACTGAGGAGACTTGCAAAAAACTGAAAAGTAAATTGCAAATTTTATTGATATGCTTACATATACAAATAATTTACAAATCTCAGAAGTAGTACTTTTTCAAGTTGTCTACGTTTCAAGTTCTGGCTAGCTACCTGCTGTCTGGTGTTTCCAGGCGGTAGGTGCCGCCTCTAACTTCTTCATAGATTCGGTAGGGGCCATCCCAGTTAGGAGTCAGCTTTCCCTGTTCATTGGCCCTACCGACTGCTTCCATTTTTCGTAACACAAAGTCCCCTACTTTTAGGGGGCGCTTGTTCACTCTTTTATTGTAAGCTCTCGTCATTCTTAGACGATAGATCTCATGACGCAAGGCCGCATTGCCCTTGCGTTCTGTAAGTGAGTCCAATGCTAGCCGCATGGCTTCCTAGTAAGCCTCTTCGTCATAAAGCATGAATCGAAGAGTCGGCTCATATTGCTCAATAGGTAGAACAGCTTCTGCCCCATAAACCATGAGAAATGGAGTTTCACCAGTCGCCCCTTTTTCAGTCGTCCTGATGGCCTATAGAACATGCGGTAGCTCATCAGCCCATAGGCCGCCTGCTCTTTCAATTTTCTTTTTGATGTAATAAGAGATTAACTTATTGAAGGCTTCAACCTGACCGTTTGCTTGGGGGCGGCCGACTGATGCAAAACAGTGAGAGATCCCTTGGTCTCCCAACTAGTTCTTGAGAGCAGGCGTCTCAAATTGAGGACCATTATCAAAGACCATAGACATGGGTATCCCATACCGGGTGATGACATTTCTTCAAATGAAGGAGATAACATCTTTTGTTTTAATGCCTTTGACTGCCTCCGCCTCTACCTATTTGGTGAAGTAGTCGACAACAACCAAAATATACCTCCGTCCGCCTGTAGCAGGCGTATACGGACCTAGAATGTCCATGCCACACTTGGCGAATGGTACTGGGCTATAGATTGCCGTCAGGTTAGTGGCCGGACGATGGATGAGCTTGCCAAACCTTTGACACTTGTCACATTTTTTCACCATCTCCATGGCGTCTGCTTCTAGGGTAGGCCAGAAGTAGCCTTGCCGCTTGGCTCTCTTTGCTAGGGTCCTTCCGCCTATGTGGGAGGCACAGAACCCTGAATGCAAATCTTCGAGGACCTCTCGTCCCTTTTCTGGGGTAACACACTTCAACAGAGATTGAATATACCCTTTCTTGAAAAGTTCCCCTTTATGAATTTCAAAGTTGGACGCACGCTTTTTCATTACGATCATCTCTGGGTAAGTATCCGGCAAGGTGCCGTTTGCTAAGTATGCCTGGATGCCATCCATCCAGGTTGAGCTTCGATCAAGGACTCCAATGGGTTCCTCCTCAATGGTTCTTTTTTCCATCACTTCCCAGAAAACAGACCTTGGTGTGTCACTAGAGGCGGATGATGCCAATTTGGAGAGGGCATCCGCCTGGTTATTCTCGAACTTAGGCACTTGACTTAGGTGGAATTCTTCAAGTGTCCCAGCCTCTTCTTTGACCGCCTGTAGATACTTGATCATAGCTGGATGTGTGGCTTCATAGTCACCATGGTAGGGCTTCATATTCTGCCTCATTGTTCGAGGCCTGGAACTTGAAACGTAGTGCATATTCATATTTGTCCCCTTTAGGAGACTGACATATGACGCCTGCACCACAGCCGTTCATTGTGGAGCTCCCGTCCGCATATACCTTCCAGACTTGGTCAGGATTTTCTAGATCAGCCGGCCTAGTCATTTCAACAATGAAGTCAGTAAGTGCCTGCCCCTTCACTGCTTTCCTAGGCTCAAAAGTAATTTCAAGGCTTTGAATTTCAATTGCCCATTTGATCATTCGGCCGGATGATTCCATGGTTGTCATTGGCCACTTGATTGGCTGGTCAGTGTAGACCACGACCGGAAGTGCCAAGAAGTAAGGCTTTAACTTCTTGACTGCCATGAAGAGGGCAAGTCCAAAATTTTCAACCATGGGGTACCTCAACTCTGCGTTTCGTAGAACATGACTGATGAAGTAGACTGGGAGTTGGGTGCCGCCTCTTTCAGCAAGGAGAACAACACTAAGCGCATGGTCAGAGACGGCTAGGTACATGTACAACACTTCTTTTAGCAAAGGACTGACCAGCCTTGGTAAAGAGTGCAAGTGTTCCTTCAATTTTTGGAAGGCCGCCTCTGCATCCACCCCCCATTCAAACATAGTCTTCTTCTTAATTGCTTGGAAGAAATAGAGGCACTTGTCGCCTGACCGACTAAGGAATCTCCCCAATGCCGCTAGACAGCCTGTTAATTTTTGAACTTCTTTTACAGTACGGGGCGACTGAATGTCTATGATCGCCTGTATTTTTTTTCGGGTTGGCCTCTATCCCCCTTTGATCAATTAGAAATCCGAGGAACTTCCCAAAATCAACACCAAAAACACATTTCTTGGGATTGAGCATGACCTGGTGCCGCCTGAGTGTGGCGAATGTTTCTCGGAGGTATGTAAGATGGTTCGTTTGAAGTTTGGATTTGACTATCATATCATCATTGTACGCTTCCACATTCCTTCCAATTTGATTAATGAAGACTGTATTAATCATTCTCTAGAAGGTAGCAAGCGCATTCTTCAAACCAAACGACATCACAATATAGCAGAATGACCCCTGATCAGTGACGAATGCCGTCTTTTCTTGATCTTTCTTCCACAAGGGTATCTGGTAAAAGCCTGAATAGGCATCCATGAAGCTCATCAAGGCATGGCCGGCTGTAGAGTCGACCAGACTGTCGATCTTTGGGAGAGGATAGCAATCCTTCGGACATGCCTTGTTCAAGTCTGCGTAGTCAACACACATGCGCCAGGTTCCATTCGGCTTCTTTACAAGCACAACATTGGCAACCCAATCAGGGAAATAACATTGCCGAATGAACCCAGTGTCTAATAATTTTTTCACCACAGCGGCTGCCGCCTGGCTTTTTTCCTCACCATGGTTCCTCTTCTTTTGCCTTACCGGCTTCTTTTTAGGATCCACAGCAAGCTTGTGGACGGCTAGATTCGGGCTGATGCTTGGCATCTAGTCCACCTTAAAGGCAAAGATGTCTTTGAATTCTTTTAACAAGTTGTGCAATTTTTCACCAAGCTTAGCAATAGTAGTCGTCCCCACCTTGACAGTTCGTTCAGGACGAGAGTCATCCAAAACGAGGTTCATGTGCTCACCAGCCGGCTGGGGACGGAGTTCATCCGGCCTTTCACCGGTCAATAATTGCAATTGCCTGTCTTTTTTCTCGACCACCATTTGGTTGGCCTTTCTCTTCTTGTCGGCTGGTGTTGCAGCAGGCGCGACTTCCTTGACTTGGTCAAGGTCAGTAGTTTCTCCACTAGGGCTGGCTGCGACCACAGTGGGCTTGACATCAGAGAAGTAACACTCCCTGGCCATCTTCTAGTCTCCCCGTAAGGAGCCGACTGTTCCATCATCCCTCTTAAACTTGAGGAGCATAAGAGAAGGAATGATAACAGCCATGGATTCATTCAGGGTGGGACGCCCCAAAATCATGTCATAGGCCGTCAGCTCTTTAACAACTAAGAACCGGACCACCATGTAGCGTCCCTCCCTTTTTTCGCCCAGACGAATGGGTAAGTCTATTCGACCTACCGGATGTACAACACCTCCCCCAAATCCCACTAAAGGATGAGAGACCGGGTGCACACTCTCGGGCTTGTACCTGAGCTTGGCCAGGCACTTGTGACTGATGAGGTTAGACGAACTCCCAGTGTCAATGAGGATCCGGCCAACTCTTTGGTTGGCCACTTTGCATTCGATGACAACAGGGTCATCATGCAGCCTCCTGATTTTGCCCTTGTCATCCTCAGTAATAACGACTTCGGGGGAAGGAGTCCTTGGACGCTTGTCCCTCGTCGACTGAGTTAACATCGATCCGCCTGACATAGTCTTTATTCCCCCGGATGGTAGGGCCGCCTCCAGCGAAGCCGCCTGCTATTGTATAGATCGGAGTTTCATCAGTATTCGAACTATTAGCAGAGTGGGGTTTCTTTTTGGACGGCTGCCCAGTGTTAGTTTGTAGGGTAACTTTGGATCTCTGAACGTAGGAATTGAGTACCCCTTTGTTAGCCAGACGGTCCAACAGACGCTTGAGGCTATAACATTTGTTGGTGTCGTGGCCAATATCCTCATGGTAGTGGCAATATTTGTTTTTATTCCAATTTTTGGTGGAACCTTTCATAGGGGTCGGCTTCTCAATGGTGACCCGATCCTTAATCTCCATGAGGATGGAGTAACCTTCTTTATTGAAATCGTATTTCGAGGAGTACGTTTTTGCTTCTTTCTTTTTCTTCTGGGATGGCTGTTTAGTAGTATCAACCACCCAGACTTCTTTTCTTTTCTTTTCTTCTTTCTTAGCCGGCTGTGATGACCGACTCTCTCTCTTGTCAAACCTCTTTGAGTCCGGCTGCTTACTGATGTTACAGAGCTCGGTCGCCTGTATATAGGCGTCCACCTCCATCATTGCCTCTTGGAGGGTAGCTACCCTCTTTCTGACAAGGTCGAACTTGAAGGCCGACCCGTCCTTCAGACTTTTGAAAAAGTCTGTGTAGGCTGCCTCATCAGACAGTCCTTGAATATGAATTCTCATCAGATTGAACCGCCTGATATATGAGCGTAGCCCCTCCTTCTTTCCTTGCTGTATGGCTCCCAAGTCAAGACTTGTTTTCTTTGCAGGGATATTCATTGAGAAGTTTGACGCGAATAAGTATGCAAGCGTCTTAAAGTTATTTATGCACCCGGCTGACAGATTGTCAAACCATTGTTGCGCGACGCCCTTCAATGTGGCCGGGAAGCATCTATACCATGCCGCATCATCCAACCCTTGAAGATACATAAGGTTGGTGTATGCCATGAGGTGGTCTTCTGGATTGGTGGAACCATCATAAGTACCTACCAACACATTTTTTACCTTGGACCGGCTGTGCGGCCTCAGTTATTTCCTTGGAGAAAGCTGAAGGCTGTTCCCCAAGTCTTAGCAATTGGAGCTGCCAGTCCAAAGGTTGGACGTTTTGTGCTGCTTGCCCCCCAAAGAGGGTAGGCTGCATATATGGTTGTCCATACGGCATGTATGGCTGTTGATGCACATACGGGGACGTCTGTCTGGTCCTCTCGGTTTGATTGAGAATACCTCAATGAGGTATTCTGAAAACTGTCATTGAAGTTCGATGTTGAGGTCGACTCTGACAGTTGCATATTCTTCCTTTGTTGGATTAACATCCGAGCATCGGAATATGTTTTCTTGGAACCGTCCGGCTGAACATGCTGGATGGCCTTCCTCTCCCCGGCTCAGGGAACCGGAACTTTGTTAAGTCAATCCTCTCCCTTGGTTTAGGGTTAGGAGTTGCCTCTCAATCCTTGATCGGTTTGTTCCTTCCAGACTGGGAGGGATTTTTGGCCGACTGTTCTTTGTTGGAAACAGCCGTCCGTTTATCAATTAGATCCTTTATCTCCCCTTTAAAACTTGTCATGAGAGTCTTGAGCTCGTTTCTAGTGATGGGGGTGGATCCTTCGGCCACCTGGAGCTGACCAGCCGGCTGGCCGACTGTTACACTAGGGCCCGCCTGGTCGGTGTTCCGTTCCCTCCTTTCGGTGGGGCGGATACACCGAGTTCTAAGGGACCCGTCAGGGGCCGTATGAGTATCGACTTCGTAGTCGACGTCGGTGTCCTGGTCTGAGTAGACTTGGACGTCAGCCATAGGCCGTTTCTCATTTGGAGGTGGTACAGGTTGTGAAGCCATCTCGAAAGTACTCTCCCCACAGACGGCGCCAAATGTTTCGGGGTTTTTTGATGTCCTGCGGGAGAGTTACAATTCCGGGACTAGTTTCTGGACACTTGTACCTGCAAAACAACGGAGACTCTGGTTGGGTGGAGTTCCGCCTCCGGTGATCAAGTTAGAGCGTGTTTGAGGAGTAAAGAACGAAAAGTAAAAAGTCTTTCTTGGATTCCAAGATAGTATCTGCAAGGTGTAATTGCTCAGTTCGAGGTGTCAGGTGTCTGACTTTCTCTCAATGTATTTATGAATGAAATTAATTGTGTGTTCCCGGGGGGGGGGGGGGGGGGAACATCTCCCTTTTATAGGGTGTTGCAAAACGTACCCAGTACTAGGTTTTAGTAAACCTAGGACTGACTGGACTTTGCCTAGGAATTTAGGCCGTTAGAGGCCCGCTTCCTAGTTGGCTATCTGCCTGCCACGTATCGTGTCCTGATTGGTCCACCTTGGACCTCTGACGAGGTGACATGTGGCATACTCTGGTTGGTCCACGTGGCGGGAGAAAATCCCCTAATCACTTTCATTTTCTCGTTGATCCTCTGTCGCCTTCTCTGTCCACAATGAAATTATCAAATACCAAAATACCAATGTAAGTAGATCTCAAATTAGCATGCATAAATCGAACTCGTAAAAATAACAACTAAATCCAGAAAGAGTTATTAGTGTAATCAAACTAACATTTTCTAACCTTTTCGGACATGTTATGAATTTCGGTAGCTCTGCTACGTTTCGATGAACTCTTAGCTGAAGCTGACTTCGAACGAGTTTCTTCCTGATCAATAAAACAGTTAACTACTCCCTAAAAATAAAAATAAATAAATAATAAATAAAATTAAAATAGATCAACCTCGCTTTGGCAATCTTCATGATCGATCCCCTCCATTGAGAGGGCAGAACAACGTCTTTGAAATCTTCAGTCCTATCCCTAATCTTTGCCATTATTGGATCATACAAGAAATTGCAATTGAACTTGCTAAATTTTAGAACCTAAATTCGAAAAAAATTAAGTGAAATCTAGGGTTTATATTTACACAAAAATCTACTGAAATTGAAGAACAAAATAACAAATCCAAACAATGTATAGACGAAAACAATGTTTTCGAACATATAATGCACATAAGCAATACATATCTAACCAAATCGAAGGAATATGTACCTGAATTTGAAATTGCAAAATCTAGGGCTTTATCGCCAATATTTGTACTTTTATTGAACAATTTGACTTGTTTTATGATCCTTGATGTTGAATTTATGCAAAACAAATAAAGGACAAATGTTGAAAATCTTCAAATTGCAGCTTTTATGGAGATTTTTGGGAGTTTGAGGAGAGAGAAAGTCATGAACTATTACGATAATCGAAGAGAGAGAAAGTTAGGGTTTGTGTTTTTTTTTTTTTTTTTTTTTAGGAAAGATGGTTTCTATTTTGTTATAATGCTGACTGCTCATCCCAATCTAATCCTACGGTTGAGATTAGTTTTTATATAACTAGGGTTCTTATATAAGGATGAGTTCTTACCAGATCCTTCCTCTATATAACCGAGTTACGGTGAGAACTAGCCGAATAATAGAACTAAGAACTAATTTAGACCGTTAGATCTAACACAAATAGGCGCGCGATCAACGGTCCAGATTGAATCACGCATATTCAGTTCATTGCCCAAAATCATGCGGACTTTCTCTCTCCTCAGGCATTTTCTCTCTCCTCCATTACAACGAGCCTCTGAATTCTCCATTAAAGCGGTCTCCGTGCTTTCTCTACTCCATTGAAGCGACTTTCGAGCTTTCACTACTCCATTGAAGCGGCATCTAAGCTTTCTATATTCCATGGAAGTAGTTTTTGAGGTAAGGATTTTTTTTTGTTAATCACCGATTTTAATTTCACTATCTTGGTTCATCGTTAATTTTATATTCTGTATAGTCAATTTAGGGTTCTTAATTGCGAAAATCGAATTCTTATATATAATTTTTGAGGTTAAATTGCGAATGATTATAGTGATTGATTTTGTTGCTAGAAATCCTAAAATACCTAGATCGTAAAATACCGACATTGAAATTTATGTGAATGTTGATGAGTTTGCGAACAAATCTATGTGAATTGAGTGAATTCTTATGGTAATTTTATGACGATTGAATCTTTATGATTTTTTGAATATAGTTTTTGGCTTATATTTTTGCATAAATTTTGAGCTTCTACTCTAAACACAAATAGTTAGTACTCAATATTATGGTAAAACTGAAAGGAGAGGGTTCTTTTGTTTGTGGAACATTGGTAATTATTTGCATGCTTTAAGATGATTTGAATATTTCTCAGATGTATAATTTTTTTGAAACAGGTTAAAAGTGTTAAAGTATTGACAGAACTTGGTTTCAAGACTGAAGTTACGCTTGATGATGTATTGGCAATGCTTCGAACTTGGAGAACGTTGGAGTCTACATTCACAGCTGGGTATTAATCTATTGCAGAGCTAGTCACTTTTCTGCCTATTCTTGATCATTGGTTGATAAAAAGCTGCTCATTTCTTTGTTCTTAATCTTAATTGCTGATTTGTTGATTTAGAAATTCATTGTAATCTAGCCCCTGCATATTTTACAAAAACTTAAGCAGTCATTCAAATCAATGTGACGTTGTGGCTTTGTAAGAAAGATTGAACAACCTAGTACAATTTTACCATCTAAAGAAGTTATAAAGCTAAATCTTATATTACTTGCTGCTTACAAACTATGCTATTATTGAACTAACAATGTCTCCTATGAGTATTATTTTATCAATTTCAAAAGTAGATAGAAACCAAATAAAAGTAAACTAATTACATTATAAAGTAAATCAAAAAACTGAACCTATGATTTAGAATATGAGCAATCAGAAGTTGTAGCTTATGCTCTCTTATCAGATTAGAAAATATATGGGTGTAGAAATGATATATATTGGCCATTAGCAAGGGCATATATGGTTCCATTGAAATCTTGTGGTGGTAGGAACGTGGAAGTGCTGATGCTCTAAGGGAAATGCTCAATGACCCAAATTCCTATTTGGACTGTGACATGGGAAACATTATCAGGGACGTTGCTCATCTTCTCCAACGAAACTGGTCTGTTACTATTCTCCATGCTGGGAGGGCAGTCAACCATTTGGCTCACCAGCTAGCTGCTCTTGGAAGATGTCAACCTCAGGTAAGGATGTTCCATCTATGTCCTCCTAATGAGATGTTTGACACTTACACTGCTAAAATTCCAGATCTTGAAGCTGCTTGATCATGGCTTCTTTGCTGCTGTTCCTCGCCAAACTTTTTCTTCAACTGTCACCTTCACTCGGCATTTTGTCAGTAGCTTTATGTTTAGTTATTTCGTGCTTTCTTTGTCTTTCTGTAATCTTTTCTATTCTAAGAGTGATCTTACCACTTTATCCTCTTTTGCGTTAAAAAAAAAGAGTACGTGGAGATGAGAGTATGGATTGAGGAGGCTCGTCCTTGTGTAATGGATATTGTTATGCTAGCATTCCTTAATAAAGTATGCTGCTTTCTGTCAACAAAAAAAAAAGTTTTCATGACGAGAAATACATCCGTTGTCTCCAAAAGTAAATAAAAAAGAATATAAAGTGAATAAAAAGGACTTTAAAGTAAACCTATTAGCTCAAGTGGTAGAGCACTATGCGTATGCATAGAGGTGTAGGTTCGATTCCTACATAGGTTCTCTAGAAGTACATATAAAAACACCCTAAAGTTATTCAAAATAGCTTAAAAGTAAATCAAAATAACTAAACAGTAAATCACATTAGCTCTAAAGTATACGAACAATAAATAGTTTGAAATGATAAATGACTATGGAAACTTTGTTATATCACAAAAACTCGAATCATTGACTTTCATATCCTTACAAGATGAGTCATTTTATAAGAGCTCGATGTAGAGGTTTTCAAATTAAAAGTAAATAAAACTATATAAAAAGTAAACAAAAAAAAAAGAAGGAAATCTAATAAAAACATAAAACTAAACTTTATTACAATTCTAATCTTTATATTACACAAATGAACCTACGTGTGATTTGCCACATCTTTTGTGCAATTGCACAATGCTCTACGAATTGAGCTAGTATATATTTAACATTCGAAAAAAAAAAATATCAAAAGTAAATAAAAAAATATCAAAAGTAAATCAAAACGTCTATACAGTATACGTAGTAAACTCATGAGGGGTTAGAAACTCTATACCATATCAAGAAGCTCAAATAGATAGATTAATAGACCTATAAGATATTATTTCACCAAAAAGAAATTCAGAAATTACAATCTTGATTGCTCGTATATTCATTAAAGTAAGGCAACATAACTCAAAAGTAGACAAAATAACTCAAAATGTGATGAGCATGTTGCAGCAAAGCAGCCAACACAACTCGCCCAAACAACCAAAACACACCATTCTACTACCATCATCCGCAATGCCCAACAATTGCACACAAACACACACACGAGTGCACACATATATACTACTCATATATATATAGTATGTGTACAATCATTAGCAGCTATCTTGCTGATTACAACTTCGAAATGCCAAAGATAGAGAATGGCTGAGGAAAATCTAGCTTGTCAGAAAATGATTCAATAGAAATATGCAAAACAGCAAGCTAAAGAGCTTGAAAAACCACAAGTATGTATGTCATTCAATAATATCTGCAACTTTGAGCAAAGTATATGAGTTGAGGGTTAAGTAAAGGTTTCCAAATTAAAAGTTAATAAATCAATGTAAAAAGTAAATAATTTTATATTTTGGTAAAAAACTAATTATACATAGATATAGTTTCAACTAATAAATAAACCTACATGGGAATCGAACCCACATCCTTTGCGCATTTGCACAATGCTCTACCAATTGAGCTAGTAGGCTAGTAAATCTTATAAATTTGAAGTAAAATTAAATCAAAATACCTCAAAAGTAAATAAAAAAATGCTAAACAGTAAATTAAAACATCATTAAAGTAAATAAATAAAATTACTTTTGCTCATGCTTCTGCTGCTCCTCACAGGCTTCCAAGGTGCACAGGCTACACTCTTGCTCACCGCAGCAAGCCATGGCGGCAGGACAGCAGCTGCAGCAACAGCCTTGGCATGACTTATTTTCTACTATAAATCTCATATGTTTTCTGTCTGCTTCCAACAACAAATGACGGTGAAATTGATCCTTAGTGAAACCAGGTCTCGCAATGACAGCAGATTGGACAACCTTAAAATCAAACGTTTCATGAAAGATTACAATGCACTCAATAAACTTATTCAATTTCGAATCATTCAAGCAATAGCATATCCATGTTTACGAGGAATCAAGAACTCTACACAAGCACACATACACTTTAACTTATTAAAAGTATATGTCACATTCACTCTTGGATAAAAATAATAAATCAAACGAAAAAACAAAAAATCTCAAATCAAACAAAACAGATCGCAAATGGATAAAAAAATTCACAAAATCGCAAAAAGTATAATAAATAAAACGAATTACCTCAAACAATGACGAAAATCAAAGAATCACAGCAAAAAACTGATGAGCGAAGAAGAAAATCGCGATTTCGACACAAGAGAAACGAAAATACAGAGAGAGTTGAAGGTAGAGAGAGAAAGTGCAAGAAAGGAGAGAGAAACAAAAGAAATGCGAAAAGAACAGAAGGAAGGTCATTCAACAAAGAAACTACCAAAATACCCTTAATGAGGTTGGTGAGATGTAGACCATCAGATCTAACGCGATAGACAGCTCAGATTAGTTCTCAATTCCTATTATTCGAGCTAGTTTGCACAGGATCTCATTTAAAAATGTGGGCCGCTAAACGTCGCCCTCGAATTTCTAACTAACGCCTACAAAATAACCTGAAATGACGTACGTAGCCTTGTTGTAAAAATATTATATATTTTTACCTAAACTTAACACTTTTACCCTACATAAATTTTTTTACCGTTCTCTCTAGTGTTCACCGGCCACCAACGATCACGTTGAACCACCAACCACTGTAATTTTCAAAATCAAACAAATAATTTAAATTTTGCAAAACCTAATTCATTGGATCCCATGGAAGACAACGAAAGGCCGGAAACACCACCTACGTTGGTCGCCGGAGTCTCGTCGGGCCGTACGTAATCTGTACGATTATTTAATTTTTTTTTTGTTTTCGAATTCCGATTATTTAATTTTTTATTTTCGAAATTTCCAGGCAAACGCCTAGAAATTTCGAAAAACCTAGGATATTTCGAAAAAACTAGGCATTTCTGCCTAGGTTTTCGAAATTTCTGGGCGTTTGCCTGGAAATTTCGAATTTATTTTCTATCAATTTTGAAATTTAATTCTTAAAAAAACACGTTAACGACTGATATTTTCTATCAATTCCGATTATTTAATTGTTTTACTTTGAAAGATGACCAAGTACAGTACTAGTAATCACTTGTCAATATTATCAGAGTAGTTAACACTTCAACCTCATTTGAAAGATCGATTATAATAGATGAATTGTTCATAAGTGAATTGTCATATCATTTGTAACTTTACAGTTTTTGTCTCATTAATTAGAAAAGATGAATGGTTCATAAGTGAATTGTCATATCATTTGTAAAGTATGTTGTTTGTATTTGGATAAATTGCTTTTATAAGGCATCGAATTTGTTTAGGAGGGTCGTATTGTTCTATCAATCTTAATATGTTATTGTTTGTATTGTTCATAAGCATGTTGTTCAAAAAATTATAGTTATATACTACGAATTTGTTTAGGAGGGTCGTTTTGAATTACTCTACTTAATTAATTTCTCTAGTTATAAAATTCTCACTCGTTTATAAGTGAGTGATCACACCTTTTAGTTGTTATTATAATTAGTTGTGTATTGTTAGAATTATTATTATTATTATTATTATTATTATTATTATTATTATTATTATTATTATTAGTTGTACATTGTTAGATTATTATTATTAGTTGTGTTTTTGTTGTTTCTCAACTTTTATTAATATTTGTTTTTATTGTTATTATTATTATATAGGATTCTGAGTCCGAGGATGGTGATGGTGCGGACTATAGCGGAAATTTTGTGATAGACACTGTGTTTCCGAGTTATGAGGATGCTGTTCTGTGGGCACAAAATGTTTGTCGCCCCCTCGGATTTATGTTAGTGAAGGCTTCTTACAAGACCGATCGGAGTGGTCGGCCGTATCGATATGTGAGTTGTGATCATGGAAAAAAGAGCATGATAAGAGACATGATGAACACGATACGCAAAGACACGCAAATCAAGGCAAACAGTTTTCCCTTCAAACTCAAGGTTAAGTATGTCAGAGTAGTAAGTGGTTGAAAGCTCAGTTGCTTGAATGACACTCAAAATCATTCTTTGGCTGTGTATCCCGAGGGACATCGACAAATCAGCGATCTTAGTCTTGCTGCTAAGCAGGTAGTACATGATATGACTCAGGCACAGGTGCCATCTCGGCATATCATGAGAACTCTTGTAGAAAAGTTTCCCGGAGACCATCCAAACATCAGACATGTCTACAACTGCAGAAGTAATATCAGAATGGAGCGATTCGAGGGAAGAGAGGTGGCTCACCAGGTGCTTCATTTGGCCAGAGAAAATACCTCACTTGGGTTATGACTGATACCAACAATGTGTTGCAACATTTTTCCATGGCACACCCGATCATGACATATTTGCTACGCACATACTCGTACGTGATAGGTATGGATTCCACTTACAAGACGAACCGATACGGCATGCCATTCTTTGAGATTGTTGGGGTTACACCGACAAATCAGAACTTTCTTGTTGCATACGCATTCATGAGGTCGGAGTCTGAAGAAAGTTATCGGTGGGTGCTTCAGTGATTGAGGTTGTTGATCGGTCATCATAGAGAGCCATCGGTACTACTAACAAATAGGGAGCTTGGCCTTTGTGCAGCGTTGAAGAGCGTAATTCCAAACACAAGACACATGTTGTGTGTGTGGCATATTAACAAAGATGTTGAGGCGAAGGTTACTTTCATGTTTGAAAAAAAGAAGGAGATTGGTGCCAAGGTCAAAAATGGGAGGTGGAGGCATGTGATTAATGCTACATCTGAAAAGGCGTATGAAAGAGAGCTTGTAGAGCTGAAAACCAAGTGGAGTCGATGGCCGAAAGTGATTGACTATGTTGTGGACCTTGGCTCATACACAAGGAGAAGTTGTGATGTTTTGGACAAACCAGGTACTGCACTTCGGCAATGTTAACAACTGCAGGGTTGAGATCCAGCATTCGGCATTGAAATGTTTGATTGACAGTTCTACAGGTTCTTTAGACACAGTTTAATTAGGCTCAGGTGCACTGATCGATTGAGAACTAGATCATAGCCACCATTCGTAATGGGGTGGAGGCATGTAGAGCAACTCATGGTCAAAAGTACAAGCAGAAGCCTTTGCATCAGCTGAACGGAAAGGTATCCCACTATTGTCTGTCTATTTTTCTCGGTGAGACGAACAGAATGCGAGTGTTGAGTACGGATGTCCATCGACGTTGTGGGTGTGCTCTACGTACTACCCACGGGTTACCTTGTGCGTGCCAAAGATATGACTCGATTACTGCAGGAAAGGGGTTGTATATGAAGAACATTCATCCATATTGGAGGACCCTTGTCATTGGAGCGGGTGTTGACATTCATGATATAGTTGATGAAAATGATGAGGATCGAGCTCATTTCTGCACCCTTGTTGATCGGGTTATTTCCAGCGACCTTGTGATGCTTAGGCACGTGTCTCGAGTGATTGAGGGTGAGATGGATCCTAACAACGATGACCTTCAGGAGCCTCGAGTCAACCCTTGAGTAAGGGGATGACCTCCCGAGAGAAGGAACGTGCGAGATCATTCGTTTTTCGAGCATATTCAATGTAATGGGCGAGATAATCGATCCAGAAGTGGACCACCCCCATCTGATACAGGTGATTATCGATATAATTAAATAATGTTTTTATACATCGTATATTTTAATTTATTTTGTGTAATAACTTAAAACTTGGCTTATATTATGTTTTTTATTTTGTAGGTGTCGGGTTTGACATACGACAATGCAGATACATCTACGCGATTCCCAACATAATTTGGCCTTACGTCGTAAGTGTTAAGGACGTAATTGGAGATGGGAACGACAGATTTTGTTGCGTAGTAGATTTTTGTTATGGAGATCAGGAGGAGTGGCGATTGGTTCGACATCATATCGCAAATGAGGTTGGTTCTCAACCTTAGTTGTACAGCATGATTTACTACGACATATGGGGTCAACAGGTTGGTTCAGGATTGCAGAGGGAGGTAGACCGGATCAGTTGGGATGGTGATGCGTGTGGACAGGAGCATTGAATGGTAGCACAGTAGAATTTTTTGCTATTGCCACAATATGGAATGTGGTAGTGATTTGTTATGGAGTAGGAAATAGACCATCGAGCTACTATCCATCTACCACTGTTTTACCGTTGAACAATCGTGGACGCTGAGACAGGCCTAGTGCAGAGTTCGTGATTGGAACTGTTGGTGGATCGCATTTCATTCGTTTGCATATGGATCCTGACCACCCACTTCCTCCAATTTCACCATTGTGGTTTAACGCTCGTCAGGCAAGTGTACACGGATGGGAGGCAAGGTACGAGAGAAGGCTTCAATTGTGGCAGACATTAGTTAGCTCTTGAGTACCGTTGAGTACTGTTATGGATTTTTTTATTAAACTTTATATAACTTTATTAATAAACATGATTATTTTTCAAATTTTTTTTAAGCAATTCTTTTTAAAATTTACTAAGTACTACGTAATTAGAAAATAAAATACTAATATATAAATGTCAACTTGATAATTCCCAACAAAAGTGATAAAACATAAATGTCCATTAACAACATCCAAAACATAGTCTAATAAAACAACAAACTCAAAGCTAAAATACATATTACAACTAATCTCTAAGTCCATTTATAGCATTCCAATCAGCAATCACCTACTCCAACATTGCTTTGGTGTCCATTGATAACGTAGGGTACTCACTAAGTGATCGCTGCGCCGTAACCATGAATTGCCCTACCCACTGCACAAACCATTATAATTGTGTATTAATAGTAATAATAGGAAAATAAAAAATTAAATTAAAAAAAACTTACGTAACCAACGTTGGTCCTCTCAGGAAGACCGACATCATCCTCAACATTAGGAGTGACGATAGGATGGCTAACTCTCCCAAACCATGGTAAGTAGTCAGGGGCTCAAGTATGTCCGCCACGTGGAACTCTAGTATATCCACCAAGCAGAAGACTGAACACAGCATCGGGGACAAATCTATCCGACATGAGAGTGGTCATTTGAGCTGAAAAACTGACCCTATAAGACTTCACAAGAGGTGGTCTCTGAGCATCATCAGGCCTAATCATGTGACTAGGAATCTCCTGTATAAACCCCAACTGTCGAACAACTCGATCGGGCATATATGGCTCTATGATGCCCCGATAGCAAATACATCCCGTAAACATACCTAGACACCTGTTGTGCAGGAAAAGCTCCGTACGGCAACAAGCATACCTGCAAATTAGTACAAGTGTAAATCAGCTGTAAATAAAAGGAACAAATAGTAATTACATATCTATTTATACCTCATGGTCACCCAACTGGTCAAGTCGAGTACGAAAGGACACGAGACGCTGTTGATGCTTCCACATCATACCAACATCCCATAACCCTGCACGAGCATGAGAGACGTCTCGTGTCAACACACCCTGGTGAGGCCGAAAACATGGAAAGTACTCGTACATCCAAGCCTGTAGAAGAGTCAGACAACCCGCGATAGAATCACATCCATTTCGGGTGGCATGCCCGAGTTGACGATACAAGTACGCTAGTGTGGCTGAACCCTAGGAGTATCTCGTCAACCTCTCCAAGTTATCCTCTATACACAACTCACTGAGAAAAGAAGGGTGAGTACGGGTACTGCTCTTGTCAGTAAAGAGCGTGTTACCCAAAAGGACCCGCATGTAACCAATGACCTGAATTGCCTCCAGCTGCTCCTCACTACGACACATAGCAATAATCTGGTCAGTATGGACGCCACCGTTCCTGTAGATGGCGTTCTGAGTCTTGACCTGTAGCTCCTCCGGAGTCAAATGTAACAACCCAGCTACCAATGTCCTTTACTGGTCACTAGGGAGCCGGCAACCAATCCCCATCAACCCGAATACCAAGTATGTGGTGTACGTCGTGCAACATGATGGTCATCTCACCAAAAGGTAGGTGGAATGTGATCGTGTCTGGCTGCCATCTCTCAACAAAAGCAGAAATCAGCGGAAAATCAAGGTGGTCGTGCATAATGCTAGGCAGGTGCGACAACCCAGTCTGCCGTATCCGCGTAGTAGTGGCAGCCGTAAATCGCTCTAGCCAGTCAGTCAAGTCTCTACATACACCAGCTCTAGTATGACACCGCAAAAACCGTCGATCTTCCCCATCCCAAATATACCGAGCAACATGGGCCCCGAAACTAGGAATAATGCTCCCATCCTCGAGCCCACCGTCCATCGGCCCTTGAACAAGCCAAGACGCTGGAGATCGAGGTGGTCGGGAACTCGTAAATCTCCCATCAGGACCTCTTGTCACGACAGGAGGCTGCTCCTCAGCATCAGCCTCACCCTCATCTTCATCATCCTCAGGTCCATCATCCTCGTACCTCGAACCCGAACCCGAACTCGAACCGGAGTCCCATAATCATCCACTACCCTGTCGCGCTCCGGTATTGAACTACCTTCCCGTATACTAATCCCCCTATCTCTACTAATTGACGCGTTAATACCGCGTGATCTAGCATGCCGTGAACCAGAACCCTCAACTACATTCTAAATTTAAAATAAATTATAATATTAATAATAAAAACAAAATAGGTGATGCAAACAAAAGAAAACCTATAATGTGTTCTATGTATCATTCTAATAAAAAATTACGAGTATTAAACAATAATAATAAACAACAACAACAATAATAATAAAAAGCAACAACAATAATAATAAACATTTAGAGTAGCCAAAATTGCAAACTTAAAACTAAAAGATTCTAAAAACATGCAGTAAGCAGGGGATCAATGAAATAAACATTTTACAAACAATATACTCATAATTAGAATACTACTACGTACAAAAATTAACCATATTTGATGTTTGTCGTCCTCCGGTATGACTTTTACTTAATCAAGAAACTCAAATTTTTAACTTTTTTGGAAACCATTTTCAACACTTGTATAAATATATGTAGGAACAGTATTTTTTTGGCACTCTTTTCGTGAATTCATCTTTCTTTCATTTTCTTTACAGCTTTACTAGAAGGAATCTAAGCAAGAGCTTTGGTTTTTAACTGCTGACAACAACACAAGAAATATCCCCTAAGTTAATACAACATAAACCCCAAATGAAAAAAATAAAAATAAATCGGCTAGCAGTTCTTCCTTCAACGAGATGAAATTGAAGGGGGAAAAAACAAATCAGCCTAGATGAAATCGAATAACCGTAGGATAAGATGAACTTCATACGAATTTTTTTTTTTTTTAAAAAAGGGCAGAAACGCCCAATTTTTTCGTCAGATCTAGGCTGAAATGCCTAGATTTTTCGAATAACCGTATGGGTGATCGAAATTTCTAGGCGTTTCAGCCCAGATCTAGCGAAAAAATTAGGCGTTTTCTCCAATTCCAGAAAAAAATAAATAAATAACTAACCTTGTCTCCAGCGACTCCTTCAATTCGACGACGACCTTCCCCTTGTCCTTCCTCGTCATTTTCGCGGCCTACTGTGTAGATTGAGAAACCGGAGGTAAAAGGAGGTGGTGGTGGGTTGTTAAAAGAGAAGGTGGTGGTAGTGGTGGGTGGTAAAAGGACGTGGTGGTGGTATTGGTGTAGAGAGAGAATTGTTTTTAAGAGAAAGAAGAGGGAGTGAGGGTTTTTGGAGGTAAATTGTGTTTGGGGGGGAGGGGTAAATTCTTTTGTTTTATGTAAGAGTAAATTTGGAAAAAAATATTTTATTTGCGGGCTGGAGATTCGAGGGCGATATATATATATGTGTGTGTGTGCGCGTGTGTGTGTGTATATATATATACATGTATATATATATATGTGTGTGTGTGTGTATATACACACACATATATATATGTATATATACATATATGTATATATATATATATATATATATATATATATGTATATATACATATATATATATGTATATATACATACATATATATATATATATATATATATATATGTATGTATGTATGTATGTATGTATGTATGTATGTATGTATGTATGTATGTATGTATGTATGTATGTATGTATGTATGTATGTATACAGACATATTACAACCGTTGGATCAATTGCATCCAATGGCTACAATTTATCCCAATCAAATGTAATTTCAAATACAATTTTCCAGCGTTTTCTTTCTACTCCTTCATTCGACGCGCCATTTTTCTCTCTCTTCCTTCAATTTCTCTGCTCCCTTCTTACTGCTCTTTTCCTTTGCTTTGATTCTTCATCAATTCTGCTTCGAACTTCATTAATTCTTGGTCAAGGTAATTTTCGTTGATTTTAGTTTGATTTTCGTTGATGTTAGTTTGATTTTCGTTGATTAAAGTTTGATTTTCGTTGATTAAAGTTTGATTTTCGTTGATTTTAGTTTGATTATTGAAGGTTTTTGTCAATTTTTTTGCGATTTTTGGTGATTTTTGGTTCAATTTCCGTTTGATTTTTTTCCTGGTGATTTCTATTCGATTTCTATTTGAGTACTTATTAGTAGATTTCTAGGTGTTATAGAGATTGATTTTGTCAATTTTGGTACTTGTATTTCACTAATTTGTGCTTAAATTTTGATGCACACTAAGTGTTTGACAATATTCCCCAATGAATCCTATTATTTTATCAATTTCAAATGTAGTACATATTTAATTGATGATCTTCTTATTTAATATTCCCCAAGATTGTATTGAGTCTCGGCTTCTAGTTTCTAGGTGTTGTGACATTTTCAGCATCAATTTCTACGGTTGTATTGATTGTGGGTTGTCTTACATGTGTCTTTAAGTTTTGTTTCCTATTGATGTATGAGGCTTGTTGTCCTCATGGTGTCTTTGAACACTGGTTGGTTTGGGTGTTTTAGGATTTTTACTCTATTTTTCTTGCTATATGATATTTGACCTTTGATCTCTGGTTCAATATATGATCAAATGGATATCAGTTATTAAATAGACAAAGGTCTCCTGTTAGTGAACTGCCTTGCAGCAGCTTAAGCTAAATTGCAGTATAATTTCAATTCCCATTTTCAAATCTGAATTAATAGAATGTTCTTTAATTGTCGAGATTTAAAACTTGTGCCTAATACCTCTCTGTCTAGTCACTCATATAGTCATGTATGTCAACATGTCTTTATCTTTTGACACTCAGTGGGCGCTTCAACATCTTCAATTAAAGAAGCTGAGAGTGATGTCCTCAAAGCATTGTCTCAAATCATAGATCCAGACTTTGGAACCGATATTGTTTCTTGTGGCTTTGTGAAGGATCTACAAATTGATGAAACATCAGGAGAGGTCATCTAAATAATATTGTGCTCTTGTATCTTTGTAATTTATCATTATTCTCTGAGCTCCGAACCTCTGATTTCAGGTGTCATTTCGCTTGGAGCTTACAACCCCAGCGTGTCCAGTCAAGGACATGTAAATTAATTCCAAGTTACAAATTTTATTATTGCTGATGTATGTTCTAGTGTCATATTTTTTCCTTGGAGCATTTTTGTAGATGTTTGATATGTCATGTAGAACTATCATAATTTATTGCCTTAATTCTATACAGTATACACTGACCTCTAACTGACTTAATACCGCCTATTGCCTTGTACTGTGTATTTGGGCTTCAATCATTATGCATTAATATGGGGTATATAATTGTTGTGTTTTTGCAGTTTGAGTAGAAAGCAAATGAGGTGGTGGCAGCACTTTCCTGGGTTAGAAAAGTGAATGTCACGATGTCTGCCCAACCTGCTAAACCAGTTTTTGGGGGAGATCTTCCAAAGGGCTTGCAGACAATTTCAAACATTGTGGCTGAACCACTCAGGAAAAACAATAAGCGAACATCGACTTTGAAGTTCCTATACCTTCTGAACAGCAGAATTATCTGTTTTATTTTAAGTAAAATTTGGTTAGTTGTTAGGAATGAATGTAAGAATATTGATATTAGGAAACACATTTTATATTGATGAAATGTGCAAATAATTTTTGCTCATTTATCAAATGAGCATTAAATAATTTTTTGTTCATTTGTCAAATGAGCAAATAATTTTTTGCTCATTTATCAAATGAGCAAAAATGTGCAAATAATTTTTGCTCATTTATCAAATGAGCAAAAAAATTCAATGCTCTTTTGTCAAATGAGCAAACTATTTAATGCTCATTTGTCAAATGAGCAAATGGTTCTTGCTCATTTTGTCAAATTAATGCTCATTTGTGAGTGTGTTTGAATGTTTTAAATGCGTTAGCCTACTAGCTCAATGGTAGTGTATTGTGCAAATGCACAAAAGATGTGGGTTCGAATCCCACGTAGGTTCATTTATGTAATCTGGAGACACAAGTTTGTAGTGTGAGCAAAGAAATGAGCAAACTACACTCAATTGGTCTAGAAACTTAGAAACCTAAAAGGGGTATATTTGGGGATATTAGAGAAAAATAATGGGTGGTTTTGAGAATTTGAGGAAGATTTTAAATTGATATGCCATGTTTAAACATTACAATTTCAGTTGCATATCCCCTGTTACAAGATTGGTGTTCTTACTCATATTCCTCAGATTATATAATTGGCGTCCCGCATGATTAATTAGTTCTTCTTGCGTATTGTGTGTTGATGAATATTGATCATCAATTCATTATAGCTTAGCAAAAGAAACATGGTGATATTTTTTTTTTGTACAGAATATGTGCACAAGAAGAATATAGAGGCGTTACGCTTATATATAAATAGTCCCTCAAACTTCAGTCCATCATGGTTGCTGCAAGATTTGAGGCTCATGTAAAGGAATTAGTAGATAATGTGAAAAGTACTTCACTTGAAACTGTAAGAGAAGCTACTTCAGAGCTCAGGATTTTAGCCAAGGACTTGGATAACCAAATCATAATAGCGAGTTGTGGAGCTATCCACCCTTTGGTTATCCTCCTTCGTAGTTCAGACATGAATACTCAAGAAAACGCAGTCACTGCTGTTCTGAACTTGTCTATTAGTAACAACAATAAGGTTAACATTATGAAAGCTGAGTCAATTGAGCCTCTGATCCATGTCCTTCAGACGAGGACTCCTGAGGCCCGAGAAAATGCTGCTGCAACTCTGTATAGTTTATCTGTATTTGAAGAGAATAAGATTAGGATAGGGAATTCAGGAGCTATTGATGCATTGGTGGAGTTGTTAGGGAATGGAACACCCCGTGGTAGGAAGGATGTGGCCACTGCTTTCTTATACTTGTCTACACATACTGATAATCGGCACCTTTAGTTATCTTGTCCATGTCCGGAACCTCAAGAACCAAAGAAAAGGTATGGTACAGTACAACTTTTGTTATCGGTTATTACTCCTTCCATCCCAAAACGAACATCCCACTTTTCATTTTGGGGTGTTTCAAAAAAAAAAAAAAAAGCCTTCCCAACAATGATAATTTGACCAAATAACTCAAATGGCCCCTATTAAATTTAAATGGGAAGAGTAAGAGATCCAATGTTTGATCATCATTTATCGAGTGTTTTTTTTCTTACCCTTTTTGCTGTATTGCAGGCTAATAGGGTTCTTCAGCATTTGAGAAACCTACAAGCAGCTTATAATGCCAGGGCAGGCAGATTGTATACCTGAAATACTGCAAATGTCATCTGTGATAACTTCTATTTGTGAATTAGTTGAGGGATACATACATATTAATTTACTTCTTCTGAGTGGTTTAATCTTCTATGGATATATATAAAGAAAAAGTATAGAACAAAGCATAGTTGAGCAGAAAAGGAGAGATGATCAAGTTTTTTTTAAAGGTTTTTTTTATATAGTTATTTATAAATACAGCCTATGTAGGATTCGAACCTACGTCATTATTTATGTAAAGTGGAGACACAAGTTTGTATGAGAGTTTAATTGTAACAAAGTTTATATAGTTATAAATCATTTCAAACCAGTTTTTTGCTCATATAATTTAGAACGAATTTGATTTTTTTTTTTAATTAATTTGTTTATAGAGATAACTTATGTAGGAATTGAACCTACATCCTCTATGCATTTGCATAATGCTCTATCAATTAATCTAATAGGTTTTATCATATGTTTTAAATCATTTTCTATGTTATAATTTTTTAATCAGTTCATTTGATAAATCAACAAAGAACTGTTTGCTCATTTGATAAAATGAACAAAGAATTGTTTCTCATTTGATAAATGAGCAAAGATTTGTTTGCTCGTCTGATAAATGAGCAAATAATTATGTGCTCATTTGATAAATGAGCAAATAATTGCTTGCTCATTTGACAAATGAGCAAGATTTTTTTGCTCATCAGATAAATGAGCAAGAATCATTTGCTCATTTGACAAAATGAGCAAAGAATAATTTGCTCATTGGAAAAATGAGCAAATAATTGCTTGCTCATTTGACATCATATACAAGCCAAATAAGACAATCTCTTATAAGAAAATCTTGTAATACTTGAGGGCTAAATAATAAGACAAATATTATGCACCAATTTATTCCTTGCTTTTGCTTATTTGTACAGACAACCAAGAATTAGTTTGATCATTTGACCAAAGCTCTTATCTTAGACCACAACTCCACCCTCACCTTACACCACAACTCCACCCTCACCTTACCCAATTACACGCACAACTCCTCCAAAGCTCTTATCTTACACCACAACTCCATCCTCACCTTACCCAATCACACACACAACAACAGCAATATCACCACAGCAGGCCACACATCCTAATATTTGCGCCACCAACCATGCCCTGCTACCAGCAATTTTGCAGCCATCGTTCCCAGCCAACACTAAGCTGCTGCTACAGTCCTCACAGCCACGCCACACATTGCAACACACTAATTGCTCGTCTGATAAATGAGCAAAGAATTATGCGCTCATTTGATAAATGAGCAAAGAATTATGCACTCATTTGATAAATGAGCAAAGAATTGTTTGCTCATTTTGTATATGGAGAATGAATTTTTGCTCATTTGACAAAATAAACAAAGAATTGTTGCTCATTTATCAAATGAGCAAAGAATTGTTTGCTCGTTTGATAAATGAACAAAGAATTGTTTGCTCGTTTGATAAATGTAAAAAGAATCGTTTGCTCGTTTGATAAATGAACAAAGAATTGTTTGCTCATTTTGACAAAATGAACAAAGAATTGTTTCTCATTTGATAAATGAACAAAGAATTGTTTGCTCATTCTATAAATGAGGAAAGTATTATTTGCTCATTTGATAGATGAGCAAAGAATTGTTTGCTCATATGATAAATACCAAGATTATCATCTGTTCGAATATCACCAACTAAGACGTTAACCCAACTACCCCCGCCTGCCACACCAATCTGACTACCCCTAATAACAAAGGGCAGTTCATTTTCTGCATCAAAAGTATCCGAAGTATTACCTACGAACTCATTCAAAACAAACTCATTGATAGTAGAGGACCAAGTCACAAGATTTCTAACAAGCATTTTATCAAACACCTTGTATGCACTATCAGGATATTCAAAACAAACAAATTGCAAGTCACTAATTTTAAACAAAATCTTATTGGAAAATAAAAATTGTAAATAACAAAGACAGTTAATCAAGACAATTCAAGCATATATAAACACAGCCAATGCTAACAAAGAAGTGGACATTGCTAACCAATGGAACAAAAGGGCAAATAAGAGGTCAGACCTTGCAGGATAAGAGCTTGATACAACATCCATTAGGCTCTTCTTCGACACAAATAAGCAAAACTGGGCAAACCTCGAAAGAAAAGAATTTAAACCTGTAGACATAGCACGTAAATGTACTATCATCCACTCTCTCTATCCTTTTTGCACCCAACATTGAGTACTAACTTGCTGGCAAGCTCATATACTCCACTACTCTAGCACAAGCAATTAGTTGATTTGAATTTATCAAAATTCGAACAAGTTGATTTGAATTCATCAAAATTAGAACGAGATGATTTGAAATCATCAAAATTACAAAAATCAGAACAAGAAGATTGGGAATTCAATTGAAATTATCAAAATTAAAATTAAATTAAGAAAAATATGAAGAGTACTAATTGAAATTATGTAGCAGTGAACAAGAAGAGAGAGAAATTGTTGATCTTCAGTTGTCTTATTGTCTCCATTGAAATCCCACCTTCAAGTTTTGTAGAAAGAGAAAGAGGAGTATACAAATTATATGTAATTGGGGCTGATGTTTTTGTTTTTAAAATTACATTATTGCCATTACTAGTTGAACAATCTCAGCAGTTGGATCTTATAGTATCTAATGGCTGTGATGAGTTCTCATATATAATAGTGTTCTCACATAAAGGGTGGTTCTCACAGGATCCCGACCTTATATATATATATATATATATATATATATATTGTTTTTCTTAATTATACATTTATACATCATTAAAGATAGTCAAAGTATTATTCCGTAACATATACAACTAGGGCTAAAGTTAAAGTGTTGCAAGTAAAATAAATAAATAAATAAATCGGAGTAGTATTCAATAATCTCTAAGATTATGAAAAGCATCATTTTGAGATTTTTTTCCCTTCCAATTTTTACAGAAGATAAATATTTTGAAATAAATTACTTCTATAACATTATAGGTATGTTATATGCCGTAATAAGAAGAAATTTAAACTTTCCTAAAAAAAGAAAAAAAAAAGAAAAAGAAGAAATTCAAACTTATATGCATATTAAATGCTAATTTCTCTAGACCTAACCTATAAATACTGGAAAACCCTAGCATCTCCTCTCTATTTTTTCTTTCTAGGGTTCTTAAAAAAAAGTGTTTCATAGACCAGAAATAGTCAAATTTCTCCTGAAATATTTCCGACCCTTTCCCTTTAGTTTATTTACGTTTTTGTTATTGAATTCAATAAATCTACACTCTTTGAAAGTAGTAAGTACCCTATAGTGGGTTTGGGTGTAAAAAGTGCCCCTTTGGTGGGCTTTGTTCTAGTTTTGTTTTTGTTTTTGTATTTTTAGTTTAGTATGGTACAAGTTATTTCATGGGTAAAGATTTGTGCGAGATCGAAAAAGAGATTAATCCTTCGATTACAATAAGATGAATAATTTCTTCACGACTACAACAGATCGATAGACCTCCTCATCGAAAAAAGCTATAAATCACAGCGATATAAAAGAGGGTATAAAGAATGTACGATTTGCAACAATGATCGTAGCTCTGCTGAAAGGAAGCTTTTATTTGATTCAATTGTCATGTATTTATTAAATTCAAATCTCTTTTTAGATGTCGTATGACTTTTTATTTATGAATCAATATTCATTCAAAAAAAAAAAAACCTATAAATATTGTAGTAAAATATTTTTTTTCTTTTTTTTTTTCCCCTGCATTCTTTAAACAAAAATAAGTAACAAATATAAGCTTTTGCGCTCGTTAGCTTTAGCCTAAATATAAATAGGTAGAAACTATCTGTAGATTGCATGACTATTGTTTATTTGAATGATTATGTGATGTGGATGTGAAGGTGTCTTTAATAATTAGTCGGGTTGATCTCTCTTTAATTATTGGTTTTGGTTTATTTTGTATGTTAAAATGACAACTGATGTACTTAATGGGTTAATTAGTACTAGTATTTTATCGTGAAAATTTTAATATACAGGCATCTGTACCATGCTTGGTACAGACAAAAAACGCGGAAACATGTAGCTATTTTGTAAAGAACATATAGCTGTTTTGTAAGGAACATCCAACTTTTTTTTTATATCTAATAAAGAATAGTAATTTTAATAAAGAACATGATAATATTATGTAATGAACATTATTTATATATAACCAGTTAACCACCATAATTTAAATACAAAATTCAAGGAAAAATTGAAAAATACCCCCAACAATTAAACCCATTTTTTGCAAACACTACTAGAAAACAGTCAATCAACGACGGAAAAAATCCGTCGGAAAACCCTGAAATTCCGTCGGAAATGCCCATTTCCGACGCAATTCCGTCGGAAAGCGTTGTCGGAAGACCCTTTGTAGGTATTTTGCGATATTCCGTCGGAAAGGTCGATTCCGACGGAATTTGTTCTGTCGGCGCTTTTGTTGACTTTCAGTGTAAATCCGTCGCAAGGTTCTGACGGAATTTTCCTTCGGAGTGGGGTATTTTCCGACGAAAAATTTCGTCGGTGGGGTAGATGGTCCGACAGAATATTTCGTCGGAGGCAGTATTTTTCGATGGAAAATTCCGTCGGAAAAAAAATAAAAAAAAGCCCCACCCTACCCCCACCACCAGCCCACCCCCTGCCCCCTACCTTCAACCTCAGACCACCACCCACAGTACCCCACCACCGGCCCACCCCCTACCCCCTTACCCCTACCCAGCCCCACCACCACCAGCCCACCCCAGCCCACCACCAGCCCCTACCCTCCTAACTTACCCAGATCCCCACCCCCACCCCCCACCCACACCCAAACCACCCCTCCTATCCAGACCACCCACACCCAGCCCCACCCTCACGCACACCCACCCTCACCCAGCCCCACCCTCACGCACTCCCTGCCAGCCCCAACACTCCCACCACTACAACCGTTCACCAAAAAAAAAATCGAAAACAAAATATGCAGTAAACCCGTAGAAAATCGAAAAAAATACGAAATTTAAAGCCAAAAAATCAAAAAATACAACACAAACTAGTAAATTTGCTAATTTAATTAGAATTTCATAAAAAAATTAAAAAAAAACGATAATTATACATTAATAATTACAGGAAATATAATTAACATTACAAATACATAAAAAAACTAAGTAGATCTACAATCTAACATAAATTAAAACTAGATCTACAAATTAAATGCCTTGAGAGTGGATGACAATGGTTGTAACGCTGATGTTGTTGGTTGACGGTGGTTGACGGTTGTTGGTTGAGTCGTTGTTGTTAAATGAAAAATACAGAGAAAGAAATGAGGAAAGAGAAGAGAGAGAAAGAGGAGAGGAAAAAGAGAAATCAGGAAAGGAGGAAAGAGGAAGGAGGAAAGAGAAAGGAGGAAAGAGAAATGAGGAGAGGCGCACTAGAGGGAGAATGGAGGAGGAAAGAGAAATGAGGAAAGATAAAGAAGGAGAGGCGCACTAGAGGGAAAATCCGGATTTTAGGGTTTTTTTTGTTTTTTTTTTAAATTATAAATGTTTGTTTTTTTTTAACTAATCACAACTTCCGACGGAATTATTTCCCTCGAGGGAAATAATTCCATCGAAACCCACTCTGAGGGAATATTCCGTCGTAACACAGATATTCCGAGGGAAGACCAATCCGTCGGAACGATTCCGACGGAATATTTCGTCGGTAGGAAACCTTTCCGGCGAATTATTCCTACAAAGTCAATTTCCCTCGGAAATTTTGAATTTTCCGAGGGAATTAAATTCCGTCGGAAGTTATCCCTCGGAAATAAGCCTATTTCTAGTAGTGAAAACCACCAACAGTTTTTTATTTTTATTTTTATTTTTATGTTACCACCAACTATTCTTCAAAACCTTTAAAACTACCACCATGAAGTCACTGTGGGCCCCACCAACTACTTTCTTATTTTCCCTCTCTATTCTCACGATTCTCTCCCTTGTTCCCCCTATTACTTCCCTCTCTCATCTTTAACACTTAACTTTGAATTCTCACACACCCCAATTGATTGTGAAACCCTACATTCATCACTTCTCTTTTTCTCTTTCTCCTTTTTTTTTTTTCTAAAAATAGGGTTTTTGCTACTTTTCTTTGCAAAAAAGCGCAGTGGGGGGGACCAAATGCTCAGTTGAATTGGAGCTGGGGGACCAAGGTTTAGATTCTGGCGTTGAAAGTCAGCGAAAAAACAGACAAAATCGAGGTAATTTTTGTTTTTTAATTGACAGTAGTAAACCCTAGGTTCCGTACAAAGTGAATAGATGCAATTAGTTTATTTGGATGATGGATTATTGCAATAATGTGTAATTAGTTGTTAATTAAGGTTTTTTTAATGTTAAATTGATTGTTTTAATTGTAAAGTTTAGTACTTTGATGCAATTTAAAGTAGTGGGTTTTGTGGGGCTTGATTTGAATTAAGTAATGCTTTGTAAATTGAGAATCATGTGGTTATTGTGTGCTTTGTTGACAGTAGCTGTTTAAAACGCTACCTTGTTTGACTGATGCAGTATGGCTACAAATATTTATGAAAGATTTGTTGACATTAGGATAAGATTAGGAGGTGAGTTTGTGACAAAGACATTTAAGGGTAGAAAGGTGGTTGAATATGAAGGTGGTTGGTTATATTTAAAAACATAATTGAGTGTCTAAGAAATGAGAGTTTCAGTGCTTAGGCATGCTGCAGCTGAGGGTTTTAGGTTGGGTGAGATGAATGTGCCTAACAGGTTTAAAGTTTGGTATAGGCAGAAGGAAAGAAGTCTTGGCAGTGGTAGGAGGGAGTTCAAGGATGACATGGACATTGAGAGGTTTCTTCAGACAATAGATAAGCTAGGAATATTGGATATGTATGTGACTGTTGAGCCTGTTTTAGAAGCAAACCTAAATGTGGGGTCATTGCAAAAGTTATCACATGGAACAAAGCTTCCCACCACCATTAATGAACCTCGGCCCAAGCTTAACGGCCCAACTACATTACATATCCCAAGCCCAATAAAAAATAATAACCAGTCAAAACATGTCCCAAGCAAACCCATACTTGAGAAGTTAAAACCAATTAGAAAACCTAAGGCCAAAGTTGAAGAAGGTAGCTCAGCAGAAGCATATGTGGTGACTGAGAATGAGTATTATAAGGGTTTAGAGAGAGTTAAGGAAGTGCTAAAAACACATACTCCTAGAGTTAAGCATGTTGTAACAAAAGGGAAGGGGAAGAAAGTGAGCAAGAAAGATAGTAAGTAAAGAAAGAAAGAAAGTAAACACAGCAAGAAGAGTGGTAAGTCTAAGGTTAGGAAGAGGTTGTTTTCTAAAAATGTATCTTGGATCTTCTAATTCTGAGGAAGATAGTACAGATCTAGAGTGGGAGATTGGAGAGAAGGACTATCAGTTAGAAGATGAAGAAGAGGATTTCTTGCAAACTCGGGGAACAATTGGGATATTAAAGGAGGTGCAAGACAGTTTGTGTAAAGGAGGGAAATCAAAATTCAAGGGTGAAGAACAAGGCAGTAAATTTGCAAAGGGAAAATTTCATTTGCAAGAGGAACCAGATTCAGATTCAGATGAATTAAGGAATCTAAATGGTTCTGATTCAGATGCTAAAGTGCATTCATACTTCAACGCTATTAGTGACTTCAAGAAGCCTATTTAATTAAAGCTAGGGATGAGGTTCACTTCCAGCAATGTGTTGAGGCAAGCACTAAGGAGGCATGCTGTGGAGAATAGGTATGACTTCTGTTTCGGGGTTTTCTGATGTCCTGCGGGAGAGTTACAATTCCGAGACTGGAACCGGACGCCTGTACCTGCAAAACAAACGGATACTCCGAGTGATTGGAGATCCGCCTCCAACGGTCAAGTTAGTACTTATTTAAGGAGTAATTAATGCGGAGTAGTGTAATTGAGTCTCTCTAGGTGAGAGTGTTTAATGTGTGTAATCCCCTTTAATGAGGATTAATGAGCATATTTATATGCCGTGGGATGCGTGCCAATTCCTAGGTTTAGGTTAAACCTAGGGCTGACTGGGCCTCCCACGAGGATCGGGCCTTGTTGGCCGGTTTTCCTATTTGGCATGGGGGGACACGTGTCGTGTCGCAATTGGTCCATGGTGGGCGTATCTCTGATTGACACGTTGCAGGCTCCTATTTGCCCATGTGAAGGACACGTGGCGGAACCTGATTGGTCCACTTGTCAGATAGTGATTGGTTGAGAAAATCCCCTAATCATTTGCCCCTCACAGGTGGCACGTGACTGGTCACACGTCACCTGTGACAGGTGTCGGGTTGTAACAGGCGACGGCCTGATACAGGTGTCACTTGGTGAAAGGCCGAGAGGTTTTCCCGCTCAAATTTTGAATTTGGGAGTGACTCTTCGCCTTCTCATTTTGCCTATATAAGGGCGAGTTGACTTCAGACATTTTCACACTTGAGAACTTTTTTAAGAGAACACTCGGACCCCTGAACTTGCTCTGACATTTCGGACATTTCCTGCCCACCGCCTGCTCTGACAAGTCGGCTGATACTCAGATTTTCCAGAACTTCGTCAACTCATCACTCGTTCAGGTAACCGTCTATTCTCTCATTCTTTTACTTTTCTTTATTTTTTCCTTTTTGAAATGGCACCACGGAAGCATACGACACGACCGAGGTTAGTGATCAGCCGGTCACCGGGGACGGCTGAGTCTAGGACTAGGAGTGCCGCCTGCCCTTTTTCGAACCAATCTTTGCCCTTTATACAAAGTCCAACTGTCTCTGTGTCTATGCAGAACATAATGGCCAGAACAAAAAGAACTGCTAGGATCACAAACTCGGACGGCTCCTCCTACCAGGTGCTGATTAGTGAGACATCTAACCAGGCGCTAGATGTTGAAGTGAACCAAGGCGGCTTGACCGCCGACAACTCTGAGGGAGGGATCAAGGTGGTCCCTTCCCTTTTTACCGTAGACATGTCTACATTTTCTCTTGCTCCTGTTGAAGGAGAGGAGGCGGCCCCCTATGGGAAAGGAGAGGAGTCGTCCTCATCGGACTCTTCAGAGGACGAGTCCGACTCTAGTTCATCTGGTCATCCTTCTCTAGACACAGAGGAGAGACACAACCGCCTACAAGAGGCGAGGCTTTCTCATGCAGTAGAGAAGGGGGACAATTGGGCGGAGCCATCCGCCTCCTACAGAGAGCAAAACACCCCCTACTACTGCACGGTTCCAAAAGCCCGGATCAAGGCCATGCAAGAAAAAGTGGGGAGCTTTATTGCGAACCATGTAATGGGCCATGGCTTTTTAGTTTTTGTGCCGGATCCGGAAGACACAGTCATCTGGCCAGCTGGTACTAGTTATGATAGCGCCTGCTTTGGCTGCTATGAGGCAGCCATCAGAGCTGGGCTGCGCTTCCCCTTACATCCGGCCGTTCAGCGGATCCTGGATGGATATGAGTTAAGGTTATGGAAGTTAGCCCCAAATTCTTGGTTCAACGTTCTCGGCTATGTAGCCGGGTGCGAAATGTACGGGGTGGAGCCAAACTTCGAGGCTTTCACCCATATGAACTATCTCAGTCGTACCCCTAAGGCAGGCGGTACCGGATGGTATCAATTGACGAGCCACAGAGGCTTCCTCATGACGAGAGGTAAAGAGAACAAATGGAAGGATTGGAGAAGCACCTTCCTTATCATTGAGAGTTCAGACAAGGAGCTGAACCAACGCTTTAACAGGTGGAACCGAGACCCGCCTCTTCTTGCAGGCGGTCGCAGCATGCCGCCTGTTCCCCTAAAAGCTAAAAAAGATATCCTAGACAAAGGACTCTTTAAAGTAGAGATGAGGGTCGACTTTACTACGGGGGTACGAGAGCAAGTACCCCTGTACTGCGTTCCGAGCTACAAATGGCTCTATGACGAGTACTTCCTGGCCGCCTGTGGCCTCAACAGTCGGTGCTCAAGAGGTAGCCGACCTGACGAATACTTGCTTTTGCAGAAATTATTTTTGTGAACTTTCCTAACTTTCGCATTTATTTATGCAGCGGAAGCCATGAGCAAGATTACCGCCTCCAAGACTGCGGCTGCTATGTTGCGTGCATCCATCATGCAACAACAATCCTCGGCTGACTCTCCCAACAAGGAGACGCCCTTAGTAAGTTCCAACTTTCACCTCTCCCCCCTTTTTATGTTAAGAGGCTGGGTTTATACATATACAAACCGGTTGTTTTTTTTTTTATTTTTTTTTTATTTTTTTTATAGGTGGGCACACCAAGAACTTCCTCCTCCCAACTGTCGGAATCCAAAGCCCGGAAGACGACTGTTGCAAGTTCTCTTGGTACTGCCAGGAAACATGCGGCTGCTGAGAAACAGCCAGCCACTCCTTCTCAAACTCCTAGCAGGCCGCCTAGAAGTATGAAACTGCCCTTCTAGATTTGGACCTACTTTCCTTTTGCTTTCTCTAACATTCTGGTTCATTCTTGATGCAGGCGGCCCCCAAGAACCGGACCTGGCCGAAGTGGCTAAGTCCATGATCAAAGTCATCCCTCGTGCGGAGAAAGAGGCGGTCAGGGGTGTCTGTACCCTTGACCTAGATGGAATTGCAGGGCTTCTTGCTGAGGTATACTTAGCATATTTTTGTTGACTAATTCCAGGACGCCTGTTTTTATTTGAAAACTGACGCCTGTTTTCTTTGATTCAGTCCCTGCTCCGAGTAAACGGCCTTCGCAAGCCCCTTAATGCGAAGAACAAAGAGGTAAAGGCTGCTAAAGCTATTGCCGCCTTTGATTGTGATAAGACAATGTTTTAAATTGCCCAAAATGAAATTTTGACTACTGATATTCTTTATTATCAGGCGTAGGCCATTTCTGCTATCAGGGCTCAGTTGGAGGCGGCCCAGAAGAAAAATAATGAGTTGGAGACGACCGTCCAGAATCTCAAAGCCGAGCTGAGGCCTCTTCGCCAAAAGATGTCCTCCTACGACACCTTGGAGAAATCCTTGGCGCATGTCAAGGAACGCCTAGCGACCCAGGAGAAGAGTCTCATTGCAGAGCTCTTGGCAAAGGCTGAGCAAGAGAAGAAGGATTTGGTCCGAGAGATGATGGAGGACTCGGCCCATATCCAGCGCATGACCTGGGGCCGCCTCTTTCCTAATGCCGACTTTGCCTCTTGGGAAAAACAATTTCGTCAATGCTCTGAAAGGTATAACCAAGAGGTCTTGGCGGCTGCTGAAGATGAGGCACTAGAGGAGGCGGAGGATTCGATTGTTGCCTTGGTGTCGATTGGGGTGGATGCGTCCAAGAAGGATGCAGCTGAGGCCGAGTCCAGCAAGAAGAATGCTGATCAGGCGGCGGCTGCTATTGTTGAAGATCTGCCCCCATCTTAAGCTTTTTGTCTTCTTTTTCTTCGGCCTGCGTGCCGTCTGTTTCTGCTTTACCCGGCCAGGGGGCCGGGGTCTGAATATTTTGCTGGTCTTTATGGCCGGCTTTTTTTTGTATCTTTACCCGGCCAAGGGGCCGGGGTCTTGAATATTTGTGCTGGTCTTTGTGGCCGGTTGTTAATAAAATTTAGGCGACCCCCTTTTTAGGTCGCCTTATCTACCAAAATTTCGAATTGTGCTTTTATTCTTGCTAAGTGTCAAAACTCTGATATCTAGTTGCATGCTATACCGACTGTTTTGTATGGCCGATAGTTGTAGACAGGTAAAATGTAGAGACATTGCCTATGCCCCTAGACGACTGATTGTCTGTTTCTAGGCTAGGCGATCAGTCGGCCATTTATCCAACCGGTCTCTAATATATCTGACTGGTTCCCCTTTAGGCAGGCGGTTCTGTCATATTTTTAAAATTTTCCAAGTAGGAAAGTGATTACCCACTTGCCATGGTTTTAAGTAGTAGAGGCAACAAGCGGCATAGGCCGGCTAGTCCCTGCTGTGATAACTTAGTAAGAACAGGCGACATACAAATACCTTTTTTAGTTTCAAACCAGTTTTAAGAAGTGACTATAAAGTGAACATGATCGTTACTTAGTCGCCGATTGTTTGAGTAGTAGAGGTTTCAAGCGGCGGGTGCCGATTGTTCCCCTTTATTCGCCAATGTTTGTTGGCTGTTAACTCAGAAGGTACCGACTGTACTTATCCCAAGTAGTCCAGTCGGTTGTTTGGCACGGATGCTAACTGCAAACACTTGTCGGACTAGTGAGAGTTATCCTTATCTTAGAAACGGATACGCGGTTGTCTTAGTTAGACAGTCGTATAGGTGGCGTGTAATTAATTTATAGAACAATGTTCCACCCAAAAGGGAGCTGCTCTCTGCGACGAATTTCATCCGGATGGATGCCGCCGGACGCCTGCTATGATGTTGGGACAAGTCGGATTAATTTAAAAATTTGGATCAGTTGGCCTGGCGCCTGGTCTGATCATTTCGGCCATAGGCCTTAGATAATTCTTGGTGAACTATATATGGGAGAGTAGCCGGTTGTATGGAACAAACGACATGCCCCTCTTAATTGAACGCATAAATAAAAAGCATAGAGAGTAGCCGACTGTTTTTACCAGTAGGCATGCCCCTCTTAGTACAAAAATAAATGAAGTGAAATAGCAAACTTTTATTAGGTAGCTCTCGGCTATTTACATCATTCAGAAATAATATTTTTTGAGATTATCTACATTCCAGGTTCGAGGCACGGATTGGCCATCTGGTGTTTCCAGGCGGTAGGTGCCATCCCGTATTTCTTCACAGATTCGGTAGGGTCCTTCCCAGTTGGGTGTCAATTTTTCCGGACTCATTATCCCTACCGACTGCTTCCATCTTTCTTAGTACAAAGTCCCCCACTTTGAGTGGACGCCTGTGTACTTTATTGTTATATGATCTGGTCATTCTCAGGCGGTAAATTTCATGGCGCAAGACTGCATTGCCCCTCCTCTCTGGGTGTGAGTCCAAGGCCAGGCGCATGGACTCCCAATTCGCCTCTTCGTCATATAACATTACCCGAAGAGTCGGCTCGTAGTGTTCAATTGGGAGAACGGCTTCCGCCCCATAGGTTAGGAGAAATGGAGTTTCTCCCGTTGACCCTTTTTCAGTCGTCCTAATGGCCCAAAGAACATGTGGTAGTTCATCTGCCCATAGGCCGCCTGCTCGTTCAATCTTTTTCTTGAGACCGTCTGAGATGATCTTATTAAAAGCTTCTACTTGGTCGTGTGCTTGTGGACGGCCGACTGATGCAAAGTAATGTGAGATACCTTGGTCTCCCAACCAGTTTTTGAGAACAGGCGTCTCAAATTGGGGACCATTATCAAATACCATAGACATGGGAACCCCGAACTGAGTGATGATATTTCTCCAGATGAATGAAATCACATCCTTCGTCTTGATTCCCTTGACAGCCTCCGCCTCTACCCATTTAGTGAAGTAGTCGACTGCCACAAGTATGTACTTCCTACAGCCTGTAGCAGGCGTATAGGGACCCAGAATATTCATGCCCCATTTAGAAAACGGTAGTGGGCTATGGATATTGGATAGTAATGAGGTCAGTAGCCGGACGGTGAATTAGCTTGCCAAACTTTTGACATTTGTCACATTTTTTCACCATCTCCATTGCATCTGCTTCTAAAGTAGGCCAAAAATAACCCTGCCGCCTTGCCCGTTGAGCAAGCGATCTGCCGCCTACGTGGGAAGCGCAGTAACCAGAGTGAAGATCTTCTAGTATCTCTCGCCCCTTTTCTGGAGTAACACACTTCAAGAAGGGTTGGAGGTACCCTCTTTTGTGAAGTTCTCCCCTTATCATTTCAAAGCTGGACGCTCGTTTTTTAAGTGCGGCTGCCTGGTGA
Source organism: Chenopodium quinoa (assembly GCF_001683475.1). Taxonomy (NCBI): domain Eukaryota; kingdom Viridiplantae; phylum Streptophyta; class Magnoliopsida; order Caryophyllales; family Amaranthaceae; genus Chenopodium; species Chenopodium quinoa. Next base: position 2,333,172 of record NW_018745650.1, read on the forward strand.
GGGTCATCCGGCAAGGTGCCGTCTGTCAGATATGCCTTGATTGGATCCATCCAGGTTGAACTTCTATCTAAGATTCCAATAGGGTCTTCCTCGATGCTTCTTTTCTCCATCACCTCCCAGAAAACAGTTCGTTGAGTATCACAGGAGGCCAAGGATGCTAACTTTGAAAGAGCATCCGCCTGGTTGTTTTCAGATCTTGGTACTTGAGTCAGATGAAAATTTTCAAGGGATCTGACTGCTTGTCGTACCGCCTGTAAATACTTGATCATTACCGGATGGGTCGCTTCGTATTCACCATTGTACTGACTCACTATCAATTGTGAATCAGAACATGCGTCTATCTTTCTTGCCCCAACCGCCTTGCACATGCGGATTCCGGCTAGTAAAGCTTCGTATTCTGCCTCGTTGTTTGAGGCCTGAAAATTGAAACGTAGAGCATACTCGTACCTGTCGCCCTCTGGTGACTGACATAAGACGCCTGCTCCGCAACCATTTGAGGTGGAGCTCCCGTCCACATATACCTTCCAGACTTGGTCTAGAACTTGAGAGTCAGGGGGACGAGTCATCTCAACAATAAAATCAGCAAAGGCTTGCCCCATCACTGCTTTTCTGGGCTCGAATGTGACTTCGAGGCTCTGAATTTCTATTGCCCATTTGATTATCCGGCCTGACGACTCCATAGATGTCAGTGGCCGCTTGATCGGTTGATCTGTATACACGACGACTGCATGTGCCAAGAAATAAGGCTTCAATTTTTTGACGGCCATGAAAAGAGCGAGGCCGAAATTTTCCACTAAGGGATACCTCAACTCGGCATTTTTCAGTACATGACTTACAAAGTAGACCGGGAGCTGACAGTCGTCTCTTTCAGCAAGGAGGAAAGTGCTTAAAGCATGATCAAAGACGGCCAGGTACATGTAAAGCACTTCTTTGGGCAAAGGACTGACCAGCCTCGGCAAGGAATGTAAGTGAACTTTCAATTTTTGGAAGGCCGCCTCGGCATCCGGCCCCCATTCAAAACTTGCCTTCTTCTTTATGGCCTGGAAAAAGTAAAGACACTTGTCGCCTGATCGACTTAGAAATCTTCCCAAAGCCGCCAGACAACTTGTTAGCTTCTGAACCTCTCGGACGGTACGAGGCGACTGCATGTCGATGACCGCCTGCACTTTCTCTGGGTTCGCCTCTATTCCTCTCTGATTGATGAGGAATCCGAGAAATTTCCCAAACTCAACCCCAAATTCACATTTCTTGGGATTGAGCATGACATGGTGCCGTCTGAGTGTGGCGAAAGTTTCTCGGAGATCCGACAGATGATCTGTCTGAAGCTTAGACTTAACGATCATATCATCAATGTATGCCTCGACATTCCTTCCTATCTGGTCAAAGAATACAGTATTTATCATTCTTTGGAAGGTGGCCGGGGCATTCTTCAGACCAAACGGCATGACCGTGTAGCAGTATAACCCTTGATCAGTGACGAAGGTCGTCTTCTCCTGATCTTTCTTCCACAAAGGGATTTGATGAAAGCCACAATAGGCGTCCATAAAGCTCATCAAAGCATGGCCGGCTGTTGAGTCGACCAGATTATCAATTTTGGGCAAAGGGTAACTGTCTTTGGGGCACACCTTGTTTAGATCCGTGTAGTCTACACACATTCGCCAGGTACCATTCGGCTTTTTGACAAGCACAACATTTGCAACCCAGTCGGGGAAGTAACATTGCCGAATGAACCCTGCATCAAGTAGTTTCTTAACTTCGGCGGCTGCCGCCTGACTTCTGTCTTCGCCATGGTTCCGCTTCTTCTGCCTTACCGGCTTCTTTTTCGGATCCACGGCCAGTTTATGTACCGCCAGGTCAGGATTGATGCCGGGCATTTCATGGACTTTGAATGCAAAAATGTCTTTGTATTCTTTCAAAAGTTGGTGGAAATCTTCACCCAGAACTCTCAGAGCAGTCGTCCCAACCTTGACTGTTCGGTTAAGGCGTGAGTCGTCCAGGATCAGGTCCGTATGCTCACCAGTCGGCTGAGGGAGGAATTCGTCTGACCGCTCCTCTGCCAATGATTGCTATATTTTCTCTTCTCTTGCGGCCCCCAACTGGGCAGCCTTTCTTTTCTTGCCGCCTGCAACCTGAGCAGGCGCATTCTCCTTAACAACGTCAAGGTCTGCTTTTTTACCACTTGACCCAGCGACCATGACAGTGGGCTTGATATCCGAGAGGTAGAATTCTCGGGCCATCTTCTGATCTCCCCTTAGGGAGCCAACTGTTCCATCATCCCTCTCAAATTTGAGCAACATAAGAGACGGGATTATGACAGCTTTTGAATTATTCAGGGTTGGTCGTCCCAGAATCATGTTGTAGGCCGAGAGTTCCTCCACTACCAGGAACCGGACCACCATGTGGCGACCTTTTCCCTTTTCACCCAGGCGAATAGGTAAATCCACTCGTCCTACAGGGTGGACGACTCCTCCTCCAAACCCTACTAGAAGGTGGGATACCGGGTGTATGCAATCAGTCTGATATTTGAGCTTTGATAGACATTTGCTACTGATAAGGTCGGAAGAACTACCGGTATCTATGAGGATGCGGCCAACTCTTTGGTTGGCCACTTTGCATTCAATAACAATGGGGTCATCATGCGGCCCCCTCACCCCTCCTAAATCTTCTTCTGTGATGACCATTTCAGGAAATGAATTCTTGGAGGGTCGTTCTTGGTGAACAGAATTGATGTCTAGCCGCCTGATATTGTTTTTATTGCCCCTGATAGTGGGGCCGCCTCCTGAGAAGCCGCCTGCAATTGTGTAGACGACTGCATCATCTGTATCAGAACTGTCGGCCTGTTGGTTCTTTTTGACCGACTGCTTATTCTTTGAGGAAGTATTCCCCTTAGATTTCTTAACATAGGAGTCAAGATCGCCTTGTTTAGCCAGGCGGTCTAGGTACTGCATGAGACTGATACATTCGTTGGTTTCATGACCAACATCTTCATGATAATGGCAAAACTTATCCTGGTTCCGGTTGTTCGCAGAACCCTTCATGGGGGCCGGCTTCTCAATTGAGATCCGTCCCTTGATTTCTTTTAGGATAGCCTGGCTATCCTTGTTGAACGCATACTTAGGGGAGTATGGTTTGAACTCTTTCTTCTTCTTCTGGGCCGGCTGTTTAGAGGAATCAGCCGCCCAGACCTCTTTTCTCTTCTTATCATCCTTGTTGGCCGACGGCTTTGGCCGGCCTTCCTTCTTGTCGGACCTCCTTCCGTCCGACTGATTTCCAGTATTACAGAGATCAGTTGCTTGTATATAGGCTTCTGCCTCGATCAAGGCTTCTTGAAGAGTCGCCAACCTCTTTCGAACCAAGTCAAATTTGAAGGTCGACCCGTCCTTGAGACCTCTGAAAAAGTCAGTATAGGCCACCTCATCCAGTAGCCCTTGAATCTGTATCCTCATCAGGTTGAACCGCCTGATATAAGAACAAAGTCCCTCCTTCTCACCTTGCTGAATCGTCCCTAAATCAAGGGTCGTCTTCTTTGCAGGTATGTTCATGGCAAAATTGGAGGTGAATAAGTAAGCAAGCGTCTTGAAGTTGTTCACACAACCAGTCGGCAGGTTGTCGAACCATTGTTGTGCGATTCCTTTAAGAGTCGCTGGGAAACACTTGCACCAAGTGGAATCATCCAACCCTTGGAGGTACATTAGGTTGGTGAACGCCATCAAATGGTCTTCAGGGTTAGTAGTGCCGTCATAGGCGCCTACTAACACATTTTTAACTTTGGCCGGCTGAGCGGCTTCAATAATTTCCTTGGAGAAAGCCGACGGCTATTCTCCAAGTCTAAGCAACCGTAGCTGCCAGTCCAAAGGTTGGACATTTTTTGCCGCCTGTCCTCCAAACAGAGGTGGCTGCAGAAAATATTGTTGCGGTACATATGGTAAGTTTGGTACCGCCTAATCGTTATGAAATCCAGACCGACGGGAGGTACCATCTGTCTGACTCTCATGATTTGACTGGGTATACCTCATAGAGGTATTGCGCAGACTATCTTGAAAATCTGAAGTGGAGGCCGACTCTGACAGTCGGTCATTCTTCTTCAGCTCTAGCAATAGCCGAGCGTCTGTGTATGTTTTCTTTGACCCGTCCGCCTGTATATGACGAACGGGCTTCCTTTTCCCAGGTGTGGGAAAACGGTACTTTGTGAAATCAAGCACAGGCGGCTCCCACTTCCTAGAGTTAGGATGAGGGGTCGCCTCTCGTCCTTGAACAGGTTTCCTCTTTCCTGAAGAGGAAGGTTTCTTAGCCGACTGCTCCTTGGTCAGAGCAGGCGTCTTTTTGTTGATAAGTTCCTGGATCTCCCCCTTGAAGCCCCTCATGAAGGTCACGAGTTCATTTCTTGTAATGGGAGCAGATCCTTCAGCCGCCTGCTGCTGATCAGGTGGTGCGCCGACTGGATCACTGAGTCTAGTTTGATGATCTTCCCGTTCTCTCCTTTCGGTGTGACGGGTACGTCGGGCCCTTAGGGTCCCGTCTGAGGCTGTGTGTGCTTCAACTTCAACCTCATCTTCGGTATCATGATCCGACTGAACTTGAGGTTCGTTAAGGGGACGCCACTCTTCTGGAGTCGGTACAGACGTAGATGCCATCTCAAAAGTACTCTCCCCATAGACGGCGCCAAAATGTTTCGGGTTTTCTGATGTCCTGCGGGAGAGTTACAATTCCGAGACTGGAACCGGACGCCTATACCTGCAAAACAAATGGATACTCCGAGTGATTAAAGATCCGCCTCCAACGGTCAAGTTGGTACTTGTTTAAGGAGTAATTAATGCGGAGTAGTGTAATTGAGTCTCTCTAGGTGAGAGTGTTTAATGTGTGTAATCCCCTTTAATGAGGATTAATGAGCATATTTATATGCCTTGGGATGCGTGCCAATTCCTAGGTTTAGGTTAAACCTAGGGCTGACTGAGCCTCCCACGAGGATTGGGCCTTGTTGGCCGGTTTTCCCATTTGGCATGGGGGGACACGTGTCGTGTCGCAATTGGTCCATGGTGGATGTATATCTGATTGACACGTGGCAGACTCCTATTTGCCCATGTGAAGGACACGTGGCGGAACCTAATTGGTCCACTTGTCAGATAGTGATTGGTTGAGAAAATCCCCTAATCAACTTCTATTAATTGCATAATGATAAAAGTAGGATTACAGTTTATTGCAAGTACCAATGTGACTGTCCTAGGGGTAAGAAGAATGCAAGGAAGCCAATGTGTAACTGTGAGAATCAGTGTCCTTTCAAGATTTATGCTAGGTGTCTGACTAGGGTAGATTACTGGGAGATTAGATCAATGAGATTGAGACACACATGTGTGAGGAGGAACATGAACAACAAGATGAGTGCAGAGTACTTGGAAGACAAGTATTTAGAAAAGTGGAGAGCTGACCCTAACTGGAAACTCAAAGCATTTAGGAATAGGGTTTTATTGGATACAGGAATTAAGGTTAGTTACACTAAAGCTTGGATGGCTAGAGCAAGGGCTAAGTTTGTTATATATGGAATATGAGAAAGTGTTTGATTATGGGAAGGCATTAATGAAGTACAATCCAAGAAGTAGAGTTGGTGTAGTTGTTGATGGTATGGATGGGCTTGAGCCACCACTTTTTATGAAAATGTTTGTAGGCCTCAATGGCTTGCTTGATGGCTCTACTCAAGGGTGTAGGTCCATTATTGGAGTTGATGGCTGCCATTTGAAGATGGCATATCCAGGGCAGATATTAGTGGCTGTAGGCAAAGATGGGAACAATAACATTTTTCCATTTGCATGGGCTACTGTAGAGGTTGAAAATACAGAGAGTTGGGTGCGGTTCCTAGAAGAGTTAATGAAAGAGTTAGCAGGTGATGAAGGAGAAGGGTGGACCTTTATGTCAAATAGGTAAAAGGTATATACTTACCTTTAGTTTTGGTTTGTTTCTAATATGAACATGCTTATACACATGATCATGTTAACTTGACATTGACAGGGATTGCTTGAGGCATTCAAGAGTCAAGACAGTTGTGTCCAAAGCAAAAATCAGATTTTGTGTAAGGCAGGCCAACTTCAAGCTTCAATTCACTAGAAGTCTATTTAAAGAACTCTTTTGGAAAGTAGCTAGGGCAACTACTCTGGTAATTAAACTCAGGGCCGTCTCCGACAATTTGGAGGCCTTGTTCTAATAATAAAAATTAGGCCCTAATAATTTTTAAAGAACCATTTTTAATTTAAGGTAAAAAGCATTATTATTATATAATGATTTTTTCAACAATTTATAGAGCCAAAATTAATAATGCTAAGTTTTTATTGAAAATTTATACTTCAGAGTTCAGAGGAAAAAAAAAAAAACACCGTAATTTAATCAACCTCTGCACTCCAAAGAGCAAAGATCATAGCTCCAAGTCTACAAACTATAATGGAAGAATTCTTGGCCAAAGAACTTGTGGATTGAACCGAATTACAATTGAAAATAGATTGTAATTGTTTGTTTTTTTGGTGCAAAGATTGTAATTGTTTGGGGGTATGGAAGTACTTAATGCTGGTTTAATGGAGTATGAAAATAAATCGGCTGTTAATGTGAATCAAAATCGGATTATTATAATTGAGAATAAATTGTTGCTCAAAGTTTGCCTAAAAAATTGTTGTAGTTAGGTACAATTAAGGGAATTAGCCATTAAAGGAAGATAAAAAAGAGTGTTTAATTTTAATTGGAAATTTAGAAACTAAAGTCAAAGACTTAATTTTGGTGAAGAAAGAAGAATCTGAAGAGTTTGGATATGGTTTTGGAAATGGTGGCCTTGTTTTACAGGAATATGATAAAGATGAAATATTTACTCTTTTTTTTTTTTTTTTTTAATTTTTTTTTAAACTTGAACTTGCGAAATTTTGGGGCCCTCATTTTTGGGGGTCCTGTTCTGTGTATCATACAAAACCGGCTCTAAGACGGGCCGGGGTAAACTTCACATGTTAAGATTTGCCTACTGCATTATTAGTCAATGCTATATTTTTCAATACAGTATATGAACTGGTTGTTTGTTTTATATTTGATTCTAGGTTGATCATGAAGTTGCAATGGAGAGTATAAGAATTTTGAATGAAGAAGACTATGAATATCTTGCAAATATTCCCACCAAGCACTCTGGTGAAGGCATGCCTTTTCAACACAATGCAAATCAAACATGTTGTTGAACAACACGTGTGAAACCTTCAACTCCGTCATAAGAGAAGCAAGGGACAAGCCAATTCTGACCCAAATGGAATGGCTTAGGAGATATATGATGAGGAGATGTAATGAAAAGTGGGAAGTTGCAAAGAAATTAAGTGACAGGAATATGCCTTACATCAAGAAGACATTAGAAAGAATATATAGAGTGTGTCTCAACACTAGTAGAAAAAATCAAATAGGCACCCCCCCTTTAGCACCGGTTCTTGAAAATCGGTGCCAAAAGAAATGGGCGGGATTGGAAAATAGGGAGTTGGCACCGGTTCCAACCAAAACCGGTGCCAACTCATTTAATTAGCACCGGTTCAAACCGGTGCCAACCTTTAAAAAAAAAAACAAAAAACAAAAAAGCAATAGAGTTGGCACCGGTTCTCCTTAAACCGGTGCCAAATATAGTAATTAGCACCGGTTTGAACCGGTGCCATTTTAAAAAAAAACCCCCGGTTTAAGGCGCGTCTTCTTCTTTAATTCATTTCCTTGCTCTTTCCTCTTCGTTCTCGTCTAATCTGCCTCTCTCTCTCCTCCATTGTAGCGTACTCGAATTTCTCCATTGAAGGGGCTTCTGAGCTTTCTTAACACTCTGTCTCTCTTCTTCGATCTCATTCTCCATAACCGTCACTTTTCCTTTCCTTTCTTCTCTCTTTCGATCTCCTTCTCCTTCTCTCTTTCTACAATATTGGAGGTTAGGGTTTCTGGGTGCGTCTATTTGAATCAATTCAATGTGCGTGCGTGTTCAACAACAACAAATTCGAATCAATTTCGAACCAACAATCAGAAATTCGAGGTTAGGGTTTCTGGGTTTTTTCCTGGATTTTCTCCTCTTCTCTTCTTTATTCCTGCATTTTTTTTCCTTATTTTGTACTATTAATCTATCATAATCTTATATTAATGGATGGGAGAAATGTTTCTGGTCAAGTATTTTAATTACGCAAGAGTTAGAAATCCTATATACCAAAGATTGTTTACCAGGGGCGGCGTTAAGAATTCTCTTTATATACCGGAAATGCATGTTTCCACAGGCTCAAATTGACTGTTCCTGAATGTTCTGAACGACACACAATTTTTCTATAAATTTTTGTGATGGGTTTATATTGTTGATGTTTGCCCTCTTATTATTGGTATTTCCTTTACTTGGCATAGATTAATTTCTAGTTTCATGAAGAAAATTAGAAAAGAACATTTAGAGAAGGTGGAAGAATAACGGGACAGTAAATAGCTAAGAAAATATATTTGTTTTTTTATTGGACAGCAGTTTAATTTTTAATGATGAGCAACAGATTTTGAAATGATATTTGATGTCAAATGTTTATGAATCTAGAGTGGATTGTATGTAAGGTATGTAAGAGACATTGTTGTCGTAAAAAATCGAGCTATGTTACTTAAAAAGATAAAAGTATCAGGGTGTGGCTTGCACTGTCAAATTATGCAGCTATACTATGATCTTGTTGATTGGACACCTTCAGCAGGTACTCATTCGAGATTAATGGTGCCTACTGACTTTGATAGAATTATATCATTTGCCTTTAATTATTTTATGGTAATCTATATTTGCTCAAGGTCTTTTGGTTGTAAAATTTGGTAATCACTATAACTTGCTCTTCATTATTTTGTGAATTTGTAGTTGTGGTGATTGATTGTTAATGCCCAAAGCTGCCTCTCGATTGAATGGAGAAGCTTGTAAGTATTTAGACCAGTTGGCTCTTTCTGTCTTTCACTGAAAACTCATGATACAACTTCACTTTTTTAATATCCTTCCTGAATTTGCTGTTATGTACTCTCTCTACAAGACTACAACTATGGAAAGAATAGGATGATAAAATGTGTGTAAAATAAATGAATTTAGCCTATATGCATTTTGAACCCTGTTGAAAATTTTGGACTTCAAGAAAGTATTACCTTTTCTTTTGCTTTCATAAATTCATTCCCCTTAATTGCACTTTGCTCATTTTCCCATCCTAGCTGTATTATTGCTCTATACAGAATTGCTGCTCAAAGTTATATTGTAAAAATGATAGGTGATGAATTGATCCTGCCAGGTCTTAAAATGTGAATATGTTGTTTGTGGAGCGATTGTTACTCAAGCCGAGGTAAGAAAGTAAAGGACTTGATTATTGTTCTTGTTAAAATGGTTTATACAATTTTTCTATAAAATTTAGATGTCAATTTGCATAAAATATCTGAGAACACAGGATACGATAATTTAGCTAAAGTTGAGGTTGAAGATATTGAAAACGAAGTAAATACTGCTGTTATTTGCTACTTCCTTGAGGCTAATCTTCTAAATGTGTTTGAAAATTATATTAAATTCATTTTATGATTTGCCTATATTACTTATAATTTGCTTTTGTTTTTTAGTATTTTTTTTTTGTGAGGAAAGCTTATCTAAGTTCCTTCTCTGTATAATAGGGTTTGATGTAACGGAGATTTTAGAGGATAGCCAAGACGATCTTGAGGGATTGGATGCCTCGGCGTCACATATTGCAAATCTATTGTCAACAGAGCCTGCTGATGGTAACAGTCTGAACTTTGCACAGCTAGAATATATTTAGCAATAATATGATAAAACTTTATGACAACAATAAGTTTATAACAGCTTAATTATTTTTATTTACTAGTGTAATCCAACCAGAATACAATACAAATGTTTGTGAGTTTCATTTTACACCTGCTGTTAAACTGATTGCTTTTTCTGGGCATCTTTTTCCTTCTGGAGATGATTGCTAAGTAGGTATCTTTTTTATGCTGTTGGTTTTGCAGAAAACATTTGAAGAATATACTGACAGAACTGCTTTTGAGAGGCCACTCACCAGTGGTGTTGCCTATGCATTGAATGTTACTCACTCTGAGAGGGAGAAATTTGAAAAGCGTCAGGGATGGACTATAAAGAAGATGGAGCACGGGGATCAGACTCTTGTACAAGATTTTGATCCTGCAAAGATGGATCCTGCACCCATTCAAGATGAATATGCACCTGTTATATTCTGTCAAAGAACAGTAGCTCATATTGTCTCTATAGACAGGATGTCTGGAAAGGTATGTTCTTCAATTATTGAGGGTTCTTTGTTTATAAAGTAACATGTTTGATGAATTTCTATCTCTATTAATGTCATTCCCAGCAGTATAGTGTGTATTGTGAAATCTGTAAATGTAATTTAATGAGAGTCAAGATAGAAATTCCTGTTCTAAATTCTATTTGTGACGAGCAACTTTGCTGGAGTTAAATATATTTTTTGAGGAATCTATCTTGAGTCTCCTTTTGATTATGTATGGATATTTATCTATAATTAATATGACTCTCTCTTTAATTATGTATGGATACATATCTGTAATCAACTTTTTTCCAATTCAGTTCATCGTATATATGTTGGAAGCGTTTGGAAACTTATCGTTTCCATTTTTCACGCTTGGCTCAAGCTTTTCTTTCCTGAAACCTTTCATTTATCAAAATTGTATCTATCTGAGCTTATTGGATTTGATATGAAGCTATTCTTATTCTAGTTAATATATTATCTGAGCTTATTTGAACCATCAGTCCATATTAAACTATCAGACATGAATTATTGTAAGCTGTAAAGAATAGGGCCTACAATCAGTCTAGCACTTTAATCCCCTGACTGAAATGATCAGGATTTGAAGTGTCCGTATCTCTCATCAGCAATTAAAAACTTAAAACAGAATAGGGACTCTTTAATGACATCTATTATCTATATCTGATATAATTGTAGTTTCTACTTCAGCCACTACAAATAAATTAAGGTAAATTTTTATATATGCAGGAAGACCGTGACAATATTTTGCGAGCCAGGGCAACTGGAAAGGGTGTCTTGACTTCTCCATTTAAGCTACTTAAATCTAATCACCTGGGAGTAGTACTTACTTTTGCTGTCTATGACCATCAGCTTCCACCAGATGCCACTCCAGAGCAACGCATAACAGCAACTATGGGGTAATAAGTTTTTCCTTTGAACCTTGTTGCCTCTTTTACTTTAAACTATATATAGCAACAAATTAGAACGCCCATGAACGGTGTTTTAGGTAAGAAGGAATTTGACATAGAGTATATTCTGTATTTGATTAGTTTTTGCTATCTATGTTGGATCTGAATTTTGGCCTTTGTTTTAGGTATGCTGCAAATGTTGATGGATACTGATCTGGATGCTGATCAACTTGATTATGCCCAGACAGCTCATGCCAGCGGAAAGGATCTCATTTCCATTATTAATGAGGTTCTTGATCAGGCCAAGATAGAATCAGGCCGGCTTGAGCTTGAGGCAGTGCCCTTTGATTTGCGTAATATCCTAGACAATGTTGTTTCTCTATTCTCGGGAAAGTCTCGGGAAAAAGAAATTGAAGTATAATAAATTACTTAATCATGTAGAAGTTAATTTTTTATCCAAATTTGTGAGTGTAATTTAGTCCTAATTTTTATTTCCTTATTCATTGTCGGCAGTTGGCTATATATGTATCCAATAAGGTACCTGAGATTTTGGTTGGAGACCCTGGGCGATTCCGGCAGATTATAACAAATCTTGTTGGTAATTCAGTAAAGGTTAGTTTGCTAGCCTTATAAATAATTCTTTGCCTCCTTTCTTGTTTGTTCTTCATAATAGTGTAGTTAGGTGTGGAGCTGTGGTCTGTGGATGTCTAGCTTGTCAAATTCGAGGGCTAAATTTGGCCTGGTTGTGTGATAACCAATAGGTTCTTACAGATAATTTCTTTTCATTGGAAGTATATGCCTGTTAAAAATTATTCATTCTGTGAAGATCTCTACATTTTGAAATTTGTAACATATTTTTGTGTGGTGCATGTATACAAAAGCCTATTTTTTTGGGTGAATATTTAATTTCTTAATACACTTACTCTACAAACCTTTTGCATAGTATAGACGAGTGAGATTAATATGCACTTTGATCATCCTGGTATCTTTGTGAACATGTGAAGTATGTAGAGCATATGAGCATGCTCGATTCTTGTCTACTCCTTCAATGTGACCATTTGAACAATAGGCAGAAAGAAGATGCTTGAAACTTTCGATGTGAAATGCATAAATCAATGTGGTTCATTCAAAGATAGATCTGACAAACATTTTCTGGTTGCAGTATTCGGCTGACCGCCTTTGATACTGTCAAGAGTCTAGTTGCTGAAGGTGAGAAAGAGTTTCAGAGTATTGTTGAGGGAAACCGTAAGGAGGCAAAAGCAAGCTCAGCTCATTGAACGTTTGCTAGCTGCTGTTGGAGTATTTCTTAATTCAAGCTATTGTTTTCCTATTTTGTTTTGAAAGTTAACAGAAAAATGTAACTTTATATATATGTTAATGTTTATATATCAATTTAATGTTTATATATCAATTTAAGCCTCCCAAGAAACAGAAGCAGTGCAGCAATTGCAAGCACTACAAAAATTTGGCCTTTTAGCGACGGTGAAATCTGTCTCTAACTTCTAAAAATCCGTCGCTAGATATAGCTAGCTACGGATATTTCGACAGAATCACTCCGTTGGTATAACCTTGTCGCTAAATGGATTTAGAGACGGAAAAAAATAATTTGTCGATAAATTAAGCAACGGAAAAAAAAATCCGTCGCTCATATCAGTAACGAAAAAAAAAATCCGTCTCTCATATCAGCAATGGAAAAAAATATCTGTCTCTAAATTTAGCAACGGAAAAATTATTTTGTCTCTAAAAATAGAGATGCTATTCGGTACCCAATCTCAAGAATCACAATTGGTAGGAGTCGAACCTGTAACCTCAAAAATCACATGGTGAAACTCTTACCAACTATGCTAAATACTATTTGTTTACTTCTACGCACATAATTGATAATAATTGAAAGAAATATTACAGACGGAATTGAAAATCCGTCTCTAGTTTAGCAACGGATTTGAAAATCCGTCTCTAGTTTAGCAGCTGAAAAAAAAGCCCGTCTCTAGTTTAGCAGCTGAAAAAAAAATCCGTCTCTATTTTACATAATTCGTCTCTAAAGTAATATTTTACATAATTCGGTGCTCATATCTGGAACGGAATTAAAAATCCATCGCTCATATCAGCAACGGAAAAAAAATCCGTTTCTAAATTTAGCAAAGAGAAAAAAATTCGTCTCTAAATCTAGCAACGGAAAAAAATCCGTCCCTAAATTAGAGACGGATTTTCAATTCCGTTTTCAATTTAGAGACAGATATTTAATTCCGTCTCTATATTAATTTAGAGACGGATTTTTTTTCATTCCGTTTCTAATTTAGAAACGGATTGAAATCCGTCACTAATATTATTTTTCTATATGGACATTTTTTAATAGTGAAGCAGCTAGGGCATAACAAAATCACCTGCAAGAATGCCCCTGTCAATGACCCTCCTGTACAGGATCTAGGGTGGTAGACCTCCAATGGACACACCCTGGGTGAAAAATCAAAGAAAGAAGAGGGAAGCCAGGGCTACAAAGAAGGTTTCTGCAGATTTGCAAGTGCAACCATCCACTCACCCTACATCTCAGTCAACATTTCAAGATCCCATCCCTACCACACAACAAAGCCAAAACATCAGCCAGATCATGCAGCAAACTCTTAGCAGGGCCAAGTAGAAGCTGCCAATCAAATCTAAGATCGTAGATAGTCTTTATGAGTAGATTTTTCATGTTTGTACGTTGGCATAATTTTTTGGGATATTGTCTTATGTAGTAGACTAAAACAACAACATTAACTTAGGGTTTTTAGAAGCATTGGTGGTTAGTTTTTGTGTGTATTTTGAACATAACCTAAGGTATGACAACTTGCATTATGATGTTTTGCCATGGAATGTCTATGATGTTATTATTATCAGTTCTTTTCATCAACTTCTTTTGCACTAACCAATAGCGAAAAATATATACAACAAATGTGGAACAAAAACAGGGATAATATTTCATTAAGCCAAGTTCATAATGCAAAGCAAAGGAAAGTACATTCTTCGTTTTACCAGAACTACATTCAACCTAAGCTACTTTCAGTCGAAGTACAATTATTCCACCCCAACAAACATTAATCTACCTAAGCACAACAATAACAATTGCAACAAACACCATCAGGCAACATATGACAGGAAGCATCACTCCATGGCTCTTCAATAGCTTGCATTGATCTTTTAAACTCTGATTTTCAGCACAAACATCATGTAATTCCTTCTTCAATACTTTATCTCAGTCTTTTGTAGTTTATTGTCCAACAACAACTGGTTTGTGACATCTCTACCACTATGTCATCTCCTTATAAACCCAATTGAAGTAGTCACAGCCTCTAGTTTCAGTCACTTGATCATAGAACTGACATGCCTGAAATCTACGTCCTGGGTTCTCCCTGGTCCATGAAGTCAGCAAGCAAACTAGATATGCACACTTACAGATTTTCAACCATAAACAAGATCCTTGCAAAAAAAAATAAAAAAAAAATTAAAATGTATCCTTAATTACCAATAAATCGCAAAAAAAAAAAAAAAAAAAAAAAAAACAACCAATTTTGCTACATTATAACCCCACAATCAAAACCACAAATGTAATTTATAAACCCTAATTTCAATTGAAAAACCCCTATTTGATTTCAAAAACCCTAATTGAACATACCTTCTTGATAACATGATTATGCACTCAGTTTTGCATTTTCGATTGCCTTGAAGAACAAATTACAGATTTAAACCCTAATTATCACCTAAGTAATTAGCAACACAAACAGAAAAGAGGAGAGAGGGAAGTAATGGGGGGAACAGGGGAGAGAATTGTGAGAATAGAGAGGGAGAAGGAGGGAAAATAAGAAGGTAGTTAGAGGGGCCCACAGTGACGTTATGGTAGTAGTTTTTAAGGTCTTGAAGAATAGTTGGTGGCAAAAACTGTTGGTGGTTTTGTAAAAAATGGGTATAATTGTTAGTGGTATTTTTCAAATTTTTCAAAATTAAAAAACATTTCATAAGACCACTCTCAATGGTGAGCAAAAAAAATGCCCACCCACTATCTCTCTCAACAAATCTGTTTTGCCCATGGGCAAACTTTTTTCACAATTTCTCTCCCAATGATGAGCAAAAAAAAAAATGCTTGCCCACTACTCTCTCTCTCTTACTTTTTCAATACCCCATCATTACTTTCTCTCTCCTACACAATACTTCTTTATTTTATAATTTCATTTATATTTTAACAATATTACTCCATATAAATAAAAACTAGTCTAAATTTGTGCAACTTATTTTTTTTATTTGTGTCGTTTTTATCGTTAAAATAAAGAATATGGAGGATTTATGGTATTTCTGAAATTATACCAAAATATACCAAAATGCATGTCTATTTATAGATAATTAAATTTTATGACCGTTGGTAATTTTAATTTTTTTTTAATAAATATTTATTTCAGAATTTGCATTACAAAAAATATAACCATTGCAAATTGTGGGGCCCACCAGAGCACCATTCATCCTCAAATTTGCCCAAATCTTGGGCATTTTTAGAAATGCTCATGAGCATATTTTTGCATTTCTTCATTTGATCACCATTATAATGCATGAGCATATTTTTTACCTACCCAAAATGCCCATGAGCATATTTTTTTATCACCATTGGGAGTGCTCTAACAAGCAATGAACACTATGTCACATATAAAAGTATGTTCTTTTCACTCATTTTGGGCACAAATATGTTATTTTCACTCTAGGTATAAGTTCATTACATTTTAATATTATGTTCTTTTCACTATATCTATATTTTCATTACTTTTCTATAATATGTTATTTCCGCTTTTTTTTTTTTTTTTTTTTTAGAGAACGTCTGTACGATAGGCATCGTACAAACGCCTATAGGAACCACGCATGGGCTTAGTAGCTTGGGTTTATGTTGATTGGTATACGCCTATGACACTCTTCGATCATGCTTTCCGCCTAGAATTACTTTTGATGATGCCTCTACGACTCTACAATCAACTAAATAACATTCCCAATTTGTAACGATGGCTATAGTACAGCTTAAGTGCGTTAATCACTATACAATTACTTGAGTTTTCTTACAACAAATACAGCTACTCCGACTAGCAAACAAACACTATATTGGACTATTGTAGTATAATGAGTCAATCTTTGGCGTGAAAATGAACCAATTTACATTTTAAAGAAGTCGACTAATTGCTCTATCTTCAAGCAAAGCTTCAACAGCTCTCCTACCAGAAACTAAGGCCCCATCAAATGTAGCACTAGTTTGGTAATCCCCACACAAATACAACCCAAACCCAGGTCCAATCCTCGGACTCTTCATCAAGTCCGTAGGCGGGCTTTGATTTGGTTGGGCAAACTTGACCCGATAAGTCCTCAAATGCTTCCAACTCCCAACAATCGACTCCCCAAACCACCCCGAAAGCTCTCGTACCACCCGCCCAATCAACTCATCATCCGACACATCATCATACAATCCGATCAACGTAGCTGACACCAGCGCCTTATTAGGTGGGCCATACGACCGGGCAACATTAGTAGCGAAAAACATATTGTTCACAATCCCACGACCCGACCCATTAAGGTACAAAACCGGGTCCGAGGTTGGGAGTTTATCCTGATCTGTAGAAAAATACAAACAAACCGTACTCCGACCCGGCTTTTTATTACCCGGTTTATTTACTCCCTCCAACAAATATCCCGCTAAAATCTTTTCAACTTCTGGTTTTTCAACTGCTAAAATCACCCCAATCTCACTTCTCAAACTCTCCCCATTATCTAACCTCACATTAACCCTTTTTTCTTCATCAATGTCAATCGATACGACTCTCGAATTCAACCTAATGCAATCTCGAGGCAATTTTGACACCAATTGATTCGGTATTTCGCCGATTCCTTTTGCAGGAAGCGTATTATCTCCCAATGCGAGGCATCTAAAGATGAAATCGAATAACCTCGACGATGTTTCAAGGTCTCGATCGAAAAAAATCCCACCAAAAAATGGCCTAAAAAATCTATCAATAATCGAATCCGAAAAACCAGAATTTCTCAGCAATTCAATCACAGGAACCTCATCAGCAACAACAATTTGCTCAAATGATTTGGTTAAAACCTTAATTCTAGTTAATCCGATGAGCAATTTATCAAAAATTGTACCAATGGGATTACCTAGGGTTCCAATGGAGTCCCATAAATGGCGAACAGGATCAGCGACAGTATGAAATCCGCCATTGTAGTAAACTCGAGCTCCAGAGTAGAATTTCTGGAGGTCTAAGGAAGAATAATCGAGAAGCTTCTGTGCTTCAGGGTAAGCAGTGATGAAGATCTGGAAGCCTCGATCGAGGAGGAAGCCGTCGACGACGTCTGTACGGACACGACCGCCGACGCCGTTGGAAGCTTCGAGAAGGAGGAAAGGGACGCCGGAGGAGTGGAGGTGAGTGGCGGCGGAGAGGCCGGAGAGGCCGCCGCCGATGATGATGGCGGATTTGGGGTCGTTGACGGTGGATGTGGCGGCGTGCGGTGAGGTGTTGGTGTCGGCGAGGGTGGATTTAAGGGTGAGAGAGGAATTGCGGTGGCAGTGGCGGTGGCGGTGGCGATGTCGGCGGGGAAGGAAAAGGTGGGGATAGGAGGTGGTGATGGTGGTGGAAAGGGAGGTAGAGATGATCATTGAATATGGTAGCTATTGAATTTTGAGGATAAGGTATTATCTTTATTGTATTCTAGCTTTGGATGTTTTTGGGTTTTGTGGATGGATCATAAATGACCAGATGTGTGGCTCATCCATTGCATTACATTGGCTTTGGATTGCAATTTTGCATATGTGTGCAATATTAAGGGTATTGAGGTCTTGTCCGTTTTATCATATTTTCCATTAGTATAATTTTAGTTGAGAATTACTCTAATAAGTTCATATAAGGGTTAATTAGTACTCTCAAATTCAAATTACAACTATGATACCATATAAAATGATCTAAGTTAATCAAATAAATAGATTGTACGCTTAATAGTAAAAATGTGAAAACACATCTCCACTTTTAAGTGTTCTATGTGTACAGTATAAGTAATTTTATGCTCTATGGATACGACTATTAATAATGTCAATTTATTAAGAACTAATCTATCTATAACTTTATACTAAAGGCAAACTTTGAGATAACACGTGTCATCTTCTAATTAAAAATTTTCCGGCCTATATGTTTTTTTTTTGTCAAATATTAACTTCTATATTTGACATCAAATTTCATCCATATGTTCTACCAATATATATTTTCATATCTTTCTTCCCATTTTTATTGGGTATTAAAGTAGTAATATTTCATAAGACTTTAAATTAATTTTTTTTGTCTAATTATATACATATGTTGTACTTTGTTTTTTATTTCAAGAATAAACTCATCAACAATTTTCGGTGAAAATAAAATAAATGAAGTTGTAAAGAATCTATACTTTTATTAACATTGCACCTCATTTATTGTAAATTATATATTTATACATAACTATGTATTTTTTTTTGTTTAATATTATAGAAATATTAGATAAAAATACCCATTGACTATAGTCATAGCTGTACTAATAAAACAAAAAATAAATTCTCCACCATTCACTAAAAATGAAACAACTAATCAAGTAAATTACTCATGTGCCTATCAAAGTGTGGGATTAAAAGTGTATGGCACGGGTATTGACCTTGATTTTATTGTTAATGTATTGTATATGATGAAGTTATTTTATTATGTTTAGTAATGTAATTCACTTTTAAAATTAACTATTGTAGTAATAACTAAATGTTGTAATTCGTAATAAAATTTTATAAAAACTGTGCATTTGCACGGGACTTATACTACTGATAGATCTTAATTAATTTTCTTAATCTGGAACGACTAAAACTAATTCTTATATTTACTATTTTAAAAGTTTAGCCTTTACCTATGAAGAAAAGCTGAAACTTTCATGGTTTTACAAGCTTACATGAAAAAGAAAACCTTACAAGAAGGCACTCACAAATCAATACTTCTGTTATATAGAGTATAATAGATTTAAATGTTTTTGTGCGTTACCTACTGCCTATATGTTTAAAAAACCATGAGGGTTGAGGTTTGTTTAGGATTGTTCTCTATAATCAATTCTCATACTAATGTTGTAAATATTTGATACATTACTAATCCCAAGTCCCTGTGGCATTGCGTATTTTTGAATGAATATAATTTCACTTTGTCTGCATACTTCTCAGTGAGAAGTTACAGTCTAGAGTGGGCTTATGTTTTACCCATGTTTACGAACTTCAGGATGATATCAAATATTTCAGAAATTTTGATAGCTAGATTGTATTATTTGAGGTGCAATACTGGCAGGCATGTATCATCTATTCTTTTCCATTGCCAATATGGGAGGGCTATAGTTTGGGATGCATTTAAATTCATTACAAAGTGACACAAATTTCCTTCAGATAATTTGGTGTGAATGGTGTTCTTGATTTACTTGTATATTACGCTGAAAAAAGAAGAATAGCTTGCGTAATATTTCCATGAAAGTCTAGTGAAGCAGGATGTTGAAATTTGGTTGAAAAGAAAATGCCAGCTTATGGTTATGGTGTTTTACTGTCAATATCCCCTCACCTCTGATGTTGAGATGTAACTTGCTTTTTTTTAAAGAATTTAGATCACTATATCGATTTGAAGCACTCAAATTTATATGTTCATTAATATTTTGAGAGAAAACATTTGGTGTGGATGGATTTTTTTTTTTTTTTTAATAAACTTGGTATTGTAGAATTCGCGATCAAAGATACTAGTTTTGCAGAAAATTTGATTGACATATAACTGTTAGTTATGACAACCAAAGTTGGACTTGGAGCAGAACAACTGGCATGCTTTTAACAACAATTCGATTGGTATCTTCCTGGTGTTGTAGCTTTTGTTATGATCTTATTGGTTGGACATAGTAATCTATAATTTGCTATTCTTCTGTGGCAGTAGCGATTGAGGAAAGAGCATTGAACTGTACTCGATAAACTAAACTGAACATTGTTTCATAAAGAAATCATAGTTGAGCTACTTGCACTCGCTCATTCTTACACTGATTGGCTAGAAATTTAAGTGTTACTGCTAAGCAATGCAGTTATATGTTGGTCTGAATATTAAAATTTGTATTTGGAGATGCATGAGAATGTATAGGAGTGTATTTCAGTATATGTATAGTACTTCATACAAGTACTTCATTAGCAAATTATTCCAACCAAAATAGCAAGATTTGTAATTGGTTTAATAAGAACTGAATTACGTTCCAAATTAGCTGATGAATTTGTGCATTCTGAAAATGTAACTCGTATCATCGTTCAAACACTTATCCTGTGACCCAAAATGGATTGGGAATTATAATTGTATCTTTCCTTCTATTTTTTCTGATTTCCTGCCTCTGTTTAATTGTGAATGTATAATTAATTTCAATTCCATTTTTTTATCAGGTTTTGCATAGTCAGACACAAAGAACAGCTTGTATTGTACAATTTTATGATAGTAGTGTCTCAAATTTACTTCACTCACTTCATTGGAAGTGCTATAGTTGTGAAGGATTACATAGAGTTACTCTGTAGTATTTTGGTTCGATCTGAATGCACTTTCATTGGCAAATATGTTTACAATTTGCATGAAGTAATCAAATTCATATAAAATGCCATCCTTTCTGCCTTGAAAGGATAATACAGTTTGTAATTTTGCGTACTTATAATTGAAAAAGGAAAAGTTGTCAATTATTATCCCGTATTAATGTCATTTTGAAAATTATTATCACGAATTAAAAAACTTGTAAATTACTACCGTAAAAAATTTTATTTTCCTGCCAGTCTCCATTTTAGACCATTTATGACGTCATTTTTTCCCCTTGATCCATATTTTACCGTTAGTTAAGCATTTAAACGACAAAAAAAAGAAAAATAAAATCCCTCTAACCTATGGTTACCCCAGCTAACTAACTTAACGAAAAGCCTCCTTTGCCTTTCTTTCTCTCTCATCAATCTTCCTCCTTCACCATTGGTAAAAACCCTCCAAACTTCTTGCTCCAAATTCACCCTAATTCTTCCCACCTATCCTCAATTGCTCCAAATAAACGTGTAATTTGCTTATCATAAAATAATCTTTATTGTTTTCAAATTCTAGGGTTTTCGAACTTTAGGGATTTTGCATTTTAGGGTTTATGGATGAAAATTTTGGTTGATTAACAAAGGGCTTTTGTATTTTGTTTTGAATTAAGCTATCAAATAAGCATAATATGTGATTTGATTTGGTATTTATTTTAAATGTTACATGAAGATGCCTCTATTTAGGGGGGCAAGTTCAATGGGTTGGAAATGCAAGTGTGGGCTGAAGGCTTCAATTATGAAGTCTTGGACCAAAGAGAATCCACAAAGAAGGTTCATTGCTTGTCTAGATTTCGTTGCACATCAGAGCAGAAGATTCGTGGCTTTAATTTGTAGAGTGTTCTTCAATTCAATGGAGTTTGAAGGTCAGAGGGTCAAAGTGAAGAAGTGAGAGAGAAATGTGGATTGGGTTAGCTAGGGTAACCATGGGTTAGGAAGGGTTTATTTATTTATTTATTTTTATTTTTAGGGTCGTTTAAATGCTTAACTAAGGGTTAAACGTGGGTTAAGAAGAAAAAATGACGTCATAGTCTAAAGTGGAGTCTAGTAGTAAAATTTAAATTTTAAAATATTTTCGGTAGTAATTTACAAGTTTTATAATTCGTAGTAGTAATTTTCAAAATGACATTACTACGCGGTATGATTGATAAAAAAATTTCCATTGAAAAATGAGTACAATCCATAAGTGTGTCAATGATTATACAATGTACTACCCTGGAGTAATGCCTATGACCTCTCGTTTCGTTGATGTGAGAATTTCATTCACATAGAAACTTTCATTTCATGGAAAATTATATACTTAATGAAATTCCTATGAATTTCCTAAACTTGTTTGGTTGGCAATGTGGGAATTTAAAATTCCCATGAATTTTAATTGACTAAAGGGAGTCTAGGTAATCAACTTCCTATGTTTTGTGGGAAGTTGAAATTCCCATGAATTTGCACTTCCTCTATTTTTTCATTTGTATGTCAACCAAACAAGTTTTCAACTCATCAAATCTCATGAATTTTCATTTCCTCCATTTTACATTGTCTAACCAAACAAGTAGCAGTTCAATTTTGATTGAAATGACAGTTTAATTTTAATTTTGCTATTGTATTTATTGATTTAAATAGTAATTGGGGGTTCACTACCACAAAATAGGGAATAGAGATCGCCTAAAACAACCAATATAGATCGCCTCTAAGGTGCTCTTCTAAGGGGGTGTCTTATAAAGTCTATAAAACGTCTCTAGGAGGCGTTCTATATCTAACACAATACACATCGCTTATCCAAGATAGACGCTTCGTATTTTAGGTAAAAGGTAAATAAAAAACAAGGAAAAAAGAGCTGTCATCTTAGTATAGGCGCTCTCTATTCCTCACTTTTTTAATATTATTATTATTATTATTATTTATTATTATTATTATTATTATTATTACTATTATTACTATTATTACTATTATTACAATTATTACTATTATTATTATTATTATTATTATTATTATTACTATTATTACTATTATTATTATTATTATTATTATTATTATTATTATTATTATTATTATTATTATTATTATTATCATATCTCATAAACACACAAAGTCATAAAACCTACAATAAATTAGTGGGAAGCTGAGATACAATCTAGGCCCCCACTCCTCTAGCTATAGCAAAGCCTACCCTAGTGAAGATATGAGCTGCAACACGAGCCCCAATGCCTTCCGTCGTCGAGAACTTCTAAACCCGCTTCAGCAACGCAACAACCTCCTTCTCTAATTTCCCAAGCGAAGAAAAGGAGAAGGGAATGAAACCATATCCAATCGCCCGACAACTAGCTTCATACTTAACCCGCTTCCGATGATCTGCATCAGCCACAACCCGCCCAGGAACAAAGTCAGATAGCCCTGTATGTGTCAAAGGAGAAGACCCTGTTAAGTCAACACATACATCGTGACCACGATCCCACGAATAAAGTAACACATCTATAGGTCTAAGGGCCCCGTCATTCCCTCCGGACAACCCTATGCCAACCTCCTTTCTTGCTGAAATCCTAGATCGGTAGCAAATATCAACAAGGGTATCCCATACAAGATTATGCCGATATTTAATACCCACAATACCAGCACACGACACCGCGTGATCACCAAAAATATCCCTAGTAAAAACCCAAGAACAAGCAGAGCACGACGTTGAGACAAAGAACAATGGAACACCCATCCGGTAGCACAGCACACATCGGTAGGTCATTCATCGTCTCACCCAACCCTAAATTAGGGACTGCCCGAAGCCAAGCAGAGGTGTGATCTCCATGCTGCGATTTCCACAATGCCGATTGTCGAGGAGACAAAGAAAAGGCGGATTCTGTAGAAGCGATAACCTTTGTGAAATATATATATCTGCCAATTTCTTCATGAGTTTAGGGGAAGCGACCTCACTAGGATTACCCAAAATGTCTGACTCCACCGTTCCGTTAAACAGACTCAACGCATCCTCAAAGGCTCAACCAAGACTAACAATGCTAGCATGCCATAGAAGCTTCGTCTGCAACCCAGCAGACTGTAATCGAGAAGCAAGAAAAGCATAATGACGAACATCACTTGCGGAATAAACACCAAGCCCTCCAAATGCAAATGGTAAGATGGCAAGCCGCCACTGCCAATCGCCAAACCCGGGCCTCGAAGTAGTAACAATACGCTCCAATGAAGATCGAAGAGCCTCGTGAAATATGCGTTGAGCCGCCTCAAAAATACTAGGAGGACAAGTACGCAAGGCAAAGTAGAGTTTAGAAACTCCGGTACATGCCCTAAGTAACAACAACTCACACTGAGGATCATCAAGGTTAGCAACCTTATCTATAAGCGCAATGGTCTTGGTCACCCTCTGCATCACAAGCTCGCCACTAAAATCGGAATTGAAACTAGCGGGACCACAAAACAACTTAACACAATGCAAAGGTCGAGAAATAGAAGGGGGAAAGACACCCACAAGCCTGCTTAGAGGGTCTTTTATAGGCCAAAATACTTCAGTTTTTTCCATGTTGAGATGCAACCCAAAACGAGGCCCTTCCTCCATAATCAACTGCAAAACCTTCCTACCACCAAAGTGTCACCAATAATAGTACCGTCATCCAAATACCACGCTTAAAGACATAGCTCAAAATCATCTTTGATTTTACACACAAGGGGTAGTAAAACCAAAGCTAAAAGCAGAGGACTAAGGGGATCACCTTGCTACACCCCTTGAAACGACCATAAGGTGTGGTCCCCATAGTACAATCTGGTTGGATTAGAGTAGCAAAATTCAACCCACCGCGAAATACCCGGACAACGATGACGGTCACGTAACATGACCGCACGATCAACTAGATTCAAGGCATTTTGAAAATCCACCAACAACATTGAAAGACCAACATCAGAACCACGATCCTCAATCAACCGATTCACAGCATGAAGAATTGCCTCACCACCTGAAGAAACCCCAATGCCAAATTGAAGACCATCAAAGTAACTTCCCAAAGATTAGCCAACCATAACAACACCGACCTTCGAAACCAGACGATGCCAAACAGTACCCACAGCTATAGGACGGATACCACCACCGGGCTTGACAAGTGGTGTGAGAGGAGCACTAGCAATATACTCTCCTAGTTCCATAGGACATTTTCCAGCTGTAAAGAGATTAACCACCCTGGAAATAGAGTAAACCAACTCATCTGAGACAACCATAGCAGCACCACTCAAGTAATCCATAAGGTGTTGAGCACGTAAACTGTCCCTACCACATGATGTGCCCCGTGGAAAACTCTTAATTCGATCCAAAACAACAGCAGAAGTAGCAGCGAGATGAAGTTGATCAACAGGTATATCAGCAGGCAAGGATGGAGTTGGAAAAGAAGGGTGTTTTGACTGCAAATCCGCAAGAGTGGCCTCATTATACGGAGCAACACCTGACGAAGAAAGAATCCGGACTGCGGCAGTGTAATGGCCATCACAAATCTTCCTACGACACTTCTTGATATTACGCTATTCCAAATCAAGGTCCTCATCATTAACCACCGACAAAGTAGGAGAATCCTCTGCCAAAGTTTCCCTCATAAGCTGCAAACTTCCATTGGTGCACCCAAGAGCAAATAGCACGGGAAATACTCTCCTCTTGATGCCGACGCTTTACGGAAGACCTAGACTCACGACTACTCCGCGGGCGAAAGATTTTAAGGGTGCAAAGAGGTAACACCAACAACGAGACCTTACTAGAAATGTCATCAGACTTAGAGATCACCTTATCAAGAGCACCTTTCAGAACCCGAGAAAACCCCAAATGACAATTGGGAGGGATAGATTTCACAGTGTGAAACCCCTTTGAGAATAAACAATCAAGGAGAGCCACATCAAAACCACAGTACTGATCTCGCACCAAACCATCTACATGTCCAATACGAGCCGGAGAAGAGGGAGCTTGCGGGGCTTGGAGAAATTATGAAGCACAAAACGAACAATACCATCTCCTTCATCAGGGGGTGACACATCCTCACCCCTATCATGACGACACTAAGAACGAAGCGTATGAGTTTTGTAGCAAACCACACATAACTAAATCCCCATACGTGTAAAAGTAACTTTCGCCTAAGTATAAACAACCAAAATAGAAGTAAGAGAATGACGTGTGACATCCCGTGCACCAATACAACAATGACAATCTTGAAGATGCTTGATTAAAGAACTTCTTGTAAGCCAATTAGCACTCCCATCTTGACACCCACTAAGACCCACAAAGGGGAAATGAAACTTCACAACGGTAGCCGACATAGCTAGGTTGGTATAAGGTGAAGCCCGAGACCCCTCATGATGATTTCTCGGGTTAGAGGATGCTCAAAGTGCAAGGTGGAAGTTCTTACATAGCTCATAAGGTAAGGAGTGGCTAGCTTCAAGATTTGGTGATTGCGCTCGCGTGTTGTGCTCGCATGAAAATATGGTGTTGAACCCACCGTAACTCCATTTTGGGACTTCTATATCTAGTGACAATCAAGAGGAGCGCACCATCTACATCACGAGCGCACAAGGAAAGTCCCCTGCTCTAATGGCGCGGGCGCGCATCCCACCTGCTCGGGCGCGTAGCTTGCTAGCGCGGGTGCGCTTCTCCTCCGCGCAGGCACGCTTCTTCTCCGCGCGGGCGCGCCACCTGGGTTTCCTGCTCCGTACCCTGATTGTCGCGGGCGCGCTTGCTCGTGAAAGTGCGTGCCCGGACGGGTCTATTTTTGGACTTCTTCATTATTCCTCCCTAGTTAGTTATACTATAAATAGTTATTTCCTCCTATTTTGATGAAAAACTAGAATTAGACTTGAATTTCCATTTTTGTATTAGATTTTAGAGAGAGAAATTGGTGATTTCTACTTTTGATCTTCTTCTACTTTGAATGCAAGCACAATTTCTTGAATTTGATCAAAGTTTGTAAGATTTTTCTTCTTCTTAATTCAATCTCTTTGCATTTGATTTTGTTAGTTGTTGCATTTTCAAGTTTGTTGGTTGATTTAATCTTGATCAGCTTGCTTTGCAATTATGATGATGTTAATGATGATTAGCTTAGTTTTTCTTCTTCATTTCACAATGATTAGTGAGTAGAATCTTTGCTAGGTGATGGTGAAGCATGCATGAATGATGGATCATCGCTAATTGAAGGAATTTGATTGATTGAATGTTGTAATTAAATTGGTCGATAGAATTGTGCATGTGTTTGGATTGATAGGAGTAGCTAACCTTGATTTTCATGCTATATTGCATTGTGATTCCTAATGACATGACCACTTGATTTAGGGATTGCATTCCCGGAGCATATAGATTTGAAAGCAGCATAGCACCACCCACCACTCCCGCAAACGATTTTGAAATTCAACCCGCAATGATCACATTGATAGAGAGGCGACAATTTAGCGGAGCTAAGCATGAGAGCCCTCTAAATCACCTCAAAGAATTCGAAAAGTATTGCAACATGATCAAGGTGAATGGAGTTTCTCAAGAGTTCATTCGCCTAAAGCTCTTCCCCTTCTCACTTATAGGGAGAGCTTTGGAATGGCTGGATAAGGAGGTGAAGCCAAATTCATTGAGAACTTGGGATGAGGTCACCAAGGAATTCTTGTCAAGGTTTTACTCCCAAAAGAAAACGACAAAAGCTAGAGCTCTCATTCAAAGGTTCAAGCAAAAGCCTAGTGAAAGTCTCTATAAAGCTTGGGAGAGGTACAAGGAGTACCAAAGAGAGTGGCCTCATCATGGAATTCCCACCTATCAAGTGATTCAAATTTTCTATGGTGGATTGAGCCCTTAAGGTATGTCATGCCATGATGCGGGAGAGGGAGACCCTATTATGAATAGGATGGAGGAAGAGGTAGTAGACATTATTGAGGACGTGGTAAGACACTACATGGATTGGCAAGATAGTGAGAGAGAGTCTACAAGCAAGAGTGGCTCCACGGTTTATTCCGTCGATCATCTAAATGCCATCAACAATTTGTCGTCCCAAATTTCAAACCTAGGGAAGGAGATGACTTCTATCAAAGCCAAATTGGAGAGTGTTTCTTCACAAGCGCCCATTCTTCCCTCCCAAAATAAGGGGAGAGGTACATCTTCTAACCCTACTCCTTCTTCTACTTCCAATAACATGCCAAGTGGATGTTTGTTTTGTTATGTTTGTGGTTCATATGATCATGATGCTTCTAATTGCCCTCATTCTTTTTCGGATGGATGTGATGATTTTGATGGTAATGAGAATGAGCATGTGAATTATGTGTCTAATAACAATGGATCACGGTTTGATAATCAAAGAGGTCGAGGTAATAGGAATTACCACAACCAAGGAAATTTTGACAACTATAACCAAGGTGGTAGTTATAGGATCCAAGGGAACCAAGGTTTCCGAGGTAACTATAACAATCAAGGTTATAGTGGCCAAAATCAAAACCAAGGCTTTGGTAATCATAACCAAAACTTTGGAAATCAAAATCAAGGTTATGGTAACCAAAATCAAGCTAGAGGTAATTAGAGCAACCAAGGTAGGGGAAATTTTCAAAAAAATTCAAAAAGAGGCCCTCCACCCGGTTTTGTTCCAAAGACCTAAGCTCAAGGTGATAATTCCTATGCAAAAAATTCATCATCTAGGTCCAATCTTGAAGAGATTGTTGAGAACCGTACCAAACAAAATTGCTTACCACTTACATGAATGTGAGTGACAAGAAGTTCAATGAGATGATGACTCATAGTAAGATGCTAGAGAACCAAATCACTGAATTGGCCAATACCTTGAAAGAGAGTGCAAGTCCTTCTTCTCTACCTTCACAAGGAATTGACCCTAAGAAACCGATTTATTCTATCACCACTAGGAGTGGAAAGGTTTTAGAGGAGAACGTTCCTAAGAGGAGTCAAAAGAGTGAGAAGGTGAGCGATGCACTTGGTGATGATGAGCATGATGATTCTATCATTGGGAGTGAGGTTTCTAGTGAGAAAGCCATAAAGAAAGAGAGTGTGCAAGATGAGGTTGTCAAACCCAAACTACCTCACCCCCAAAAATTCTTAAGGAGCAAAATTGATGATCAATTTGGGAGATTTCTTGATATGCTTAAGGAGATTCATCTTTCTATTCCATTCACCGATGCCTTGCAATAAATGCCCAACTATTCCAATTTCTTAAGGATATTTTGAGTGGCAAGAGAGAGTGCAATATGGTAGATTCGGTGAATGTTGAGGACAGTTGTAGTGATCTCATCCATAATGATCTTTGTAGGAAATATTTCAAACATTAACTTTGAGCCCCACTGTGATCATGCCTTTAAGCATGGTGGCGTCCAAAGGGAAAGAAGCTAGAGATAAAAGAGGCGTCAACAAGTTTTAGGAACTTGTAAACCGGTCACGGGTGTGAAGGTTACACCCTACTCACGATCACGGAGATCGCTAACTCCATAGTGGTCGGAAACCATGACTGGATATTCGGGGATGATGGTACGAATCCAACCTAAAAGAAATTGAACCCGCCCTAAATCGGCCTCTACTTAATTCTTATGATATTCATGCGCGCTTTTTGATCAACATACATTCATCAAATTAATCCTAAGCATATTTAAACTATGTTGGTTGATTATTAATGCACAATCAAATCTATTATTGGCGATCACTTGAATTAAAATCATATTAAGCCTAAATTAAATTATTAATTATCTTATTATGCGTGATTTCAAGTACAAATTCCCTTTAAAACCTGCAAGAAAGGGCGTGATTAAGCAATAACAATAAATCATAAATAATCAAACAATGTATAATTGACATTACAATCATCATCATAATCAAAGCGTGATTGAAACATGATTAGCAAGATCCTAGGCATGGTACTAAATGAATTAATAACAAACCCTAGCATGTCACTAACAAAAATCAAAACTTTAGCCTAAACATGATACTAGAAAGCATGATTATAAAAATATTAATTAATGCCCTAAACATGATACTAGGAATCAAATTCAACATCCTAAAATGATACTAGGAATTAAATTCAACATCTTAACATGATTTCTAGGAATGAAATTAAGTAATCGAATTACTTACTTTGATGTCTCGTACCTCTTTCTATCAAAACAATACACACGTTAGTAACTTCAAGAAAGATTAAATCAAATAAAGTAAATAAAACAAATAAGAATTGAAATATAGAATTTGGGACCAAACCCTCAAAACTATCAACCTTTCACGTCGAGGTTGAAGGAAACTACGAGATTGTCTTGGAGTATTCAAAGCTCGTGAAGGAGGTATGGTGTATGGTCAGGGAACAGTATCAAGGATGAGTGTTGGGATGTGTTTAGGTTAGGCTAAAAAAGAAAGATAGAGAGAATAAGCTTTTAGCTTAGAGAGAGGATTAGATGATGATTGTTGGTGATTGAAAACGGGGTGAAACGACATCTATTTATAAGAAAAAAGAGGGTCAAAAGGTCAGAAAAAGAGTCAGAATTCAACAGGTTTCATCGCGGCGCGATAGATTTATCGCCACGCGATAGGCTTATCGCAGCGTGATATATCTATCGCTCAGCGATGCTTTTAGAAGATAGAATCCGTACGGAATCTAACTTCCAATCAAATTGGGTTAATCAAATTTCCGTACATATTCTAATTTTATCAGAATTAAAATCATTTAAAAACAAGTTTTTTATCTGAATTAAAATTCTTAAATCTTTATCTTTTCATAAATAGGATAAATTAGAACCTTCTAGAGGATTCCAGAAGCTAATAATAAATCCTAAGGGATTTAGGATTGAAAACAACCTTTTAGAGGTTTCTAGAAGCTCATAATAAATCTTAATTGGTTTAGGAATGATTTTAAGGTTAATGGATCCTCCACATGGTCATTGGGTCGCAGGTAAGACTCGGTTTGGGCTCGGTTTAGTATTTTGGCCATAACTTCTTCGTTAAAACTCGAATTTGGGCTTATAACATATCGTTGGAAAGCTCTTTTCAAGTCCCATCCAACTACACAATAATTGGACCAAAATTATGTACCAAAATAGACTGGTTTGGTCATCTTTATAAAGAGCACACGAAATGAATGATTTTGATTTAAAACATTTTAGAAAAGGTTAGAAATGGTTAAGGCTAAAGGGAAATTCACAAGACTCTTCAAATCTTCACCTAACTCGATAATCAAAGACGTGAAAGGTACTCATCACTGGGTTTGGTTTTTTGGGGAGACACAATCAGGTGTCTACAGAATCCCCCACTTTGACTGAGTTTGGAGAAACGTAAGTTTCGAAAACAAAAGTCAAAGTAGATCGATAGGGACAGAGAATGATTCAGAACGTTCTGCAATCCTAAATCATTCTATTTAACGCTAATACCTGCAGAAAAGCGTTAGTTCTACAAATAAAGGAGTTAGAAACGCGTATCTTGCATCGTCGGGTACACGTTTCTAGGTAACATCAATTTTGCTAAATCAAACTCCAAATTATCAGGGAGTGCTATCGAAGATCTCTGTGCTTCACTATCATCAAATAAAAGTGACAACCTCCAAATTATCAGGAAGACTCGTCGAAGTTTGCAGTGCTTCACCATCTTCAAATCAAAGTGACAACTTCCAAATTATCAGGAAGAGTCATTATTGAAGATCGAAGTGTTTCACCGTCTTCAAATCAAAGGGGACAACCTCCAAATTATTAGGGAGAGTCGTCGAAGATCGAAGTGCTTCGCGATCTTCAAATCAAGGAGGATAACCTCCAAATTATCAGGGAATGTTGTCGAAGATCGCAGTGCTTCGCGATCTGCAAGTTAAGGGGGACAACCTCCAAATTATCAGGGAATGTTGTCAAACACCGCATTGCATCTCCGTCTTCAAATCTTCTCTCCTTTACTCTTGGAAATGGCATCCTCTTCAGCTTTGGAAAATTGGCCGTAAAAACCCCATCTCTTAAGGTTTTACTGAGCTTCAAATTGATTTTTGTAAAAATCTTCCATCTTAGGAATTGTTTATGATCATTACTCAATCAATGTACTCCACCAATGCTTAGGCGGACTCTATCAATGCTTAGGTGTATCGAAATGTGCCCAACCAATGCTTAGGCGGAGTCAACCAATGCTTAGGTGTATCGAAATGTGCCCAACCAATTCTTAGGCGGACTCAACCAATGCTTAGGTGTATTGAAATGTGCTCAACCAATGCTTAGGTGTATTGAATATGCTTAGCCAATGCTTAGGTGTTCTTGAACGTGCTTAGCCAATGTTTAGGCGCTATCAAATGTGTTTAGCCAATGCTTAGGCATTATCAAAGATGCTTAGCCAATGTTATGGCATACTCAATCAATAAAGTGATCGTCATTAGGCCAATCATCAATCAAACACGATCGTCATCGGGCCGATCACTAATCAAATCCATATTTTTGGTAAACTACTCATCACGAGGCTTAAGGAAGAACAATTTGCTCATCACGAGACTTTGGAAAGAATCGATTGGTCATCCTGAGGCTCGAGTAAATAATTGTCATCCAGCAAATCGATCTGCGGGATTTCAAGTCCAACGTGCCATGTCAGGTTTCATTGTGTGGCGACAGTGTTGTCACGCCGCGTGAGGGTGTATTGCGCTGCGTTGTTTTTTTTGTGTTGTGCTGGAATCGAGGTTAAAGTTTTTTTAAACTCATTCTGATTGTTCGGCTTCATTGCTGTTGCTTGCGCCTTTTGCTCATTTATGGTCTTAAGTCTTTTGTAAAGATTACTCGTGCGCCTTAAATCTTTTGTTAAGAGTACTCTTCCACCAGGGACTTGGAGTACCTGCATCTATATTTTGAACTATAGGACTTTGCTCATATTTATAGTTTTCTTGAGGTTGACCCAAGGCTTGGTGTTACTTGACTCCTTGTGGTTGGATGGCTTGAGGTTGACTGAAGGCTTGGTGTACTCAACTCATTGTGTGACTCAATGTGATGTGAGACGTATGTGCAGAATCAACTCGATGTGATGTGATATGACTCAATATGTATGACTCGTGTGAGCATTGTGTGGTGATTGTGCTCGTGTAACTCGAAAATGCAGAAAAAACAAAAAATTTCCGTCATTTTTGTGGATGGTACCGACTTTCTCCTGAAAAGAATGACGTGAAAAGGAAAAGAGGTAGAAGGTAAAAATCAAAGGGGGTGAAGTTTTGAACTTCCTCAAGAGGAAAGAAGAGATGAAAAGAATGAATCGAGTAATTATGCATGTTGAATGAGCTTAATCAAGTGTATGCATTAATTATTGTATCTCATGGTGCAATGTTTAATGATTCAATAATGAAAGTATTTGGGTAACTTAGGCGCGAGGCTAAGTACTTCATACTTTGTGATGCGATGATGAGTGATCTAAGATGACAAGGCATGCTTCAAAGTTGTATCAAGATTTCATGAAAAGGGGTTCCTAAGGGAAGGATTATTTATGTGTGATGTGTGTAAAAGTGACACTAAAGTTAGGTTGCAAAGGCTAAGGGTGTGGAAAAATATTGATGGTGACTCTTAGGCTAGGTAGGCTAATAATGTGAGGATCAAGCCCCCAAGTCTAGCTCCAAATGGATTAGGATAAGCATTGGAGATCCCATGATATGATCATGCATGAATGTGAATGAATGCATTTTTATTACGACCGCACCCCAATGTGAGGTTGCCTACGTATCCGTTAGAAATCAGGCCTAGCGTAGCTCTAGCCGAACCTCACACAAGTGTGTGTATACCTCAAGGAGGTCTTGTAAGGGTTGTAATGGGGTTAGGCTAAAGGTTGAAGAAGAAGCGATAAAGGCTCAAGACCCAAAATAAGCCCCCAAGGTATGCAACCTAGCATTTGAATCTTAGTATTTATATGCTTGAGATTTCTCATTTTTGAACTCTCTTTTATTTGTTTTTGCATTTGAAATTTGTTTTTGAATCTTTTTAGATAAGTGTGGGCAATCCCGATCATATGGTCTATCACTCACTTGGCATTCATGTTTCTCAGGCATGGTGTCGAGCACTCGATAAGAGACGCAATTCGAGACGTGTTCACATCAAAGACATGTTCATATCAAAGACATTGGAACACTTGCCCTTTTACACACTTTTGTTGCTTTTTGAACTTTTGGAATTTTGGTAAAAATCACTCAAGCTAAGCTTTTTTACTTGGCTTTGAAAATTGCATAAGTTCCACATCATCCTATCTCAAGGTTAGGTAGATTTGGGTTGAGGAAAGAAAGGTCAATTGTTAGACGAGGATCAAAGTGGTTTATTAAGAAGGGAACATGTAATGAAAATGGTAAAGGTGATATGGCTACAAAAGGTGCCTCAAATCATTGGTATACCTTGTGCTTAGTTCGGCAAGATACATATATATATATATATATATATATATATATATATATATATATATATATATATATATACATGTATATATATATACATATACATATATATGTATATATACATATATATATATACATGTATATATATACATATATATATATATACATATATATATATACATATATATATATGTATATATACATATATATATATATACATGTATATATATACATATATATATATATATACATGTATACACACACACACACACACACACACATACACATATATATATATATAGAAATAGGATCATGTGAGAACACTTTATATGTGAGAACACTTTATAACCATTGGATCAAACAAGATCCAACGCTCCACATCTATTCCTGTCAAAATAATGGCATTATTGTAAATTCTAGATTGTATATAAGAAAAATTTAAAAAAAATTGTCCAGCTATTTCTCTCTCTAGATGTTGATCTAGGTCTTGCCTTTCTCTCTCTTCTTTCCCAAAAAATTTCTGAACAAACACTGCTTTGATCGTAATGCTGAGATATCTTTGAATTTCGACTTGAATCTACAACTATAGTTAGGTATTTGCTGTTTTAATTATTTTTCCTTTGATATTTGGCTTCAATTGTTCAAGTTTTGGTATTGAATAAGGTTTTTGTGATTTTGTTGAAACCCTAGAAATCGCAAATTCTTCATCAAATGGATTCAACCGAAGCTATTGTTACATATGAACTAATGATGTAAGTATCAATTTATTGATTTTGGGCATTTTACTTTGTTTTTACGTGATTTTTAATATTTTATATCATGTGATGATAGTACGAAGCAATTACATCAAAAGAGAAAGGAAGGATTTTTTTTTTTTTTATTTTTTTTTTTTGTCAATGTTAAACAATGATAATGGTCAAATCGGGAAAGTTGATTATTTTTTGGAATCTGAAATTCTGAAGTGGAAATTTTGCAAAATTTTGAGTTCGGTGGTGCATCCGGTTAATTTTTAGTTGAAAGTGTACCGTATAGTTTTCAATTATTCATTTCTAAAGTAAATCAAATTTGAAGGGGAATGAACAACTGAATCCATTGTATATTGTCGTCTTAGTTTGGTGTGCACCCCACTAAAAATGTAATGAAGCATGTTACTCAGACTCTTGTGTCAGGCATTTAGGCACAATCATGTATCACACACTACTATTATATGAAAATAGCCTACATTTAGCTCAAAGGTGTGATGTTAATAGGAACATTGTAATAGACCTTAAAGTTGTAAGCCTATAATGATACTTTTCTGCTCTTA
Organism: Chenopodium quinoa; assembly: GCF_001683475.1. Classification (NCBI taxonomy): domain Eukaryota; kingdom Viridiplantae; phylum Streptophyta; class Magnoliopsida; order Caryophyllales; family Amaranthaceae; genus Chenopodium; species Chenopodium quinoa. Next base: position 2,368,586 of record NW_018745650.1, read on the forward strand.
ATAATGGTAGGTTTTTCCGTTTTGGCTGTGGAAGGTAGTGTGGTTGTGGTCCTTGAGGGTTCTTTTCCACATTACAATTATGCGAATCTTCTCATCAGAGAGACTTGTATAGGGGTGCAAAGAAACACAACATTATTAACAAATCATGCTTCTGATTGCTTTTGTGTGGAATCATTTAGGTGGTACATCTGCTTCAGGCACACCTGCTTCAGTTACACAACCATCGTCTACAATGGCTTGTTCATCTACTTTAGGCACACTTGCCCAGGACCCTGTCTCAGAAGAGGAAATTAGAGTTGTATTAAAAAAAGCACCTGTAACCACATTAAATCTTGTGGACACCTTTAAAGCAAGACTAAAGACACAAAAGGTACATATAATTTCCTTTTTACCTGAAACACTTTGGTTACTTGGTTACATGATGTTATGATTGAATTGCTAGGATCTGAATTTTGATTCTGCTAGAAATATATGTCCAGTTGTGGTTATGATTTTTATCTTGAAATAATCATCATAATTCCTCAAAATACACCAAAATTTAAAAAAGTTCATGATTAGACAAAGGCCAAAGAGTAATAAATTGATTGCTCATTTCCCAAATGATCAAAGAAATGTTTGCTTATTATACAAATGAGTAACTAATTATTTGCTCATTTGACAAATGAGCAAACTAATGTTTGCTCATTTCACAAATGAGCAAACTAATGTTTGCTCATTTCACAAATGAGCAAACTTTTCACAAATGAGCAAAGAAATGTTTGCTCATTTCACAAATGAGCAACGAATTGCTTGTTGATTTAATGAATGATTAAAGAAATGTTTGCTCATTTGACAAATGAGCAACTAACTACTTGCTCATTTGACAAATGAACAACTAAGTTTTTGCTCATTTGTTAAATTAACAAATAAGTATTTGCTCATTTGACAAATGAGCAACTAACTATTTGCTCATTTACTAAATGAGCAAAAAACTGATTGCCCATTTCCCAAATTAAATGATCATGGTTGCTTATTTCACAAATGAGCAAGGAAATCAATTGCTTATTTGACAAATGAGCAACTAAGTTTTCGTTCATTTGTTAAATTAGCAACTAAGTATTTGCTCATTTGTCAAATGAGCAGATAATTTTGGCTCATTTTGTCAAAAATTAATATGTATTCTTTACTAATTTTTCAAAAATGAGCAAATAATTTGTCAAAATGAGAAAATAATTTTTTGCTCATTTGTCAAATGAGCAGTATATTTTTGCTCATTTGTCAAATGAGCAAACTATTTAATGATCATTTGTCAAATGAGCAAATGATTCTTGCTCATTTTGTCAAATTAATGCTCATTTGTGAGTGTGTTTGAATGTTTTAAATACGTTAGCCTACTAGCTCAAGGGTAGAGTATTGTGCAAATGCACAAAAGATGTGGGTTCGAATCCCACGTAGGTTCATTTATGTAATGTGGAGACACAAGTTTGTATGAGAGTTTAATTGTAACAAAGTTTATATAGTTATAAATAATTTCAAACCATTTTTTTGCTCATATAATTTAGTACGAATTTGATTTTTTTTTTATAATTAATTTTGTTTATAGAAATAACCTATGTAGGAATTGAACCTACATCCCCTATGAATTTGCGTAGTGCTCTACCATTTGAGCTAATAGGTTTATCATATGTTTAAAATCATTTTCTATGTAACTTGTCACCAACATATACATAATTACAACGTCAGGAAAAACTGAGATGAATAGCAAATATCTTTTGGTAGACACACAAGCTTTCCAAAACACAGTATGTAAGAAATATCAAATTCAAGGTACTAACAAAAGAGGTAATAAACAGACAAAGAGAATATTGAAGGATCTTATTTTGCCATTGTATTATAGACAAACTTACTTAATAGTTTCCTGAAGTGCACTTGGAAGTCTGTGCTCTTCCTTATATGCAGGAATTATCAAAGATATATACTTCTCAGCAGGATCAAATATAGAAGAGGAAATGTATTATAACTTGGTTAAGTTGAAAAAGTAGCAAATCTCAAAAACATACAATTCAGCATTGTTGGAAAAGAAGTGAATTCAAATGTGTTTCCAACAATTCTTTAACGTACATTTAAACATGCCAACTTGTAGCCAATAACTTAAAAAGTTCCTCTTTGCACATAAAGCATACAAGTGCAAGTTTAGCAACAGAAAGTTTGATGCGCCTAAGAATATATGAGTAATATTTTCCAATCAGAATTTTGCTCAATAACAAGTCAATAACACAGTAAAATATAAAACATAATAAGAGAAGAGGGGGAGTTGTAGAAGGGTGGCAGCAGTTAGGGAGAAGTAGCAGGGGGGTAGAATAAGGGGTTGAATAGCAGAAGGTAGACTATGTTCTACACTACAAAGTATGACATGTAAGAACTCCTAATTCAAACCATGTGAAATAATTTTACTACTAATCATAAAAAACACTATATTTGTGCAACAAAAAGTGAACAAATAATCAACTATGCTGACTATAATAGAACATGTATGATATATTTGCTGACTATGATATATTTGACTTTTGCTGTTTCTCACCATCTTCCTTACACCATACCATCACCACCACCACCACCACCACCAAACTCTCTCTCCTTCCTCTGCCCCTACACCCTACCACCACCACCAGCAGCATCACCACAACCTGTCTCACTCTCACTCCCCTGCCACCGTCGCTATCCCCTGCACCCTACCATCACTAGCTTATTTTCCTCATTTGCTCATTTTTTTTTTGTATTTGCTCATTTTAATTATGTTTGCTCATTATATTTTTTCTATATTATTTCACATATTTAGGAAATGAGCAAATAATTGAATGCTCATTTATCAAATGAGCAAATAACTCAGTGCTTATTTGTGAAATGAGCAAATAAGTATTTAGGAAGCACAACCCCAACAAAACAAACTATCCTAGCAACAGCAACAAGATGAAACAATGATACTCAAATTTAAAATAAAAACACAACAATATGGTTAAGAAGTCATAACTTAAATAAAGTGTACATGTACAATTTCACTATAGACCAAATCATTAAAAACTTACCATAGAGTACCAAGTCACAAGATTTCTAACAAGCATTTTCTCAAACACCTTGTATGCACTATCAGGATATTCATAAGTATCATAAAATAAACCAATAACCCATTTTAAACCAAGTTTTAATTGCAACACAATTACAGAATTCATAACAAAAATTAATCAACTCAAAAATTAACAAAAATTGTACAAATTAAGAATAGTCAATAGAAAATTTCACGAAAATTAGCTTTAATTAACGTAAAAGTAACATGCAATAGGAAATTTATAATGAAAATCCTAAATTGAGAGCACTCAACTCAAAAAATCTAGCAAAAATCATAATGTCAAACTCAAATAACCAAAATAAGAGCATTCAAATTCGAAATTTTCCAGAACACCAAACTTTGATAATTAGAACATCCAATTCGTAAATTTTGATGAAAATACTAAATTGAGATAATTCAATTCGAAAATGGCATGATATTCGAAAATTACTTACCAAAATTATGTGTAAGTGAACAAGAGGAGAGAGAGATGATCGATCCTTGAAGCTTCAGACCATTGATGTTTCTCCTTCAACTTTGGAGAGAGAGAAATTAGCTGGGTAATATTTTCTGGAGAGAGAAAGAGGTTATGTGTGATGTTGGCTTTGGGTGGGTTTTGTTATGTTGCAAATTACATTAATCTCAGCTGATGGATTTAATACAATCTAATGGCTGAGATTTGTCCTCACATAAGGGATTGTTCTCACATAGAGGGTGGTTCTCACCGGATCCCGACCCTATATATATATATATATATATATATATATATATATATATATATATATATATATATATATATATATATATATATATATATATATATTTGTGTTTTTTTAAATGCAATGCAATAATCAAATGCAAGGAAATAAAATGCTCATTTTATTGAAATGGAAAGGGTGAAAAAACAAACTCTAAGAAATAAATCTAAGAAATGATGAAAGGTGCCTATGCTAGACTTATTGAGGAAAAAGGGAAATAAAAAATAAGAAAGAAAAATCATGAAAATCCTAAAGATGTAGCGCCTTGTGCCTTGTCACATTATCACTCGGTCTTCTTGCTGGCAGGGGGAACGGGAAGCTTGTTATTATCGATCAAATATTGGATGGCCTCTTTTAGCTTCCAACAACACTCGGTAGTATGACCCCTACCTTGATGATACTTGCAGTGTGGATCTGGGTTGCACTTGGATGTTCTCCTTTCAGATGGAGGATCTTGCATAGGTCCAATGGGAGTGATGAGTCCCTTGGCATGGAGTCGATCAAAGGCAGTATCATAGCTCATCCCAATAGGGGTGAACTCCTTTCTTAGTTGCCTTCTCGGCCCTTGATTATCCATGGCTAAGACATCATTCAGGTTAAAGGTGCTAACATTGTTACTAAAGTAGGTGTTTTCGGAAGAAGAAGGATTGTCGTTCTTCTTTCCTTTCCAACCACCGTTGTTACTATTGTTAGTATCTTTCTATTTCGCAAGGTCATCCTCAATTTCAATGCCTATGTTGTAAACAGCTTTGAAAGTATTTAAATTGCATTGATTTTTCAAATGATTTTGGTACTTCTCTTGGAGGTTCTTAATGAACATCCTTATAGATTCCTTCTCACTTGGATCTTCAATCATTCTAGCGATAGTTTCCTTCCATCTATTGTAAAATGCAGTGAAACCTTCATTCTCTTTTTGTTTAAGAATTTCAAGTTCCCTATGATCGGTTTCTACTTGAATATTACATTTGTATCTATCAATGAAAGCATGTGTAATAGAATCTCAAGTAGCGATCTTCTCAGTGCCTACGGAAAAGAACCATTGTTGGCATACTGGTTTAAGAGAAAGCGGAAAAAGCGAGGGGAAATGTAGACACCTGATTGTGTCTCCCAAAAACCAAACCTAGTGATGAGTACCTTTCACGTCTTTGATTATCGAGTTAGGTGAAAGAGTTGAAAAGTCTCGTGAATTTTCCTTTAGAATTGACCATGTCTCTAATCTTTCCTTAAAATTTTTTAATTCAAAATCATTTATTTCGTGTCCTTAAAGCCAAAATCATTCATTTTGTGTCCCTTAAAATCATTCATTTCGTGTCCTCTTTATAAAATCGTCCAAACCAGTTTGTTTTGGTCCATAATACTGGTACCATTATTGTGCAGTTGGATGGGGTTTGAAAAGAGCTTTCCAATGATATATTATAAGCCCAAATTTGAATTATAACGAAGAAGTTATGGCCAAAATACTAAATCGAGCCCTAACCAAGCCTTACCTGCGACCCAATGACCATGTGGAGGGTCCATTAACCTTAACATCATTCCTAAACCAATTAGGATTTATTTTAAACTTCTAGAATCCTCTATAAGGTTGTTTTCAGTCCTAAATCCCTTAGGATTTATTATTAGCTTCTGGAATCCTTTAGAAGGTCTAATTTATCCTGTTTTTGAAAAGATAAAGATTTAAGAATTTTACTCCAAATAAAACACTTGTTTTTAAAGGATTTTAATTCTGATAAAATTAGAATACGTACGGAAATTCGATTAACCCAATTTGATTGGAAATCAGATTCAGTACGGATTCTATCTTCTAAACCCATTGCTGAGCGATAGAGATATCGCTCTACGATAAGCCTATCGCGCAGCGATAAATCTATCGCGTCGCGATAGAAACTTGTTTTACTTCGAGTCAAATGCTGGCTCTTTTCTGATCTTCGACCCTCTTTTTTCCCTATAAATAGAGGTCGTGTCACCCTGTTTTCAATCATCAACAAGCTTGATCACCAACAATCATCATCTAATTCTCTCTCTAAGCTAAAAGCTTTTCTTTCTTTCTTTCTTAGCATAGCCTAAACAAATCCCTACACCTTCTTGGCATCATACACCATACTTCCTTCACGAGCTTCGAATACTCCAAGCCAATCTCGTAGTTGCCTTCGATCTCGATGTGAAAGGTTGATATTTCTGAGGGTTTGGTCCCAAATAAATATTTCAATTCTTTTTTGATTTAATCTTTCTTGAAGTTACTAACGTGTGTATTGTTTTGATATAAAGATATACGAGGCATCAAAGTAAGTAATTCGATTACTTAATCATTCTTTTGATTCCTAGCATCATGTTAGGATGTTGAATTTGATTCCTAGTATCATGTTTAGGGTGTTAATTAATATCTCTAATATCATGTTTCTAGTATCATGTTTAGATGAATGCTTTGATCTTTATTATTTAGTGACATGATAGGGTTTGTTATTAATCCGTTTCGTATCATGTCTAGGATCTTGCTAATATTGTTTTGATGATATTATTATATTTTGATTATGATTATAATTATTACATTTCTTGATTATTCATGATTATTGTTATTACTTGATCATGCCCTCTTTTGCAGGTTTAAAGGAAATTTGTACTTGAAATCACGCATAATAAGATAATTGATAATATGATTTAGGCTTAATATGATTTTAATTCAAGTGATCTATTACCAATAATAGATTTATTTGTGCATTAATAATCAACCAACGCAAATTAAATATGCTTAGGATTAATTTAATGTGTGTATGTTGATCGGAAAGCGCACATGAATATCATAAGAATTAAGTAGAGGCCGATTTAGGGCGGGTTCAATCTCTTTTAGGTTGGATTCGTACCATCATCCCCGAATATCTAATCATGGTTCCGGACCACTATGGAGTTAGCGATCTCCGTGGTCGTGAATGGGGGTGTAACCTTCACACCCGTGAACAGTTTACAAGTTCCTAAAACTTGTTGGCGACTCTTTTATTTCTAGCTTCCTTCCTTTTGGACGCCACCATACTTAAAAGCATGATCACAATGGGGCTCAAGGTTGATGTTTGAAATATTCCCTACAGTTTTTTGGGGACTCCATTGGGGAGGTTATCTTATTTTGATTCCTAAAATTTATTTTTGCAATTGACTTTAGAATGAATGGTTGAGACGTGAAAGATTCTAAATATTCATGTGCGTAATGTTGATTAACATTGTGGCATAAGCATAAAATGGTCCGCATTGGAAAGACCGTCGGTAATGCGTCAAAAACATAGGATTTTTACACGTAGGAAAAGCCGGAAATATCTTTCAAAACTAGAATCGAAAAGATACTGCGAAAATCGGAAAATCCGAAGAACACAGAAAACTAGTGCGACGCGTAGGAACTTTAGCGAGACGATAGTGTCCATCGCCATGCAACAGCTTTATCGTGACGCAATAGGGTTGTCGCTGCACGATAGACCCTGTTTTCTCGCACGGAGTTCTTTCGACATCGAGCCGGGAATCTGTCTTCTTGTTTTGGCCGATTCTAGTACTGTCTCGCCAATTCTACTTCCTGATTGAGTTTTTCCTACTTTTCTAAACCCATATGTGTTCTACATATGGTCTTAGCCCCTGGGAATTCACGCTCCATCTACCCAATCGAACGCTCCGTGCTACGACGGGTACATCCGAGTTTGTGAATTCACCAAACCATGGAAGCAAGTCTAACTTGTTGGGTCCCATCCATCCGCGCCAACCCTTCCAAAGGTAAGGCTTCCGAGCGATGAATCTGGACTCATAACCATGGACCCTCTTTTGACTAGCATAATCCTTGAACTTTAGAGAACTAAAGCCATGGTTAGGTTTTTTTTTTGCAAACTCATGGCATCATGTTGTGACTACTTGACTACTTGTGCATTCCTTGCTTGCGCATACCTTACTTGTGATGAACTAACCTCTTGTGTTGGCTTGTGTTTGTAAATAAAGTCTAAACAAACTAATCATTGACTTATAGGACTTTGGTTAATTAAATGGTTAATTAATTTGAATTAATAAATTCTAAATATACTTGAATTAGTGAGAGTAAAGGCTTATACCTTCGAAAGAATTATCGAAAACAAATTAAACTGGCGCTGCAGTTTTGGCACGGAAGTTTTGTTTGTACCGCAGAACGTCATCTTTATCGTGACGCGATAGAGCCAACGCGCCGCGACGATTCCATCGCGAAAAACCAAACCCAGTGATGAGTATCATTAACGTCTTTGATTATCGAGTTAGGTGAAAAAGTTGAAAAGTCTCGTGAATTTCCCTTTAGCCTTAACCATGTCTCTAACCTTTCCTTAAAATGTATTAATTAAAAATCATTTATTTCGTGTCTTTAAAGCCAAAATCATTCATTTTGTGTCCCTTAAAATCATTCATTTCTTGTCCTCTTTAAAATCATCCAAACTAGTTTATTTTGGTCCATAATCCTGGTCCAATTATTGTGCAGTTGGATGAGGTTTGAAAAGAGATTTCCAACGATATATATATTATAAGCCCAAATTCGAGTTATAACGAAGAAGTTATGGCCAAAATACTAAATCGAGCCCTAACCGAGCCTTACCTGAGATCCAATGACCATGTGGAGGGTCCATTAACCTTAAAATCATTCCTAAACCAATTAGGAATTATTATAAGCTTCTAGAATCCTATAGAAGGTTATTTTCAGTCCTAAATCCCTTAGGATTTATTATTAGCTTTTGGAATCCTCTAGAAGGTTCTAATTTATCCTGTTTTTGAAAAGATAAAGATTTAAGAATTTTACTTCGGATAAAACACTTGTTTTTCAATGATTTTAATTCTGATAAAATTAGAATACGTACGAAAATTTGATTAACCCAATTTGATTGGAAGTCGGATTCCGTACGGATTCTATCTTCTACACCCATCGCTGAGTGATAAATATATAGCGCTGCGATAAGCCTATCGCGTCACGATAAGCCTATCGAGCGGCAATAAATCTATCACGTCGTGGACTCCTGGTCAAATTATGGCTCTTTTCTGATCTTCGACCCTCTTTTTCCCTATAGATAGAAGTCGTTTCACCCCGTTTTCAATCATCAACAAGCTTGATCACCAACAATTATCATCTAATTCCCTCTCTAAGCTGAAAGCTTTTCTTTCTTTCTTTCTTAGCCTAGCTTAAACACATCCCAACACCTTCTTGGCATCATACACCATACTTCCTTCAAGAGCTTCGAATACTCTAAGCCAATCTCGTAGTTTCCTTTGACCTCGACGTGAAAGGTTGATATTTCTGAGAGTTTGGTCCAGATCTATATTTCAGTTCTTATTTGATTTAATATTTCTTGAAGTTACTAACGTATGTATTGTTTTGATAGAAAGAGATACGAGGCATCAAAGTAAGTAATTCGATTACTTAATTATTCTCTTGATTCCTAGTATCATGTAGGATGTTGAATTTGATTCCTAGCAAGAAGATCAAAGCACTTCGATCGGATCGAGGTGGCGAGTATTTGAGATATGAATTCGACAACCATCTGTAAGAACATGGTATTCTATCAGAACTGACACCTCCAAGAACTTCTCAATGGAACGGAGTGTTCGAGTAGAGAAATAAAACTCTGTTAGACATGGTTCGATCAATGATGGGTCTTAGCGATCTTCCTATCTCTTATTGGGGACAAGCACTTCTAACCGTGCCACTTACACTGAATCGTGCTTCGTCAAAAGCTGTCGAAAAGACTCCTAAAGAATTATGGACGAAGAAACCTCCATGGTTAACTTTTCTTAAGATTTGGGGTTGCGAAGCATATGTCAAAAGACTCATGTCCGACAAGCTTGCACCAAAATCTGACAAATGTTTCTTTGTGGGATATCTAAAAGAAACAAAGGGGTATTACTTCTACAACAAATCCGATAACATAGTGTTTGTTGCTCGAGATGTCGTATTTTTGGAGAAGGAGCATCTTTCTAAAATGACAAGTGGGAGGAAAATCGAACTTGATGAAGCTCGAGAAGATGAGCAACAAAGTCAAACTGACAATAAAAGTGCTTTAGAAGCATCCGTTGACAATGGTCAGAGTCAAACTGATAATGTTCAAAGTCAAAATGACAATGCTAATGCTCAATCTATTACCCTACGTAGGTCGCAAAGGCCAAGATCTCAACCACACAGATACCTCGGTGTTGTCTTAACTGAGAGTCAAGACATCCTAGTTATATACAAACAAGGTATGACGAGCTCCGACTCTGCAAAATGGCAAGAAGCCATGAAATCCGAGATGGACTCCATATTTGAAAATCAAGTATGAAACTTAGTTGAATTGCGCAAAGGTTACATACCTATCGGTTGCAAATGGATTTTCAAGTTGAAAACCGACAAAGATGGAAATGTATATGTATACAAAGCTAGATCGGTGGCAAAAGGTTATAGGCAAATTCACGGTGTTGATTATGATGAAACCTTTTCACTAGTTGCAATGCTTAAGTCCGTCCGGATTATCCTAGCAATTGCCACATATTACGATTATGAAATATGGAAAATGGACGTCAAAACCACCTTCCTCAATGGAATTTTGGAAGAAACTGTTTACATGACACAGCCCAAAAGTTTTGTTAATCCAAACAATGCTGGGAAGGTATGCAGAATTTGGAATCTGCGATTCGATGAAGCCATTAGTGAGTTTGGTTTTATCAAGAATCCAAATGAGTCTTATGTTTACAAGAAGGTCAGTGGGAGTGACATCGCATTCCTTGTCTTATATGTCGACGACATATTGCTCATTGGAAACAGCATTCCGATGTTGGAGTCTATAAAGACTTGGCTTGGAAAGTGTTTTCCAATGAAAGACTTGGCTTGGAAAGTGTTTTCCAATGAAAGACTTGGCTTGGAAAGTGTTTTCCAATGAAAGACTTGGGAGAGGCACAATTACATATTGGGCATCAAGATCTATAGGGATAGATCTAAGAGAAGGATTGGATTGAGCCAAAGTACTTATATTCATAAGGTATTGGCACGATTCAGTATGACGGAGGCCAAGAGAGGCCACCTACCCATGTCTCATGGTGTAACTCTCAGCAAGAATATGTGTCCGAAAACACTTGATGAGCGAGAGAGAATGAATCAGATTCCATATGATTTTCTTATTGGATCGTTCATGTATGCCATGATATGTAATAGGCCGGATGTATCGTATGCCTTGAGTGCTATGAGCCGATACCAATCATACCCAGGAGAGGCGCATTGGACTGCAGGCAAGAATATCCTAAAGTACCTGATAAGGAATAAGGATAAATTTCTGGTCTATGGTGGGAGTAAAGATTTGGTTGTTTAAGGTTACACTAACGCAAGCTTCCAGACTGACAGAGACGACTTCAAGTCGCAATCAGGGTACATATTCTGTCTAAATGGAGAAGCGTTCAGTTGGAAGAGTGCTAAGCAAAGCACAACTGCAGATTCTACAACTGAAGCCGAATACTTGGCAGCTTCAGAAGCAGTTAAAGAGGCAGTTTGGGTTCGTAAGTTCGTTGGTGAACTTGATGTTGTACCCTCAATTAAGGGTCCAATAGATCTCCATTGCGATAACAATGGAGCTGTAGCTCAGGGAGCCAAGGGAACATCAGAAGGTTAAACATGTCAAGAGGTGATTTGACATGATAAGGGAATGGAAGCCCGAAGGTGAAATCAGAATTTGCAAGATTGGAACGGACGACAATGTAGCCGATCCACTCACTAAACCTTTTGCCTCAAGTTACAACAAGCACGTTGAGGCAATGGGAATCAGGCATATTGGAGATTGGATTTGATTTTCCCTATTATAAGTGTTTTAATTAATTTTGGAGATTTTAATGTAAAACACTATGTTGAACCATTCGTTTATGGAGTAATTCAATTTTTCGCAAATTATTATCACTCCGTTTCTATTTAATTGTGGTTTAGAATTAAACAATGAGTCCATTCGATTTGAAGATATTCAAATAGGGTATCAAGACAATGTCTTGGATAAAGAAACACCTGTTAAGTGAACATTGAATATCTTATCGAAATTATCCCTAATCGAGGTCATTTGAAAGTTGGACGACTAATGACCACGAGAGATTAGTGTGTAGTATGATCTATAGCACCGTTTCTTGTGCTACGAGGACAAATATGTCATAAATCATTTGCACATGTATTAGTTTGGAACTATACCGGATCGACCTATGAGAATACTCTTAGAGATATAACAATCGACATAAGTATATTACTCATTATGGCTATCAGAACCTCTTTTCTCAACCATGAGTATTATAAGTTCTCTTGTTTGAGTACTAGTCCATTTTGATGTTGTCAAACGTCTTCTGTACAAGGGGATTATAAATGCAACACTCGGGCGGCTAGGGCCTCTTAGTAAGCGAAGCTGACAATGCAAGATTGGGAATGTCCCCCTATTAACAGTAGGGGAACATGTCTTTATTGTTTACAAGGCCTCTCGAAAAGCGAGACTGTGAAAAATGCATGGTCGTGCTCAGATGGATTTTAGAAATCATCTGCTCATTGACAGTCGAACTCGAAAATCGAGAAACATTTCTGAACGTAATAAGGATGACGAAGAATCTTACCTTATAGTTCATGAAGGGACATCAAGTGACATAGGAAATAAGCTATACACAATCAGCACACTTGTCTGGAAGGACAAGTGGGAGAGTAAAAGGATTAGTTTCCTTCGAACAAGTGTATTATTCCGATAGAGGGTTCAGAATTAATTACGAAGTTAATTATTCAGTAAAGTCAAGTGATCGGAAAGTCGGGCTTAAGGGCATCTCTGATCAGTGAGATTAATTATATTAATCTCACAGCTTTCCTTCTACTGAACCCAACGGGTCACACCCAAGCGTACAAACAAACTAAGGCAACAAATTAAGCCGAAGGCATTAATACGTCAAACTAGAGGATACGTATTTCGACGTCGTATTCCGAGCTTGGAATGTCGAACCCAAAAGTTGAACGCCGAGTTAAATTATAAGAATTAACGAGACGTACAAATAAGTCAAACAACAAATTATAAAGTCAAAGTGTATAGCCCTAACCTCGTATCGGCTAATTTAGTGGGAGCTTCATTAATTTTTTGAGCTAATTTTATTGCGTTTAATCACATAATTGGTTAACAACTTTGACTAGTTTTAATTAGGTGCGTTAATTGGATTAACCTCCTAAGTTAGTGACTAGTTTTGTGCTCATTTTAAATTGTTGCTTGAATTATTTGTAAAATTCACGGGCCATTCACGGTAGTGAATAGATGAATAGAATAGATATTCTAATGCAGGTTTTACAAAATGGCAACTAGTGGGGCCCGACTAGAATAGTAAATACGGATTGCGTTCCGTTTTGTATTTTGTACTTAAATTATTTAGATTAGTCCTAGCTTTTCTAGTAGTTGCATAATTGGTGGTGATGTCTCGAAGACAAAGTTTCTAAGAAGACGAGCCAAGAGGATGCAACGAAGGCCCTTGAAGATTTGAAGACTCAAGTTTAAGGGGTCATGCTAGTTGCCAAATGCATCCTTAATTATGCTTTATATATTTATGCTTATGCTTATATATAATTGCGATGTTAGATACATGTTTAGGATTTTGAATGTTGAATGATTAGTTTAGTTCACTTAAATCAACCAACATAGAATCCCTAAGTCCCAAAGAATATTAAGTTAAATCTACCATTCCAAAATGACACTTACGGAACTAATGAGAATAGTAATGGGCTATGCCAAAGCAACGCATTACTACTTTCCTAGGGAAGTAAGGTATGTGATGTGCTTGCCAAAGCAAGGCATCGCATACACATTAGTTTTGGTTAGACTCAACGATATCAGTAAGGAGTCCTTAGATGTCGTGGCAATGGAGATAAAACGTCAAGAAAGCATTGGATGCGACGTTTTATCAAACCAAGAGTAGCTTAGAGCTATTAGCAATTGGATTGCTTACCTTAAAATATTAAGTGTTAAGACAAGCCAAAGCAGGCTTAATCACTTTTTAATTTTTGGGGTCTTGGAATCGTTTTATTCTCGCCTAAATGGGACAAATTTTAAATATGTGGATAAAACGCTTAATAAGATTGAAAGTTTGCATGTATGCTTTAATTTCAAACTTATTATGTTATTATGTTGATAAATGGTTATACTTTGCACTTATTTTTGTAGTATTCTAAATCAAATTATAATGTTTCCGACGATTGGTAAAAGGAAATCTTTTGAAAATGGTTCTCAAGGAAAGAAAATGCATTTCTAAAATATAACTTCTCATAAATGACTTTTATAGCTTAATCCGAAAGGACAGTTGGACATCATGTATTCAAAATACTAGGTGTATTTGATGAACATGAAGTATTGAGTTGAAAAACTCAAATTGTCAATAGTTGACAACCAACATATCTTTTCGCTTCATAAACTAATGAGTAGAACTCGTTGATGTAGTAATTCAAGTACGAATTGAAGGAAAAGATGGAGCTTTGTTTTAAGGCGCATTAGATGCTTAATTATACCTAACAAAGTATAAAAGTCAAAACACTTAAAGAAATGGCTCTTAAAGTTATGAGATGATGTGTGATAAGAAATATAGGAAACAAGGAACAAAGAAAAGGAATTTGAAATTCCAATTCTACCTAAGAGTTCATGTTATCGTAGTTAAACTTAGCAACTTATCTTCACAAGTATTAGATACTACTTGAGAGTTCCACTTTCGAAGTGACCTTAAAACAAATGAAATTAAGTTAAGTTATTGACTTACAAGCTTGGAATGAAGCAAGTGGTGCTACATTAGTTGTAAGGTCATCTGATTTGTTTAAAGACCTTTTAAAGCTAAGGCTGGAACAAATAATGGTTATTGTGTTCCATAATCAGCAAACGATCCGTTACACACGGAAAGACTCACATTTAAAGTAAAAGAGCAATAGTTGTTGGTTTTATTTGAATGACATGGTTGTTTAAGCCATGAGTAAAGGATGCTTGATTATAAACAAACATTTCTCTAACATGAAAACTCACAAGGTTCAAGTCATGGACATGATTTATGTTCCAAACATCTTTAGCAATGTCACATCGACAAGAACTTACTCAAGGCTCTATTATATAGACTCTTGATAGTTGATCGATTTGGAATCGTTCTAAGGCAAGCAAGTCTTACTTGTTGAAATCGATAAAGAAAGGAGCTATTGTTCTTAGTATAGACAATTGACTCCGAAAGCTAAAGAGAATTCCATTACTTCAACGTTTTCACAAGAATTTGAAAGAATATGACTATATTCATCAAATGGGAACAAACTGGATCTTGAGTAGCTCAAAAGTTCAGTGAAGTATAGAATCGACTTGGCAAGATATCAAAACGTCTAGATTAGATCGAACGATGTTTGCTTGAACCAAGAGTGATCATATCAAAGTTATGAAATTGGAATTTCATATTTAGCTCCACAAAGAATATAGTTAGTCTTGACGGAGACCTCAATGCCATTCGAAAATCACTCGAATGATGATGGATCACATCCCTTCATATAAAGTTCTTAAAGATTTGCACAAATGACTAGGGTTACACTAAATTGTCGAAGCTAAGAAAGGAAACCATATTTAATTGTGAATATAAATAGTTTCTAGCGTCTTTTCAAGTATATGTCTAGGGCCCTTAGCCTCAGTGGGAGCTCATTAGCTCAGTGGGAGCTAAGTGGCTCAATAAGGGCTATGGTAGCTCGAGTGGGAGCTAACTGTTTGTTTCACAAAAAAACTTTTACCCAAAGACAATATACATGTCTCTTTGTAAGCATTCAAGTGAGACTACAGACATTACTTCCACAACCTGATTGAGAACATAATATTTGTTGCTCTAAGTGGTGTCTTTATGGAAAATAACACATTTCCAAAACTACAAGTGGGAGGAAAATGAACTTGATGGTCATCGAGATTAGCAACAAACTAGAAATGAGAATCTCGAAAGACTTTAGAAGGGCTTCATGAGAATGATTTATCAAGAATACTCAAAGGACTTTACAAGTGCCTTATAAGAGAATTCACTACTCACAAAAACTTTAGAAGTGTGGAAGTAAGATCAATATAATCAAAGGGCTTTAAAAACACCTTGAAACTCAGTGTTTGATGCAATTACCCCGTATAGGTATAGAATTCACCAAAGGCTTGGATTGAATCCTATAAATTTCTATTAAGTTAGAAATAAACCTAAAACTTACAAGCATACTATTTACTATTGGATGGTAAGGAAATAGTGTCTTGTAAATTAGCTACGACAAATCCAAATTCCAAATAATGGTTAGAGGCCATAAAAATCCGAAACAGATTCCATGTTTGAAAATCATGTTTAAAACTTGAATAATGTGCATGAAGGGTAAAGACTCATCAATTGCAAATAAGTTTTCAGGGAGAAAACTAACAAATATGGAAATGTATATGCATACGTAGCTAGATTGGTTGAAAAGGTTACAATTAAATTCACGGCGTTGATTTAATAAAACCTATTCACTAATTGGAATGCTTAAATCTTTTCGTGATTATTCTAGCAAAATTGCGCATATGAAATATAGCAAAATAGATATCGAAACCGCCTTCCTAAAAATGGGATATTGGAAGAGACGAAGGATATGGTCTAAGGGTTTTGTAATTTTAAATAATGCTAGATGTGAAAGCAATCTCAAGAAATCCATTGGTGGATTGAGAGAAGCATTGCATGTAGGAATTGGAATGGGTTTTCTCATAAAGTTAATATTAGGTTTGGCTTGTTGAGAAACATGGAAATTATTTAGTGGGAGCAAAAGTCAATTTTGTAAAGTCCAATAAGAAGTTTACGAACTCTATTGTAAAATAACTATCAAATGCTAAATGCTTAGATTTGAAAGAATTTTTCGATGATGGACCAAGCTTAAGGCGATACTTAGTATATAGTGGAAATTAAGATCTATTGGATAGACTTAATAAAATGTTTGAACGAGTAAAGGAATTTACCATGTTAAACAAGAAGGACCTAAAAAGGCTTTCGATCCATATGTATAAAACTAAGCAAATGTTTTGAACTAAGTACAAGCTAGGAAAATACTAAGTCAAACAAGAAATACTCTAGTAGAGACTTTCAACTGTATCATATAGCAAACAGTTTAGCAAGACTCAGTGAAACTGGATGAGCTAAAAGTCACATGAATGGTATGAAATTGGGTATATTTCAGCAATTGAATCCATCATGTATGCTACGATATGGAATCGTCACATGACCTGCATGCTTAGAACATGACAAGTATTAAATACCAATCAACTTAAAATCTAAGAAATGGATCGTTAGATTATGATCAAGAACATCCGAATTACTTGGTTAAGTAAAAGGATGAGTTCTTGATGCATGGAAAGAAATATAATTTGAATATTGATGTTGCGAGCACAACCTTAGCAAGGATCAGATCATTAACAAGGAAGCCATTTATAAGCACGAGGTTAAAACGCGTCGTGACTTGAGAATTGCAACATGAACTTATGTCCATGTATGTTGTGCGGAAATTTAAGGTAAATTTCCATAATCACAAATGATTAGGGTATCCAAATCATTGTGAGCCAGTTGGAGTAAAATCCAAGCAAAGCATCATTAGGAAATCTACTAAAATATATGTCGAGAATATTGTTGCCTTAAAGGCAATAATAAAGAAGGTGTTCATTGGATAGCTCGTTGTTGAACATTAATGATGTTAGGTTGTCAAGTTGAATATCTCAGACCATGGAAATGAGTGAGAGCCATCACTTGGACAATAAATCCTAAATCAAATATAATCCATAACACACTCGAGTTTTATCATCTTATTATGAAAGTGTTCAATATTGAAGACGCTAAGATTTGCAAAGTAATCGCAACTAAACCTATGCAACAAGTGAACCACAACATTCACAATTGCATGATAAAAATCAAGCTTATTAAATATGGGTTTGATTTCTATAAATGTTTTGTGAAGAGTATTACTCTTGAAACATTTGGGAAAACCATTTATCATAAGATGAAACGTTTGAAAGTTTCATAGTGGAATAAAATTTTACTAATTATTCAACAAACTATTTAATTGTGGTTTAGGATTAAATTACGAGTCCATTCAATTTGACGATATTCAAAATAGGGTATCAAGACAAGTCTTGGATAAAGAAAAACCTATTGAGTGAACATTGAATATCACATCGAAATTATCCCTAATTAAGGTCATTTAAAAGTTGGACGACTAATGATCGCACGAGATTAGTGTGTAGTCTGATTAATAGCACCGTTTCTTGTGCTACAAGGACATGATTGTCATAAATCATTTGCAAAGGTATTGGTTTGGAACTATACTGGATCGACCTATGAGAATACTTTAAGAGATTTAACAATCGTCATAAGTATATTACTCATTATGGCTATCAGAACCTCTTTCCTCAACCATGAGTATTGTAAGTTCTCTTGTCTGAGTACTAGTTCGTTTTGATGTTGTCAAACGTCTGTCATACAAGGGGATTATAAAGGCAACACTCGGGCGGCTAGGTTCTCTTAGTAAGGGAAGCTAACAATGCAAGACTGGGAATGTCAACCTATTAACAATAGGGAACATGTCTTTATTGTTTACAAGGCCTCTCGAAGAGCGGAAATGTGAATGTAACACCCCAATAATTCTCTCTTAAGAACCTGTAAATACCTTTAACAATTTGCAAGAGAATTATTGACGTGCTACCGCCACGTGTTCAAACGTTAAGGCTAGTTCATAATTTAGCAGCGGAAAAACTAACTCATTTATAAATAAGTTTCAAAACCAGAAATCAAAACCAAATTTAGTCTTACAAGTTGGAACCATTAAGGCCCTTATTCAAAACCCAATAAAAGTAGTAAATAAATCAAACTAGAGTTAAAATAAATCCAAACTTATGAAATGGAATATACTGTGGAAATATCCAACACTCCACTCAAAATCCCACCACCTTGATGCAAGGTCTGATTATGTATAAACCTGTGATTAATCTGCTCCCCAATATTACAAGTGTAAAAATTGGATCATTACAGGGTCATTGAAAAGGCGAAGGCCATGACCAAGAAAAAGACACACAAAAGCACGCAATCAGCAACGCTGAGTACATACAAGCTACGAATTATAACAAAGAATCTCTAACATGTTACTAAAATCTAATTATTGACTCAAACACACGCCTCAACTGTTAACATTATTAAGATTTCACTTATTAATAAAAATAATTCATTTCATTCCATTTGTTGATTGGATTTAGCAATAGACAAGGTTGTCTCCCCATGCTCCATTTCGTAACATCAATAAAAGAAAAACCCCATGCCTCCTTTCGGAAACATTAATAAACATCTAATGGCAGACGGGCGCGACTCCGTGGCCATAGCTAGTATGAGATCTCATCTAACTCCTTATATTTTAGAAAAACATTTGTAAACAAGAGACTCATAGATCAGACGGCCTTTAGAAAGTACACGTCTAATACCCCGTGAACCCCAACCTCTGATTGTCAATACTCTAGATGTGCATGAATCTAGAGTTTTATTGCTCATCCATCTTGCACTTTACGTGATTTACAACTTTAAACTTGGTGATGACTCAAATGCAAAACAATACACCCAATCATACATCAATCATTCAAACAATTCAAATTTCCAATTCAATTCTTGATTTATTAGTGACAAACAATATTTAGTATTGAATCCTTTAACTACCTCGGTGTATAAACACCCTAAGTGCATAAGGCACCTCAAATCCTCGACCTCGTCTTGTAAGACTTTAATTCTCCCTTTACCCATTCCAATTCATATAAACATGAACGAGTAATAAGATAATTCATTCCACATATTTATGTACCTTAGCCTCTTAGCTCATCTTGCAAGTTATTGCATAAATAACTTACAAGAAAAATCAATACGCATTTCTCATACATGAATCAAACCAATCATCACATTAATCATCAATCAAACTCACTACCAAACAATTTCATCTAATCTACAAGTTTCCTAACATGATTCTAAGTTTTCCCAGTCCTTAAACATGCTCCTAAAGTCAAGGTTTTCGTATCCTTGTACATACCTTGAGTAAACGAGTTGGTTGGCCACGTTAGGAACTAGAAATCGCCTTCTACAAAGTCCTCTCCTAAACCAAACAATAATAATTCAATCAATACTCAAGCAATATAATTTACAACAATACTAACTTACTTTAAAACCTTCAAAATTCAATTAAACAACACTTTAAAACCTTCCTTTTTGCTAGAATTAGAAGCTTATATATTATTCTTAAAATTTCCTACATAAAACCTTAAAATACATACTAATTCATGAAATTACAGCTAGTTTAGAGCTTTATAAAAATCTGAAAATTTATTTTACGCATGAAATTTTGAAATTATAGAAATCTTTATCACAACATACATTATATAGATAGATAGTAGACTTTAAACCCAAAAATTCCTCAATTCATTGTAATTAAAGACTCCAAAAACAATAACCAAAATCTGAAAATTTATTCTTGCAATTAAACTTTAATGTTTCAAAACTTTATAATCTTAAAATAACCACAACCTTTGTTTAATAAAATTAGAGACTTGAAACACATGAAATCAATAAAATTTAAACCCAAGATTAAAACTTTAATAATCTAAAAATTTATTTTAAACATTAAACCTTCGTTAAAAATAAAAAACTGCCCGAAAACCATATTTAGAGGCTGAATTTGGCCACGAGAGGGTGGTGCTCACTACCAAAGGTAGTAAGTTTTAATTAAAACGTCGTTTACACACGTAAAATACTAATTTTTTGTAAAAATCGAACGAGTTAGAATCTAAACGTGATTAAAACGTGATTAAAAAAATTAAGAACGGAGATCATAAGTTGATTACTAAAAACTGAAAATTTGTTTTTATTCTTAATTAATCATTAGAAATTCAATAGGAACAAAAGCCTCAAATTAATTGATCATTAGAACCCTAAAATCCAAATTTAACTAAATTAAACCCTAGGTTTAAAATTACAAAATCTGAAAATTAAAACAACAATTATAATCTGAAATTATTAGTTTAAAACATCAAAAACATGATTTTGATACTAAATAAACTAATTTCAAGCAATAAAAACCAAAACCCAAAAATCAATTCCATAAGCTTTATGAAAATAATAAGAAATAAAGGAGGAAGAAAATAAGACTAACCTTTTTGTGTGGGGGAAAATTTGGGGATTCATGGGGTATTTATAGGAGAGAATTGTAGGGTAGAATTGGGCCTCGTGAAAATAATGGGCCAATTAAATAAACAATTGGGTTAGACTTTGTTTTTATAATAATGGATTGTAGGATATAGGTTCATAAAATAATTTAGCCTAAAATAATTTTTGACCCAAATTAATAATTTGAAAATTAAATTCTGGAAAAATACAAATAAATATTATAAATAAAATTAAATTTCATTTATAAAATATTTAAAAATGTGGGGGATTACAGTGAAAATGCATGGCCGTGCTCAGATGGATTTTAGAAATCTTCTGCTTATTGACAGTTGAACTCGAAAATCGAGAAACACTTCTGGACGTAATAAGGATGATGAATAATCTTACCTTATAGTTCATGAATAGACATTAAGTGACATAGGAAATAGGCTATACACAATTAGCACACTTGTCCGGAAGGACAAGTGGGAGATTGAAAGGAATGGTGTCCTTCGAACAAGTGTATTATTCCGATAGAGGGTTCGGAATTAATTAGAAAGCTAATTATTCAGTGAGGTCAAGTGATCGGAATGCCTAGCTGGAGGCCGGTTCTGATCAGTACTATTAATGTATAATTAATATTACAGCTTAAGCTTGACTGAACCCTTCGGGTCATACCCAATCGAGTAACCGAACCGAATCAACGAATTAGTCCGAAGGATTAAATGAGTCAATAGAGTTTTACGAACAAAGATGTCGGATTACGAGCTTAGAGCGTCGAGCATCGGGTCGATTTTAAGAATCGACGAAGACGAGAAAAATAATCAAATAATATATCGTGTTGAAATTACGAGCATAGCATTCCTTAGCCACGCCTCGGATCGAAGGCAAGTGGCTAGGGGTCGCAAGCAATCGAGCATTAAGCCAGCGCAACCCTTGCAAGGCCCAGCTAGGTTGGCCTCGGATTCTAGGGCTGGTTGGGGCTGTTTCGTGTGCCTGCGTGCCACAGCACCCCAAGTCGGGCTGCCCAGCAAGCAAGATGACCTTGCGAGGGGCGCTGCTGGGCTTGTGCTGCTGCTGCTCGCTTGCGGGCGCTGCTCGTAGGCTTGCAGCATGGTAGCAGGCCCAGCCAAGGAAAAGGCCGCCATTTGGGCGTGCCTTGGAGCCCAAGGGTTGAGGCCGGTCTTCCTTCCGTTGACCAAGTGTGCCATGCACATGGGGTTGGTGGGTTTATGCTTGCCCTCCAAGGATGGGTTTGTGGTCCTTACCTACTCCCTCTTTATGTGATGACACTTGTCATTTGATTATTGTTTCATGACTTTTAATTTAATTTAGAATTAAATTAATTCATGTTTTTCTGACTTTACCAACTCTCCCACATTGATGGGAGATGGGATTTCAAGGGCTCCTTTCCCTACAAATACCAATCATTTGGCATTGGGAAAGAGCACTTGAGTTGGTGAACTTGAAGGGCTCTCCAAAGAGAGATAACCTTTGTTCTAATACTTTAAGTAATTTTTGGTCTAGCCCTGACTAAGCTTCGGGTAGGGGCCGACTAGGTTCGGTAGCGAGGGTGTTAGTCGTTGGAGGTTCGCGCGTTTGCGGGACTCTACGCTTTCAAGTCCGAGCTCTGAGTTAGAGCGAAGCACGCTACAAGGGTAATGATTCTTTCTCTCTCTTATTGTTAATCATGTGACTAAGGTTTTAATACATGCTTAGTTACTTTAATTATTTGTGGGCGGGTTTCCTTCCGCGTGGTGTTGGACATCACGAAACCCAACAAGGGGAATGTATTTTGGTTGATTTCGGGTCATAATTAACCCTAATGACTGACGATAATAACAATTATTAGTCATCAAGGGTATATAGTGTATTTTTGTGAAAACTCGGGCGTATATGATGAATTTTAAAAAGTTCAAGGGTATATGGTGAATAAACAAAAAACTCAGGGGTATATGGTGAAAAAACCGTTGAAAATTCCCATGAATTGTGATTTCCCTAATATTTACCAAACAAGTTAGATTAATTTCCTAGGAATCGCATGAGTGAAATAACTTCCCATAAATTGTAAATTACCATGGGAAGTTATTTCTCGTTGCAACCAAACAAGGCCTAAATCAATGTTTAAATCGTACCATTTACCTTAACCAGGGCCAACGACATGTGTAAGGGTACCACTAAAGTATTAAAGGGTACCATCTGTAAAACTTTAGTGGTACCCTTACACATTTTAGTAGTACCCTTTTTAAGGTAAATGGTACGATTCAAACATTAAATATAATGTTCGGATTCTACATGACATGCTAAATTTTTTATGAATATGATAATGCTTTCTACAATGTTGGGAATTAAATTATCCTACGTAGTTGTGATCGTCAGTCAACTATGTTAATTACTCCGACCGTGATCATGGTACCTTGGTAATTACAATTAGATTAGTTATTTTGTCAATTTCTCTCTTATGGTACTAAATATGATGTGAAAGTAATGGTCCTTTTTTTGTATTTGGTAATATATATGATCAGCAAACTAATATATAAAATTCATAATATAAAAACAAGATGTGTTTTCATTGTGAAAACTAAATTAGTTATGTTTTCATATTGATTACTAAATGGCTAAACTACGAAGTGTGATCCAACTAATTTGTACCCTTGTGTTATCTTAATAAATACTAAATGACTATATATCATTAATAATTGGATACTTTACATAGTCTTCACTAGTGGTACCCTAGATTGCATAAGTATTACCCTATATATAGTGTTATTCAACATATGGTGTTACCCTTTATTGTCTAAATGGTACCTTCTAACGTATCAGTTGAACCCTAAATTTTATTAGTGGTACCCTACATTTAGTGTTACCCTCTATTGATTTAATAGTACCTTTCAGTGTATAAGTGGAACCCTACAATGTTTAAGTGGTACCCTACCACCTTAAATACATGCACCTCACGCTTCACACTTAATGAATGTAATTGGACGTGTGGATTGATCTCAATTCACACTCCATACGGCTAAACAATTGTTAATTCACACTTCCATGAGTGTGGATTACTCTCAATACCATACCTTAAACAACTTAAATAATGTTCTTAGTTGTACAATTTATTGACTATCTTAAAGTTCATTTTCTTTGGTAGTGGCACCCTATAATGCTTGACTTAATAAAAGTTGAGCCATTATGTATTATATTTGAACCCTTATATATACCAGTTGAACCCTACAAACTCCAATTTTCTACATTGGAGGTCACTTTCTTGGTCAGTCGAAAAGTATATTTCTGTAGTGGTAATATTAACATACAAAATGGAACAAAAAATGTTGAGTAGCATTGTCAAATCTAATTGCGAGGAGTCAAAACCTGACATAGTGGTATATTATTTGTTAAGGATGCTCTTATTTCAATTTCTAATTAGAAAAGAAGCCACCATTATTGGGTACGCTGTCAGTGTATATTATTTGTCTTATCGTACTTTGTCTCTTACCATCTCTTTTTTTCCATTTTTTGTCTTGTACCATCCTAGAATGTTAGTGTCAGTATTAGGTCTTATTTGTGCAGTTGAACTACACAGTATGGCAGTTGCATATTCCTGTGAAAAGATTTTTTCAGATTTTCTGGGTTGGTTTGGTTTTTGTTTTTTTTTTTTTTTTTTACCAATGTACTTTCTTAACATTAAGAGGAATATGTAGTTGGAAGGTCGGGCCATAATTTATGTTCATTTTCCCTGCAATCTACCTCTTCATCTTCTGTTAATCTACATCTTCCTAAACAAATCAACAACTTCCTTTCAATCTAACAATGTCAGCTCACGGTGCATTATCTCCACCACCTCAACAACCAAGCCGGCACCTTACTAGTGTGGGGGGATTACCCATGGAACTACACCTAACCGAACCTGTCTTCACTTTTCCCCTTTCATTGCCACCTTAGAACTCGAGTTTGATTTCAATAGCACTCCATACTACGCCAACCATCTGGACTACTACTACATGAATGACCCTATACCAGTGAATGAATTTCGTGACCAGCTAATTGAGTCCCTTGACTACTGCATCACCACGTTCATCCACAAAAGTGTGATGGAGGTGGGTGACAATGATTGTCGCCCGGCTTACTATCCTCTACTCTTTGATTTGGAAGGGTATCAATGCAAAGGGGTGGGTACCTTCGCAAAGTAGCTGTGTGAAAATGAAAGAAGAGACGACGAAACCTTTATCCCACGAGACCTCGTACCAATGTTTGACCGGAAGCCATATGTTGATGCTGACTTGATGCCCCTTTTTACCCTCCCCCAAAAAGAGAGACACCTCATTTTTTCTCACAAAAGTGCAAACATTCATGTCATGGAGGTGCATGATCTGGTGAAAATGGTAAACGTCAATGTATTTTCCTGCAAGACTGAAAAAAGTGAAATAAAGTACCATCGTGTCTCCATATATGGTGACCAAACCAATGTTGTAGCCCAAACTCCATATTTCCCCATCGGATCAACAGTCATAGTTTGGAATGCCCGTAGAGCATCAACCATTTTTTTCAGAAACATTTGAGAAGCTATTCAACCCTTTCTCCCCTGATGTTGTCATAATTATCGAGGCTCGGGTTGACAATTCGATGATAAGTAGAATCATTGAAAAACTAAATGGAGTTTACAATGTCGATGCTTTCGAAACCTACAACGGTTTCAGCGGTGTTCTTCTAATTTGGGCAAAAAACTACGTCTACCCGTGGGTGAATCAAAGGGGGATGCATGGTTACAGTCACCAATTGGGTGTTGTATTGAGGTAAAAATACTTGTTCCTTGCTCTCCAATTCGATGTTATTTAGCATGATATGCCACAATATTAGATGTTTTAATTACAAATTCTATTGGTAATACAGTGGAGCTATATACACGTAAGTAGATGTTGTAATTACAAATTTTTTAAGTAATTGTTGGAACAATATACTCTGTAATTAGATGTTGTAAATTTGTAATTACAAATTTTATAAACAAAATTAAGTACTTTGCTAATATTCCTATTGCTACTATGGTTTATGTACTAATGAACCCGCAGGCTGGAGAAAAATGGCGTACACCTCCACAATACCTTTCTCCTAGCTCGACATGGTACTTCGACCGAGGACTTGACGAGGATGGGTCGAGTCATGACTGGAATGAGGACATCTCTGACGGGGCGTAGGAAATGTTGGCTTGGTCAACAACTTATTTTTTTCAAATGTATGGAGTTGTATTCTGTATGGCGTATTAGTTGTTAATGTCCGGACTATGGATGGTTGTTGTTTGCTAATCCCTTAGGATTTGTGTTGTTATGCTCAACTAGATGCTTTTGTGGTTTTATGAACTTTAGTTATATGTAATTTGGAGTATTTGCACTACTATTTAAGTCATCTATTACGTAATATTTAATGATTATTAAGATTGTGTTGTTATTTGATAATCCTAAACGCAGAAACGCTAATCAATTTAATTACCCAAACATATAGTTAAAATTATATGTAATTAAGGTGTGAAAAATATAACCTATATTGGTTAAACTCAATTATGTAAGTCTACACATTTTTGGCACTGACGAAGTTCACATTGATACTTTTGAAAGACAATTTTACTCAACTAAATTGATATGAAAACCCAAGTAACATACAAAAACCTTTGAGTGGAGGTTTTTTTTAATTTAATAGGTATCCCAAAAAAATTAGACATAACTAATATGAATAATACTTAACATTTCAAATGGTACACCACATAATCAATTTGTCACTAGTGTAACCATACAATATCCTAATGGTACAACACCATATTATGTGTAACTAGCATGTTTTACTATTAATTTCCTATTCGATAAGGCCTTATTATTATTATTATTATTATTATTATTATTATTATTATTATTATTATTATTATTATTATTATTGAATATATGATTATGCTATTTGATAAAGTCATGAAGTTTTAAACCATTACTGCCACACATGAAGTAAAATATAAAATTAAAAGTCCAAATGCAAATAATTAAACAATACAAGACCCAATTACCATTACCATAATTACAATGTAACACCCAAAAATGCAACACAAGCCCAAGTCTTACCACATACCCTGGTACTGGCTTAAAAGTCTTCAGAATTGTGTGTAGCAACACCAAACACTACTATCATAGTTTTGTTCATCAAAAATAAAAACTACTATCACATGGGAAATGTTTAGCTTAACACATCGAACTAGCAAGTAATTTGGGAGTTTATCCTCCGTGCCCCTCTACGATCTTTTGGCAGGATGTCCTCTGATGTATTCATTATATATAATATTTTATCCCCGTCCCGTGATCATAGTTAGGAGTATTTTTGGCTCTTTAGAGCCAATTTTATTACTAATATGCGTTTTCTAGTGTTTTCGTAGTTGTGGAATTATTCTACAGGAAACTGCAGATTTGGAACATTTTCCGGCACTTAGTGCAGCCACCGCGAGCATTGGAGACGAGACGCATTTCTATTATCGTATTCCGAAGCCCAGGACCGTATTTGAGGAATCAATCCGGTGATTAAGGGCTCTATGAAGTGAATAGGAGCTCGGGCAAGTTGGACCTATGAAGAAGTTTAGTTTTGGGAAGAAGTGTGAAGCCCAATTGAAAAGAAGAAGAAAAGGGCATCCCAAGCATCCACCCGACCGGGCAAAGGCTCGCCCGACCGGGCGCAAGCAAGCATTAATGAAGAAAAAGGCACACCCGACCGGACGCGTGTTTTATTTAGGATTTTTTTATTTTCGTTCCTCTTTTTCTTTATTTAGGATTATAGTTTAGTATAAATACGCTTTTGTTAAGCGAGTTTAGGGGCGTCTTTGACACGGACAACTTTTCTTTACTTTCCTCTTTCTCTCTCCCTCTCTCTTACTTTCTCTCTCTACACTTTTTCTCTCTACACACTCTTGATTTATGCAATTCATTATTTCCTTTAATTTTGGTAACGATTTCTTCCCTCCTTACTTTCATTAATTTAATTGCTTTGATTTAATCATGTCTTGTTTAATTATTATGTTTAGCTTAGTTTTATTTATGAGTGAGTCGACTTATTTTTAGGGTTGTGGGGATCCACGAATAATACGATGGGGTAATTTATTATTATTTATTATTGATGATTGGTTAATTTCCTATTGATTGATTTAATACTATGCAATTAGATTAGGCATGATTTAATTGTATGAGTCATGCAATATTGATTCGAGATTTGACAGATGAGAATTGATGTTCAGGCTTAGTTTTAATAGGCATGTTAATCTATTAATGGTTAGGTCGAGATTCGAGAGATGAGATTTAATACCAGTAGATTAATTATGTGATTATAATACGTAGCGACAGTTCTTTATAATCTGGTTAATTTATGCATTGATAATTGATTGTTATGTTTACCCTGGAGTATTATTTATTGGTGAACCTATACCCTAGATCTTTTTAATTTTGATTGTTCCACTATTTCATTTGCTTAGTTCGTTATTAGTTTTATTCCTTCAAACGCAAATTTGGTTACTTAATAATTTAGATTATAATTGTTGATTAGGAATAGAAGAACACTGTTTCCCTGTGGATTCGACCCTACTTCCCTATCTACTTTAGTTAGAGGACTTAGGTAATTACTTTTGATTAGGTGATACGACTAGATCCTGTCAAAATTTGGCGCCGTTGCCGGGGAAACGGTTTTATTTTTATTTCTGATTATTTCTGTAGTCTAAATTATTTTCTTTCGTCTCAGAGAACGCAAGTTCTTTGGGACAGTTTCTCATATCTGTTTGTTTAGTTCTGTGTTTGTGCCTAGGAGTTCTAGATCAGGTTACATTCCGTTTGACCCTGAAATTGAACGTTCTTTTCATAGACAGAAGAATCTTTTTAGATAGGTACGAGCTACTTCCGAGGGTATTACACCTTTGGAAACACCATCTGATTCTAGTGATACAGAAGTTTATTCAGAACTAGAAGCAGAGATGACGCACCAACCACCTCGCAAGCTTAGCGATTATTTGCAGCCGACCCTGACAGATTTCCCACATCTTATTCCTCCACCTGATCTCGAAGGAGTACAGTTTGAAATCAAACCCCAATTTATTACTATGATCGAAAGGAAGCAATTTAGCGGAGCTAAAGGTGAAGATCCAAATCTTCATATTTTAGATTTCTGTCAATATTGCAATACTATTAGGCAAGTTGGGGTCACGCAGGACCAAATCATGGAGATTCTTTTTCCCTTCTCTTTATGTGGCAAAGCTAAATTATGGTATAATGGACTGAATAGAACTGCACTTGGTATTACTGACTGGGAAACTCTTATTTTGAATTTTTATAACAAATATTATCCTGCAGTGAGAACAGCTTTGTTAAGGAGTAAGATCCTAAATTTTTCCCAATAAGCAGATGAATCTTTGTATGAAGCTTGGGAAACATTTAAGGATTTACAGAGAGAATGCCCTCATCATGGGCTAGCACAGTGGCAGATAATCCAAGCCTTCTACAATGGGATTGGATATAATTCAAGAATGATTCTGGACTCTGCAGCTAACGGAAGATTTATGAATTTAGATGTGAATATAGCGAGTAATGTTGTTGAAGAGATGGCTATTCATAATTCCCAATATGGGAATCCCGGAGGATTTGCAAATAAGGGAAAGCACCAAGTTGATTCTATATCCTTTTTGCAAGCACAATTGACTGCTATTAGCCAGAAATTAGACAATATTAATAATTCTAATTCATATTCCGTAGCTAATGTTTCTGCTGTTAATAATAATATTAACGATGATTTTTGTGAAAATTGTGGAATTGTAGGTCATTGGGAACAAGATTGTAGGAGTTCCATGGAGCAAGTTAATGCCTTCCAAGCCTATATGAAAAATAACCCATACTCCAACACTTATAATTCTGGCTTCCGAAACCATCCAAATCTTTCCTACCGGAGTACCAATGTGCTAAACCCTCCACCCCACAACAACCACAGCAACAAGCACCACAACAAACACAGCAAAAATATTATCAACCTCCCAACCAAAGGGGCCAATCACAAAATCCACCTCCACCCACTGATCATGGCTTGTCCGAAATTAGAACTATGTTAGCAAGTATGCAAAAACACATGGAGAGTAGGGATGCACAAATTGATTCACTTTTAGCACATAATAAAATCGTAGACAATAAAATTGCGCAACTTTCCTCTGCTCTACAAACTCGCCAGCAGGGAGCCCTATCATCACAGCCGGTGCAACCTACAGATCACGTGAATGCAATTACGCTGAGAAGTGGTTCACATTACGATGGGCCTCCTATGCCCAAAGATGATGAACCTATAATTACAAAAATTGCTAATCATGATTCTGTTACACCAAATATTGTTGTTACTAGCCCTGCAGGGCTCTAGAGTAAAACTAACATTTTTGATGATACATTGCAGGGTGTAACTCCAAAGAAGGATAAAAATCAAGACAAAAGTGGGGATGTAAAGAAACCAGTTATCAAACTATCATTCACAAATAGACATCTTAAGAGTAAGTTGGATAAACAGTTTGGTAAGTTTCTGGAGGTTGTCAAGAATTTGCAGGTAACAGTTCCTTTTACAGAATTAATTACTCAAGTTCCTGCATACTCTAAATTTATTAAAGAGATCTTAACCAGAAAAAGATCTATTAGTGAGGTAGAGACAGTTGCTTTTATTGAGGAATGTAGTGCTATACTACAGAATAAATCTCCACCTAAGCTAAAAGATCCGGGTAGTTTTCCTATTCCTTGTCACATTGGAAATTTGATGATTGAAAAAGCTTTATGTGATTTGGGTGCTAGTGTAAGTGTTATGCCACTATTTGTGAGCTCTAAATTAAATACGGGTAAATTAAAAGCTACCAATATTACTCTGCAAATGGCCGATCGTTCTCTTAAATATCCTTTAGGTGTTTTAGAGGATGTACCTGTTAGAGTAGGTAAATTTTATATACCTGTTGATTTTGTTGTTCTTGATATGGAGGAAGATTTGCAAATTCCGATTATTTTGGGTAAACCATTCCTTCATACTACAGGGGCAATAATAGATGTAAAAAGTGGTAAACTGACGTTATGTGTAGGGGATGAAAATATTATTTTTAATCTACATAATGCCTCTAAAAGCCCCATGTTGAAAGAAAAGTGCTATCGTATTGATGTAAATAATTTTTCTAATAAGCCCCAAGCTCTCGTTAGAGATCCCTTGGAGGCGGTATTTTGTGTTACATCTTTCACAGGAAAAGCCACTACATGGAAGGATGAAGTGGATGCTATAGAAAGGGCTCTAAATTGTGTAGGGCTTGGGTTTGAAGAGGAACAAGTGGAGAAAAAGGTACAAATTGATAAAAATCGGACTCAAAGTGCTGTAAGGCGCCCGACGGGGCCAGAACCCGCCCGACCGACCGCGAGAAGAAGTCCGTATACGAGTAATCTCGCCCGACCGGGCGAGATGGCGCCCGACCGGGCGCGAGAGAAAAGAGGATTTTCGCCCAAAATTCTCCCAAAGGTCGAAAAAAGTGTTAAACTCGCCCGGAGGCGCCCCCGGCCGGGCAAAGTCTCGCCCGACCGGGCGCGAGAGCGTGACAGCAAAACTGGCCAACTTCAAAACACCATAACTTTTGCGTTTTTTAACGGAATTTTGCGTGTGACATATTGTTGGAAAGATCTTCAAGTCTATTTTCCAATGCAATTGAAATCACTGTATTATCATTTGTATAAAAAAAGTTATGATTGAAATAGTGAAGCTGACTCGTTTTTACCTCTTCTCTTACTAACATTTTGCTTCTTTCTTGTCCAGAATTGTACCAAGGTGATGCATTGCAATGCTTGGGATGGTGGTGGATACGATTTTAATGATGAGGGGTTATCGTCTGGGTTACTTTCTTCCCTTTGATCCAATGAGGGTATTGTCTGGTTTGGCTTGGGGGGAATTTCTTGTATATATAGGTTTTCTTTCTTTCCTTTTTATTTTTTATTTTCTTTGGTGTGCTTAGTTTAGTTTTTATTTTATTGCTTTATAGTTTAGATTTTATTGCTTTGAAAAAAAAAATTAAGAAAAAATTCAAAAAATACGTTCCAATGAACGATAAATCATGCTTCCCTTGTGCCCTAGACATGAAAATTGTTTTGATTCTTGGTATATGATGATGAATATTGTGGATAGGTTACCATGATTTGATGTTTGATTGCTTGGATGCCCTAACATGAGTCAATTTTGTCCAACTACCAGTGAATATAGTGCTTGACTAGTTGATTTGGTTAGGAATATGTGTTAGTTCCTGGTATGTCAATGAATTTGAGTATTGGTTTATAACTCTTAGTAATGTTTATATGACTCATTATTATGCACATTGAGGAGGACGAAGACATTTGTTCTTTTAGGTGACCTTCAGATACATTTTTCCCTTCTTGCTACCCATGTTGTTGCTTGTATCCTTTCATTGTTTATTTAGCCACATTACAAGCCTATTTTGCCCCATTGGTTACTAGTCTCAAGCTTGGCTTGGGGGAGCTTTTAGTGAGTGAGGTGAGGGAGTTTGTAGTGTGCTCATAATTTGCACAATGTGGGTGGATTTGAGAAGTTATTTATTTGTTCTTATTTTAGTGGATTGGAAAAAAAATTGAAAAAATTATTGTTCAAAGTTGAAAAATTCCAAGTGAGATAAAAAGAAAAAAAAGAGCAAAAGAAAAAAAAATTGTTTTGATGTTCAAGTGTTTTAATGAAGGTGGCTTGAAAAGAAAAGAGAAAAAAAAAAGAGAAAAAAATCAAAAGAAAAAAAAAAGAGTTCAAAGTTTGTTGATCACTCAAATTCTATAATATCATATTTGAATGAGTGAAATTGTAAGTGTTGGGAATTTTTATTGTAATTGGTTGTTTGGTGAATTTTTGTTAGAGTTGAGTTGTGTTGGAGATGAGTTGGTCATTATTTAATTTTGACCTTAGTTTTATTTATTAGGATTGGCTCCCTTAAGCATGGCTTTACTCTCACATTTTCCCAAATTTATCCTACCTTTTACCCTAACCTTACGTTATAAGCTTTAAAGACATTCCGACCTTTGTGCATAGAGTTGTATGGATGTGAAATTAGTTGTTTATGAATGCAATGAATGATTTGACATATTCCGAGTCGACTACTAGGTTGAGTGTTTGTTTTCTTAAACACACGAGTGTTCTGAGTTTGGGAGGGCATTGTTCACATTAAAGGAGTTGGATGGAGAGCGACGGATACATTTTATATCTGCCACATAAATGAGAGTTGAGTGAGTGAGTACTAATCTTGAATTCTATATGCTCTTGTGGTTTGCTCTATTTGACAATTGTTAGGAAGGATGAGTGGTTAGATGGATTTGATTGGTTAATTTTGATGCATATTTGTTGGATTTGCCCTGAATCGATTATGCTTGGTTTTGATTGATTTTTGGGGTGAAGAATGTTTTATTTATTCATTGATGAGCTCTTTGCTTTGGGACAAGCAAAGGGTTTGGCTTGGGGGAGTTTGATATATTCATTATATATAATATTTTATCCCCGTCCCGTGATCATAGTTAGGAGTATTTTTGGCTCTTTAGAGCCAATTTTATTACTAATATGCGTTTTCAAGTGTTTTCGTAGTTGTGGAATTATTCTACAGGAAACTGCAGATTTGGAACATTTTTCGGCACTTAGTGGAGCCACCGCGAGCATTGGAGACGAGACGCATTTCTATAATCGTATTCCGAAGCCCAGGACCGTATTTGAGGAATCAATCCGGTGATTAAGGGCTCGATGAAGTGAATAGGAGCTCGGGCAAGTTGGACCTATGAAGAAGTTTAGTTTTGGGCGAAGAAGTGTGAAGCCCAATTGAAAAGAAGAAGAAAAGGGCTGCCCAAGCATCCGCCCGACCGGGCAAAGGCTCGCCCAACTGGGCGCGAGCAAGCATTAATGAAGAAAAAGGCGCGCCCGACCGGGCGCGTGTTTTATTTAGGATTTTTTTATTTTCGTTCCTCTTTTTCTTTATTTAGGATTATAGTTTAGTATAAATACGCTTTTGTTAAGTGAGTTTAGCGGCGTCTTTGACACGGACGACTTTTCTTTACTTTCCTCTTTCTCTCTCCCTCTCTCTCTCTCTCTTACTTTCTCTCTCTACACTTTTTCTCTCTACACACTCTTGATTTATGCAATTCATTATTTCCTTTAATTTTGGTAACGATTTCTTCCCTCCTTACTTTCAGTAATTTAATTGCTTTGATTTAATCATGTCTTGTTTAATTATTATGTTTAGCTTAGTTTTATTTATGAGTGAGTAGACTTATTTTTAGGGTTGTGGGGATCCACGAATAATACGATGGGGTAATTTATTATTATTTATTATTGATGATTGGTTAATTTCCTATTGATTGATTTAATACTATGCAATTAGATTAGGCCTGATTTAATTGTATGAGTCATGCAATATTGATTCGAGATTCGATAGATGAGAATTGATGTTCAGGCTTAGTTTTAATAGGCATGTTAATCTATTAATGGTTAGGTCGAGATTCGAGAGATGAGATTTAATACCAGTAGATTAATTATATGATTATAATACGTAGCGACATCCCTTTATAATCTGGTTAATTTATGCATTGATAATTGATTGTTATGTTTACCCTGGAGTATTATTTATTGGTAAACCTATACCCTAAATCTTTTTAATTTTGATTGTTCCACTATTTCATTTGCTTAGTTCGTTATTAGTTTAATTCCTTCAAACGCAAATTTGGTTACTTAATAATTTAGATTATAATTGTTGACTAGGAATAGAAGAACACTGTTTCCCTGTGGATTCGACCCTATTTCCCTATCTACTTTAGTTAGAGGACTTAGGTAATTACTTTTGATTAGGTGATACGACTAGATCCTGTCATCCTCCCATAGTCCTTTGATGTTATTGAATTCGTTATGTGCGTCGTACAAGAATAGGAGTTGCCTAATGTTAGATATCTTTTCTTGACAACATGTTGTCTGAAATTAGTTTTCCACTCTACAAAAGTCTTGGATATGACATCTACAAAGCATGGAAACATACCAGTGCAAATGGTGTGTCAAACTTATGAGCACAAACTTTGATGCATGCAAGCATGTACACACCGCAGGAGAAGCTAAACAAGTATCATGAAATTCATTAATTTCTTGATAATAACAATGCAAAAACATGATAACCTACTTTACGTCCTAACAACACATTATACTCAAATTATTAAAAATTGCTACGCACTTGTGCAATCAGGTAAACAACACTAACTATCCCTATAGAAAAAGTATGAACAAATAATGGCCATAACTTACTTATCGGGCTGCCTAACCGGATATACTCTCTTAGCCCATTTTTCAATTTGGCCTAATTCTCACAACGGATCACTCAACTGCACCATGACATCAAAATCCTTAACCTGCGTTGTCAGCCAAACCAATATTCAAGTGATTATACCCAACACATTAAAAATGCAACTTCTACAAGAACTATAACATTACGAGCTCACTAACAACCCCAGCATGTGCTTGATAAGGATCAGGGTACAATGAGTCAATCATACACATTTGTTGAGCCTTGACATCAAAGGCTAGACACCACCAATGTTCAGCATTATCAACTGTCCATTCTAGGACTGGGAAGAAAACCTAATAAACACAACAAGTACAGATAAACATTATGGTGTACACCTGAAAGTACCTAATGTATGAAAAACAATTGTGGACACTTACACATCTTATCTGGCTGACAGGGATACCGAGGAAGGCTTTCGCGTACTTCCGCGCCAAATCCTTGTAGTCTTTCTTCCCCAAGTTCAGCATCATATACAAGGAACCGAATAATTAGAGCCATAATTTATAACTTCAAAACAAGCAGAATCTTTATTTGTAACAGTTATCGCATATGTAGGGTCTAACATAATCCTCTTCTCTGTCCCAAAAAGCTCATGCGTACATCACGACTGCCATCCGCACATATTGATCACCAACACGGGCTCTAGGAACAACAACCTGATAGCAATCCCTCTGAGTTGCATCCCTGCCCCCACATTCAATTACCGATGGCCTGGGACTAAATGCACAAAAATTCATAGAATTAATCAAAACAAGAATCAAAATGACAAACTAAGAGTGAATTCAATTATAAAATCAAAGAAAGCTTTAACGAGAAGTTAGTCTTACATGTTTGCATCCTTCAATTCCTTCCACCCTCGAAGGATGGTCAACAGCCGCTTGTCCGTGGGATCATTCTTGTTTTTAATTTTTGCAAAGTTTAAGAAACCAACTCCATCAATTGAGTCTGCAGATAATGAAAAGTCTTTGCCTTGGATTTCTTCAGCTTCGGGATTTTTTTTTTATGTGCTGGACATTTTCAATTGTCGTGCTGGTACGCGGGTTGCTGCCTTTGGCAGTCAATATAGTGTGCACATCTTCCTCAAATTGATCCGGGTTAGTCTTCGTCAACTTTGAATCGTAGCCACTGTTCACAGTACGGGCAACATCTCTCAACCACACTGACCAGCCTTGTGCTCAACTGAGCTAGTACCTGAACCAAACATTTTTCCACAACCAAAACCATAACCACATATTGAACCAATGACATTTGAATATTAACCAAAAGACTGAAATAATAAACATACCCGGTCCACGACATCATCCACAAAAGCATGATCCCCTGATAGTTGGCCCTTCTTATTAACACCAGAACTCTCCCTTGGGACTAGGGGATGCTCCTCCCCATACGCAACATCGACGGCCTACAATTTCAAAATACTGATTTAGATAACCAATCATCAACCCGTAGATTAAATAAAATAAACTATCCTGCGCATTTCTTACCAACAGCTTGCCGTACTCGCTGCTAGCCACTTTATCTTCGATAACAGCTGCCTTCACCTCACCACTGTTCCACACCTTGACCCTCAGGTAAACGCCCCACTACACGGGAACACGGTGCAAGTGATCTAGATAAAAAAATCTACAAGAAAAAAAAACACATAACTAATTAGTTTTAGTTTTTTACAACTAAATTGTAATGATCAAAATAAAGCCACTATTGCTCACCATAACAAACAGAAAACTGCCCCCACAACAAGGACCTATAACCATCTTTCTGGAACTTCCTTTGAAATCTTTTAGCCGTGTCGCATAGCCATTCGAAAGTCAGCAAACACCAGTCATACTTGATAGCCTCAGTAGCCACTGTCAATGCTGGAATGAGTGACTTTGGAAAGTTTGAATTATTAGTGGTGGTACAAACCACTTTTCCAAGGGCTACAAGTAGAAAGGCTGTCATGAAATACTCCTCTTCAACTTCATCTGCAAGGGGAAACGGGTCACCAGAATCATCCAGTGGACATAAAGCATCCAAAGCAGATTTCAAGGATATGGTTTCTTTGTTCGCACCAACCCCGTACAACTCAAAAATCCTACGCAACCTCTGCACCTGCTCCTCATCATTGTCAACAACATCAAAAGGGACTGGTTGAGCACCCATAGGTAACCCAAGTACGGAGCTCACTTGAGCAGGACCTAAAGGTAAAATTTCCCTGTTGTCAAACACCATGGTGCCATCAGGAAGCACTCTTGTCATCAACCAATAGCAAAATTGCCTCGGTATATTTGTCATGTCAAGATCCAGGAGACCTTTAAAACCCATTTCTGTCACTAACTCGCGTCTTCTTGAATCAAATACAAAGACTGATTGGCAGAAGGATTCAACCCTTCAAACAATGTTGGGGTACTGCTACACACAAAAAACAAACTATACATAAGTACCCTACAAGCATACTATACTCATTACCATGCAGACATCACTTATAAATATTAGATTAATTCAAAAAAACAATGTCACTCCACAAATAAGGTGGCAAAAGATATAATGCAGTATATAAGGAAACCAGGCATGATCATCAGTTAGAAAAAAAGGCAAATGAAATTTACAAAAGAAAAGAACAGAAGATTTACCCATTCAAGAACAAAACTACATTACAACCATCAATGTGACTAAATTTAATTACTTCACATAGAAATATGCATATGCATATTCTAGTCTAAACATGCTAGCTTCATCAATTGCAATAGCTTACTGGGCACCACAACAGAATGAAGAAAGTCATTACAATTTAAGAAACACAATCCAAGAGAAAATTTCACCCCAATTGGGTAACCAAAATCCAAAATTCAATCCAACCCATTAAACTAAACCATCAACATCATATCATTCACAAATTTCAATACCAATATAATAATTCTACCTCAAAAGGCAAAATTAGAAAAAATCAAGGTAAAATTTTACCCCAAGTTCGGGAGAAACAGGAGGATTAAAATCCCCAAAGAGATACTTTCCAAACCCTTCAAGATTAAGGCCATGCTTATGAAAAACAACGGACAACAACAGACCTAACACCAAAAAAATTTAACTGCTCATCATACCTTTCCTACATTCTCATAGTGAGTCTTCAACACCACCCCTTCGCTCACTACCCTTTGCCCTTCAGTTATTTCACCCTACACCCATACACATCAAAAAAACAAAGTGATTCAGTATTAGAAAGTAGTTGCGGGTTCTAGCAAAATATAAAATAACATTCACTATACCTTTTGCCTTTTCCTCTTCTTACTCTTACTCTTCATGAACCCCATCATCATCTTCATGAACTCAGCGGGTTTGCACGACTCCTCTTCACTATCTTCATCGGAATGTTGACCATTACTATTGTATTCTTCATCATTCACATCGTCTTGGTCTTGGGTTGCTTTGGCATCCTTTTTGAGTTTTTCTTCACCTTCACTTCAGTCACCCGTTTACCAGGCTTAGAAGTCGATGGATCCTTTGACACTTGGATGGATCCTATTGTCAATATCACAAATCAATTTCAGAATTCAAAAACCACATTCAACTACAGAATATAATTACAAAAACAGTTCATAACACTAGCTCACCACCAAATGTTTCCAGCTCTTTGACCGCACAACTGACTTCGTTCTCATGGTTTTCTATTTTTAACCTTGTGGGGAATACAAACCTGACAATCCAGGAAGAACATCACAGCTGTAATTAGCAATTTAGCATCATGGATAAAAGCTTACCAATCACCAAAAAAAATTACCAATATAACATCCATATAACCAAAATAATAGCAAACATAACCCATAGGTTCCACACATATTTTCTTAAGTAAAACTCTAGTACATCATTTTACATCTTGCCTGATACTTTAAATAGAATTAATCTCAAAGAATTTGTGTTGAAGCCAAACAACTGTGTATGCAGCAAAGAATGGTGATCTTAATGTTTAAAATCAAGATCAAATTTAATTTTGAAATCGCATTTGCTGCTAGAACTAGATATTGGTCATCCAAAAAGAGAAGGCAGGGGTCACAATACATATCCTACCAATAAAAACTGAAAAATAAGCTTCAATTTCTGAAAAGCATCCAACTTTTAAACATGGATAAGGCACTATGTTACTGCAGGTCTGTAGGACTCCACCAAACTACCCAATCCTTAAATAAAATTAGGGAGAATCTAGGACAGAAGTCACTTCATACTCTATACAATTTTGTGCAATTTAAGACCATTTCCTATACTTAAACAAAATAATGTGCTAAAGCTAATATGGATTATGTCCTCAGAAGGATGTAGCATTATAGCAAGAGTTGTACAATGTTGCATATCCTTAAATACATCAAAGTCAAATATCTAATTAGCAATTTAGCATCATAGATAAAAGCTTCAACCAAGACAAGCTACAACCAAGACACAGCTTTTCACAATCATATTGCACACAAGTACAATTTCAAGTCCCTTATCCCTAAAAACAAAACAAGGGAACACATTATTTCTAGTCACGGATACAAAAGGAACACACTATTTCTTGTCACAGATTCAAGGGAACAAATTGTATATAATGCTTGTCTTTTAAGGACAAATCAATATGCTATTAACGCTATTAGGAAAATCAAACCACAGTTGTTGAATATATTTCTAAGGTGACCAATCAATCACATAATAGAGGGCTGATCAATAGCTTTACACCCTGATACAACCATTTATATTAATATCAAGTTAACAAATTCATTATATTTATAATCATACACATTAATTACATCAACCAAACTTAAATCACCTTGCAAATAATTTATTTAATGAATTTTGAAGAAGCTCAATTAAATCAAACACAAAAGAGCTTAAGGTTACCTAACAATGTTTGATTATAAAATATAAAGTTGCAGTAATTTTTTATAATCACAAGCCCCGTAATAGCATTTTAAAAACCATAACTCACAAATTGGGAAAAATTATAAATTGGCTTTACAATCATCAAATTGTACATAATTCTTATACACTAACACTGTTTTCTCATACACCGCTACACCAATTATAGAAACCCTAACAATCAAATTGCACACAGGAACAAATTCAATTATAGATTTCCTAAAAATTTTGGGGGACAATTGTAACTGGCGTTAAAATCATCAAATTGTAAATAATTCTTAAACCCTGATTTCGAATATCAAATACACCACAGCCCCCGCCTTAAACCCTAATACATCCGCATTTTACAAATCCAAACTCAATTTGGATCAAACGATTACATTGAAATTAAGTTTGATAAAGTTCTTATACTAAAATTGTTTGATTAATTTGGGGAAAGATTATAAATTTATGAAAAATTTACTTACTTTCGTCAAAATCTTCACGATAACTCGCCTAGAGTGCTTCAATTCTCCAAGCGGCAAACCCAGAAACAAAGCTTAAATTTCTCCATGAACCAAAACGACGATGGAGATAGAGGGAATATAGAGAAACTACTTCAGAAAGATGGTCAAGGTAGAGGGAATAAAGAGAGAATACTTACTGGAAGAGAGAAAGAGTTTGAATGAATATAGAGGGAAGACAGAGAGTCAAATGGAAGAGAGAGAGTGAGGCCTTACTAATATATTTGCATGTGACCAAATACGAAATACGAAGACAAGGCAAGCTGTACATTTCGCCCAAATACGCAAGCATAACGGGAAATGAGGTGGATTTCCACTACACCGTGCGAATTTATAGAATTGCCTCTTGTTCGATGTTCATGCATATCAAGACTCCCTTTAGACAGCCTCATGTGTCACCTTTCTTAAGCTCTATAAACACGTTAAGCCTTCAATTTATGTCACGTGTCACCTCTTTAAAGACTATAAACATCCCACGTCACCTCCACAACATGAATTAGATTTGACATGTAAAAAATGCTTATAGCAAGACTTGAACTCGAGACCAACAATTATTACGATACAAGTCTTACCACCTTAGCTATTCATATTCCATATATTGCGTCAATTTACCCAACAAAATTATAGTTAACTTAGATAAGATGATTAGTCTTTAATTGTACTATATGTTACATATCCTAGGATAATTTAACAACTTTAATTTTGAAGTTTGAAAAATTGTAATTCTTTTGATTTGATGAAAAATAAGAATTTTTTTGTTAATTAGTCAATAGTTGAATATATTTGAATCATACACAATAACATACAAAATATTGAATATGATTTTCCTAATACAATTTTTTTTTCAAATATTAAATTTTCAAGATGATTATAAACTAGTAATTCGGAACATCGTTCGACCACACACTAGTTTAAAAATTAAAACCACACAGTACCACACATTTACACGTGATACCTCCTTTTTCTAAATGAAGCCCTTTCTCTTAAAACAGGTTTATAAAACAAAATCCAACCCTTCATATTCCTGCTACTCTACTACAACACTCAAATTACTTTCACACACAAAATTACAAATCAAGCTTTTGCGCAACAATGGAGGAAAAAGCAGCAGTTGCAGGAGTAAAAGAGAGAGAAAAAATGGAGGAACAATGGAGATTATATGAAGCATTCAACGAACTTCATGGTTTAGCACAAGAATTCTCAACCCCATTTGAAGCTCCTGCAATTCTTGTTGTGGGTCATCAAACTGATGGAAAGAGTGCTTTGGTTGAAGCTTTAATGGGTTTTCAATTTAATCATGTTGGTGGTGGGACCAAAACTCGAAGACCCATTACTCTTCACATGAAGTATAACCCTGATTGTGAATCCCCTCTTTGTTTTCTTGTCAATCATTCTGATTCTACTGTTGTTGATCAGAAGTCTCTTGAAGCAATTCAGGTTTATTTTGGTTATTCATTGATTTATTATTTTGTTATGTGTTGGAATTTTGAATGGAGGTGTTTTATTGTTTATGTTTAGATGAGGGTTTGTTTGTGATTGGATTTTAGTGGTGGCAATTTGGGTAAGTGGGTCGTGATTGTGTTTGGTTTCGTGTTGATTTTGGGTTGTTTAATGAAATACATCATAATTCTGAGCATGTAATTGGGTGTTAGCATTTTTCAGGAGGGTTTGTGGATGGATGAGTTTAGTGCATGTGTTATTCATTTGGGTTTTTTTTATTGCTTTTTGTAGTGTAGTGAAATTTATGCTGTCATATTTTCAGGTAGTTATAATGTACTTACTAATACATGTTTGAAGCACAATTTCCTAATGATTCTGATTTGTTATTATATGAGTTGCTTTAGTTTGGGGAGCATAATGAGAAGTTACTTTGCCAGAATGCTTGTTGGGTAATGCCAAACTTTTCTGATAGTACGAATCGCTATGCTGCCTGAAAGCTGCATTAACTTTTTTTCATTTGTTTTGTATTTTTTTCAAGAAACAATTTATTTTTTTCTGTCATATTTTCCCCTTTTGAAGAGTTTATGATTGTTTACCATGTTTTCATTTCATATGTAAGCTAGTGAAGAATATGTCTGGCTTTGATACATGTCAATCTTCACTCATGCGAGACACACCATTACCCATTTCAGTTCATACTTGATTATAGATTTAGGGGGGATGGTATCGTGCTAATCTTTACTCATGCGAGACACACCATTACCCATTTCAGTTCATACTTGATGATAGATTTAGGGGGGATGGTATCGTGCTACTTAAAAGTATTGATATTGTTACTATGACGGGGATTAACTACTCTGGATTGCTGTATCCTGCTTGTAGATGATTGGGTTAAATCAACAGGACCCGGTTTAAGTTGTCTGTTTTCCAAAAGAAGCTGTGGGATAGTGCGACTGTGGGAGTCACTGCAAAATTGAATTGCTGTTTCTATTATTTATTTTAGTTGTTACATACTTATATATGGCTGGCGACTGCCGACTAGAGTTGCAATTGTTGCCCAGCATCTCAGACTGTAGGATCCTGGTTTGAGGTTTGACATATTGGTCATATGAGTAGTTCAATTATTTTTACTTTTGCAGGCATTCATTGAAGCAGAGAACATGAGGCTGGAGAGTGAACCATGCCAGTTCTCATCTAAAGAAATAATCATTAAAGTAGAATATAAGTACTGTCCGAACCTCACCATTATAGATACTCCAGGTCTCATTGCTCCAGCTCCAGCTCGAAAGATTCATTCGTTGCAGGTCCATCATCTGGCCAATAAGAGTTAGATCTCTGTATTGTCTTCAAATTAATTGGTGATGGTGATCTTTGACAGGCTCAAGCTGCAGCAGTTGAGTCACTGGTTCGGGCTAAAATGCAGCACAAGGAGTACATAATATTATGCCTCGAAGACTGTAGTGATTGGAGCATTGCGACTACGAGAAGGGTGGTAATGCAAGTATGTATTAGAGGTGTTCTTTTAGATTTTTTGGTTTTTTTTTCCTTGATAACTATTATTCATTTCTTAGCAAAATCTTGTTAATGGATATCTTTCTACATTTGAGTCTTGAAGAATATTAGTGCACTGTTGAACTGCTTGTGCACTGATTAGGGTTTTACATCATCCATGCGAAGTACTTGACCAGAATTATTGATTCTGTACTGAATACTTTTCTTCGGTGATTAAATGCATACAGGTTGATTCAGAGCTATCAAGGACTGTAATTGTATCAACAAAGCTTGATACGAAAATACCACAATTTGCACGTGCTTCTGATGTTGAAGTTTTCCTCTCTCCACCAGCTTGTACCCTAGATGGTTTCATATTGGGTGACTCTCCATTTTTCACATCAGTACCATCTGGGAGAGTGGGTTCATCCCCTGATTCTGTTTACAGATCCAATGACGAGTTTAAAAAGGTTATCATTATTATTATTATTATTATTATTATTATTATTATTATTATTATTATTATTATTATTATTATTATTATTATTATTATTATTATTATTATTATTATTATTA
This sequence comes from Chenopodium quinoa, assembly GCF_001683475.1. Lineage (NCBI taxonomy): Eukaryota > Viridiplantae > Streptophyta > Magnoliopsida > Caryophyllales > Amaranthaceae > Chenopodium > Chenopodium quinoa. Next base: position 2,412,839 of record NW_018745650.1, read on the forward strand.
TTATTTGTTTATTTTTTTTTTCTAAAAAAAAACTTGTTCAGAATCAGTATGCAGATGGTTTAATTTTTCTATCATTGCCTGTTGTGATATATACGACTGAAAACTTGAAAATGATTTTTCCCCATCCAATGATCCTGTCCTGGCACTTCTAAAGTTCTCACCTGCTAACATATAATGTTATTTCTTCACATCAATGATCACTTCTCAAAATCTCAAGCTGGTTCTGATTTGGAGTTTCATAATTAGTAGTGTGCTGTTTAAGCAGGTCCAAAAAATTGTTTCATGTATATTAAATATTTTTGTTTATTAAATCTATTTACATATAAATTTGGTTGTTAGTAGTTGAAAATTGATTCTATACTTGTAAGTGTTTTGCATGAGCTATCCTTTATTAAGTTCCTGATTTGCCATTCATATTTTGGATGGTCTATGTGCTTTGGCCATGTTCTTGAACCAGCCAGGGTGCTTAACATATTTCTTAGATTGTTCCACTGATTATGGAGTGCCGGAGTGGGGATTCATTCTTTTTTATAGCTCTGTTCACCTAATTTCAATGATTTCCTTACTAAACTGCACAGGCTATTAGCTTGAGAGAGGTGGAAGATATTTCGTGTTTGGAGGAGAAATTAGGAAGGACACTGTCAAAGCAAGAAAGGAGCAGAATAGGCATAAGCAGCTTGAGACTGTTTTTAGAAGAGTTGCTACAGAAGAGGTTAGTGATTTTTTTAATTAAACTCTAATCATATTATAACTTTTAATCTTCTCATCTGGTATCTGACATCAATCTGTATACAGGTACATAAATAGTGTTCCGTTGATTATTCCACTTCTTGAGAAAGAGCATCGAAATGCAACACGACATTTGAATGAAATTGATGAAGAATTCAGGTTAGCAATCAATACACGTCTTGTCATTTCTTGTGCCTTGAACAGTGATCTTAGGAAATTCATTTACTGGAAATCAGGAGTTGTTGTGCCTTCTATTGGTGTTTAACCATCTTTTCAAGTGGTATAAAACTTCTGCTATTATTAAATTTTAAATTCCATTACGGCTCCCTTAACTAATTTGATATTTCTGAAGTTGCAACAAATTGTGTATCTGATTGGATGGATGTTTGTTTGTTATGTAATAGTGTTTTATTTTTCCAATCTAATACATGTACAAAGCTGTAATACTACCACACGTCAAATATAGAAGACCCCCTTTGGCATAATAGCTACACCTTTCTCCTTTTCCATAAAGTGAAGGGAGGAGTGCAGTATGATGATTTCCTAAGCATGGCCCTTTAGCAATTCCCTAGTGCCTCAATTTTCATATGATGCTCCTGTGGAGGACAAGGTGAGAAGTATGTCTACAAAAGCATTGCTGTGTTATTGTTATCCAACCACATTTAAACTTAGAGTTTGGATGAGACCATTGCTGGTGGAATTGTTGTCTTTTCCTTGCAGGAAAGATCCACCAGAGTCTTAGATTCTCAGAGTGTCAGCTATTTGTCATGAACCTAATACATGATGCAGAGTACTGCTCTTTTGTGTTGTTTTGATGAACTACTATATGGGATATAGGTGGGAAGACTGACAAACTAGTAGGTAATTGATGGCTACATGATGCACCCTTCCTCTTAATTCTGAGCTTGGAGGACTCAATAAATCGGACAATTCTCTGCATAGGTGTAGCTAGACTTGAGCACACCTACAAAGCCTTTAAAATTTGAACTAGAATGCGAGAAAACATAGAGCTTGAGGGTGATGCAGTCTTATTATGCTTCAGTGTTCCTCTACAGCACCCTAAATGATATCCCTTTGCTCATCCTAGGAGGCCGGGACCTTCCGTTTTACTGTTCCTGTCATATTTCAATATAAATTTGTGATTCTGTGCTATTTATATTTGTTTTATGTACTCTAGCTGATCCAACATCTCATATTGGTTAAATCCTAATTTGATTTTTTTTTTTTTTTTTTTTTTTTTGGCAATTTGCTTGTATGCAGTATGTTGAATGAATTAAATTTAAAGGAGAAAGGAAGGCGCTTTCATGATCAGTTCCTTACTAAGGTTTTATGCTTATGCCTTCACTTAAACCTTCCCTAACTGGTTCATTATATGTATGAATACATTAACTATTCTGGTGTGGACTTCTTGATTTGCAGGAGAAATTTGTAATTATGATAATTGTGTGATTAACTGTTAGGGGGAGTTTGGTATGAAAATTGGAAATGGAGTGGAAAGGAAATAAATAAGAAGGAAAGGAATCATTTAACCGTTACCTTTTCATTTGTTTGGCTTAACATGGAAAGAAATCACTTAAAACTAACTCTTTATTTTTGTTTGAGGAGGGTAACAATATTTGTTACCTTAACTTTTAGAGAGGTAACAAATGGGTGGAAACCATTACCCTTAGGTAATGGTAATTGTTACCCAAGCCTTCTAACCAAGCACTTGGTAATGGTCATGGTTTAATTGAATCCGTTTCCAACCCTAAAATTACTCTTACCAAACATGCTCTTAGTGTTATCATCATCAGTTTAAGACACAAATATTTTGGAAATAATAATGAGCAGTAAATTTCATTTCCTTCGGAGTTATCAGCCTTTACCATCCTTACCTTTAGTATACTTAGTAATTGCTTTATTCAGGCGTTTTAGAGGCAGAATTTTTAATAAGAAATATGGAAGAGGAAAAGAAGAAAGCTCATGAATGGTGGAGGAAGGTAATGCTGAATAGTTTGTTGTTTTAAACATCTCTCTCTACTGATAGTGAATAACCCCTTTATTGCTTGCTGGGGTATTAGATGTGGGTTCATACTTGCTGCATGTGTCATATTTAACCTTATGGATTTTAGATACAATAAGCTTCTACAGTTCTACCCTTCTCGAGTCATGTTCTTTCCATCATTTTTAATTTGAGGCATAGTTGTTGAACTTGAAATTAACTTGCAATTTCGATGCTATACTTTTTCATGATCTTGTTGCCTAATCTATTTTCACTCTTGATACCAAGAAAGTAATTCAATCCAACAGGGATTTTAAAGTGATTTATCCTATTTCTCTTGAACGTTGTGATTATATTTGGTATCTTTTAGGAATATTAAGGTCAGCCACATAAGGGGATGAATAATAAACTTAAGTCCTTGACATATGACATAGATTCACTAAGACTCCTCCTAAACCATTGCTGCCAATATTATGTTGGGTTTTAGGTATTCTAAGCGAAATTTTATGAATCATATTTATAGGCACCTAAATAGGATCACATGCACATACAATTACAGGATCACATAATAGTTTAGAATTAACCTTTGATGTGTGAATTCCTCTATGCAATCTTCTTTTCTACGGGAGATAAAGAGCCTCAAACGTGACTCCTCTATCCAGTCCATCGGCTTGAATCAATGCTCCACCAATGGTAGTTGCATGGGAAAACCTTTCACCTTTCTTAGAGTCGAGAAAAACTGAATGTTGTGTATATTATTTTCTAAAAGCCCCAATTAATATAATCCCATTAGATTAATTAGGTTAGGTTTTCCTCTCCCCTTTTCCCCTCTTGGCCGGTCACCCTAAGTCCTAATTTGGGCTTCGGGTTTCTTTATTGATCCAAACCTAATGTGTGACCTTAGTAGGATCCGTATAGGTGGGCTTCGGGTTTATTTCATTGTAACCCGAAGGTCTATAGCATTCTCTAGCAATACGTAAAGACGACCCAAATAAACGAATTATCATCTCCATAATATACTTAGTAATTGAGGACACATTTTCTTCAATCTCCCACTTGTCCGAGAAAAGTGTGCAATCTTCAAATTCCTTAAGTCTCTTAGTGTCTAATTTGATAGTATGATTACATCTCTATGTTATCCATACTAACCTTCAAATTATTTCTTGAAATCCGAGTTCGAATTGTTAAACAAACGATCATCTTAAAATGCATTTGAGCATGGCCATGCATTTTCTATTCTTACTCTTCACGAGGCCATGACACCAATCCTATCGCATATAGAAGGACCTATTCAATCTCGTGGCAACCAAAACTCCCACTCAACTTTTAGCATAACCTGATTGCTGTCTTTATAGTCCCTTTTTACGGCATGATGTTTGACAACATTAAAGATATACCAATCAACTCTTGTCTTAAGAATCCACTGATATAATTGCGAAGTTTCTTAAACTTCTAAGTAGGTCTGTTCGATCATGTATCAACTATACATATCCATATGATTGACTAAACATCTCCATGTTCCCATAGCCCATGATACGACGCTATCAATCAATCTTATATGCTAATCCTTTAATTAAGTCTTTTATGTCCAATTTAATGACTTAGATTAGGAACTTAAATGTTCTATGAATTCAGTTCACTTGTAGGGTTTCATACAAACCCATTGAATTCAATAAAATATATTGGACATTTTATTTAATACTAAACCAAAATTAAATAAGAGAGAATTTCATTTCATATAAACATAAATTAGCAAAATCATGTCTTTACATCGTAACAAGTTTCTCTAAACATAAAACAATCTAAAGCCATTCTAACACTTGCTTTAACCCTATAGCCCTAGTGTGACTTTCATGCTTGGGTTGAGGTAGAGGTTTAGTGAGTGGATCAGTAACATTAGCAACATTCTCATCCGTGTGAACTTTGCAGATCTTGACATCCTTCCTTCCTTCCTGTCTACTATCCCGCGAATGAGGTAATATTTCATCATTACATGCTTGGATTTGTCGTGCGATCTTGGTTCTTTTGTTTGTGCAATAGGCCATTGTTATCACAGAACAACTCAATCCCTTCTAGAGCACTAGGTACGATGCATAGCTCTGCAGGAACTTTTTTATCCAAACAACTTCCTTAGCTGCTTTAACCGCCGCTAAAAATTCTGATTCTGTCGTAAAGTCTCTTAAAGTGCCTTGCTTCGAACTCTTCCAGCTCACTGCTCCTCCATTCAGACAAAAAAGATGTACCCTAGTACTTCAGGATGCTCTTAGCCGCAGTCTACTGTGCTTCACATGGATTTGCTTGAAACCTACTACATAAGCTTAGTGCATCATCTCGTCGAGTGAATATCATGACATACATGATAGAACCTATAGCCGAGGCGTAAGGTATGCTATTCATCCACTTCAACTCATCAGGCTTCAATGGGCACTAACTCTTGCTAAATGAAATGCCATGTGATATGGGAATGAATCCTCTCTTAGAATTTTCTATGCTGAACCTCGCAAGAATCTTATCAATATAAGTTGCTTGGCTCAATCATTCTTCGAGACCCATCTTTATGGATTTTGATTCCCAATATGTACTCAGCTTCTCCAGGGTCTTTCACGGAAAAACAACTTCTATTGGTATGTCATTTCCCATGAGCAGTATGTCATCTACATACAAAACCAAGAAAACTGAACTACTCCCACTAAATTTCTTGTAGACACAAGATTCTTCTTTCCGGAGAAAACCAAATTGTTTGATACACTTTTAGGATTTTCTGGATCCTCAAAACCCTCAGCTTGTGTCATGTACACATCCTCCGTCAAGAACCCATTTAAGAAGGCGGTTTTGAAATCCATTTGCCAAATTTCATAATCGTAATATGCAACAATCGCCAAAAGTATCCGAATCGATTTAAGCATTGCCACTGGAGAAAAGGTTTCATCATAGTCCATACCATGAATTTGCTTGAATACTTTTGCAACTAGTCTTACTTTATAGATATAGATGTTTCCATCTTTGTTTGTTTTTATTTTATTTTGAACGCCCACTTGTATCCAATAGGTGTGACCCCATCAGGCAAGTCGACTAGGGTCCAAACTTTATTCACAGACATGGAGTCCATTTCGGATTTCATAGCCACAAGCCATTTCTAGGCTCGTCAAAGCTTGTCCGTAGGTAGTAGGTTCTGAATTCTCCAAAATCAATATTTAAGAGTCTTCGGTTAACAGGAAATCAACCAACTTCTTGTTTGGAATCCTCATCCTACTCGACCTACGCGGGCTTGAGCATCAATAGAAATATTATCTTCAACACCTTGAAGATTTTCGCATGAATTAGATTTAAGTGGGATGATATGAGTTTTGCTTAGTGAATTAGTTTGCTCCAACACTTGTCTTTTGTCATAGGGACAGAGTCATGCGCCTTTGCCTTGACGCGGTTTGATCCACATCCATTTGTTGCTCATCTCGAATTTCTTCAAGAACTATTTTACTCCCACTTGTCTTTCTGGAAATAAACTCCTTTTCGAGAAAGACACCATCACGAGTGACAAACACTTTGTTCTCTTGACGATTATAGAAGTAGTAACCCCTTGTTTCCTTTAGGTATCCCACAGAGACACATTTATCTGATTTGGGTGCAAGTTTGTCCAACAATAAACGTTTTACATAGACCTCACAACCTCAGATTTTAAGAAAAGATAAGTTTGGAACTTTTCCATTCCACATCTCATATGGAGTCTTTTTTACAGCCTTTGACGGGCTTCTATTTAGTGTGTGTGCAGCTGTTTCTAGAGCATATCCACGAAAAGAAATTGGAAGATCAGCAAGACTCATCATTGATTGAACTATATCTAGTAAAATTCGATTCTTCCTTTCAGAGACACACTGTTTAATTGCGGCGTCCTTGTGGAGTCAAGTGTGAAACTATTCCACAACTCTTTAGATGATCATCGAATTCTTGGCTCAAATATTCGCCACCACGATCGGATCGTAATGCTTTTATTGTCTTACCAAGTTGATTTTGTACCTCATTTTGAAACTCTTTGAACTTTTCAATTGATTCCGACTTATGCTTCTTAAAGTAGATATAGCCATATCGACTTAAATCATTAGTGAAAGTAATGAAGTAACTAAACCCACCTCTTGCCTATAAAGTAATAAGCCCACAAACATCCGTATGTATGAGTGCCAAGAAGTCATTGGCTCTTTCACCCTTTCTAGTAGAAGGTGATTTTGTCATTTTCCCTATTAAGCATGATTCACATACATCAAAAGATTCATAATCGAATGATGTAAGGATTCCATCCTTTTGTAACTTTTGGATGCGCTTTTGGTTTAAATTACCTATTCGACAATGCCATAGATATGTTGGGTTTAAATCATTTGACTTTTGTTTCTTGCTATCTATGTTATAGACCTGTATTGTCCTATCAAGCATATATAAACCATTAATCAATGTCGCACTAGCATAGAACATGTTATTGTAAGAAATGGAACAACATTTTGCAAGGGATCAGCCCAAGCCTAGTATCTGTTTCACTTATGCAAGAAGGCCTAAGAATACTAACAATTGATGAGAGGGAAGTTGTTAAGAAATCAGTTTTGGGGAGAGGGTAAGTAGTGATTCATGATTAAGTTAGTTACTGAGTTGGTTATTTTGATTCCTTTTGCTAGCTGCTTCTAGAGTTTGTTAGCTTGCTTCATTTTTGGGTATTAATAGGAGTTTGGGGTCAAGGGGAAGGCATGAAGAAAAGAATATTGTTAAGCATTTGCTTAGTGGGAGAGCTCCTTTCCTCTCGAAAGAAAGATGTATTGAGTGATTGCCTTGATCAATTCAATACGAACTATCCTCAACCTTACTCGAATTGCTACCATTACAGATTTCCTTGCCTGAGTTCATGCTAATTCCTAGCAAATTGGTATCAGAGCACTTCTGGTAGATTAAGCCACTGAAATTCTGTTTTCTCAAAAAAAAAATACAAAAAAAATAATAAACAAAGGAGGTCGCCGGAAGTGAAGGAGATATCAAAGAAATTCTCCGAAAGGATGGAGGAGGCCACAAAGATAATTGTTTATAACCTTCAAAGAGATCTGGAATGTTTTCTCCAATTTTCTCTTCCATGAAATTAGAGTTAAAGGAAATTAAAGAGGAGCTTGAGGAAGAAGAAAACCAAGCAGAAATGCTGAGGAAGTGCCAGAGCACAACCAAGCCATCGAAGAGTTGCAGATGGCCACCATTCCCATGGATGAGGGAGGCATATTCAACCTTCGCATGGTGGCTACCTCAATTAGGCCGGAGACAACGGAGGAGGCGGAGTTGAAAGATCTTAAGAGTACAAGTTGCAGTTACACACTTAGTAATTTTGGAGGAGGCGGCTCACACGGTAGTCCTAATCGTGGCTTTCATTTTTTTGTAGCCATGGCGTGGCTTGGTAGGCACTGGTGGCAGGAATGACTTCCCACTACCATGGATAGGAGTAAGATGTGGCGATTTAGCAGGTGAATTTACCAGTGGAGGTCGAGGAGATCGCATCGGCGAAACTGGTGGTGTGCCTTTTGCGGGCGGTGTTATCAATAATTTTGAAAGTAGTGGGTCGAGAAATAAATCAGGTGGTTTTGTAGGTGGTCTGCCTGGTGGAATATTAGAGAAAGGTGGCACCGGATGCAGTGGTTGGGGTGGTGGTCCAGGAGGTTGTGTCAGAAATTGTAGTGGTGGTGGGATATTTGGCTTCCGGTCGAAGAAGAGCTATAGCATTCTCTAGAAAAACGTAAAGACGACCCAAATAAACAAATTATCATATCCATAATAAGATCCAAATTATACTTAGTAATGGACACATTTCCTTCATATTATTCATCAATTTGACTATACCATTCTTTAGAGCCTGATCATGTTCATTTAAAGCTATTTTATTTTTACGACTATATCTTCTTTTTCTTTGACCTAACTTCTAGGGTTTTTGACATGAATGTCTTCTTTACGATTTTTATCGAGGAAAGAAAATTTTACATCAAGTTTTTAAATTTTCCACTCTGCAACAATAGTGAGTATGCAGTATCTTGGCTCAATGCACGAGCAATTTTTTTTTTTTATTAACTACTAGTATTTTAAACTCCCTTAATTTTTTTTAAATTCTCTTTCGTTTTCTCACTTTACTCACCTTATTTCAAACTCTTTTAAATGATGGTTTTGTTATGTCTGATTCTTTATATCGTACGATTCCTTATGACATATTTATGTTAGCCGACCCCATATCATTTTGGGGACTAAGGCTTTGTTGTTGTTGTATTAACTACTTATATTTGTGAATATTCTCTAGCTGCTGTCTGTTTTTGTGCTTTTGAAACTATTTGGGTTGAGCTTTGTCTTAAATCTTCACTTTAAGCCATTGTCATTCTTTTTGCTTGTCTTGTAGAACCCAGATGGTCCTTTCAATTATGCATATTTCTTTCTTCATGCTATCTCTCTATTATTCTTCATGCTGGGAGGCTTTTTTGCAGCAACTTGTTTCATAAGTAGCATGATAGCAAATCGTCATTGCTCAAGATTGATATAAGGAATTCTTGAAGTAGTGCTATATATTTCTGGCAACCTTGAGCCTTTCAAGGTGGTGAATATGAACAGTTGTACACATGAGAGTATAATCATTGAAGATGCTGTCAGTACAATCTTAAAAATGTAGACCAGAATGATCAACTGGAGTTGGTGAAAATGATTCTTGTTGAAATGATTTAGTTGTCACATATCATCCAGTCACACAAAGCATTCTCTTAAAAACTGCGGCATCCTTGCTAATTTGAATTTCATTTGTAGGGTGATTATATACTCTATCCATTGGACCTTGAGCTATAACCAAGGAAAATTTTATTTTCCAGCTTTATCATCAAGTTTGTGCCCTTATATTAAATTCAGATTATCAATGACCATATCATGCTTTAAGAAGAATGGTTGTTGTATTGACTTTTAGAATGATGTCCAAATTTATTATGCCAAAAACATTCAAGAAGGCCTATATTTTTAGCATTGATCTTGCCATGTTGGATACCCCATTTTGTTGAGGTGTATATGATGATTTATACAATATCCAAATGTTCTGTTTGTTCAATTGGTTTGTTTAATTGCTTTAGATGTATGTTTTGCAGTTATCATTGCTATTGAAAGGATCCATTGTAGCTCCACCAGATAAGTTTGGTAAGTGATGTCAAAATATTATTCTTAAAAGGAATCTTATAAACCCAACAGCGACCTATGCAAGGCATCATCTGAAGCTGCTGATTTTGTCATATTGTGCTGCTTTTAGGGGAGACACTCCAAGATGAAAGAGTGAATGGAGGTGCATTCACTGGTCCCGATGGTCTTCAATTTCCGCCAAAGTTAATACCTGTAAGTTAAAAGAACTGGCATGCCTGTGATTTGGATTTGACTTTTTCATAGCTTTGCACGTTCCATGGAATTTCGAATAGTGTCACAGTTTCCATAGATATGGTAGTTATCTTCAGTCAGAAGGCTGGAGAAAATAATAGAACTTAAAATTATTCTTGTTGGATTCTTTTAGCTTCTAGCCTTCTATTTGCAGCTCAAGCAGCGTACTGGTTTGTTATTAGGTCCATTGGCAACCTTTTGCTGAGAACGAGCTTAGGATCTATGCACTTCATTTTAGCTTCTTCTATTGTGTTGATTGCCTTCATCCAGCTAATAAATAATCGAAGGTTTATATAGAATGCAGGAATGCGTCTCTATGGAGGTGCACAATATCACCGTGCAATGGCTGAATTCCGATTTGTGGTAGGAGGAACTAAATGTCCCCAAATCACACGTGAAGAAATTGTTAATGCCTGTGGGGTCGAAGATATTCATGATGGAACAAACTATTCAAGGTAATTATATTTTTCTTAAATTGCAAAACTGTATAATTTAAATACAATCTAATCTAATCTAATCTAATATATATATGTAAAGGGGAGTTTTTTCCTGAGTTTTTAGAGAGCCACATAGGATTTTGATTTTTAAAAAATTCTTAGAGCGTCATGTAGGATTAGTATTTTTAGAGCGTTACGTGTAGGATTATGCCACGTAGGATTATTATTTTAAAGCGCCACGTAGGATTAGAATTAAAGGTTTAAATTAATTATAATATAAAATATTATCTTTTTATATTAGAAATTTTATCTAAATATAAGAAAAGAAACAATTTATTTAATTTCGTATAAACAAAAAAAAATATATCCTTTCTCTTTTTCCAGCAAAAAAAATAAAAAATATTCATCATTTATCATTTATTCGGCTAAAAGGTTAAGTACGTTAATAAAATTTATCATATCTAATAATAAAATTTATCACTACTTTAAATTCAATATTTTTAAATTTGCAAGGATATTCATTTTGTAAGGGGACGGATTTAATCACGCAACTTATCGAGTGACACGATCAGCGATTGATTTACAAAGGATGATGGAAGCCTAGAAGATCAGATGTTTCACCATGTACACAATTTGAAAAAAAGTTGGTCAATCAAATACATATAGTTTTACATTTTATTTTCTGTATATTTTTCTTCAAGAATTGGTTTGTTTTGTTGTTTAAACAAAAAATTTACAAAAAAGTACTGTGTTTGAACCTTAATTATATAAGATTAAAAAAAATAGTTTTGTTATTACGATTGAATATTAAATGTTAAATTTAACTATTAATAGAGTCCCGTTCATCGCACGGGCATAAATCTAGTGTTAACTTTAATTTTAACCACTTACCTTTATAGTCACAAACTATTCAAGGTATTCCAGATCCATAACGCCTACGGAACTCTTTCTGTTCCTGCTGCTTGAGGGGAGAGGGGGGGGTTACTAGGACTAGGGGTGGTGGTTCAAGGGGGAAGGGGGAGGGGTGACGGGACGGGAGGAGGGGTGTGGGTTTTCCGGTGCGGGAGGGGATTAGGGTGGCTGGGGTTTGGTTTTCTGGTGGGGAAGGGGCAGGGGCTGGCCGGGGGTTTAGTTTTTTTTTTTCTGATTTTTTTTTCAATTTTTTGGAGCATTAAAACTCGGCACTTGTTACATAACCTATGAAAACAGGTCATTGACTTTTGTTGACCGATTTGGGATTGAAGAAAGTAAACAACCCCCAAAGTTGGGATTATTCCAGAATAATCCAAAGTTGGAGCAAAGTATCAAAAGAAAATGGAGCAAAGTTGGGATTACTAATATCAATTTTTCCTTCGAAAAATGAAGTCATGAACGACCAATTGCGCATTATGTTATCGAATTGTTTAGACATTATTATTGAAATATGAAATGTTAAAGATTTTTGTTTCCTAATACTGCAAAGCAAGACAATTCGGACGATATTTATAAGCCTAAAAGGTTCAAAAATAGCGAAAGTTGGTGCAGAATTAAGGCAAGATGTACCGTGACATGGTACTACGTACTGCGCCACGGTACAAGTATCGTGACACGATACAAGTACCGCACCACGGTACAAAGTACCGTACAACGATACAATACACCGTGGCACAACAAAGTTCCCCAAAACTCACTCAATCTGCCCTTGTTTTTTGGATTTCTTGTTCTAAAATTTTTTTGTTTCTTTTGTTTATTCCTTTTTTCATTTCTGGGGAAGTTTTTAAACTTTCCTCCTTTTATTTATGGGGAATTTTCAAATTTCCTTCGTTTAATTTCTTTTTGGGGAACTTTCAATTTCACACTTTCCTCATTTTTATTTCTTTTTGGGGAAATTTCAAAACTTGCTCCATTTTTTCTTTTTCTTATGGGGGAAATTTCAAAACTGTCTATACAATTTTAATCCATTTTTGATTTTTTCTTTTTCGTGAGAAAAAGTCGGTACTCCACTTATGATAAAAAAAAATTACGGATTTTTTTTTTTTATTTGACTGTACACAATCACACTTGCACACACTAATGCATACGAAAAATGAGCAATAAATGAATGAACGTACATAATGTTTGTTCATCATTTTGACATCCGGGTGCACCTAGCCCTCACTTAGACATCACTTGGGGCTTTTATCCCCTAACACTTCAAATTGTGTGAATAATCATCAAGCATGATAAACAACATGCCAATAAGGTTTAAATGCCAAAGAAAAGCGTGAATATATTACAAGGGATAGATGAAAGTCCCACACATAAAATAGATACTACCAAGTAGCCAACATAATCATGTCCAAAAACATCGTAAGATAAATAGGGAAAAAAATCAAATGTCTAGGACTACTCTGATGGGGCATCAATGCATCATCCTCAACAGTCTACAGGGCCAACTGATCATCCTCATCACAAATCTCATCACATTTCTCCTTCACCGCGAACCACGAATCCTCCAAGCCTTCAGACATCTCGATAATGCTACCCTTAAGTATGTTAAGACGCTAACTACAAGTGTCCCCGAAATACCCTTACACTCTTTAGAGGATTTTTGTCCAGAAACATGTGTGTTTGATTGCGAGCGATAGATTGAGAACATTTGCCTAGCTTTGTGTATTACCTGTTGTTTCTTAGAAATGGAATTCTTTACCGTTTTCATCTCCTTTATGATGCCTTGGGTGATAGAGATTTTTAGTTATGTTTTTCTCTTACTTCACACAAGTGTGTTTCTTGAAGATGGTATCTTATCTTTGAAAACTGAACCGTTTACAAGTATATCATGGTTAAGGATTACATTTATATTGAGGTTTTTTTTTTTTTTTTTTCCTCTCTTTCTTTCTTTTTGGAGTGAGCCACATTTAGGCCCTTTTCTCTTCACCTTAGTTTTGCAGAATTAAAATTATTTTTATAGATTAAAATTATTTTGACTAAAGTTAAATTATTTTTTTTGCTAAACTTAAATTATATTTACTGAACTTAAAATATTTTTAATGATCAAAAGTTCAAAACTTAAGCTATTGATTTTTATTGATTAAAACTTATTTTACCTAACTTAAATCATTTTTTATTGAACTGAAATGATTTTTTATTGAATATTATACGAATAAGGTGAAGAGATTAGGGCCTAAAAGCTGGTATTGGGTGGTCTATATTTGCATCTGGAATCTTAACAAGTGTATGCTCTGCTTCTTTGATAATTACTATGAGTATGCATAAAAATAGCACATATGTAGGGTAACTATTAACAGCTGCACATGGTGTTGCATGTAAAAGAATGAGTTTGTGTGTTCATCACTGTTTGTTTATGCTTATCTCTACAGGACAGCTTGCGTGATAGCTGTTTCCAAGGCTCGTGACACTTTTGAACCTTTTCTTCATCAGGTAAATGCTAATTTTAACTTAGAATGTTTCCAGTGCTGTCTCATGGTAAAAGTTCATTTTGCCTCAAGGGAGGAGATAACTGGCAAAGCATCTGGTAGGGCCTTCTTTATTAAAAAAAAAAAGGGGGTTGGGGGGGGGGGGGGGCTGCTTTGCATTTAAGATCGTCCTTTTGTCCTGTGAATATTATAAAATATTCTTATGTTAGCTAACAAATTGCTAACAAACGATTAGTGAACTAGAGGATTAGAAAATTAAAATCTACCTGATCTATAATTCCTCAATCCAAGTAAATCTATTTCTATAATAATATTTAATCCAGATAAGAGCGGAAAAATTTCGAAGGAATGATCTATGATTAATAGGGGCCCCTTTATTTTTGTTTCTAGTAATACAGTACATTAAATTTGGGGGACTAATGAGCGAGTGAAAAGTGGAGTTAGAAAATATGTAAATGAGACTAAAAGTTGCATAAGAAACTGTTCAATATATACTCTAGTTCAATAGCAGGTAATGTGCCATCAAAAAAAAAATAACAGGTAATGTGTAATGGATTGATGTGTATTGTGGTGGCACCTAGACATATATCAGAGTCCCCAGCATGATTTGCTGGCTTTTTTTTTATTTCTCTTCTTTTCCTTTTTATTCATGTGTATCTTTTACTTATTTTTTTAAAAATTTTGATTTTTTTTATTCCTCGTTCTATCTATTGTATACGTGTAAAACTGATATGGTTTTGAGGAAAAGAGGTGACTTGATTGTTTTATGAAGAAAACAATTTTCATTGAATACCAAAAAAAAAAAAAAGGAAACCAAGTACACAAACTTGAGTAGTAGAACTTAACCACAAATAGAAGCAAAATAAAAACTGAACTTAGCTCACAAAACAACAGAATGGAACACTCCTACCCATGGTACACTCCTTACCATGGAATATCATTTTATTCACGTCAATTTTAAAGTACCACCATAATGACGAAATTAAAAATAAAAAATTGGCCACAAATATGTATGCCCTTTTGCATTATTAACTCCATAGTCCATATAATGTTTATAGGATTAATCCAGTGTATCCCAACCAAATCAAATAGCCTATTTATTGCAAACAATGTAAATAATATTAGTTCCCTATCCGTGGTCTTGGTGCCCAACACATTCTGTACCCAAATAAATCTATCACCTACTTTGGGATCTTAGCTATGGAAGAATTGAGAATATTGAGTTTCTTGATGGTGGTGGTGAAATGAAAGACAAGTAGAAGATCCTGTAAATCAGCCATCCATAGTCTCATATCTTATCTATATGTATCTGTTAAAGAAATAGATTAAAAATTCATAACAAGATATTAAGCTTCCCCTACACCAAATTATGGATATTCTAGGAAACTTCATCACTCTTTCTTACCCAAAAGAAAGATTTAGGTTTATGATGTCTAGTGGACAATCTTCAAAGGGAATGCAAAAGGATATGAATCTCCGTCCTTGCAAATAATGCTCCTAATGAACAATGAGCTACATCACCCATCTTAATTATTTAGATGTCCACTTGGGATTTTAAGTTCGACTCCTTGTGATTATAGGGCAACTATCTATTACAAGCTAACGACTCCAATCTCAAGTTCCTTAATGTGAGAACCCCAACTGTACTTAACCTACTACGCTTCCACTTATCTCTTTCAATACAAAGCTTCGCTCGCCTATTAAGAGTTCACTCAAAACTCACAACACCAAAATACAACTTTTTAGAAAGATACTTTATGTATGATTAAAAACAAATAAGATTAAGACTTATGTGGAACTGACACATAAATACTTAGAGTTAAAAAATTTTATAGGAGTAAAACAAGGCATAACCAACATTGTAGGTTGAAGAGAATTCTAGATTTTGTTTTACACACACAAAATGTCTTTAGCCGATTCTAAATGGCCTAAGATTAATATGATGCACCGCATATTTATAATGTAGAAGATTCCCATCTCACCGATCCTAAAATAATGGAACGACCTAACATAGGAAGTATATCTTAAGTATATAACTAGCCGGTCTATTATTAAGAACTTTTGAATTACCTTGCAGTTTTAATTGACACGTCACCCCAAAATTTTTCCTTACTAATAGATGTTTGGGTTCCAAAAGGTCGATGCAATGAGTGTTGGATGATTAAACGTGTGCTAGCTTTGGATTTGTATCCTCGCAGCTGACAAAGGAAAACCTTCATGCCTTCATTGAATTCCCTTATGAACACCATGATTAAAAAGCTGAAAAAAAGACGCTTGCTTTACATGTAAGGATCTCAAGCATATATTAAATATGTCTTTGTTTCTCATATTGGAATTTTGACTAGACCAACAATAAAGATGTTAGGTTCAAAAGAAATAACCTAACATCTTTTATGGGTTCGTAACGGCTAACCATCCTGATCCATCACAATTGTCGTCCTCGTCGCTTTAAACCCATCTTAACATATTAGGTTCAAAATGATTAGCATCCGGACAAACTCTTTAATGGTTTCAAAACGACAAGGATGCTGAGTTCTTGACCCGTCGCGACGTTTGTCTTTAAACCTTATAAGAACCAGTTTTAAGATGTTAAGCTCATAATGAATAGCATCAAAAATCTTTGATGGGTTCATAATGAATAGCATCTTGACCCATCATGACATGATCGCCGACACTTGACAACCATGTAAGATATTGTTATATGCACTACATTAGAAAGAACTTGCACACACACACACCCACCCAAAAAAAAAAAAAAAAAAAAAAAAGAAATAAGATAGGGAGAGAGACAACTTAAGTGTAATAATGAAAAAAAAAAAAAAGCAAAATAGCTCGCAAATTTGTAACTTTTAATGTCTCAACTAATAAGATTGCAAGATCAATTTGCTGTAAATTGGAACATTGTCTTGTAGGCACGAGTCGTTAAGTGGTATCAATACATACAGATTCATAGGAGCATAAATTGGCTATTGTAACAAATTATATAAGACAAAAATTGGTGATCGAGCGTAAGAGTATTGATATCACAATCATATCATGTTTTATTATCAAATGATCATGGCTGATTCGCTATAGCTAATATTATAAAGAGTATGGATTACATTATGAGCCTTTTCGACGACAATATTAAAAGGTCAAACTATATTCCTAGACTCCTAAAGGGGTGATGCTAGTTAATTCGTTGCAAAATTTTCCCCTTAGTTGATACTTCCAATGTAACTAATTTAAGTAAACACATTGATTGTGATTTCAATCAATCAATTAATTAAAGCCTTAATCCCATAAGTTGGGTTGGCTACATGAATCAAAAGTGATTATTTCGTATAGTCATCCACAAAAACTTCCTCCTCCATCCCTTACAATCAAATACATCAATCTCATGCGAACCCATATGCTTCATATCTTTCCTTACTCCTTCCAACCAAATCATTTTCGGTTTTCCTCTACCTCGTTTAACCTCTCCACCATGGGGTCTCCATAATTCGCTTTTGGGATTGACAACAAGACAAAGCAATCAAACATCATCATTAATGGAGGGATGACTAAGCATACATATGTGAAGGGGGCAATTTGTAGGCGCAAAAAATTTATGTGTACTACATTATATTAAATACTTCCTACGTTTTTTATTAGATACATCACTTTCTATAAATGGAAGTTTCAATTTAGATACATCACTTTCCTTTTTAGTTAATAAATTCTCTTTATCTCTTATCACATGGGCCTTCTTTATTTTTCTTTCTATCTCTCTGTACTCTAGGAGTCCGCAATAATAAAAGCGATGCATCTAATAAAAAGTGGAGGAAGTAATTTATTATGGGTTAAAATAGTGTTATCTGCCCATTTTAATTTATTTGCCATTACAATGTGGGTCATTAATATTTGAGTGGGTCTAGTACTAGCCTAATAAAATAAACTAACTGAACCATATTAAAGACTTCCAAGTCGTAAAATGGGCCTAGCTAAACTTCTTAGTCCTCTACGGGGTCTCCATATCCTATAGATACACCTCTTCTCATCCGGGATCTAGAAATCATTATTTCTAAGAACTCATAAAATTATCTTTGAATTCTCCCGGGATACTCTCATTACATTTATGTCGACTCTTCAAATAGGCTCATACACATTGTAACGGGATTTAAACTTCATAAGCCCTTATTAAGGTTTTCTCAAACAAAACCTTCAAATTCAATTTGACATCTTATATGTCACCCTGCATTCAAACTTAGGTTGATATTAGCAAACGTCATCTTACACGTGTCGTCATCAAGTTGATTAACAAATTAAGAGTACTTAGTTTATTTATTAATTTCCATACATTGTACCCTTTAAATATTTATTAAATTCATTTATCACAGTATTTCCTATCTTTATTTATTTAGAATTTAAATTTGTGTGAACACCATCACAAATTCTATTTTGACTAGCTCTTTTGGTATTGATTACAAAAATAGTCATTTGGGATCTTATTAGTTTTTTCTCAATTTGCATTATAAAAATATCAACTTTTTATGATTTTTGTAATGATGATTAAAAATACTTCCTTCGTTTTTTTTTTATTGCACCATGAACGGTTTCACGCTTGCCAATGCATTACTTTGACTATTAATATCTTTAATTACACTTTTGTAAAAATTATAAAAAAAAGTTCGATATTTGAAAAGTACATTTGGAGATGAATCTAATTAGATCTCATATGACCATATTTTTCATTACAGATAAATCACAAAAGATGGTCAAAGAAGGTTATGTGAATAGTGTTAAAATCTTTATAATGCAATAAAAGAAAAACGGAGGAAGTATTTACAATTAAATTTTTCATTAACAAGTGTTAGAAGAAACATAACTATTATAAAAGAACGGAATATTTTAAATGTACTTAGCACTTATTTGAGTTTCAATGCTATAAACAATTCTCTCTTTAAAATTTACCGAAAGAAGAAAAATGGATGATGTGTTGTTCATCCTTTATATTGCTGGATTAATTGTTTCTTTGTTGTTGATACTTTTGTGGAGATTGTCTCGTTTTTTTTATCAGTCATCTATATATTCTGTTGTATCCTACTCCCTCCGTATTTTATTACTCGCTCCACTTTCCTTTTGATGCCGTATTTTATTACTTGCTCCATTTCCTTTTTTTGAACACCTTTCACAATATTTTACTGATTTATTCTTTCCTAACGGACCCCCCCAACTATCATACTTTAATATTTCCATATTCTCTCTCCTCCAAACTATCATACTTTACTCTTCCACCAAACCCCATTTCCTTTATATTTTATTACTTTCTACTATTTCTTCTAAAACTCCGCGCATTGAGAAATGGAGCAAGTAATAAAATACGAAGGGAGTATTACACTAGCATTGCTAATCTTTGCTTTTAACTAAGATTAGTTTTTGATCTCTTAGATCTGAAGTAAATATATTTTTTCTTGCAGTTGGGCCATAGGCTCTTACACATTCTCAAGAGATTGCTTCCTATTTGTATCTACCTTCTACAGGTATCGTCTCTCTTACGTAATGGTTTATGATGCTTTAGCAATTTTGTCTTGATGAGTCGTGGGTTTTTTTTTTTTTTTTTTTTTTTTTTTTTTTTTTTTTTTTTTTGTTCATTTGTAACACCAATAGGATTAATTGAACTTCACTTTGCAGAAAGATGGTGAGTATTTAAGCCGCAATGATGTATTTTTGGGTCGTGTTGATTCAGCCTTCAACAATTTTGCAGAATCAACTGAAAGATCATGCCGAGAAAAGTAAGCATTTAGTTGTGTCTTAAACCCAATAATTCAATATTAATGGCTAATTCTTTTTCTCTCATCTTGTCCTCTGTTTCTTCTTCCTACTTATGCATGTCCCCTAGTTGGTAGGGCCACACTCGTTTTTGTTTTTGTTTTTTTTTTTTGTTTAAAAAATTGAATTATAAAGGCAATAGATTAGCGGAAGTATATCAAGGCTGAGAACTGTGAATTATGCGTCAATGGATATGTTTTTCTTATGTCACCTTTAGTCCTGGGAAAGTGTTGACACTTGATTAGGAGATTGCAAATTCGTTGCTGTTGTTCTGAGCAAAAATTAAAGAGTATCTCTGTCATTGTAGTTAGAAGAAATATAATTTCATTGTGATGTCATCGTAGTTGCATGCCTATTCAACTATAGAGGCGTTATATTATGTTTTTCTCCCTGAATCTAGCCTCTAGTTTGGACTACATAATTTTTATGTTAAAGATATTGTGTGTGTTGGCCTTGACTTTGCAATACCTGCGAGGCTCCAAAATAATGATTACCCCCTTTTTTTTTTCCTAAGTGCCCCACTTTCCCAAAAGTGGCCATTTTTTTAAGTGCCCCATTTCCAAATTTAGAAACCCTACTCACATTATATATAATTCTCTCTCTTCCTTTTGACCCCACTATCATTTTATAATATTTTTCTCTCTCACATTATCCGGTGGTCCCCCAATCATATTTCTTCTCTTACTTTTCAATATGTTTTATTCCTAAACATACCTTAATTATATACTTCCTCCGTTTTTTATTTATTTTTTATTTTTTATTTTATTATTGCACCATATAAGTTGGGCACAATAATATTGGTAATGGGAAAAAGGAAGAGAGAGAAAGGTAAAAACACTAAAATGCCCATGTGATGTAAACATAAATTAGAGAATAAGTGTGAAAAGGTAAGAGCATGTTGGGTATTTGCAGTGTGAACAAAGATATTTTTTGTCTTTAAATGGAAATGGTGCAAATTTGTGAAACTTCCTTAAAAGGCAAGTGGTGCAATATTAAAATAACGGAGGAAGTATTACTTTATTCTTTTGTCTAAAACTCCGCGCACACCACAATGGGGCATTTAAAAAACGGGGGGAGTAATATTATCAATGATTTAAAATTTGGATTTTTGGTGGGCAATTCTTGGGTTTTTGAAGATCTTATGCCTAGTAATTTCTTTAACTTTCATTAGTTGAGAAACCAATTTTAATGTTCTTGTGTGTCTTTTCATTTGATTGATGACATAATTCCTCTGTTTTTTCATACATGCATTGTTTTGATTTTTACGCTTGCCAACGCGCAAATTTGACCCTTGGTAACTAAATTGAGATTAATCAAACAGTAACTAAATTGAAATTGTGGTCAAATTTAGCATATGAATAGCTTAAAAAGTCAAAAGGATGCATGAACGAGTAAGTATGCATTAACATTCAAGGCAACAGACTTAGTTTCTCAATCTGCTATAGTAATTAGCATGATGAAGTTTGTGTTGCGTCAACCAAGAAGATTGACTTGACAGTTATGCTGAGTTTTCACCAATATACCTCCTTTTTTTGGACATCTATTTAAATTAAAATTGTTTTTGAGGGTCAGTGTACTAGCATCTGTGCTTCTGAGCAGTTAAGTTGATTGGAGAAATGTGAAATTTATGGTTATCTCCTGTCAAATTTGATGATGATATAACTCTCCTGAGAATAACATGTGTACTCATGTGCATGTTTGTTGTTTAATGCTAGTGCATAGAAAACCAATGTCACTTAAGTCTTATTCTTTCTTAATTTACTGTTGTCAATAGGTGTATGGAAGATCTGGTGAGCACAACCCGCTATGTTTCTTGGTCTCTTCATAACAAGGTAATATTATCATGAACATGTATTTTTGTGTCGTGCAGAAACAGACTCAAATTTTAATAGTTGTTGAATTAAATTAATCTAAATGCTTCATATGGAGTAGACATCTTCTCAGCTAAGAAAATACAATGAAAGAACAAGTCTTGAGGTTTGTAGTGTAAATGAGGTAGAATAATAAATGAAAGGGTGCTTTATATTGACAAGCTTCTTATACCTTAATGAGCAAAGAGCTGAACACATAGTCAAATTGTTGAAATTTTTTGCATCACAGAGTTGATTGTTACAAAGAACTTTTGATAAACATGCCCTTTTAACGTGTAGTATGTGGTTATAGATTATTACAAAGTTCAGATAGAAACTGTTGTTTCAATGAATACTACAAGAGGGAGGGGTGAATTGTAGTATGACGAATTAGCCAAACTTTTTGCGGAATAAAAACAAATAAGCTTAAGGAACCGAAAAGTGCAAGAGGGATTTACGTGGAAAACCTCTTGGCCCTAAACAAGAAGAAAAACCACGATCACAAGGGATATTAGGAAAAGACTCTTTACTAGAATAGGGCAAAGACCTATTACAAACTAAAGACTCTTACTTCAAGTTCCTCAACGAACTCAAAGCCCCAAGCAACTACTCCCTAAACCAGTTGCTCTTCTCTTCTCTTCTCTTTCTCTTTCTCTCGTCTCTTCTCCTAGCTTCACTTAAAGCTAAAACAGAGTTCACTCAAACTCCCCAATTCCCAAATTACAACTCGGAAAGATTAACTCTAGTATTAGAACATAAGAACACTCTTTTCACTAGGGTGGAATAAGACTTTTAACTCGTTTCAAGGGTGAGTTTTCCAACTGAAATAACTTGCTATTTATAGACTCACTTAGCTTAGAAAACGCTATATGCTGCTTCAACTTGATGCCACTACTCTATACCCACTAAGCAAGTCATGTCCTAAAAGCCAGGACATGATCCTCCTTAATGCGCAAGAATATGGGATGGACTAAGTCATGGAGAGTAGTCCGCAAGAATAGGCAAGCATAAAACAGATTTTATTTTTGTAACAAACAATACGTTTTTCAGAAAAATAAAATCCTTTTGCTTTGAAAAAGATAAGAGTTAAACTCAACTGTTTTCCTAAAAATAAGCAACTCATAAAAATAACTTTTAGACTTATTCCACAAAGCTGTTTGAATATGCACTTCTTATACTTACACAAGTCTTAAAACATAAATATTTTAGTCTTCATGTTTCTCTAATAAAGCATCTACTCCGACACTTCTATTCCTGTTAGTGAACTTCTCTTCTCTGGTGAAGCTTCTACTCCAAAGCTTTTGTTCCTTCAAAGGAACTTCTCTTCTCTAGGCTCCAACTCTGAAGCACCAGTTCCTATAAGGGAACTCTTCTCTTTTGGATTACTTTGTCCTTTGCTTTCTTGTTCCTCATGGTATCTTCGCAAGACATCTCAATTCTCCTAGCCAAAGCTTCTGATCACACACTTAAACAATCAAACACTTATTAGTACGTAAATAAGTTAGGCTGAGTCATTATCAAAATCATAAGGCAACAGAAACTTTTGGACTGACTTTTGTTTTAGCGTTGAAGAAATTAATTTATTCTGTATAATGTGGTGTTTATATTGCTAGATTAGGCTCATAGTTTCATATATATGATGCCATACTCATTAGCATTGTCTCTTTACTTCTGCCATCCCATTACTTGAGAGAACTTATCCAATGTGATGAAAGGAGTAGATTAAGTACAGTACAAAATCTTCCTATGAATTTATCAACTGCAGAGTTCTTCAATTTACAGTGATTAGTGTTGAAGGATTTTTTTTTTTTTTTAACAAGCTGCTCCTAGGTTTTATTGTCAATTCATGAGATTTTTAAATCTTGGCATAATCTGCAGAATCGGGCTGGTTTGCGTCATTTTCTGGATTCTTTTGGGGCAAGTGCGACAGATGCTTCTGTTCTTGGTGGTAATTAGTGTAATCCTGGTTTTAAGTTTCCAGGAATTCTGTCTCTCCAGTAGGTGATTCATTTTAGGTCCAACTCCCTTTTTAAAGACCTATTCTCTTAATTTTTCTCTAGATTCAACACCAAAAGAAAAGCCAGAGAACTCGCCCAAAATGGCAGCAAAATCAAGTCACTTGGCCTCAGGTATGGACTTCAATGGGTCTGCCCAGCTTACAGAAACAAGATTGGCTGACCTGCTGGATAACACCCTTTGGAACCGGAGACTTGCTCCTTCATCTGAGAGAATTGTCTATGCTCTAGTACAGCAAATATTTCATGGAATAAAAGAGTACTTTTTGGCATCTGCAGAGTTAAAGGTATGTGTCGTTTTTCAACATTCACATATTGTCTGATTGCACCTTTTTAATTTTACCTCTTTTTTCCAATAGAAGGTGGGATATTGACCCTTTTCTATCAGCAGATAAGAGTCTCATGACTATTATGGTTATATATTATTTAGCATTTAACCAATACCGTACCCTGTAATTATTAATTATATGAAGATCTATTTTATAACTAATGCTGATTAATTAATTTTCATTGGAAACAAATTTCTCATGAAAATGGTAAACTGTTATATTTGGGCCCTACTTTCATTTGGTTTTTACTTGATGAAGTTTATTTTTACTGTTTATAGATAAAAACTGATTTTTGCCATTTTTGTAATGTTTTTATTAAATAACGTGACTTAAAACTATGTTTGCTGATTAGAAAACCTTTTACTGAAAACTAGTATTGCAAGACAGAAAAACATTGGCTTACAATCTTTAAATTGCCCATAACATGTTTGGCTTACAATCTCTAAATTGCCCATAACATGTGTAATAATAATTTCTGAACTTTGGACTCAAAGTTAGGTTGACAAAAATTTGATTTTTATACTTCATATTTGAGATGATATAAAAAGAGGGGATATGTTATATGTGTTTGAAATGATTCTATGACTCTTATAACAATTTTATACTGATAGGTGTTCATGGTGCAGTATAAGTGTATAACCTTAACAAAACTGCAAATTTGTGGCTCTGGATTTTCCCAAACCAACCTCACTGTAATTTAAACCAAACCGCACCAATCTGAATATACTGACAAGCTGCTCTGCATTTGTAGTTCAACTGTTTTTTGTTAATGCCAATAGTAGACAAGCTACCTGAACGTTTGCGAGAAGACCTGTCTAAATTTGAAGATAATGTTGATAGCATGTTTGACGTTGCTAGTTTGAGAAGCTCTTTGGACCAGCGCAAACAAGACATGGAGATTGAACTGAAACGAGTAACACCTGAATCTTTTTTGTGATTCTTCTGGTCTTGCCGTTTGGCTTTTTGGATAAGCTGATGAAGTTGTTCTGTTTTGTGATGCAGATTCAGAAGCTTAAAGATAAATTTAAACAACTTCACACGCAGCTGTACCGCGAAACATAGTTTTGTGATGCAATTATTATTTGGTGCTCAAATGCGGATGCAGAGTCTTAAAATTCTACTGAAATGCCATGGTAGTGACCATAGTGTTCTGACTTCTTGCTCAATTGAAAAGACTGACTAAATGATAATTGTTGTATAAATAAATGCATACAAAATCTTCTTAACTGGAGTGATGCATCCTCTTTTTTGGTAATGAAATTTTATGTTAAAGTCAAAATTCAAAGTGTAGTAGAATACAACAGCGAGATCAAAGAAAAAGCTTAGTATGACCTGAAATAATCAAATTCTATAACATATGATCCTAACTTGACCTCATTTGACCCATTGATTAGACATTTTTTTTCTTCAAGGCTACAAAATAATAGCAATCAACAAAGCCTTATTTCAGTTATTTGCTCCTCCTTTGCATCTTTTACTTGGGTTTTTTACACATTACCCATGAGGTATTGGCTTTTCTTTCCCTTTGAATTTGGACTTCCACATGGTGCCCTCCAAGTCCAATTAGTAGTAACCACATAGTATTCTCGGCCTTACTTAATAACAAACGGACATTTGGTTTACCATTTCTCTCTCCTCTCCCACTATGACCAACACCCTCAGAACACCATAACCTCCTCCTTACCCTTGCTCCACCTTTAAAACCAACCCCACCGACTCAACAATCGGCCCACCATACAACCACCCTTGAAAACCATCCACTACCATAAAAAAAAAAATCCCATTGCCCTAAAAAAAAAACCAACCCAACGTGGCCGTTTTGGAGGTAGCTGTCTTAATTAAGGCTAGTTTTAGAGGTGGTGGTCATGATTTAGAAATGGTGGATGTGATGGTTTAGGAATAGTGGTTGTGGTTTCGTCATTTAGTAGTGGTTTTATGGTGGATTTAGGAGGTGATAATGATGGTTTTGTCAGGTGAACAGGAGATGATAGTGATGGTTTTATTGTTCAGAGGTGGTTTAAGGAGGTGATAGTGGTGGTTCATATCTGGTGGTTATGGTGGTTAGTCGGTAGGGTTGCTTTACACGAATACTACATGTTAACGTCTAGATAACAACAGGGGTATTACATTGTTCCTAATTGTATATGAGGGATACCACGTGGAATTCCGAGTTTGAAGGGGTGCAACATAGAAAAGTCAATAACCCAGGGATATTGTATAGAAAAAAACTAATTTTTCTTTAATATAGAAATGATCCTCGTTATATTAAGAGTCGTAGTTTAGAGAGCATGATAATCACAGTTCAAATATTAATGCTTCTATGAAATAATTTGTGATATTATCTCGTTAATAAATATGTCATTAATAATTAATAGATTTTTAGTGTTTATTACTACAACAAACAAATACAATTTTTTAACCTAGGCAACTCTTCCTCAAGACCTGAATTCCATTCCTCATGGTCAATAAGGTTTTTGCATTGTAATATCATAATGAACATTTTTAATGTGTATGGCTAATATTTTATTTTTATAATTTTGTTCTAAAAATTTATAAGTGTGGATTTATGTTTAGATTAAAGTATTTGTGTTTGGGAGTTTATTATCTTGTTTGGTCAATGTAATGTATTGGTAATAGAGAGAAAGTACTAACTAATTTTTAAAGGTAATACGAATTTTTCAGCGAGTTAGGATTTTCTTTAAAGTACACGTGGTAGGTATTGAACTCAATCTCAAGACTAGAAGGTATATTCTCATTGAGCAAGTTTAGCCTCGTAAAGCGAGGCTTCTAATTGGTTTGATTACCAATTTGACCTTCTTGATCTATTTACAAACATGATACAAGCATTCCATTTGTTATGAGTAAAAGAAAGAACATTATTAGTCATTTCATGTTAAGATGTATAAAAAAAAACCTAGAATCCAGCTTAGGAGAACTTTGATTGGAGAATTTTAGAAGTTGAAAGCCAAATGAAATAATTGGAAACCAAAAAACAACATGGACGCTTCCTTTAGATATGAACTCTTAAATAGACCTGGTTCACACTAATTTATTGTGAACCACTAATATTAGAGAGATTATGGTTATTTAATTATTAATAAAAAAAGGTCACTATATTAAAATAAAGGTTGTTATCAAAAATAAAAGTCATTGTGAGTTTGTGACATTATAACGATTATAAGAAGTTGAATTTTTTTTTTTAATGAATTTTTTTATATAGTGGTCGATATGAATAATAAAGGTCATTATGTTGAAATTAGGGTCACTACGTTCAACATAACTAAACCTCACGTCGACAATAATATTATTGTGAACCAGGTTCACGCAATTTTTTTTTTCTTTTTTTTTCCCTTTAGGAATTAAGTAGTAACGCAACATGAAAGCTTAATTGTTGTATTGCTTCATGATTTTGGCATTTTCCTTGTACGAAACATGAAATATTCAATTAATTTAAGGTAACAAGAAGATTGAGATCTAAATAAACTTAAGTACGCTTTATGATTCCATCTTATAAATTGTTTGTTCAATGGAAAGTTATGAGAATGATTGTTAAAGAAGTGTGATAATCGTGATTTGATGTACTTGTTTATATAGAGGTTTGGAATTTTAGAATATTGTTTAAGGGACACTATCATATTGTTTAACAACGAAGGGATTTCTCAATTGGTTAAGTAGTCATTAAATAAAAACAACTTTTTTTATTACAAAAAAAAAAAAAAAAAAAAAAAAAAAAAAAAAAAAACTTGATTAGAGCTGGCATAAAGTTGCATAGTGTCGTGTTCGTGTTTGATCTCGGTCCATTTCGTATTATTTACAAAATCGATCAAAAAATATGTAAAGATGTAGAATAACGGTATAATTTGATTAATTTATCATAGTTGGTAATGTTCAAGTTAGTTTCGTGTTGCGTCGTGCAAACTTCGTGTTTTATTTCAGTAATTTCGTGTTTATGTCATGCTAATTTTGATCGTATAGTCGTGTCCTGTTAGAGATTGCCAACTTTATTTTTGACATATGCAACCCTTACAATCCTCTCACATAAATGGATTACCCTTCTAATTCAAGAATTCCTCCATCGCTGATGTCAAAAAAAAAAAAAAAAAAAAAAAAAAAAAAAAATTCCTACACTCAAGAGTAATCACTCTCAAATCTCAAAGTCACAAGTCCACAAAGTCACAAGCCAATACTAACCATAAAAAACCCTCATAAATTTTATGTTTATCTCCCCCCTAATTAGATTTCTATTCTATGCCCCTCATTAAAACATTCCCCCCCTTTTTTTGGTTTTTCCTTCATCATGCCGTGACCTTATTTATGAACTATGATTGTCTAATTTGCACATATTTCTTGTCGTCACCAATAACATTATGCGAGTCATTGCGGCAATAAGGATTCGCCGCCGCTCAAGATTTCCCAAGCATTAGCCAACCAGCATGTTCAAATTTCGCTTCTTCATGATTAAGCTACCACATGATTGGTTCTCAGTATATATTAAACACAATTTAAATGTGTCTTCCAACCATCGTCCTCTTGCCTTTCTTTGAACACAATATTACTTGGAATTCAAGATAAATCATGTGCAAGTGTGCATCCGGACACGTTTATATTTTCTTGACATGATCAGTTGACATTAAAAGTGACTTATTATTTTAGTGAGAAGTAACTTGTTACGCATTTTACAATAATAATATAATATTTATTTTTTACGCCAATGTTTTATATTATGTTAGGATGAGTTTTTACTTTATATATAAATAGCAGTTGCATCTGATATCAATGTTTTTAGAATATACCCTAAAATATCGTACGAGTAAAATAATATAAGCCCTCTATAACTAAAGACATCTTATCTGAAAATAAATTACATGCCTATCCCTGATATTTAATAATTTTAATCGTGACGAGTGAAAATATCCCAAACAAAAACACCCCTTTAACCCACCATTATTATATGAGAACTTTCCATACCATATGACCTAAAGACCGTCAAAATTGGGGATTTTGGCATTGACAAATTGGATGAGTTTGAACTTTCATTTTCACAAAGATGGTGATATTTATTATTAACTTTGGATAAGATCTAAATGGCTTAACTTTAAACTATTGGGTAGATAGATTTGGCAAACCATCTTCTTGTGTTCATGTGGCTGCTATGATGTAGGGTCAACACCAATTACATGGATTTTTTGTGGTGAAAAATTTTCATGGATGTTATCATAAGTATAAAAACGGCGCTTCTTCTAAAAGGTTGGTTATAAGTTTACTCAAAAACACATGCCTTGTAAAGGCGCATTTATCACAATGTTGTCGTCATTTTTAACTATTTTGTTTGCCGGCTCTTATTCATAATTATCTTACTGCTTAGGGAATTAATCATTAATTACAAATTTTTGGATTAACATCAACTTGTTTGATGCGTATAATTAACACTTCTTGATGTTTTGGCGCTATCTCATCTCAATAGTAAGGAATAATGTCAATTAGGATGTGACTTGTGACTATGTGGTTTATATAGATCAAGTTTTTAATTGGAACTCTTTGGTATCTTTTGAAATGGACTAGCATTAGACCATTTGGAGTCTCTTTAAGTCACTTGACGTTTCTAATTATGAGTGGTGCAGTGGTTGAGATTATGGCTCCTCGACTCCTTGTTCGTTTAAGTAGACAGTCAATGTGATACTCCTGCCGCTATGCGGATTTAATGAACTACTCATACCAATAAGGTGTATCTTTCTTTTGAAAAACTCATATACTAAGATACTGTACAACTAAATGTATTTAACTTGAAATAGTCTTGAAATGGGTATACTATGTGGCTAGTTGTCAATGCGCAATTGGTATCTATCCATAGTGATCATAACAGTCAAACTTAGGGCTAAAAAATCACTAAGTTAGTCCAATTTATACCACTAGATCAAACTAAAGATCACTTAATAATTGATAAACATTGTAGTTAGTACTCTTTTAATTGCATCCAACCCCTTAAACACCTATCCTTTTTTCACCTTATATGGGTTGATATTAAAAACCACGATTTCAAGAATATTGTAGAATTAATATACTTCGTATAAGACCTGAGTCAAGTTTTATATATATGACACATGACAAATAATAACAAAGATATTATAGGGGTTAGGCCCTACAATATATGTACCTTGCATTATTTCCATAAATTGACAAAGATAGTTACAATTGCACAACTCTCATCACTTCTAGCTAATACTTCGTACATATTTTGACCTCAAACTCAATTTATCTTCGTCCACAATTTAACGTAAATTTTATCAATGAAAATATTAGAAAATTTGAATGGCAAAAGCTCACAATATGTCTTCTCAATCTGATTCCTTTATTGGGGTTTGTGGTGCCTCAGTCACACATACCCTAAATTTATAGGACAAAACACTCAATCTAACTATATATTTGACCCTTGTCAAAACACATACATTCCATAAACATCTTACAGTCATCACATCAACATCAATATGAAACTCGTAATGCAACGATCAATATCTTAACAAATCAGTGGCCACGATAAAAACTTCGATCCTCTAAATATACAGCTAAAATGAATTAATCATCAAATATTTGTACACCTTTAAACCTTAACTATTCTTACACAAAATGGTTTTGAGAAATTAGTGGATTTCATTCCACAATTTCAAATTTGGCCACATTGCTTAACTTTTTATTTTATTTTTATTTTTTATTTTTTTGTCCTCATTGTTACGGACTTTATTATCATTATTAGATATTTAACCATTCACATCTTCTTCCAAAAAAAAGACCTTGGGCTCTGATACCAATCTTGAAGGAATAATCTCTAAATCTAATCACATAGATCAAGCGATTGAGTGGTTAGAAGTGACGAACAAGTCATTTAGATCGTATTTAATTTG
Organism: Chenopodium quinoa; assembly: GCF_001683475.1. Lineage (NCBI taxonomy): Eukaryota > Viridiplantae > Streptophyta > Magnoliopsida > Caryophyllales > Amaranthaceae > Chenopodium > Chenopodium quinoa. The sequence continues at coordinate 2,443,674 of NW_018745650.1, forward strand.
AGTTTTCTTCTCCTCTTCTCTTCTTTCCTCCTCTCTTTTAGGGTTTCTCCAAATTTTCGGCCTAATAGTGTAATTTCTTTGGAAATTAGACTATTTCCGACTCTTTTCCCTTAATTTTTGTTTGGTTTTGCAATTTAGTTTTCAATAAATCTACACGAGTAGTGTAGATATTCGTCCGTCTCCCTATGGTGGAGTCGTTAGTTTTTGTTAATTATGTTGTTCATTTTTGTTTAGGGTTTTTTTTGTGTGTTAGGGTTTATTAAAAAGGTAATCATCTTTAGCCCTATTATCAGTTTGTTGGTAAAGAGTTGTCCGGGATCGCAACAGTTGTCAAATCTTCAAAGGCGTTCAAGTGAATCAGATGAAAATCATCCTTACGGCTACAACAAATCGTTAGACCGTCTCTCCGAAAAGGTTGTATATTTCAGCGATGTACCACAGTGCAAGATCTATTCAACGATCGTAGCTTTGATGAAAGAAACCCTTATTTAATTCAACTGTATGTATTTGTCGATTTAGATTTCATTGGTAGATGCCGAATGGCTTTTGATTAATGAATTGATTTGTATAAAAAAAATTAAAAAAAAAAATTTAATTTGAGTTATTTTGTTTTACATGTGGTTGTATTTGGTCAATAAGTCTTTAGTTTCTATAAAGTTTGAGTCAAGTTAGATTTGCATAGTCCAACAAGGTAAAGGGGGTAATTTCTCGAAGTGAATGCAGTTTTTACACTTACAAATTGATAATATTTAGAGTTAAGGAATTCACATATAAACTTATCTGATGATATAATACACTGATGTAGAAAGCAATTTTGTTGATTGGTATCATATTTTACATGTCGCCGAAACTTTAAATTACAATTAACTGATATACATTATCATTTTATTTCAAACATTAAAAATCTAAAAAGCATGTTAATCTAGTAGAAAAATTAGTGATCTACTAATAAGTAATAACAAATGCAATTGTTTGTGTATGAAGATGTCAGGTGGGGGACAAATCAATTGAACATGAAAAAAAAATGAATACCTTTTCGTGAACTCCATAAATAAATGATCCAAACAGTGGCCATCCTTTTCACTACCATATAGTTTGTTGGGTTTATTTTTGTATTTTTGTGGTATAACATATAGTGTGACATCAAAGAAACTGCATGCTTATTACACCAAGTGGGGTGAAAAATAAAGAATAGTATAAAATAAGTAGCTTAATATAAACAACAATATTATGAAATTTTTTTTGATTGCTATACACGTACCCTATTATATTATAGCTAGGATGCTTGTATCTTATTTAAAATAGCAAAACAAAAAAAAATAAAATAAAAAATAAAATAAAAAATAAAAAATAAATAAATAGTAGTGATTACATTTGAATAATTCTTGGTGAGATCTAAAGAATAATAATCCATCCCTAAAGATTAAAGGTAGAGTTACACTGAACAAGCGAACTCTTTGGTAATAATTAGGGGAGCAATGCCCTTTTGTAGGGTAGGCATAAGCCTAACTCTTAATTTGATCGATTGATCTCTACTACATGGACCGTGACCAAACCCATTTCCTTGTTGGCCACGTGGATGACAGCCACTTTTGATGATATAAGCATGAAGTAGGATGATGACTTCCCTTTTGTTCTATCTTACCCCTTCGTCTCTAAGTAAAAGTCTAATTTTCATGATCAAGTTTAGAGTATGGTGTTCAGTCTTATTGTAAAATTGAAATTGAATAAATAAATGTGATGCGTATTAATTGTATTTTAGAGGATGTTGAAACCCATTATATCCTACTTGTAAGTATCCCAAATAACAACAATTAAAATGCAAAGATAGGACAACAATTGGCGCCACCAATCAACACATGTTCTTCTAGCTAGCATATTATGGTCACTCTTAATTACCTTATATGAAAGAGAGACCACTCGATTTAAGAGAACTACTCTACAAACTGTTATTTTTCCTTTAAATTTCATTTCTGTCGAACATTCCAATTTTAATTTTATAACAAATCTTTGACTTAACGAATTGGCCTAGATCCAGCGATTTTGATCTAGCAATTCTACTAACAATTTTTAGTGGTTGTATTAGATGCATGGTACAATTAAGGTATTTTTCTCAATGTATAAAAAAAAATATATTTTTCTGATGCTCGTGTACTTTTTGAGTATTTAAACAATAATAAAAACTGGATATATTTTATAATATGCAATCAGATTAGTTGGATGGAGAAAATCCTTAACATTACCGTCTATTAATTTTAATTTCATCTAAACATTGAATAATATGGAATCTGATTAGGGTAGGATTTTGAGTCATGTCAATTTTGGACAGTCAATTGGTTGTAACTTAGTTCTAACTTATAACTCAGCAATAGCAAATCAAAGCTGACCAATATTAATTTTTTCCTGTTACTTTATAATTGAACATAAAATCTGACGAATCCTTAATTCAGACAAGAAAATTCTGCCAAACTGATAAAACTATGTTGATTACTAGAAAATAATTACTTAACAATTACGTTAGTTACTTAGTTGTACTAATGTACTATTATAATATGTCAATCTCAGAAATTCCAAAATAAATCCCAATCTCACCTTTACAGGTAAACATAGGAAGTCTACTGTCTAATGCCTACTCTAAGACTAAATAATTAAATATCTTTTTTGTGAAAACCATATTGAATAAAATGGATTTGGTCCACAATATCGCTCATCCATTCGATCATAACTTTCATAAGTTATTTTTTAACATCCTTTTAACATGTTTAAGTAACCATTTTAATAAAGTGTAACTCAAGGTATTTAAATAACAACTTTTAAAACAACAAGTAGCTTCTTCAAAGATAAGTCCAACTTTATGACTAGATTGATGCAAAATTTATGCTATCTACGTTTTATAATGTTTAATTATATTTTACTTACAAATACCGCTTTAATTATCATTTGTAATTAAAACATAAGGAAAAAAATGGTCAAAGTGTTGTTAAACTCACACAACATAAATAAATGTATTTTTGATATATCAAATTCAATAATTTTTACATGTACACATGTTCAGATACGAACTTTCACATTAACAAACATGAAAAAGTGAAAGTTTAAGAGTATTATGAGACGCAGTAAGGTAGTATGACAGTATATGAATAGTGTCAAAAACTAACCCGACTCAAAACCGCCTCGAACAAAACTTGAGAATTTAGCATGACTTAAATGTAAAATAGATCCGACCCAAGCCGTTCTCACTAAATCCGACTTAGATACCCGAATTGACACCTCTAAGTATATACTTCAATTTTAAATAAATAATTAATTAGCACCCTAGCTTGGATTGGTGTGGCCTCCAAATTTAAAAATCACGTACCGTTAATTGAAAGTATAGTCCAACGTTTAATTGGTTACCCGCCGCCTAGGCAGCACTCAAAAAATAAAAACAAATAAAAAAAACCTTGCAGAAAAAGCCAAGTTATGCCTACCTCTTTTGCCTAATCTAAACATTTTTCATTAACATTTAACATTAACATTCCTCAACCTCTCGTGATCACACCATCTTATTGCTGCTTCTGTTTCACGTCACTCTTCTTTCTCTCCCTTTAAATATCATCCACAACTACCTAGTGGAGTCAAAACACCCTTCAATATAAATATATACGTTTATTTTCCTTATCATTTCTATCTACTATTAAACGTACACTACTCATTTTATATTATCTTCTTCTTCTTTGTCTTTCGTCGATTTCTAATTAGTGTTGTTCTGTTGTTATGGCGGATGATAATCATGGCGATAGCTTGCCTCCGGGGTTTCGATTTTGTCCTACGGATGAGGAGCTTGTTGTTCATTTTCTTCGTCGTAGAGATGCCCTCTTACCTTACCATCCTGATGTTATCCCTGATCTTGATGTTTATCCTTACAATCCTTGGGAGTTGGAAGGTAACATAAATTTTCTTATGAAAATAATATATAAGGAGTTTCATGAAGCTTATTATTAATATTTTACTTGTACAACATATTTTTATTTCCATTGGTTGTTTATCTAGTAGTGGATTAATATTATGGTAGTACCACAAGATCTGATCCATTTGTACAAGAAATGTTAATCCCTCTCTTTTTCTTTTTGTGCAAAATATACATGAGCAAAGTGTGGTGATATAAAGTTAGGATTAGCGTAAAAGTACACAAGTAGTCTATAGGCATGTCTAAATATAACTCTTATGTGTTATTCATGTCAAGCATTCCTAGCTTTTAGACACTAGCTAGCAACAATATTGTCGTATCCTTCTCAACGTATGTAGTCTGATTCTCAAACATAAAACTAACTTAACTCATCTTTACGAACTACTATGTATATAGTAAAGATTATGTCATTTGAATTATTATATTCATCAAAGAATGGGATAAGAAGCTTATTTATGTAATATTTTCCCTCGATAATTATTATTTGTTTTATATATGTAATAGTATATTTTTATTAGACATTGATTGAATACCATAGTAGTACGTTACACGTCGCGGATATAGAATAATGAGACGTACATGCTAGTTTTCTAAGACTATATAAACGAAGTAACATACGCAGCATGCAAACTGTAATACCGTACAACTTGCTTGTTTTTGTGCATTTCTTAAATTTGAAACTAAAGAGAGTAATCATATTATTCTGTACCAGATTGATCATTTTTTGCACCAACAAAAACCACCACTTTATTATTTTCATCATCAATTAGAAGCAACTTAAAAAGTTGGAAGGTCCCATTTTCCATATACAATAACAAGATGTGGGATCATGTGTTTTTTTTTTATTCCGATTCATATACGAAGTATTAGCTAACGATGATGTAACTCGTCACTTTATTTAGGTCATTACATACTCCCATGCATGCATCCTAATTAATTTCATTACTCAGTTCATTGAATCTATATATATCCCGGACACTTAATAGTTTCCCCTCTTCTAAGTGATCGATCATTCAAGTAGTCACTACGAATCAAATAAAAAGAAACATAGAAACTAGTCACGTACATGTTGTGACTATGTCATCGTGTCATATACACACAAAACATATCATTATACTTACATATTCAACCATTTGAAGTCTAGATAATTTATGCATTGATTATTTTTTAAGAAACCCTAATAAATTATGAAATTTGAACAATATGATTGAAATATTTCACAGGAAAAGCATTTTCGGAAGGAAGTAAATGGTACTATTATAGTAGAAAAATGCAAAACAGGGTGACTGAAAGTGGATATTGGAAACCAATGGGAATGGACGAGCCAATAATGTCGTCAAGTAGTAGTAGAAAAATAGTTGGTATGAAGAAATATTACGTGTTCCATATTGGCGAGCCGCCTGCCGATGTTTGGACCAGTTGGATAATGCATGAGTATAGACTTCCTGACTCTGGGTCCACCAGTAAATCTGGCTCAAGAAAGAGAGGCCAATCTAAGCTAGTAAGTCGCCTTTTACTTTACATGTACATTAAACAGACTCACGATGCAGTCGATATTTAGACTTAGCTTGAAATAGTTGTGTCGTTTCTATAATTCTCTTCTTATACAATTGTACATGTGACTGTCAATATCCATTGTACATGCATTAAGTTTAGAGTAACTTTCACTTGTAGTTTTTCACAATCAATGCATAAAAGGTTGAACATGCATTGATGTGCTAGTCGTATTTATCCTAATCTGTTAACTGAATGATTGCAGGATTATAGTAAATGTGTCATCTGTAAGGTGTATGAGCGAAGGAATGATGATGATGATGGTGATAATGATACTGAGCTTTCGTGTTTGGACGAAGTATTCTTATCTATGGACGACCTCGATGAAATTAGCTTGCCAAATTAAGTGTAATTAATTAAAACTTTGTATTTCTAGGTCACTCATCACTAGATATGATGATGAAAAATCTAAGTTTAATAGTCATAGTTGACAAAAATGTAGAAGCAAATGCGATGACAACCACCAACATATGTAGTTGTTCATCTAATGATCATATAGCATATGGGAAGTCTTCAAGAAAACCCAACATTTTCCTCTTTTGTGGAATTTGAAGTTACAATTTTTATATCCTTTTTGTAACTTCATGGATCTTCATCATTATCTTTTCAAAGGTTTTTAAATTTCAACTTAGCCAAGGAAGAAAAAAAAAAGTAGAGAGAGTGCAAATCAAGTGACATGTAGCCTCTAATAAAAGGACACGTGGCACATGCTTATTCTTCCAAAATCAAATTACAAACGGCTATTAGTTGTAATTCCGAAATTTTGTGTGCATGTCGGACATGTTGACTCTAATTTGCACCATATAATCCAAAAGCGGCTTAAAAATATTCCCTATCAATGAACTATGAAACCTCATAATTATTTGTAGAATGCCTAAAGTAAAGTGTAGCTAATTATACATAAATGAGGCATATACTCATGCATGCTTACATGTATATAGTGCATAGTATATATATTATATGTATATTTTTGGATACTTATTTAATCATTTGGTATTTCTAATCCGTAGTTTACAAGACTACAAGATTAAGACCTCAATCCGTACAAGTTATCTTTAATACTTCGCACTTCCTCCGTTTTCTTTTAAATGCAACACACCTTTTGATATGCATTTTTAGAAGTTGATTAGAGTAGTTATACAATCTCGAGCTACTTTATCAAAATAATTCAACATCAGAGAAGAGTTAACTACTATGTGTATGAATTATTTTAATTAATTTTTCCATTTACATAATCTAATCTATTCCTCAAAGTGTGTCTCAAGAATGTGTGTTGCATTTAAAAGAAGAGGAAGTATTAGTTTAGACTAGCTAGTTCTATAATAATAAAAACAAGTTTATTTATACATACTTCACAAATAAATAAGTTTCTATAAAAATAAGTTCTAAATAGTTCAAATAATAACATTTTCGATAATATAAGCTCAAATAAGTTTGGAACAGAGAAATTCAGACAAAATTAAAAATTAAAAAAAATAAATAAAAAATTGAATAGAACAAACCCTAAAACTCGAAGTTATACATATGTTGATTCTATCCTAGAGTTATGGTGATCTAATTCGATATTGTTACTGTAAGTTATATTAGAACAACTTTCTTAACCTTAAACCTAAGTATGTCTTTGGTATATTATATTCTAAAGTCTATTATATTAGTAAAATATATGTAGACGTGGGTTTATCAAGTTGGGTTGATGATCGAGGAGATAGTCACGTGCTGGTAGTGAGGGAAGGAAGTCGGGAAAGTGTGGAGCCCAAAGAGCACTGTAGGTAAAAAAATAAACTTGTGCATATTGGAGTTTGTCTTTCCTTCATTGTTGTGGCGCTTTTTAGCCCTTTTCTATCAACCTTTTTAATGGGAGTTTTAGTGGTTAGTTGTCTTTTACCACAATTGTTGGATATTTAATACATGCCTGCTGAGGATAGCATGAGATCATTTGTGATGCAACTATACAACCATGTTTGTCAAGAGATTTGAGATCATGAGCAAGGTAAACATGACCCCTTATATATAGGTTGCATTATTGTTTACGTTGTATTCTATTCAACTTATTTAAGCAGCAAGCGTAAACGATTAGGTCATATTATATCGTTCTACTTACATATACTCGAGGAGTGGGTCTGTGGGTGTAGGGAAGATGATTTCACTTCGGACTAACGAGAATGAGCAATGACAAAATGAAATTGCTAAACCTAAATACGAATTTAACATCGATCTCAATGATTTTATTAAGGATTCTTATTTAATTTATTTTAATATATACTTGTTTTTTTAATCAAAGTTATTGTTTTTATTAACTTTTTACTTTATTAATCATGTCATTTACATCCACCAACCTACCTTTTATTTAAATTTGATTACTTAATTAATTCATTTTATTACATCTACTAATTAACCTTTTTTCCAAAAATTTCTAAAAACAAAAAGTCTACATTCAATGAGTTAAACTTTCAAAAACAAGGTAGTATATATCCTCCCTCTATTTCATTTTGATAGTCTCATCTTAACTTTGAACGGTCCATTAGATGCTCCTTTGATCATCAATATCTTTAATTATATACTAAAAAAATTATTAAAATTTAATATTATAAACTACACATTGAGACAAATCTAACAATATATCACAAGACTATATTTTTTATACTTGTAATATATTAATTTGAGTTTTTGGTCAAAATGATACTATTAAATGAAATGGAGGGAGAAGTACCTTTTTTAATGTTTCATTGAGCTGCATTGACTAGTTGGGTAAACTAATAATTTTACATAGGTCTATATTGCTGACAAACTTTTTATTTGACTCGGATAGTATTATACATAACGATTGAGGTTTGACTCGTGTAGTAATGTTCTCAAGTTTTTAATTCTATACGGCTAAATGAGTCAAACTTCCTTTTAATCTTTTCTCCTATACATTTTACTCATGCATCCCACTAATTTTAAAAGGTGAAATATTTTACATTGAATTACAACAATTAAAGAAGACCATAATTAAATGGTAATTCCTTTCGGTTCACGCCTCTTCCCTCCTTTTCCCTTCTCATCTAATCATCATAAACACAACCAAAATTTTATGAATTACTATGGGGAATTCAAAAAATTTAAAATCAACTTTGCATATTAAATTACCAAATAAAATTCAATAAAATTACATAAGTATTTGCTAAACTTCAATCACTAATAAACAAAACGGGAAGTTCTTAGGCTCTTAGCCTCAACTAACATGGGTCTTAAAAAACACTAACAAATCTTGTTTGTATCTAAATTTTTATTAGTTGATATCTATAGAGTCTTAGGTATATATTGTAAGCGGAATTTCATGAATCACATTCATACGCACCCAAACAGAATCTCATGCATATACAGATAAAGGATCACAAAATAGTCTAGAATTAACCTTTGATGCTTGGATTTCCAAGCTTTCTTCAACCTTCTTGCGGAGATTAGAGCCCCAACTGTTGCTCCTCTATGACTGGTCAACGAGTGTAGATTGAATCTCCACCAATACTAGTTGGACAGGAGATATTAATCTCCTCTTCTATGGAGAATTAGTAACCAGTTGTAGAGAGAGAGAAGGGAAAAATATTACAATATTTCTTTGTGAAAGATGATCGTCTGTTTTATTTTTCCCCCAATCCTTAATTATATAATCCTATTATCTAATTAGGGCTAGACTCATTTCCCTTTTCTTCTTTATGGTTGGTCATTCGCTAAGCCCAACTTTTGGACCCGGTTTCCTTGTTGACCCAACACTATAACGTATGACCTCATAAGATCGATTTAGTCGGCGTTCGTTGGTTTAACCTAATGATTAATAATGGTTTCTAGCAAGACGTAAAGACGACCCAACTAAACGAACTTATTATCTCCATAATACGATCCATATTGTATCTAGTAATTGCACAAGAGTTGAGGACACATATCCTTCAATATCTGTATAGGATAGCCGCTCTTGCAAAGGTATCTCGTTCATTGCTAGTCTTGCATTTCTTGTCGCTAATGAACTACCATTGAATCTGAAGTGGCCTTAAAGTACCTTAATAATTCCTTTGGTTAAATAAAATAGGGAAATTATCACTGGTACACTCCAGGTTTTAACTTTTATCTTTGATACACCTCATTAAGTTTTCATTATCAGCGGTACACTCATAATTATCACTAAATTACTATAGTAACCAAGCCGTTAATCAAACGTTAAGTTAGGGTTAATGACAGGGATTTTGCTTAGACTTGACTTGACTAAAATGCCCCCCCACTCATTAACTCTCCCTCCAAGCCCAACTGTCAACATTAACTTCAATTTTTTTTGATTTTTTATCTCCTTCACTTTCTCCCCTGTTCTTATTCTTCCTTAAACCCTAATTGTCGCGCTTCTGAAGCAAAATTCGTGGAGATTCAAGCCTACTTTGTGGATTGTAAAAGGTTAGTGCTTATTTGTTGTTGTAATTTCTGATTTTTTCGCTTTAAATTGCTAGGTTTTAGATGAAGTATGCAATTTCTTGTGAGTGGTTGAATTATGTTGACTGGTTGAATTATGTTCTAATGTTGTTTGATTTTGCCTTGATTTATGTTCGATTTGCCTTTGATTATGTATGCTTGCTAAATTTCTTACTTTCTAACATATATACATAATTCAAAATTGCCGAGTTTGAGTTTGCATGCTGTAGTGTTAATGGTTGTATGCTTAATCTAGGTTTAAATATGTGTTGTTCTTGTAATACCCCGTATTTTTATACGTATTTTAACTTAAATAAGTATTTCTTAAAGTATTTAAATAATTCAAAATGAATTATTTATGGTGTTTCATTAATTTAAAAAGAATTATTTTAATTAAAAGTTTCTTTTTAATTATTTAACAATCTTGAAAATATTTTATTTCATGATTTGGAAAGTTTGGGGCATATTATTTTATAAAAGGAAATTTTTAAGCCAATGGTATTTAAGGAAAGTCAAAATACTAGTTTGAATAGAAGAATGGATCATTAAGGGTAGAAAGGGAATTTTAAGTAGGAGGGTTATTGAGAGAGGGTATAAATACCCATCATATGAGCAAAATCAAACTTTGCCCAAGGTGGAGAATACCCAAAGGTAAACTCTCTCTCTCCTCTTATTTTCTTTCCCCTTAATTTTCCCCTTCCCCTTTATTTTAATTTTAATTTATTTTTCACACACCACCACCACCACCACACACACAACGGTGGCGGCCGCCACCACCACTGGAGCTGGCCATCGCCGCGGGAGGTGGCGCCAGCCATCCTCCCTTTTCCCCCTTGTGCGTGCGTGTGTTTTGTATAAAAAAAAATTTGTTCTTTTGATTTTTAATTAAATCCACCCTTGATCTAATTATTGTTTTTGAGTTTTTTGATGATTTTTATGATGTTTGATTTTAAGTATGATGTATATAAATTTTCAGATTTGGATTTGAATAAAAAAGCCTCAAATTATAAACCCTAGGTTTCTAAGTTTATGTATATTGATGGAAATTGTTTATGGCTGATTTTTGAAATAAGTGTTTTAAAACACAATTACAGCAATTTTAGATGATTTAATAAAGCTGGAATTTTTATATATAAGCTAAATTATGTTTCTGGAAAGGATTTTTAATTATCTATTAATTAGGAATAAAAGTAAGGGTTTTAAATTAAATTTTAGCTTGTTTTAAAGGATTTATGAGTGATTTAAAGAGTGTATATATTGCTAGAAATTTGTGTGGAATATGTATTAATGCCTCTTTGTAATTTTGGTTTGTAGGAGGAGTTCAAGTGAGTGATTTTATTTAGTCGTGGCGATTTTGAGATCACATTCAAGGTATGTTCGCGTACTTGGCAATTATTTGAATGTGTAGAAGCATCTTAGGCTTTGATAAATTAATTCCAAGTAGTATCATGATAGGTGTTGGTTGGAATTTGTTGATTGGATTGATGTTGGTAAATGATTTGTGAGGTATGAATTATATATGATGAACTGGTGATTGGAATAAAATATGTTGGCATGTTGGATATGAACCACACTTTTATTATTATCATGATGGAAGGCATGTTTAATTAAACTAAATGTTTAATTTGGTTTGGAATATGAGAAGGAAATTTTATTATGGCTCATATAATTTTTATTGATGCTATAAGCATGAGGAAGGAGCTATTTAAGTGTCTATGTACACGAGGATTAAATTATATTTTGGTGCCTAAGTGCACTTAAGGTGTTCTAAACACCGAGGGATAGGATTTGTGGTGCTTTATGCGCTTAAAGTGTTATTTAACACCGAGGTAGTTTAAATAGGATTCAACATTAAATTTATGTGGTCACTAATTATTCAAGAATTAAATTGGTATGTTTGATTGCTTGAATGAATTATAATGTTTGACGGTGTTATGGTTTGAGAGTCATCACCAAGTATAATAATATGTAAACAACGTAATGTGAATGAGATTACGCACCAAAACTCTTGGAACGTATATACCTTGAGTATGAACATATGGGGGGAGTTATGCGACTTTATATTTGACTATAACTTCTACTGGGAGTACAGGACGCTGTATATTCTTTTTAATTATGCGCAGGAATTCCGTCACTTACGAGTGGTTCTTTTATACTGGCACGGTTAGCTCCCGTGTTAGTACCCCTTTATTGGGGCAGGTTACGGGGAAACTCGTTTGATGTGTAATCAAATTAAATGGACATTGGTATTTGTCTAGTTAAGTGTTGAATGTCTTGTATGCTTATTTACAGGTGCAAAAAGGTAAGTTGTGTGATGATAGGATGAAAGCATGATAGTGTGTTTTATTCCGCTTATGTACTCAGCATTGCTGATTGTGTGTTGCATGTTAGTTTGGCCTTGTCTTTACCTTGGCCCTACGACGACCCATTTCTAATGGCGAGTAGTAGGGACAAGTAGAGAGAAGCTTTTCAGGTGATGGAGCATTTTCATGATGGGCATGAATATAGAGCGAATCATGCTTAGTTTCCATAGGGATATGATGTGTTTTATTTGCTTTGAATATTATTTATTTTATTATGCTCATGAGACTAACGTAAAGGTTTCCAGTATTGTTTGGTTTTAAGGGCCTACAATGGTTCCAAGCTGTAGGTTGACTTTGTTTGACTTTACTGTCGTTTGGTTTGACTTTTAAGTTAACTTGTTTTGAATGGTTTTAAAGAAAGTCTTCCGCTGTGTGTCTTTGATATTTGCCTTAGCCGTTTTCACGGTGGCGGTAATGTCTTAGATTTTCCTGTTTCGTATTTCAAAAAAGGCAAAACAGGTATTTTAAAGGAAAGGAATTTCGTGAGTGTTACAGTTGTTGAGTTTTTAATTTATTGTTGTGCATAAATCGTGGTAGTTTAATTTACTTTGCAGAATGGATGACAAGGCTACACGAAGATTTAAACATAAGTTGCATAATGTTGATATTGATGTGGACTCTGATACTTGCAACTTAATAGACTTAATGATAGAATTTGAAGATATTTTACAAAAAAAGGGAGTAGTTATTTTGAACCCTATATTTGCTTTTAAATATAGCGGCAAACATTGGCTTGACGATGGTGGTATGATTAGGATTTTTAGGACATCCCCTAATGCTAAGATGATTGAGATTTTTGTTAGGACTGCTGTGAACTCAACCTTCATGAATGACTTAGTATCTGAGTTTAGGGGGGAAACATTAGCTGCTGAACAAGCTAACCAGGGTATACATGAACCCCCACAACCCCCTCCTCTACATGAACCACCACAACCACCTTTTGTACATGAACCACCACAATCACCACCTCTAAACCAACCACCATTACCACCTCCTGTGAGTGAACATTCCCAGCCTTCTGTAGAAATCGTCCCTCCTTTTGAGACAGGGAATGAGAACACCAAACTAAAGCCTAGGAGGAGATTGAAATTGATATGAGGATGTTGATACCCCTAGCAGTGTGGTTATTCCTAGTAGCCCTGCATTACATGAGATATTTGGGACTGAATTTAATCATGACCCAGAAGCAACCTTTGCTGATATGCAGGAGGAGTATGAAGAGTGTCATGGTAAGCACTCTAGCAAAGAATACAGTAAGGGTAGGAAGGAGTTTGAGAAATACTGTGAAAAGGCTCAGGGTAAGGGAAAGGGCAAGGGAAAGGCTAGTTCTGAGGGTGGGAATGGTAAGGTTAAGGGCAAACAATCAAAAGAGGTAGATACTGGGAGTGAGAAAGGGTAAGGGAAAGGGCAAACTACTAGTGTCAGTTGGGTCTGAGAGTGAGAAGTTACTCCCTTCTCCAAGTTCACCACACACTGCCTTCAAAACACTTGCTGTGAGAAGAAGTCCTAGGTTTTCACCAGCCCAAGTCACAGCTAAGCACACCACTCCCCTTCCTAGATCAAGTCCAAACAGCCAACCATCAAATATTATCACTGACCCTAACCTATTTGATAGAAAAATTCCTAAGAGTACTCAAATTAGGAAGGGTATATGGAGTGGTCAGAAAGGGAGAGTGCCTAAACAGGGTACATAACTCATAAAGCTAGGGGAGAGTAGTGCACCTAGTGCTAAAAAAAAGGTTACTTATGGTCTGGTTGCTGCTGGTGGTGATCCTGATGATGGGGGTGATGATTCTGGTGATGAATCTGGTGATAATTCTTCTGATGGGGATTATGAGGGTGGTGTTAATGATGATGAACCTGTAGACTCAAATGGAGAAGTATTTCCTGAAGGTGATGTTCCTAAAGATGAGTTGATTGATTTAAGGAATATTCCCCACATAGAAGACAAATAGAAACCTATCTTTTAGCCAGCTTTCATTGATGATTCAGATGATAATAATTACATGGACAAGCTTTATAAGCATGTTGAGATGTATGAAGAAGTCAAATTTGGGAAGATAGTGCTTAGACCCTGGATGATATTCATTGACAAGGCTCATTTAAGAGAGACCTTGAAAGTTTACGCAGTTCAAGAAGGCTTTCCAATTGCTGTGGTGGCTGCAGACAACAAGAGGTACACTGTCACCTGCTTGGCACAATGCTATGAATGGAGGATGCATGCTAGTAGGCTGCTAGATGGCAAGACTTGGGCTATTAAGAAGATTTGGCCAGATATGCATAACTACAGGGTGTTAGAAATGTATAACCCAATTTGTACAGTTAAATGGGCTGCTCCTAAGGTGATGGAAGACATAAGGGCAAATCCAGACATTCCAGGAAAGGCCCTTAATGAGCTCCTATTTCAGAGGTTTGGCATTTACTTGAAGCAAGCCTGTAATCCCCCATATTATTAAATATTTTAAAAATAAAATTTTATTTTATTTATAATATTTATTTGTATTTTTCCCGAATTTTATTTTAAAGTTTCAAATTATTAATTTGGGTCAAAAATTATTTTAAGCTAAATTATTTAATGAACCTATATCCTACAATCCATGATCATAAAAACAAAGCCTAAACCATTTGTTTATTTAATTGGCCCATTATTTTCATAAGGCCCAATTCTACCCTACAATTCTCTCCTATAAATACCCCATGAATCCCCTAATTTTTCCCCACACAAAAAGGTTAGTCTTTATTTCTTTTCTCTTAATTTTTTTTCTTTTTCTTTTTCCTTTTTTTTTTGTTTTTTTTTCTTTCTTTCCTTTTCCTTTCCTACGTGAGTTGCTGCTCACTGCTATGCCTCACGTGAGCCACCTGCCGGCGCCACCCCTGACCGGTCGGCGTCCCCTACTTGCCGGTGAACACCACCAGCCACCCACCATGGCTCCCTCTCCTTCCTCCTCCTTTCTTTTCCTCCTTTTTTTTTATTTTTTTATTTTTTTTATTTTGCTTAAAATTGTTAATTTGTTTTGGGTTTTGGTTTTAATTGTTTGAAATTGATTAAATTAGTATCAAAACTATAATTTTTATGGTTTAAACTATAAATTTCAGATTTTTAATGTTGTTTTAATTTTCAGATTTTGTTAAATTAAAACTTAGGGTTTTAATTTAGTTAAATTTGGATTTTAGGGTTCTAATGATCAATTAATTTGGGGCTTTTGTTCCTATTGAATTTCTAATGATTAATTAAGCATAAAAATATGTATTTAAGGAAGTTTTAATGAGTTTTAAATCAAGTTATATTGCTGGAAATTTGTTTGGGTATTAATTTATGATTGTTGGTTGTTTTCTAGGAAGTGATTATTCCCTAGGAGACTTTTAATTGATTAAAAGTGGCATAAAGGATTGTTTATACGAGGTACGTACATGTCTACTTCATTGTAAGTAGTATCATGTTTAGATACCAAAAGGAAAGAACTTAGTTTCATGTCTAGAGAACTCTTGGATGGAAATTGTTTGGTTAATATAATGCATGTGCTTATGTTTATGAGACATGTTTTGGTGAATTGATTATGTTTGTATGGAATTATGGATGCAAGCATGTTGAATTATATTGGATTAATTGTTTGTATGGAATGTTGATACAAGCATATTTTTATTGGATTGGTTTGTTAACCATATTTGGATTATTGAAGGATTGGAATTGAATGGTTTAAGTGGAATGAATTTATTAATTATTCCATGAGGTTATTATTACTTTATTTATTACTCAAGCATGACTTGTTAGTATGTTGAGTAAAGGTGGATTAAGGCAAAATGGCTAGGTGGGTTAACTATGTTCAACAATTTTGGATATCTTGGAAGTTTAATGGAATTAAAGATCAATTTGTGATGTGATCATCATTGTCCTAAATAAGATTAAAAGTGAATTATATGTATGATTATTATGTATGGTTTACTTGAATGAGTCAGCTATTAATTAAACTTGTAATCACGTAAAGTGAAACATAAATGAGCAATAAAACTCTGGAAAGCGTGCACTTATGGAGTATTGACAATTATGGGTTGGGGTACACGGTGGTAGCCCGTGGCTTTCCGAGGCTTGTTTGATCAACATGTCCTCTTTTCTTTTGGTATTTACATTTTTATTTTATAATGAAAGTTAGATGGGATCCTAGACTAACTTTGTGAGAATGGAGTCGCGCCCATTCTTGCATTGCGCTATATGTTTATTTTAAATGGTCATTTGGGACCAAAATGATTTGGTGGATTGGACAACCTCGTCTATTGCTTACTCCAAATTAAATTAATTAAATTAAATATAAAGAGTCAAGTGACTGGAATTGGTTAGTGAGTATGTAGAGTTGATTGAACTATTTTAGTGTGGAGACTGGTTAACGAATTTATGTTGAATGTTTATATACTTTAATTTGTTGAGCATGCTAGGTTTTGTGCGTTGTAGCTTGTATGTACTCAGCTTTGCTGATTACGTGCCTTTGTGTGTTTTCTTTTGGTCATGGCCTTCGCCTTTCAATGAATCTGTGATGATCCAATTATTACACTTGTATTATTGGGGAGCAGTATTGCACAGGTTAGGTTGATGATGTCAAGTTCAGGGATTTGGCAAATGCATTGTCAAGGGATTAGTGTGATTAAGAGTATTCGTTCTTTGTGTTGAACTTATTTATACTTACTATTCTGTTTATGTTTAGGGATTTTGAATATTGGTTTGGTTTTAAATAACAGCCTTTTATGTTCCAGTTTGTAAGTTTTGACTTATTGGTTTTATTTACTATATTATTTTAAGATTTAAGTTTTGACTTATTAGTTTGATAAAGCCTTAATGTTTTAACATGTGGCGGTAACATGTCAATAGTTCTCCTCTATTTCATTTAAAGTAATTGGTTTGGAAAAGGGAGGATTAGTGTTACAAAGCCACCTTGTATAGGTTGAAGAGATATGTTGTTCATGATCTATTTGGAGGACATGATGAGTCATACAGCCATTTACCTAGATATGCTGAAGTTATAATGAGCACCAATCCAAGATCTAAGGCTTTTGTGGCATGGCATGAGAGTGAAAGCATTCCAAAAGTTAACTTATTCAGCAGCATATTTATCTCATTTACTGGACAGTGGCAAGGCTTTCTAGCAGGTTGCAGGCCATTGATTGGAGTTGATGGTGCTCATTTGAAGGGAAAATTATGGGGGAGTTTTGCTACTCTGCTGTTGCCTTGGATGGTAACAATGAGATATACCCAGTTACATATGCAATTGTGAGAAGTGAAGACAAAGAAAGCTGGAGTTACTTTTTTTGGCACATCAATAACATAGTCAAAGATTCAGGGAGGAAAGATTAGACAATCATTTCAGACAGACAAAAGGTTTGTATATCTCTCCTGTTTTGCTTTTACTGATTGCATTTCTTTGGCATACATTAATAATCTTGATTGTTGTAGGGTGTTGATGTTGCATTGAAAACAGTTTGGCCTGAAGCTAAGAGAAGGTACTGCTTTAGAAACCTAAGTAGAAATTACAAGAAAGCATTCCCAGGTCCACTTATGTACATCCTTTTCTGGAGGCATGCAATGCAACTAGCATATACACCTTTAGAGTGGCAATGGTTTGCAGATTTAGGCCATCAGTCTAAGTGGAGTAAACACAAATTTGATCCAAATGTGTGCAATGACTCCAACACTTCAAACTTTGTTAAGAGTTTTAACTCAACACTTGGAGCTGACAGATGCAGGCCGGTATTGACTTTACTGGAAGGTAATGTTTCAAGTTACTTGCATTTCACACTATTTTTGAATGATTAATGGTCTGATTTTTTGTTTTGTTATTATAGGTATAAGGAGAGTTTTCATGGTCAAGATAGCTTCAAGGCATGGGAATGCAATGGCCTTGAGTGATGATGAACTATGCCCCAAGATAGCAAGGTTGGTAAGAGACATCAGCAAAGCCATTATAAACTGCAGAGCTTACCAGTCCAACCCAGGGGAGTATGAGATTCATAAGGGTAAATCAAGGTTCCCTCTTAGCTTAAACAATTAGCTTTGCTCATGTGGAGCTTGGCAATTGTCTGGCATACCTTGTAGACATGCTATCAGGGCAATGACTCATGCTAAAGTTGACCCTCACAAGTATATTAGTTCTTGGTATTCTGCACAGACCTATAAAAAAGTGTACAGCCATTGCATAACTCCTATCCCAGATCTTAGTCAATGGCCTGCATCTGATGCTGAGAACCCTCATCATGTTCACCCACCAAAGATGAAAAGGGGGGTTGGTAGACCTAGCAGAAACAAGAAAAGGGAAGAAAGAGAGGACCAGCCAGGCAAAAGATCCAAAACTGTGAGATGCTCTAGTTGTGGATGTTTTGGACACAATAAAAAAAAAATTGCAAAGGAGGGCTGACTGGAAAAGAGTTAAGGGCTGAAGAAGCACTTGTGATACAAAACCCAAGAGTGATAGATCAAACAAATGTTGCAAAGGAAGCAAGAGCACATTCAAAGGGTAAAAGGCCTGGTGCAACAGAGCTTACAAGCTCACAGTTGTCAAGTCAGCCACAGGACTTGTCACAATCCCAAAACTGACATTTGAATGCACTTCTGAGAAAATCTAGATGTTTTAGCCACTTTTGAATTGTATTAAACTAAGTTCTATGAAACATTGGCTATAAGGTTTAATCACTTTTGATGTAACACTTGCAAACAGTTTGCTTGGGCTGCTTATTTTTTGGTGTAACAGTTGCTATTATGCAGTTTATATATGGCACTGACTTTTGGATGCATTTTAATATGTGATATTGATATTGCACTTTTAATTACTCATACTTACATAAACAAGAAACAGTAACATATTCATAAAGCAAACCATTTTATTTAGATCAATTGATATTACATCTCACAACTTAGTGCTCATTATATCTCACAAACTCATTCATTTATGCATCTATTTCAAAACAACAACCAATAAGAGAAAATACATAACAACAGCTATTTTAACAACCATATGAACAAAATCAGCAAATTCATCTATCTTCTTCATGAACTCAGTGAATTCTGCCCTTAAAAGTTGACATATGCTGCTTCTGACATGTCACCAAGTCTTCCACCAACATCCCTTACACTATGTTCATCAGTCACCCACAAGAAGAAGTCACAGAGCTTGCATTTGTCATAGGGCCTTCCAGGATTTGCTGCTGAGTTTGAGAACCTGATGTCTGCAAATCTTGGAGGATTACAGTTGTAGGTAATGCTTTTAAACCACACACCTCTTACATTTCTGTTGCTTGAAATAGATCTTGTACTAGAGGAAGCCATTGCAGATTTGAAAGCAAAAGTGAGAAAGCACAAAAAAAAAAAAAAAAAAAAAAAACGAAAGAGAAAGAAATTAGAAAAGAAAGTATGGAGAAGAGCATGTATTTATAAAAGTGTAAATGTGGTGGAAATTGAATTTTTATTCAAAAATAAGGAGCGAAATGTTAAAGGGAGATTAAATGGGAGGGCATTGAGGTCTTTTCCTTTTTCTCAATTAAAACGTTTTTTATTAACTAACTAAACGTTTGATTAATGTTTTGGTTACTGTAGTAATTTAGTGATAATTATGAGTGTACCGCTGATAATGAAAACTTAATGAGGTGTATTAAAGATAAAAGTCAAAACTTGGAGTGTATCAGTGATAATTCCCCAATAAAATAACCATTTTCAATAAAATAATTAAAGAAATTACTAAACTATTACCGCCATCATAATTACATCTAAGAAATTTATCAGGGTCTTGTTATTTTCACCATATTCAAAGAATATTCAATAAAAATAATCATTTAAGTTTATTAAAAAAAATTAAGTTAGGTTTAGTTCATTTCTAGTAAAAATAAGTTTTAATCAATAAAAGACAGTGACATTAAAGAACAAATATAATAGGGAATCAGTAAAAATAAGTTTTAATCAGTAAATAAAATTTAAGAGTTCGAACTCGTAATTTAATTTCAATAAATTTTTTTTCAATTCAACAAAAATGATTTAATTGCAACAAAATAATTTCTATCAAACAAAAATAACGTGAAAAAAAAGGCATAGTAGCAGAAAAATAGCTAAATCCATCTAACTTTAAAACATCAAATAAATTTTTTAAAATGCATTAGGGATTCCAATGCACACGATGCATGCGTTACGACTAGCCCTTTGAGAAGAATTATTACCAGCGGCCTTTATGTTCAATGATTGTTTGCATGCATGATATTTTATTATAGCTATATACATATAGGTGATAAATGTGTTGGATATTGTGTAGATATGCAATGTTTGAAACTTTAGTATATCTATTTTAAATTAGTGAGGGAATAATAAAAAATATCGAGTTATTGAAATATAAATGTCTAATATATTTTAAGTAATTATTGAGATGAATTGAATAAATTATACAAGACATCACACAATTATATATACTCCGTATTTATTAGGAAAAATTAGTTTTATTAATCCCAAATTTGGCCCATTTACTTTTAACAATGCCAACTATCGATTATTCCAGAATAATCCCAACTTTGGAGGCCATTTTCTTTCAACAGGCAAAATGTCTGGTGACCTAATTGAGAGGTTAAATTTTTTTTAAAAACGAAAAACTTTTGCCACGTGTCAAATGCTAATTGGTACAAAAAAAAAATGCAGCCACCTCCATCCCACCGCAGTCCCACCCCCTCCCTCCCCCAACCCCACCGAAAACCACTCCTTCCTCCGAAACCACCCTTAGCCCTACCCCTTTCCCTTGTAACCACCCGCAACCCCACCCTTTTTCTTGAAACCACCCGCATCCCCACCCTCTTCCCATAAAGCCACCATTTTCACCCCTCCCTAGCTTCCCCCGAAACCACGCAACCTCACTCCCCTACCGCCTAAAATACCACAGCCCCATGCCCCTTCCCTCGAAACCACTACACCCGAACCTAGGTTCCTTTTCAAGGTGGTTTTGAGTGCCGATCGAATTGAAACCACCACATCCAAACCTAGGTTTTTAAGGGGTTTTAGCTTTCGGCGAGTAGCTGGGGTTCGATTCTTGGCGGGGCTAGGGGAAGGGGTCGGTTTCTGGTGGGGAAAGGTTAAGGGTGGTTTTGGGTGAGGCCTTGGGGAATGGTGGCGGTGGGGAAGGGGTAGGGGTAGGGTGGTTTTAATTTTATTTTTTTTAATTTTTTTTTAGTTTTGGACCAATCACATGTTGACACTTGTCTAGATTGCCTGATATAATAGGTCATTGACTTTTGTTGACCGGTTTGGGTCTGTTAGAAGAAAACGCCCCCTAAAGTTGGGATTATTGAGGAATAATCAATTATTAGGACTATTTAAAGTAAATGGCCCAAAGTTCGGATTAATAAAACCATTTTTTCTTATTTATTAAAACTAGGATGGTTAACGTGCGCGATGCGCGCCATAGCTAGCCATGTCTGAGGAGCTCTTTTGGTTTAAATTTAGTTATTGACCACATTAATGAGAGAAAATGTGTAAATATATATTTTTAGGGATATATATATCCTCACACTATTCATATGAGTTTAAAAAAAGAGGTCATTAACATTAATGAGGGCAAATAATTAAATAAATATTTTAAAGGATATAATTGTCTAAACACTACTCATAAGAGTAACTCATACTTTTTAAAAGGTAGGGATTAATTTAGAATACTTTGTATTAAATAGTGGTAAAATTCCATGGTGAGAGAATAAAAGATAGCTTAGGTTTAAATATTGAAATAAACAACTTTTTATGTATAAATAATTAATCAATTTAGGGGACAATTTTAAGGTTTTTGAAATCAAATGAGGGAAAAATGTAAAAGATATAACATTTTTAGGAATATAATTGTTCAATTCATGCACTCATTAGAGTTTGTTAAACTTTTATAAGGTAGGGATAAATCCAACTACCGTACATTAAAGAGGTTTTAATGAAATTTATCTCACCACGTGGCTCTCGCTCTCTAACACCTCCTCTCATCTAAGTGTTGATTTTCTACCATTCATTACACATATTTGAAATATAAACGTGGTTGATGTAAAGATTTATCCCAAAAATTCACATTTAATAACAAAAGACTTATCCACTAATTTACGCTGATTTATTGAATTCAAAACATAATCTACTAAACGACAATCGTGAGTTTAAAAAATAAAAACATAATTTAGTATATCAGAGAACTCAAACTTTCTCTCTCTAGCCGAGAGTTTCTCCCACTAAAACGTGGGTTCTTTGTTATTCAATTCAACTTTGAATACTACTTTGAATGCTACTATTGCATGCAACTGTTGAGTGACATTTATGTCTCTCTTAGGGTAGTGTTTATGCTTTGTTTTAGCTTGTCTTAGGTCGTTATATAGTTGTTTTGTTCAAATAATGCGTGCATTCATGTCTCTATGTGTTTTGGATAAAATCGTGTTTATGCTTGAATGCTTGCCTTGATCGCGTGTTCATACCGTTACTCCTATCTTATTGCTTCCCCTGGTGTTTGTGCTTAGGTCTTCGTAGTCGAGAATTGCAAAGAAAAATCCAAGGAAGCACAAGAGAGGATTTGAAGAAAGCAAGGTGTGCGAGCGCGCACAAGAACAAAAATTGAAGAATCGAGGCAGGAACTTTGCGCGAGGGCATTGTGGGATGTGCGCAGGCGCGCAGCCCAGCCGCACGGGCATGCATCCAGTACACTAGTGAGCGCAACTCAAATTTGCGCGGGCACGCTCATGCCCCTGTTCGACTTTATTTTTGCGGTTTTATAAATACGCTTTGAGGTTTATGTACAGGACAATTATTAGATCTTAGAACCTAGTTTTTAGCTTAGATATTAGGGCTTAATTGAGAGCTTCTCTCTTTATTTTTAGGATAGCTTTGGAGAGAGAAAGTGAAAGGTCTTCAATGGTAGATCTTTATTGTTGAAGATTCAAGGACTCAACTTGTATTGAAGATTTCCAACATCAATCAATGAGCAATTTCTTACCTTCTCTTCTCTATTTTATTTATTTGTTTTGATTACTTCTTTGGTATTACTTGTTAATCATGTTAATGCTTGTTAATCTGTTTATTAATCTTATTATTAGCATGATTAGTGAGTAGTTCCCCAACTAAGGGGTGGTGGTGGTGTAGTTAGATCTTGAGCATGTTTTAGGGCTTGGAATTGATTTACTTGTGATTACAATGCTTTGTTTTCCATGTTCAACCAAATACTTCTCTTGAGTGGCCAATCAATTGTTGTATTTGGGTGGATTGAACTAGAGTATGACGGCAGTGTAGTCTAGGAATTTCCATTGAATGATTTTCTTGATTTGTACCTCGATTCGTGTGGCTTATCATGAATGTGTAAGTTGCGCTTGAGTTGAGAAACCAATTAGCCCCGACAGGTGGCTAGATTATGCTTTAAATCATTGAATATGAGATGCTTAGTTCACGCTTTAATTTGATTGCCATGCCTTGATCATGCTTGAATGAATGCTATACCTAAACCATTTCCCTTAGTGCTTTAGTTATCTTGATTCTAGCTTGTTTCATTTCTTCCTTTAGTGACTTTAGTTTACTTAACTTTTATCCTAGACTACCTTGATTGTTGATAATACTTGGTGGTGTTTAGTTGTTCCCTGTGTTCAACCCCTATGCTTGCCCAATACTCGTGTTAGGTTTGCTTAGGTTTATACATTGTATTTGATTTAGGGGTTTGCATATAACAACGTGTAAATTCCCTTATCAACAACCAATAGCTTGCCTTGTTCTTCCTTCCTGTCAGACTCGAACTCCCTTAAACTTCTCTTCTGCAAATTCAAGTAACCAATAGCATTTGATCTGAGTTTATACTCTTCTATTCTCAAACATTAGTCACCAAAATCTTTCAAATCATTGCAAGTACTCTTACAAGTTAACCATTCAACCTCTAAAATTGCCACTTGTCTTGCATGCAATTATTCTACCATATGCAAAGCCAATTATAAATAGGGCTCTTTAGTTCTTGGTTTTCTTCATTCACAACTCTCTGCCTTTTCCGATTCCCTTATTTTCATTCTCTAATGGCAAATATTCCACCTTATAGATACCCTAATTACCTGGGTGACTCGGATTCGGACGATTGTCTACGAATTGGTGGTCTTGCTACTCCTCCTCAAAATTTCAGCTTTATTGGGAAAATTAAATAAAAATAGAGTGTTGTCGGGATGTTCATCGGGCCGAGCCCTCCTCCAGTTGAATACATCAAAAATATTGTTAACTCAAAGTGGAGGAGGAGGGGCGTTATAAGGGTGCATAAGGCCGGTGCATACTACATCTTTGGGTGCTACAATACATCTGATCTCCTGGCATAATCCGTCTACAATCTGCTATTTTCAATGGGCGAATTATCAACCTTCGAAGGTATCATCGCTCTTTTATTCCTTACTATATTAATTTTGATTCTACTTTTCTATAGGTAAGAATTCATGGCTTACCTTTTCTTTATCTTACTCGTGAATAGGCTACTCAAATTCTTTCTCATATTAGCTATATTGAAGAATTTGAATTTAAAGATCAGGGCTTACCCTCTTCCGCTGATATGCGTGTTAAAATGATGGTTGATCTCACTTAATCAGTAGTTCCTGGTTGTTTTGTGCCTCTAGAGGGTGACCGAATTATCTAGGTACACTTTAGATATGAGGGAATATTTCGTTTTTGCAAAAATTGTAATTTTACAGGACACTCGAGGAAGAAATGCGGTGTTAAAAAGACAGTTGCTAAACGAAGGCTGAAAAGCTGGGTTGTTGCACTTGAACGCCAAGGCATGAGTGTCTTATATAGCCCTCGTGAGTACAACTATTACTCTAATTTAATTAGAGGACTTCCCAACAAAGACAGGTACAAGAACCCAGAAGCTAATCTGGTTCGGCCTGAAGAACCAGAGGATATGCGAATGGAAGACCGTAATCTTAGTGGAGATGGCGATTCTGACTTTGAGGATTCTAGTGATAATTCAGAGAGTGGAGATTCTGATAGTTACTTCACTAGCTCCGGTAACTTCTCTGATTCATCTGAGCAAGGAGGCGAGATTATTTCTAGAGTCGTTAGTCCACCAAGAACGAGGCTGGGCTTAAGCAGAGATCTATATGCTCAATTCTTTTTCTGCTCAAATTTGCGAGAGGTGTTCTCCTCGTATCTCAAATGAACTCTCACGAGTGGTAAACTCTAACCCTAACCATATTTCTTTTATGAATTGTTTATCTGTTGTTGTGAATGTTGCAACAGGTGTGGTCCTTGTCTTGAGGGCCAAATACAAGAAGCTTCTCTGGATCTTATTGAGAATAGACCCAGGAGCCCACCACCAACTTTTAATTCAATTGGATTTGTGCAAAAGTCCAGTTTTCGTCCTTCAAAGTCTTCGACTTTTGAAGTTGGAGAATCTTCTTCAAAGCCCACGCTCTTTTACGGGAGGCATGTATGTACAAGAGGAGACTCTCTGCCTGGTCTTTCTATTATAGCGCATCCCCCTGCTAGTTTTCCACAACCTTCACTAAAACTTCTGAATCTAATGCCGGAGCCAACATTCACTATTATTTCTCCTGCTAATTATAAAATTACAGACACGACAAATTGTTTTATTCAGGCGGGTAGGCAACTAGCTCGCTCTCTCAAACTTTCAGGCACGCGACTTCACCCCTATCCAAGGGTTTCGTGACCTCCCTTTCTTCCATACCCCCCCCCCTCGACTTTTGGGGGCGGGCTTCTAAATTCACCCCTGACTGAGTTCAATCCCTCGAACTCTCACATGTTCCTCCGGTGGCCACCATTAATTTGGATGATCTTTTTAACTCCCCTGCTCCTAATTCATGGCAAATTCATAACATTAGTTGAAAAGAAAATTGAAAAAGAGAACTATTTTCAATCAAATGGTGGCCTGAATATCAAAAGAAGCTTCACTGATATTAATTGGGGCGAAAAAAAAACGACTTGTCACTCTGCAAAGGTGGTTGAATAAAGGGCGTTTTTCTCTCTAGAAACGTGGTGCTACTGGGAACCGAATCTTTATTTCAATAGCTATCTGCAAAGAAGATTGGCTCGCCATTAGGGTTTACAAGTGAATGATGATATTTTAGACCGTGCTAAGAAGCGCAGGTCTCCTTCTCCTTCGTCTTCTCTGGATTCGACGGGTTCAAGTTCTATGAAAAACTTGAGACTTGGCTCTTTGCTAACAAGATGAACGCTGCTTTGGGAATGGATTGGGAAGCAAATCAACAACTAGATTGCCCGGACTTGGTTTTGCAAGATGAGGTTGCTTCATCGGTTCAGCACCCAATGGTTAAATGAAGTGTATTTCTTGGAATTGTAGGGGACTCAATGATCCACATGTCCTTACACGTCCATATCTTGTGTGGCTCGTGACTTCAAAAAAACCTATGTTTTTATTTTTATCAGAAACTAAAGTAGTTGATGTAGCTAGGCCTTTACTTGATGTTTTTACCCCTGCGACCTCTTTTGGAGTTGATGCTATAGGTTCTAGGGGGGTCTTATGGTTTTTGCTTGGACTAGCTTTTTGGTGACTTGTATTTTCTCTTCTACAAATGTCATCCTTTGTAAAATAGTTGAACCTAATGATGAAATTGAATATGTAGCTTTTTTTTACGGTGCCCCGTCTCTTGAAGATAGGATTTTAGTATGGCATGAACTTTCTTCTATCATTTAAAATTATCCAAAATGTCTTTTGTTGGGAGATTTTAATCAACTAGAATTTTTAGAGGATAAGTTGGGTTGGAATGTAAACATAAGAGGGGTAGATGATTTTATCGACTGGCGCTTGAGTAATGAGGTCTTTGATGTCCCCTTCTCGGGGCCAAGATTTACTTGGACAAATAAGACTTAATCTTAGAAAGATTGGATTGAGATTATGTTACTTCCTAATGGTTTGAGTCTTTTTCGAATGGAAGAATTACACATGAGCCGATCACTATCTTGGATGATGTCGCAATAATGTATGACTCGGATCCGACAATGTTACTCTTTACTCAGCCACTTGAACTTTGGTGTTTGGGTTTTCCGGAGGTTAAGACTATTATAGATAATGAATGGAGGGTGAGCATACAAGTCTCATCTCCCTTTTGTCTTGTCCGAAAGCTAAGGAAATTTCGAAGCTCGTTACAAAAATTGTGTTTACACAACAAATGTATGTAGGGGATTAATTGTAGGGAAATTTCGAAGGAACTTGGTACTCTTAGAAACAATATTTCTTTTATACATGATGCACAAATTTACATTGCTTGAGTGAATTTTTTCATTCCAAAATGTTATTTGAACTTCCAATATTGGCGTCAACGGATTAAATGTGAATGGATAAAGGATGGAGATGCACCTACAAAGATACTTTTCAATAAGGTCAAGGCTAGAAAGGTGAGGAATGAGATTATCATTTTGCCCTTGGACAATAACTCTTGGGTAGAGAAGGTCACTCTGGTGTTTCTAACCTTATCGTCAACTCCCGTAATGATGTTTTTGCCCCACTGATTATTCATGATCAAAGGGAACATTATGATCTTTTATTATGACAATTACACTTTCCTTCCCTCTATACTTTACAGTGTAAACAATTATGTCAACCTTTTGACAATGAAGAGAATAGAGCAGCCATTTTCGATATGAAGGGTTCTAAGTCCCCGGGACCTGATGGTTTCGTTGCAGAATTTTTTCAGAGAAATTGGGCTACAGTAGGACATACAGTCACCAAAAGTGTTCAACATTTTTTTTAACACTGGTTATATTCTCAAGGAATTGAACTCAACTCTTCTAGTTATGATCCCTAAAACTGATATGCCAGAACTCGCTGCTCAATTCCAGCCTAGTAGCCTCTACAATACAGTCTACAAAAGTATTGCAAAATGCCTTGTTGCTCGGCTAAAGTTGGTTCAACCACCCTTAATTTTGGATTTTCAGCATGTTTTCATCCCGTGAAGGCAAATGGAAGATAATGTATTGAGCTGATGCATTTTATAAATTCTAAGAAGCGCACGTCTCATTTTGCATCAATCAAATAAAATGGATATGTCAAAAGCTTATGACACGGTAAACTGGCTTTTTCTACTTAAACTCTTCAAGCTTATTGTTTTCCATAGCAATGGATTCAATGGATTTCCTAGTGCATATCTATCGATTCTTTCAAAGCTCTTATAAATGGAAGAACTTCGGATTCCTTTAAACCCTCATGTGGTTTAAGCCTTTAAGGCAAGGTGACCCTTTCTCCTCGTATCTATTTCTGTTTTATATGGATGTTTTATCTCGTATGCTAGTTTTAGCTGAAGATATTAATTGTCTCAAAGTAGTCAAAATCACGAAAAGAGCACCTTCTATCTCTCACCTCCTTTTTTACGAATGATGCCATGCTCTTTTTTAAATGTACGGAGGATTCATACGCAACTGTGGCAAATATTATTGCTAGATTTGGGAAAGCTCCTGGTCAACAGATAAATTTTAACAAATCTTTTGTCAAGTTTAGTCTTTCTATGTCTAGGGAGCTCACGGACACCCTTAAGAGTATCCTACGAGTTCCTACCATAGATATATAATATCGAGAAACATTTGGGAGTTCCGGGGGATCTTATGGGGAGAAAATCACACTTCTTTGTCAACTTGGTGGAACGAGTAAAAAAGAAAATGATTTCTTGGGCACACGGTAGACTATCAGAAAGTACTAAACTTATTCTTGTTAACTTTGTTCTATTATTGGGATGTTGTCCCATGTAATGAAAACATGCAAAATTCCATTATCAATTTGCAACAAATAAGACTCTCTAATAATTGGGCGAAGAATGGGGAGAAAGGTATACATTGGGTAAATAGATAGACAGTGCAGATACCAAAAGGCATGGGAGGTTTGGGGACAAGGTCCATTGGTACTTACAATGAAGCTTTACTTTTCAAACATGTCTACAGAATGCACACAAATCCTCAACTACTTGCGGCAAAGGTATATAATGTGTAGGGAATTTTTATCTCGCCCTACGGTGGGTCAAGTTTTTAGGCATGCTGGCGATCCTAGGAAAGAAGCTAGAGAAAGAGAGTTGCCAACAAGTTTTAGGAACTTGTAAACCGTTCATGATTGTGAAGGTTACACCCCATTCACAATCACAGAGATTGCTAACTCCATAGTGGTCTGGAACCATGACTGGATTTTCGGGGATGATAGTACGAACTTGACTTTCAAATAGGTCAAACCCACCCTAAAATAGGCCTCTACTTAATCATTATTGACGTTCATGCGCCCTTTTCGATTAACATACATACATCAAATTAATCTTAAACCTGTTTAATCTATGTTGGTTGATTATTAATGCACACTTAAATCTAGTACTCGTGATCACTTGAATTAAAATCATGTTAAACCTAAATCCAATTATTAATTATCTTATTAGGCATGATTTCAATTACAAATCCCCTTTAAACCTGCAAAAAAGGGGCGTGATCAAGTAACAAATCATTGATAATCAAGCAACATATAATTATCATAATAATCATTACATCATCATAAAAAATATCACCAGTAGTAAAATCCTAGGCATGATATTAAACAGATTAATAACAATCCTAACATGTTACTAATAACGAAATCAACGCGTTATCCTAAACATGATACTAGTAATCAAAGCAATAAAAATAATTAGAGTAAATAAAACAAAGAATCAAATACTCACTCAAAATGTTCAACTTTGAATACTACATCATGAATAAATTGTTAGTAACTTCAATAAAAATAATAATTCACAAGAATTAAATTAAAGAGTTAGAGAAATTAATATCACCCTAGGGATTATACCTTCAAGCCTTGGTAAAAAAAGTAAAACCTTTGGATCTTGTTTTGGACTTTAAATTACTTGAATAATATTAGAAATAAAGCTAAGAACAATAGAAATTTTACGTCGAAGCTTTAAGTCTAAGCCTTTTGGGATGATTGGAATTGATAAAATATTTATATGGTTGTCAAATTCTTCTCTAAAAATCATAATAAATGGTGGTATTTACAGGCTTAAAATCAGGTGAAGATAGATATTTGAAAGAAGATAGATTTTCGGAAACGCGTAGCGAGGGACAACAGTTTTGCGGTTTTTTTATTATAACTTTTGATCTAGAAATTGGAACAAGATAAATAATATATCATTGGAAAGATCTATATGTATAATTTCCATCCCAATTGGAATTAGATTGATATTTTTTGTATAGTTTGAGATATGATCGAAATAGTGGAACGATGTCAGTTTTGGATAGAGTTTGGTATTTTAATCATATCTTTTTCGTTTTTAATCGGAATTGGGCTTATGATATATAATTAAAAATCTTATTTCAAGGGCTATCCAAAAAATCAAGATTTGGATAAAAATTATTTGGCACGAAATTCAGTTTTGACCCGTTTTGGGGCTGGAGTTGTGAAAAGGGAAAATGAGCTATGTTTAGGCTAATGAAATGGATAAAATGGCTTTAAAATAATTTTGGGCTAGAACAAAAGGACTATTCAAGTAATTCTTAGACCAATTACGCAAATAGGACCAAATTATGCAATGAAAGGTTGTTTCGTCATCGGGCTTTGGTCGGGGATACATTTTAGGTATCTACATTATGCAAATTTCAATTGTCTCTTTTGCCCTACAAGTGAGCTTCATAAACCATGTCCAGCTTCCTTCTCATGGGTAAGGAAATCAATGGATTCCCTTGCAGTTAAATTTAGGAAGGTTTTAAGTGGAAAATTGGGTCTGGAAAGATGTTTTGGCTTCAAGCTCAACATGGGTTAATAAACAAAGTTTCAATGGTGAACTCGGATAAAAAATCTACGACAGAGTGCTATATGGAGGGTTAACGATCTTATCAACCAACAGTCTTGGTATTGGAATGTTGAAATCATCAGACAGCGTTTTGAATGGGATAGTGCTCAAAAAATTCTTGCACTGGATCTACCACGAGAAGAGGAGGTTGATTTTCTTTAATGGCCCTTGCATAAATTAAGGGAATACACTGTGAAATCATCATATGCCTTCTTATAAAAAACCAATGTTGGGCAAGAATTGCCACACAAAAAGGAATCTTATTATTTTTTTAAAAAATATATGGCATCTAGATATTCCCCTAAAATGGTGTATTTTCCTTCGGAAGTTAGCTGTTATTGGTATGCCTGTAAAATTGAATCTTAGGGCAAGGGGTCTACAGATCCAGACACTGTGTGATTACTGTGAAGCGGAAGGGGAGGATATGCTCTACCTTTTCTTAGATTGCTCTATTGCTCGGATCGGTATGCGTGGGCGATATGCCACATACCAAATTGTAAAAGACCAAGTGGTTCTACCTCTTTTAGGGAGTGGATCCAAAGCTATATCCTACTATTTTATAGTCAGGATGGAAACGGAAGTACTCGAATTCAAGCCTTTGTTGCAAACCTTTGGGCGATATGGAGTACGAGGAACAAAAGATTTTTTTCAAGGAGACAATGGCTATATGAGATGTTTCTTTGTAAATCTTAACAAGGCTTTCTTGTACCTAAAAGATTTTAAGAAGCCTGACCTTAGACTTAATAACTCTTTAAGTAGAAAGGATATGGTCTATGTTCCTCCTCCGAGATTTTTTCAAACCTCCCTGGGACATGAAAATCACTCTTTACATTATACAGACAACGTATTTTAGGGATGTAGGCCCTTTTCTGGACTTTGAAGGAGATTCGCAATATAAGTAGTACTTTTCAACATTGCAGACTCCTGAAAGTTGATAGAGAGGAGGTTAATCGTCCCCATCAAATTGCTAATCAGTGCCGACTAGCTATTTCCTCCTTC
Organism: Chenopodium quinoa; assembly: GCF_001683475.1. Classification (NCBI taxonomy): domain Eukaryota; kingdom Viridiplantae; phylum Streptophyta; class Magnoliopsida; order Caryophyllales; family Amaranthaceae; genus Chenopodium; species Chenopodium quinoa. The sequence goes on from NW_018745650.1 coordinate 2,475,759, forward strand.
TTTTTCCCTATTGCTTTAAATGTATTTTAGGTTTCCTTGTTTTTATTTTGTTATCTGTTGTTGTCAAAAAAAAATATAAATTAAAATAAAAATAAAAATTGTGTGTTAAAAATTAATTTTATGTACTAACCCAAGGCGTTGCTCGGGCCAAAACTAGTCACCCCTGTGTCCTAGATTTTTTCACTTTTCTTTTTCATTTGTCCCAAATTAATTTTTACACTCCTATTCAGGAAAGAAACTACTATTGTTTTACACAAATTATGGGCGTGATGACCACTTTACAAATAAGGTAATATAATTATATATGTAATAAGGGTTGTGTCATTACAGTGATGATCAACTAGGGTTGTCCTAATGGATAAGGTTTACTTCAATGAAAATATGGGTTACTCTTATAAATAAACAATTGATGTTTATTGTACATTAAGTTGGAGTTACTAATATACACAAAATAAGGTTACTCTAAAACAAAACAAGATGGGTAACTCAAATAATGAAAAAAATACAATGTTTTTTTAATCAATTGATGTTTATTGTACATTAAATTGGAGTTACTCATATACACAAAAAAAGATTACTCCAATGAATAAATGAGATTACTAATCTATACTTAGTATTTAAAATCTCAAACCGGGAAAGACACATGTTCCCATCCTATTACACTTTCCCATCTTCTCTTTTCCAAATCAATGTGCCACGTGTCTTCTTATATTTTTAATTTTTATAGAACCCACAATAATCCAAATCAAGTGTACTTCATTTTCAACGCACGCTTCATCTTCATCTCCCCTCTCCAATTCAACATTTCCTTCACTCTCTTTAATTTTAGTCCCTCCGTCTTTTTTTTTAAGCCTCATTTTGAATTTAATTTTCAAAATTTTAATTTCTTTAATCATTTTTTGTTACACAGTACACCTATAGGCTATAACGACCAATAATCACCCATGTGTCCATGTAATTATTTAATAACTGAATACTTTACATACAGCAAAGTGTCTTACATCATTTATTTTTTCCAAATACATATAACACTTAATATTCAAAATCATACAAACAAAAAAAAAATACCAATAATAAGCCCGTACATTATACAGGCCAAAAGCCTAGTATGAATTAAAAAAAATTACCTTATAAGCACGTACCATATGACTGACCACACACAAGACAACTAGGGTAACATTTGTTTAAGAGAAATTACCATGATAGCCCTTATGCATGATGTGACCACATTTGTTTAACACAAAATTGAGTCACCAATTAAACATGAGAATGTTTATTCCATGCATAAAATAATATAGTACTCCCTCCGTTTCATAATAATCGCAACACTTTGACCGGCACACATGCCAAATTTGAGCATTAATAATTGTAATTATATAATATTAAGAAGTTTAAGAGGTCAATATAATGAAAATATACTTAAAGACTAATCCAAAAATATTTTACATGGCAACATACGTGGTTAAAAAATATAGCTAAAGTAAGCAAATAAATAGTGCAAAAGTCAAAGTGTTGCGATTATCACGAAACCGAGAGAGTAGTTATTAGTTGAGGAAGATTTTTAAACTTCCTTCTCTCCTTTAATATCTTCTCGAATCATACATATCTATCTACCTATATATATACTAAAACAGAGGACACTCAACTTACAACTAGACACATGTCACTTTGTGATTAAAAAAAAATTCCAATTATTTTTCTACCCTACAAATATCAACTAAATCTTATTATGATATGATATTTAAATTCACTACTCCTTAGAGTTTGAGCTTTAGGCCCTTTTTGGTTGGGAGGAAATGGGAGGAAACTAAATATTAGTACAATTTCAATTATTGATTGCACAAAATCTTTTATAAATTAAATTATGATATAATATTCCTATAATAGTGATTAGGCCGGTTAAAAAATTGATCTTATTACATATTTAAATACACATAATGACATAATACTATCACCCTAAGATACAATAATCGAAATTTGCAATTTTATTATTTATTTTAAAATAGCATATAACATGATTAACAATTTCACCCCTCTCAAAGAAAATTGGAAGATCAAAGTTAGAATTGTTAGAATGTGGTACGCTAATCCCACCCATTTCCACTAATTTAAATAAATTCAAGAGTTTAATTTTCGATACCAAATTTTTTTGTATACCTTTTATCATCTATAAATCTTACGCATGGACACTTTTATAAATTGTCAAAATATTGACTTCATGTGAAATTTTTGCCAAAAAAAATACTTCGAATAACTTATGCTATTCTACAATTGTCAAATTTCACGCAAAATTATAAATAAGAATATGCATATGCCTAAAATAATATCCAAAATAAGTTTGATTAAATGATGGACATAAACCTGTCAATCGAGTCGATCGGGTTGGGTCACGGGTTGAAAATGCTCAACCCTAACCCAAAGTTTTGGGTTTGGGTCAACCCAACACTTTAGAACAAATTTTTTATTTAATTTATTTTTGGTTAATTTTTAGAAATTTATGATTTTTCAAGGTTATTTTGCTATTTTATTTTCAAATTTGCAATTGAATATTCTCACTGATATTATTTTGAGTCATTACATGCAAACTACATAATTTAAATCGTCACCAAAGCATATCAATTCCTAAGCTATATATAACTAATAAAAAATGATAATAATAATAAAAAAAAACTTTTAAACATTACAAACCTAAGAGGAAGAGGTTAGGCCAACATACCATGACGATGATATGAGTTATGTGAATGCAATTGGTATGGGTTGATAGTTGGTGTAGGAGATTGTTGGTTTGGATCTTCTCTTAGACATGGTCTATATTAAATAGATATTCGTAACTTTTATTTATATTGGTGTAACTTTTGATCATTTTAGAATAAAGATTTATAATATAGATGGCTGTGACTCAATTTTTTTTTAAAATGTGACAACATTATATTATGAGACAGAGAGAGTATGTTTTATTAGCATGATTAAGACAAAATACACATGAATATAAATGGGTACACATACATCATTGAGTATTGTGATAAATGGGTACACATTATTGTGATAGTAATTGTTATGAAATAATGAAATACATAGGCTTTTACTATTGTGGATTAAATTAACTATAGTTTATTTTATAAGATATAGTATATGAACTCTTAAAATCGTGCACGGGTTCTATACTAGTTTTATACTATCTTCCACGAACATAATAGATTACATAAAGTCTTAAACAGTTAGATTTATAGTTATATACACCATAAGGTACTAAACTTTGACATTTGTATCACTTAGGGTACTGAACTTTAAAATGTATCAAAGAGAGTACTCTGACGACCGGAGGTAAACTTTCCGGTTCTTACCTATTTTAGCCGGTTTACGATTTTTTTTTTTTAAAAAAAAAATATGATGTGTCAGCAAAAGTTCTCGTAAAACGAAATGTCATCATTACTTGAGTTTGGCAGGAGTAGCGAAAAGTCAATTGCCTTTCCACCACTCATTTCTTTCTATTTAAGGCTTCCCAAAAAAGCTAAAACCTCACTTTTCTCCCTTTTTCAGAAAAAACAAAACAAAAATAGAGCATCTCTCTTACAGTCGTTTGGTAGCCATTAATATGGCCAATTGAATCTTCCTCCCCTAAAGTCGCTAAGCTGTACACAGAAGAAGGTAAATTCTTGATCTTTGTCGTTTTTAGTTTAATTTTGATAGTGGTGTTTGCTTGCTAAGTATGGTAGTGTTTGTGTTTAAAAAAATTGAATTATGGATTTTTTTTTTCACGAATTTTTTGAGGAATTGCTTTAGTTTATGAGTAAGGAGCATGAAAAACTTAGTTGATCATATTAATTTTTTTTTATTGCTTCTGAATCTGCAATTTAGGTTAGGGTTTTGGGTGAAAGGGTTTGTGGGTAAAACAGGGGTTAACACTTGAATTACCCAGAAACTGATATGTACATGTATGTGGACTTAGGTATGGACGCATTGGCCCATACTCACCCTATCTTCAGCCAACAGGACCTCCTTGTGACCCACATTATCCCCAAAGTTGACTGGGAGGACCAAATGTCCTGCGAGTTGGTGGGCAAGAAGTGGAGGATTCGGTGGCACCTCCGTCACTTGGCTTTCCGTCTCCCTTTCCTAGGTCCACAAGCCTTTGTGGCGAAGTGGATTCTGCAGGATATCGTCTTCCACAATGGCAGGGACTTCCATGCCTGGATGACCAAGGACATGATGGTGTACTTTGATGGATTCCCTCTGCTCTTCAAGGAGCAGGAGAATTAGGAAGGGGGTAGGGCAGCTAGGGGGTCTTTTTTTGGAGCAGCTTATTAGTAATGGATGTATAATCATGATACTGCTTTGTTAAGCCTTTTTAGGAATGTTTAAGTCAATTTCAATGTCATAGGAGGTAGTTTTTGGAGTGACAAAGTGTAGGGCCTTTGTAATTTTGTCACTATCATGTAGACATCTAAAAATGTCTCCCCAAAACCAAACCCGATGATGAACAACCTTTCACCGCCATTGTTGGTCGGGTCGAGTATTTAATCTTGGGAGTGCTTAAAGTCCATATTCATTCAAACACATTTAAACACATTCAACAAATTAGTCAATGGATCAGTTCAAGTATTTAGTCAAAGCATAGTCCAACCCTCATTTCAGCCCAAGCCATTTTAATTCATTCGTTTTATTTATTAATTGAGCCCGATTAATAAATATTAAAACCCTAAACCTAAAATGAGGCCGGAACACTGAAACGGCGCCTAATTATCCCGTACTTAATGTTAAATAAAAAGATAAAAATGAAATTAGACGGAGTTCCAGAAAAGGCATCTGCTGCGTTAAGGAAAAAATGTCGCGCCACGGCAAGCTCTGCCTCGTCACGGCAATCTGTGTCGTTTCACGGCAATTTGCGCCACAACGCGGCAATTTCTAGGGTTTATTTCTCCGCGGAATTTTATTTCTAGGGTTCCAAACCTCACCCCTCTCATTTCCTCTATAAATACAAGGCTGATTTCTCAGTTTCGGGGCACCAAATAATTCTCTCTTTCTCTCTTATGCTCTAGCCTAAATACTTGCCTTCCCTATTCTTATAATTCATCCCCTAAGAACTTCCGGGAGTCCGTACTTCACCCGAATTTAAACCAAGGTGTGAAAGGTAGAACTGTTTGAGGGTTTGGCCCCAAATCAACTTTACTTTCATTTGATTTAATTTTCATTTTATTATTGATTTTCCTTGAAGTTACCAACGTGTTTATTGTTTTATAGTTGCAAGAAAAAGAAACCAAACTAAGGAATCGTGTTCCTTTTGTTCCTATTATATTTCTAACGATTTTTGTTATGTTTTTCATATACTAATCGTTATTAATTATGGTTAAACTGCTTCCAATGTTAATGATAATTTTATTATTGTATTGATCACCATATTGCATGTTTAAAAGGAATATGTAATTGAAAATCATGACTAATAAGATAATTTGGACAACCGGTTTAGGTTCCTTTTAATCTTGTTATTTAATCAAGTGGTCACTAATATTTAGAATTATATGTTGCATTAATATTCAACCAATTTAGTTTAATTTAGTTTGGAGTAAATTGAATCTTTGTTTGTATGCCTTTGAGATCGCATGAATCACTTTTCACAATAAGAATCAAGTAGAGGTCAATACGGGCAAATGTGACACCATGACTCATTTCGTACCATCATCCCCGATCCTCCTTTCGTGGTTCCGGACCATATGGAGTTAGTAATCTCATGGATTATGAATGGGGTGTAACCTTCACGGGTCAATCAATGTTGCCTTTCGTTTTCCCTTATCGTGGTTGCCTTATAATGATCCATGAACGGTTTACAAGTTTCTTAAAAACTTGTTGGCGGATCCCTACTTTGCTTTGTCCCTAATCGTATATGTCAATTCCCACCTCCTATGAGTGCCAAGCATATTCACACCATGCTTAAGTAGGCGCGCTTCAATCGACGCCTACACCATGGCATTATGTAGTTTAAGTTATTTTCATCTGATGATGTAAACAATTAACAATTGTGCTGGTTTTTGTTTATATATGATGATGGTTTATGTTTATATATATGTTTGATGATCACGGTTTATGTTTATAAATATATGTTTGATGATCATGGTTTGTGTGTATTGTTTTATTAATTGTTATTAATGTAATATGTGTATAATGTTCACAACTGGATTGTGACTTTTATTTGATCATAAATGGATTGTAACACCCCCGATTTAAAAACTAAAGAAAAATAAACAACCTTTACATAAAATTGCGGAAGCATACACCTAAATAGGAGGTATTACCACCACACTCAACAACCTGTTAAGTGCTAAGTCTTATAAAATTCCAATACAATTATTTAAATCTAAGTGAACAATTTATACAATTTTACAACTCATTATAAAATACTAATCGAAACACTTGAGCTCCTTTAGCTATGATCACTTGCTCAACCTGTTTAGACAAACTTGACTACTCACCATTAAGGACAAATTTCAAAATAGATCGTCGTAGGACCACCATAAGAAAAAGACATGGCCGCAAACACAAGTAGCACAACAAGCAAACAAACACACATGTCAGCAAAAAGCTGAGTAATCACCACATATCGAATACAAAAAATAATTGAATAATTAACATTACTATCTCACTTAAACAATGTAGTTCAAAACTACACTATACATTGTATACCTCAAGGTAAAATAACTCCGTACTCTGAAAATAAATTTTGTCAAACCCAACCTCGAATAATAATATGAACCTTTACTCGATTAACACATCTAACCCGTAAGTATGCCATGCTCTTTGTTTTATACCTAGCCTTGGACATGGGTAATTCGAATAACAAACCAACAAGTATAAAAACTTGAATACTCTCAATAACCAGAAAACACCTCTAACCATGACCAATATGGGTCAAATCCCACTGTAGGGACCATAGAAAAATATAAATAAAGATTGTACCTCATTCTTAACTCATTATTATCATCTCTTTACCAACATGCCAAGTACTAAGGTATATAACGCAGAGCCTCAAACCAAGAACAAAATAATAATTCTCAACCTTTTTGATCTCATACATCAATCAAATAATCATTCATGAGCTAATAATAATATCTCAACAATGGCACAGGTTCCCAAATAACATATCAATTCGATTCATAAACATCTCAACTCTTAGGGAAATAATTCTAATACCCAAATATAATCAAATCTCAACCCAAAAATAATACTCTGCGTTAGTAACCTTAAACCTCAAAAACAATACTCTCTAGAGAGACAACATTAAAAACCCTAGCATTTTATACGATCAATCATATACAATAATAATAAGACAATTAAATCTGATTAAATCATATAATTATATACATTAATCATACATATAAACTCAAGCATATGAATAGCAATCATACAATAATAATATAAAACAATTATACAAACAACTCCAAAGTAGATCCGTGTGATTACCTTTCGACTAAAAGAAAATCAATGTGAGTTGTAGATATTCATGCATAATACTCCGTATCACTTGGAAAAGATCAAAATTTGATCACCGTATAATGTGATAATAAATAATTGATAGCAAAGGATTTAAGTGGTGGAAGTCTTGATATTCACGCACGACCAAAGTGAAAAATAAAACTCATTAAGAACACCCATGAAAGCAACAAACCCACGGTCATACTTAATATTATAGAATAACGAAAAAAATATTAGGGTTAATAGATATATATAACTGATATTAAAAGAGATATTAAAATAAATAAATTTTTTTAACATAATTTTATCAAATAAGAAGATAAAATTTAAAGTATACGAAATCTTTAATTTGTATTTTATACTTTATAATCACAAAATATACGGGTATTACAATCTACCCTCCTTAAAAGAAGTTCCGTCCCCGCTTAATGTAGAAAAATAACTTTTAAATTTGAGAGAAAGTAAAAATTAAACCAAACTTTTCATTATAAAATATATAGATAAAGTACTAAAATATTAGGGGTATTACATGGATTGTGACTGTGATTTGTGCAAATGATTATTGACAAAAAATATGGCTTTAAACCATTACATTGTGGTCCATCATGGTGGGGAATGGCTTGTTAGGGGTGACATGTTTTACAATGAGGGTAGGGTTAATGTGTTTGATGATATACCTGAGTGTGTAGATTCAACTTATGTGAAGAACATAATTGAGTTTCTTGGACATAATGACATTGTTAAAATGCATTATTTAGATCCTAGGAAAACAATGTAAGATGATATTAGGTACTTGGGTTTTGATAGTAAGACATTTTATCCTTTTTCATCACTTTTGTTGGAGTTCAAAGTGATTTATGTATACACTGAACATGAGTTAGGGCCTACAATACAAACTACTGGTATGGGATTGGGTCATAGATCTTTCATAGAGTTGCTGACTGGTGTAGTAGTAGGGTGTTCAGCACCAAGGGTTAATGAACAATTTGGTTTTAATGTGGACTATGATAGTGAAGGGACAGATGAGGATGATGTTGAATTCCTTAGTGCTAGGACTAAGGTAAGCTAACAGAAATTGGAGGATAAGACATATGAAGAAGAGATGAATATGTTAAAAAAGGTTGCAGAATCAAAGGGTAGGGAAGCTAATTTTTTTGGCAATGATTGGGAGGGAGAAAATGACGTTGACAGTCCTAGTGAGAATAAGAATGATGATGATTTTGGTTAGCTTATGCCACCCCATGGTGAGAAAAGGAAAAGAGTAGTTAGGGGTAACAGTACAAAGTCAAACTTTTTTGTAGGCCAACCATTTGATAATGCAGTTACATTTAGAAAAGCTTTGTCAGAGTACACAATACAATCAAGAAGGAATTTACATTTTTACAGGAATGATCCAAACAGGGTAGGGGCTAAGTGCAAGCAATTTGCAAAGGGTTATCCTTGGAAGATTTGGGCATCTATGGAGCAGGGTAAAAGGAATTTTCAGAAGAAATTACACAATGGTGAGCACACTTGTGGGAGAGCTATGAAGATTAACACAATGGATTCAGGTTGGATTGTAGATTATTTTGCTAAAAGATACAAAGTGAACCCTTATATGAAGGTCCATGACATATTTCAGACCATTTGGTTAGATAAAGGCTTGAAAGTGAGAAGACAGATGGCATATAGAGCAGGGAAAAAGGGGCAAGCTCATATTGTAGGGGAATATGAAGAGTAATACTCTCTCCTGCCTAGGTATACTTCAGAAATAAGAAGAAGTAACATGGAAAATACAGTGAAATCATAATTGAGTGCAAATGTGTTTGAGAGAATGTACATTTGTTTTGAAGTGCTAAAGAAGGGTTTCCTTGCAGGTTGTGTTGGGTTTCGTAGTGTACGAAACTACGCGAAATGAAACCCTCCCAAAATACGCACACAAATTAAAGTAACTAATCATGCATATTAATTAATTAACAAAGAGAGATAAACAAGAAAAGACGATCATACCCTTGATGCGTGCTTCGCTCTTTCTAAGAGCTCGTACTTAAAAGTGCATAGCTTCGCGAATGCGAAACCTCCAACGACTCTCACCCTCGAGACCCGACCCAAACGGCCCCTACCCCGAAGCTTAGTCAGGGCTAGAACAAAAGTACTTAGAGTATTAGAACGGATGTGTTCTCGCTTGTGGAGATCCTTTCAAGTTAACAACTCAAGTGCCCTTTCCCAATTCCAAGTGATTGGTATTTATAGGGAAAGGAGCCCTTGAATTTCAATCTCCCATCAATGTAGAAGAGTTGGTAAAAATGCATTTATTCAATTAAATTTAATTCAAAAATTAAATTAAAATGCAAATGAATCAACAAACAACAAGTGTCAAGTGGAGAGCAAGGGGTTAGGTGAGGACCACAAGGGGGGACCACCCTCCCCTAGCTCCCCAAGCAACCCACACAAACCGCCCCTCACACACAAGCCAACCACCGCACGCCAGTTAGCGCAAGCCTTGCGCACCAAGGCACACCCAGCTGGTGGCCTTGTGCTTGGCTGTGCTGCAAGCATGGCTGCGTGTGCGAGTAGCCTAGCAAGAACGCCACGCATGCATGCGGGCGCACATACCGAAGTCACAGCTTGCGAGCTGCTACTGCTGTGCTGCTACCGCTAGCATTCCCTAGCTAGCTGCTGCTTCAATGCTTGTGCTAGGCGCAGCACAACCCGCAACACACGCACGCATAGCGTGCGGCTGCTGCTGATGCGATGCTCGTGCTAGGCGCAGCCCAGCAAGCTAATACCTCGCGCGCAAGGCTCAGCTAGCATATGCTGCTGGCCTTGCTTGCGATGGTGCGGGCTGGCTGCTGCCATGCCTGACATGTGCGGCTGGCCCTTTACAGGACTTGCCTTGCACGCATGGCTGGCTCGGTCAGCATGCTCGGCCATGCTAGGCATGCTGAGCTTGCGACCGAGCCTTGCCTTGCAGCAATGGCTCTGGCTAGCTATGCTAGCCATCCTAGCCCTCGATTAGCTAGGCCACTTTGAGGCTAGGATTTTCTCGTGCGATGACTTATTGTTTGCTTGATTTCTCGTCATCGATTCCTAAATTCGACTCGACTTACGACGCTCGGTTTCCGATGCTCTAAGCTCGGAATCCGACATCTATGTTCGTAATACTCTAATGACTCATTTAATCCTTCGGATTAATTCGTCGTTTTAGTTCGTTTAATCGATTGGGTGTGACCCGAAGGATTCAGATAAGATTAAGCTGAAATATTAATTATGCATTAATATTACTTATCGGAAGTGGCCTCCAGCTAGGCATTCCGATCACTTGACCTCACTGAATAATTAGCTTTCTAATAATTCTGAACCCTTTATCGAAATAATACACTTGATCGAAGGACACCATTCCTTTCAATCTCCCACTTCTCCTTCCGGACAAGTGCGCTATTAGTGTATAGTCTATTTCCTATGTCACTTAATGTCTCTTCATGAACTATAAGGTAAGATTCTTCGTCATCCTTATTACGTCCATAAGTATTTCTCGATTTCCGAGTTCAACTATCAATAAGCAGGTGATTTCTAAAATCCATCTGAGCACGGCCATGCATTTTCACAGTCTCGCTCTTCAAGAGGCCTTTTAGACAACAAAGTCATGTTCCGTATTGTTAATAAGGGGACATTCCCAATCTTGCATTGTTAGCTTCCCTTACTAAGAGGACCTAGTCGCCCGAGTGTTGCCGTTATAATCCCCTTTTACGGCATACGTTCGACAACATCAAAACGGGCTAGTACTCAAACAAGAGAACTTACAATACTCATGGTCGAGGAAAGAGGTTCCGATAGCTATAATGAGAAATATACTTATGACGATTTTAAATCTCTTAAAGTATTCTCATAGGTCGATCCGGTATAGTTCCAAACAAATACATGTACAAATGATTTATGACAATCATGTCCTTGTAGCACAAGAAACGTTGCTATAAATCATACGACACACTGATCTCATGTGGTCATTAATCGTCCATCATTTAAATGACCTTGATTAGGGATAATTTTCGATTAAAATATTCAATGTTCACTTAACATGTGTTACTTTATCCAAGACATTGTCTTGATACCCTGTTTTTAATATTCTCAAAAATTGAATGGACTCATTATTTAATTCTAAACCACAATTAAATAGAAATAGAGTGATAATAATTTGCAGAAAATTAATTTATTCCAAAACCGAATGGTTCAACATAGTGTTTTACATTAAAATCCTCAAAATTTAATTAAAACACATGAATAGGAAAATCAAATCCAATCTCCAACGTGCCTGATTCCCATTTCCTCTACGTGTTTGTTGTGTTTCACTTGAGGTAAAGGTTTAGTAAGTGGATCGGCTACATTGTCGTCCATTCCAATCTCACAAATTCTGATTTCACCCTCGGACTTCCATTCCCTTATCATGTGAAATCGCCTCTTGACATGTTTGACCTTCTGATGTTCCCTTGGCTCCCTGGCCTGAGAAATAGCTCCATTGTTATCACAATAGAGATCTATCGGACCCTTGATTGAGGGTACTACATCAAGTTCACCAACGAACTTACGAATTTAAACTGCCTCCTTAGCTGCTTCTGAAGCTGCCAAGTATTCGGCTTTAGTTGTAGAATTTGCAGTTGTACTTTTCTTAGCACTCTTCTAACTAAACGCTCCTCCATTCAGACAAAATATGTACCCTGATTGCGACTTGAAGTCGTCTCTGTCAGTCTGGAAGCTTGCGTCGGTGTAACCTTTAACAATAAAATCATTACTCCCACCATAGACCATAAATTTATCCTTGTTCCTTTTCAGGTACTTTAGGATATTCTTGGCCGCAGTCCAATGCGCCTCTCCTGGGTCTGATTGGTATCGGCTCGTAGTACTCAAGACATAGGATACATCTGGCCTAACACATATCATGGCATACATGATCGATCCAATAAGCGAAGCATATGGAATCTGATTCATCCACTCTCGCTCATCAGGTGTCTGTAGACACTGCTTCTTGCTGAGAGTTATGCCATGTGACATGGGTAGGTGCCCTCTCTTGGCCTCTTGCATGTTGAATCGTGCCAGTACCCTATCGATGTAAGTACTTTGGCTCAATCCCATCATCTTTTTAGATCTATCCCTATAGATCTTGATGCCCAATATTTACTGTGCCTCTCCCAAGTCCTTCATTGAAAAACACTTTCCAAGCCAAGCCTTTACAGACTCTAACATTGGAATGTTGTTTCCAATGAGCAATATGTCGTTGACATATAAGATGAGGAATGTAATGTCACTCCCACTGACCTTCTTGTAAACACAAGACTCATCTAGATTCTTGATAAAACCAAACTTACTAATGGCTCCATCGAATCGCAGATTCCAATTTCTGCTTGCCTGCTTTAGTCCATAAATGGACTTCTTAAGCTTACATACCTTCCTAGCATTGCTTGGATCAAAAAAAACCTTTTTGTTGTGTAATGTACACAGTTTCTTCCAAAATCCCATTAAGGAAGGCAGTTTTGAAATCCATTTTCCATATATCATAATCATAATATGCATCAATTGTTAAGATAATCCGGACCGACTTAAGCATGGCGACTGGCGAAAATATTTCATCATAATCAACGCCGTGGATTTGCTTGTAACCTTTTTCCACCAATCTAGCTTTGTACACATATACATTTCCATCTTTGTCGGTTTTAAACTTGAAAACCCATTTGCAACCGATAGGTTTGTAACCTTTGGGCAAATCAACCAAGTCCCGGACTTGATTGTCAAACATGGATTCAATCTTGGATTTCATGGCCTCTTACCATTTTGCAGAGTCGGGGCTCATCATAGCTTGCTTGTACGTCGCTGGCTCATCTCCATCCACAACTAGGATGTCTTGATCTTCGGTTAAGATAACACCGAGGTATCTGTCTGGTTGAGATCTTGGCCTTTGTGACCTATGCAGGGTAATAGGTTGAGTCTTTGCATTGTCATTTTGACTTTGCACATTATCGGTTTGACTCTAACAAATGTCAATGGCTACTTCTAAAGCACTTTGATTGTCAGTTTTGTTAGTTTGACTTTGTTGCTCGTCCTCTGGAACTTCATCGAGTTCGATTTTCCTCCCACTTATCATTTTGGAAAGCTCCTTCTCCAAAAAGATACCATCACGAGCAACAAACACTTTGTTCTTGGATTTGTTGTAGAAGTAATACCCCATAATTTCTTTTGGGTATCCCATAAAGAAACACTTGTCTGATTTTGGGTGAAGTTTGTCAGAAATTAATTCTTGACATATGCTTTGCAACCCCAAATCTTAAGAAAGGACAACCTTGGAGGTTTCTTCTTCCATAATTCATGCAGAGTCTTTTCGACAGCTTTTGAAGGAGCTCGGTTCAGTGTTAGTGTCGTGGATAGAAGTGCGTGTCCCCATAAAGAGATAGGAAGATCGCTAAGACCCATCATTGATCGGACCATGTCTAACAAGTTTAGATTCCTCCTCTCGAACACTCCGTTCCATTGTGGAGTTCCTGGAGGTGTCAACTCTGAGAGAATACCATTTTCTTGTAGATGATCGTCGAATTCATGGCTCAAATACTCGTCACCTCAATCCGATCGAAGCGTTTTGATTTTCTTGCCTAGCTGATTTTCCACTTCACTCTGAAGCTCTTTGAATTTCTCAAAAGATTCAGATTTGTGCAACATAAGGTAGACATATCCATATCTACTATAGTCGTCTGTGAAAGTGATAAAATAGCGATAACCATTTCTTGTGACTGTGCTCATCCACATACATTCGAGTGTATAAGACCCAATAAGTCACTAACTCTTTCTCCCAACTTGGAGAATGGTTGCTTTATCATCTTGCCTAATAAACATCCTTCGCAATTTTCAAACGATTCTAAGTCGAATGAGTCAAGAATCCCTTCATGAAGAAGTTTCTTGATGCGTTTGATGTTAATGTGGCCAAGACGGCAATGCCACAAGTAGGTTTGATTCGACTCAATGGTCTTAGCTCTTTTGGTGGTATCAATAACATTATAAACTTGTCTGTCTAGAGAAAGCACATAAAGACCATTTTCTGAATGTGCTATACCATATAAAACATTATCGAGATAAAATGAACAACTATTGTCTTTTATCCGAAATTCAAATCCCTTAGCGTCCAATGTCGAAATTGAAATAATGTTTTTGGTAACTCTTGGAACATGATAACAATTTTCAAGTTCTAAAACAAGCCCAGAGGGCAAAGACAAACTGAGAGTTCCAACGGATACGGCTAACATCTTGGCTCCATTTCCGACCCGGAGTTCAACCTCTCCCTTCTATAGCCTTCTACTTATCCTTAGTCCTTGAGCATTGGAACAAAGGTGTGAGCCACATCCGGTATTTAATACCCATGATGTTTTGCTAGCGAAGTTTAAGTCTATCACAAAAATACCTAATACAGAAGCAACGGTGTCATTCTTCTTATCTTCCTTGAATTTGAGGCAATCCCGCTTCCAATGTTCTTTCTTCTTGCAATAAAAACATTCGGAATCGGATTTAGAAGAGGCTACCTTCTTGACCTTATTGCCCTTGCTAGATTTTGACTTAGGCGGAAAAGTCATCTTACTCTTCCCCTTAAATCCTTTCTTCTTGCCCAAGCGCTTAAATGGCTTGCCTTTTTTGACCATAAGCATGTCATGCTTCCCCTCATCCTTGAGCGTTTGCTCGGCTTGCTTCAATATCCCATGAAGCTCGGTGAGGGTTTTCTCCATGCTGTGCAAATTATAGTTCATCTTGAACTGATCATAGCCTTTGAGCAGCGAATGGAGAAAAATGTCAATTGCCATCTCGGTCGAATACCCAGCGTCAAGCCTTTCCATGTTCTCAAATAATTCGATCATTTTAAGCATATGTGGACTGATTGGCTCTCCTTTCTTGAGCTTGCTCTTAAGGATCTGCCTGTGGGTTTCGAACCTCTCAGTTCGGACCTGCTCTTGGAACATGTTCTGAAGTTCAGAAATGATCTCAAAAGTCGTCTCCTTCTAGAAGAAAGTCTTTTGGAGGTCTGGAGACATCGTGGCCAACATGATGCACTTGACATCCCGATAGGCAGTTTGCCATCGGTTTAGGGCAGCCTGAGTGACCTCCTCATTGGGAGCGTTGGGCATCTCCTCATCAAGGACGTATTCATTTTGTTCTTGCATGAGAACTATACGCAAGTTCCTTTGCCAATCAAGAAAATTTGGCCCACTCAATTTCTCCTTGTCGAGAATCGAGCGTAACGAAAATTGGTTGTTTGAGTTATTTGCAGACATGTTTCTACAATTGAAAGAATTTGAAATGAAAAACCATTCATAAAACCAATAAGTTTGAAATTTAAAGCATGCATGAAAATTTTCAATCTTATTGAGCGTTTTATCCACGCATTAAATTTGTCCCTTTTAGGCGGGAATAAAACGATTCCAAGATCCCAAAAATCAAAAAGTGATTAAGCATGCTTTGGCTTGTCTTAACACTTAATATTTTAAGGTAAGCAATCCAATTGCTAATAGCTCTAAGCTACTCTTGGTTCAGTAAAACGTCACATCTAATGCTTTCTTGACGCTTTATCTCCATTGCCACGACAACTAAGGACTCCTTACTGATATCATTGAGTTTAACCAAAATCAACTTTATACCTAGTATACCTTACGTTCCTAGGGAGAAAGTGATGTCTTGCTTTGGCATAGCCCATCACTATTCACATTAGTTTGGTAAGTGTTATCTTGGAATGGCAAATTTGACTCGATTTTATAGGGACCTAGGGTTTCTATGTTGGTTAATTTAAGTGAACTTAATTAATATTCAAAATCCTAAACATGCATCTAACATATCATTCATATATAAGCATAATTATATATAGAAAACATAAGTAAAAGATGCATTTGGCAACTAGCATGACCCCTTGAAACTTGAATCTTCAAATCTTCAAGGGCCTTCATTGCAACTTCATGGCTTCGTCTTCTTAGAAACGCCATCTTCGTGACATCACCATAAATTATGGAACTACTCGTAATTATGACTAGGACTAATCTAAATATTAAGGTACAAAAATACGCAACGGTACGCAGACCGTATCTAGATTTACAAAAATACATAACGGATCGCAGTCCGTATTTACTGTCCTAATCAGGCCCCACTAGTTGCTATTTTCATAAAATCTGTGATAGAATATTCATTTCATTCATCCATTCACTATATGTGAATGGCCCATGCATTTCACAACGTAAAACAAGTAACAATGCAAAACACGTGCAAACTAGCAACTAACTTAAGTGGTTAATCCAATTAACGTGCCTAATTAAAACTAGTCAAAATTGTTAATCGATTATGTGATTAAATGCAATAAAATTAGCTCAAGTAATTAACGAAGCTCCCACTAAATTTCGCATACAACTTAATTAAATTAATCCAATTAATTTAATTAAGTCGATTTACCCAAATTTTGCCAAAATTATTTCGCAAGTGCCAGAAAAATCGAGGCCTAGCCTCATTTTAATAATTAAATAAAATAATTAAAATGGCAAAAAACGCAAAATCGCACAGCCCTTCGATGCCCGAGTGCCTAGAACCAAGCAACGAAGCTTGGTTTGTTAGGCACCGAGCCACGGCTGCCTTGCGTGGGTGCTGCCCCGCACAACCACTGCTGCGCCAAGCAACCTGTTTGTGGCTGACAACATCGCACCATGTACGTTATGCTTGCCACAGCAGTGCGCTTGCAACGCTATCCAGTGTAGGCTTCAAAGGCCCTTGCTGCTGTGCGGGCTAACGCTGCCTAGCAGCCGCACAGCACACCTCGCATAAGCACCTCCCCGCACCAAGCAGCGTACCCAGCTCACGCGTACACCCGCACCAGTAGCATCACATTAACTCACCACCCCGCACTCCTCGGTAGCCACATGCGGGTTGGGCAAGCAGCCCGGCTGGCCGAGTGTTGTGCTTGGGGCTCGTGCCTCGATTTGCGTGCTTGTGCCTCGGAATTTTATCCCGATTTTGTGTGACATAAATAATTAATTCTAAATTAATTTTAATTTAGAACCAATATTGAGTAAAAATGAAAATAAAATAAGTACAACTTAAATAATTCAATTTTTAGTGCACAAACCAAAATTAAGTCAAGAACCATTCTTTCAATTATTTTTGGCTCAACTTGATGCTACAAAAATTAAGGCTATTCTCACAGTTAATATTACCAAACATAAATTAATAATGAGATTTGACAAAGTAAAAGGAGTTGGAAAAATAAACACAATCATCCAATGAAAATTTTCCAACACTAACTTGTGTAAACTTGAAAAATTAAATCTTACAATATGAAGATTAATTAAATTTCTATCACAAGTTTTGAACTTTTAAGACTTTAATCAACTCAAAAATGATTAAATCAAAAATTAGTTCAACATGGAATCTAGAAAGTAAAGCTCTAACCAAATAAACAATTAAAAATTGGATCTTTAACACTTTAGGGGCTTCAAAATTACAAATTCACCATAATTAAACATACACACTTGAAGCAATTAATTTGCAAAAATGTGAAATTGCAAGTTTATGTGAAAAATGAACTCGCCAATTAAGCAACAAATATGACTTCATAAACATGCTTAATAAGGGTCATTATTGCAGTAGATTCATGATGTAACCATACACATAGTCTAACATTAACATGCCATAATTAATCAAGGTTTAAAGATTTAAAAAATTTCGTCAAAAACGAAAACCCCCTCGAAAAACATGTTTCTGGGTGGATTTTGGCTTCTAGATAACCCTCGAAGAGAAGAGGATAGAAACTGATTTAGAACATCGATTCCACCCAAAATACACTACTTTTGGGTCGAAACCTAGGTTCTCTAGCCAAAATTATCATTAAAACGAGATTAAAACTAATTAAAACAAGCTTCTAATCCAATTAGAAAGCAAAACAAGAAATTTAAATCCATTTTAATCACCTTAATTAATTATTAGTTACAACAATTAAATGAGTGCGGCTCCGATACCGTTGTTGGGTTTCGTAGTGTCCGACACTACGCAGAATGAAACCCTCCCAAAATTCGCACACAAATTAAAGTAACTAAACATGCATATTAATTAATTAACAAAGAGAGAGAAAGAAGAAAAGATGATCATACCCTTGATGCGTGCTTCGCTCTTTCTAAGAGCTCGTACTTGAAAGCGTAGAGCTTCGCAAATGCGAAAGCCTCCAACGGCTCTCACCCTAAAGTACTTAGAGTATTAGAACAAAGTGTTCTCGCTTGTGGAGATCCTTTCAAGTTAATAACTCAAGTGTCCTTTCCCAATGCCAAGTGATTGGTATTTATAGGGAAAGGAGCCCTTGAATTTCAATCTCCCATCAATGTAGGAGAGTTGGTAAAAATGCATTTATTCAATTTAATTTAATTCAAAAATAAAATTAAAATGCAAATGAATCAACAAACAACAAGTGTCAAGTGGAGAGCAAGGGGTTAGGTGAGGACCACAAGGGGGGACAACCCTCCCCTAGCTCCCCAAGCAACCCACACAAACCGCCCCTCACACACACAAGCCAACCACCGCACGCCAGCTAGCGCAAGGCCATGCGCACCAAGGCACACCCAGCTGGTGGCCTGGTGCTTGGTTGTGCTGCCAGCATGGATGCGTGTGCGAACAGCCTAGCAAGCATGCCATGCATGCATGCGGGCTGCTGCCAGGCATGCTGGGTGCACATACTGCAAGCACAGTTTGCGAGCTGCTGCTAGCATTCCCTAGCTAGCTGCTGCTTCGATGCTAGCGCTAGGCGCAGCTTAGCACGTAAGCATGCACAGCCCGCAGCACACGCACGCATAGCGTGCTGCTGCTGCTGATGCGATGCTCGTGCTAGGCGCAGCCCAGCAAGCTACTACCTCATGCGCAAGGCTCAGCTAGCATGTGCTGCTGGCCTTGCTTGCAATGGTGCGGGCTGGCTGCTGCCATACCTGGCATGTGCGGCTGGCCCTTTACAGGACTTGCCTTGCACGCATGGCTGACTCGGTCGGCATGCTGAGCTTGCGGCCGAGCCTTGCCTTGCGGCAATGGCTCTGACTAGCTATGCTAGCCATCCTAGCCCTCGATTGGCTAGGCCATTTCGAGGCTAGGATTTTCTCGTGCGATGACTTGTTGTTTGCTTGATTTCTCATCTTGACGATTCCTAAATTCGACTCGACTTATGACACTCGGTTTTCGACGCTCTAAGCTCGGAATCCGACGTTTATGTTCTTAATACTCTAATGACTCATTTAATCCTTCAGAATAATTCGTCGTTTCGGTTCGGTTACTCGATTGGGTGTGACCCGAAGGGTTCAGTTAAGATTAAGCTGTAATATTAATTACGCATTAATATTACTAATCGGAAGCGGCCTCCAGCTTGGCATTCTGATCACTTGACCTCACTGAATAATTAGCTTTCTAATAATACCAAATCCTCTATCGAAATAATACACTTGTTCGAAGGACACCATTCATTTCAGGTTCTAGGCACTTCATTTCTCTTGATGGGTGCTTCCTAAAAGGGCCTTTTAGGGGTCAGTTACTTGTTACAGTAGGAAGGGATGGGAACAATCAAATGTTCCCCATTGCCTAGGCTGTAGCTGAGGTTGAAAAAACAGACACTTGGACTTGGTTTATGTCCCTACTTGCAGAGGATTTGGGAACACAACAAGGGGCTAGTTACACTTTCATGTTAAACCAACAAAAGGGGTTACTAACATCTGTTGATGTAGTGTTTCCAACGGTTGAGACAAGGGCCTGTGCCAGGCATGTATAATACAATTTCAGAAGTGTCTTTGGAGGAGGGCTTGAATATAGGAAGTAATTCTGGATAATTACTAAGAGTAACACAAAGAATGACTTTATAGCTAACATTGCTCAGATAAGGGCAATATCAGAAGATGCAGTAGAGGATTTACTTAACAGAAATTACAAGAAGTGGTGTAGGGAATTCTACACCCCTATGTCTTGTTGTCATAGTGTGGACAACAACATGAGTGAAGTGTTCAATGCCTACATTCTCACCTCAAGGCATAAGCCCATTATTACTATATTGGAAGATATTAGAGAGGGGTTAATGGAGAAGTTGCACAAAAAAAAAAAGATGAAATAGGCAAGAGAGAAGTACTTTTATGCCCTAGGAATCAACAGATTATTGAGAGAAATAAGTTATGGGATAGAGGGTGGAATGCTTTTTGGGATGGAGGTTTCTGTTATGGGGTGAGGCAAGGAGCTACACAAGAGAAATTTGTAGTTAACTTGGAATATAGAACTTGTAGTTGCAATGCTTGGCAAATAAGTGGAATTCCTTGGCAGTGTAGAACAAAGTTGATTAGCCTGGGCATTATGTGAATGAATATATATTTCACCAAAGAGACTTATCTCAAGGCTTATGACTTCCTTCTCGAGCCATTGAATGGCGCTCAACAGTGGCCTGAAGCTGATGGTGTTGTTATAGCACTAAAGTTGAAGAAAATTCAGGGAAGGCCAAAGAAAAAAGGAGGTATCAGGTAGGAGATGTAACAGTTGCTGGTAGGTTGAGAAAAACTGGTGTAGCTATGAGATGCAGCCTGTGTGGTGTCACAGGGCATAACAAAAGATCTTGCAAAAATTCAGGTCAGGAGAGGCAGCAGGGATCCACTCACAACCCCACCCCCCCCCCCCCCCCACCCCCCACAATGATCCACAACAGAACCAACAACAACACCTACAGTTCTAATGCACATGAGAGGTGTTGGGGTGTACACTTACCCCAATGGATATCAAAGAGTTGCTACTATAAGTTAACTAGCCTAAAATTTTGTAAAGTCTTCACTATATTGGTATTATGTGATTAATACTTGTTTTTTTAGCCTGCAAATATTCAAGCCCAGCCTCCACCAAGACAGCCAGTTCAGAGAGCATTTTACACTAACTGTGAGGGAGATCAAACAGTGTACTCTTTCAGTCAAGAGTATCTATTGTCAAGCCAACAAAGTCAATTATATGTTATTTCTAGTTAAGCACTGCAGGTATTCCTGATAGGCATAAACATATAAACTTCATTCATTCATTAATCAATCCATTCATTACATAATGTTATTATAGGACCTTGCAATCTAAGAGAATAGGCAAGCACTAAGGTAAACCTGATCTTCATTACACTGATTTTTTTCATTACATTATAACCTAAACACATACCAACAAAGACCTACACACACAAGAACAATCAACTTCCACAAATCACAGCTAACCCCAAGGTTTCAGTGCAGCAGCCCTTCTCATCTTTAGCAGCAGGTAATCACTCTCTATTTTCCATACATGCTGCTTAGATTGCCTCTGTTCCTTCCTCATACTCATGACTTCATTATTCAGTTCTTGTTTGTCTTGCATTAAGCCTAAAATTATCTATATCTGCCAATTAGTTGAATCCTCCTGGGTCAACCCATTTGAAGTACTTGCAGCCCCTTCTTCCTGTGTCTGCACCATAATCTAGGCAAGCAAGGAACCTCCTACCCAGATTATCCTTTGTCCATGCCCTACTTTTGGACACTAACAGCCCACAGTTACATCTCTTTGAACCTGCACTCACCCCAGAACTGGTCCTAGACATCCCTTATTCTGTTAAAACAAATTGCAATTTTTTTTTTTACACCACTAAATTATTTATCCCAAATTTTTTATTGCAGATAATGTGATTCTGTTGCTGTTCAAGATGAAATATGGAGCCAGATATATATAGCCTGTTGATTCTTTTTTTTTTTTTTTTTTTTTTTTTTTTTTTTGAAATGTAACAGCTAGTTGCAACAGCCATGTTTTGAAAGTTCAGTACCTTGCCATTAATTATGTCAGAATTTTAATTTTCCTTTTTTTTTTTATTATGTGTTAATCGGTTGCTGTAGAAGAAGGTTTAGTACTCTACCGGAAGTACTCTACCTGATACAATTTGAAGTTCAATACCTTCCCTGATACAAATGCCAAAGTTTAGTACTCTTTGGTGCATATTACTCGTTAGATTTATTGTGTTCAATCAAAGTATAAAATTTTATCATAAAAATTTTCATAATGTTTACTACAAAGAAATTCATAATCAAAGATAATAATTTATCAAAGTTATACACTAGTGATCATGAAAATAAAACTATTACACTTATCCTATACGAGAGGAGAAAATGATAGACTTGGTCTACCATTGTTACAAAAAAAAACTCGGTTTTTGCATCAGTACACGTCCAACAGATTCGAAGCCCTCTTTCTACTTTTTAGCTCCATTTTCCACTATGATTACAAGTATATAAAAGATCAAAATGTCTGAGAAAGATGATTACATAATCCCTCCAGGTCTCTCAGAGAGATATTGATATTCATGACATGAGACTTGACAATTCACAAAGCAGCACATTGACAGCCTAGGATTCTATGATGGTAACTTGAAATCACAGCATGGTCGACAAGCCAGGATAATACAGGGAAGCATCACTCTCCTGGATGCGGTTCCATTTTCTGGACAGGTGGAGCGGTAATTACAGGTCGTTTAGGGTCACTGTAATTGGGATCACCAGTTCTTTCACATATCTCCCTGTATTCTTGACACAAGGCACATAGATGACAGAAAAAATGAGTTGCAAAATCTCCACAGGGTGCCTCCTGTGTCACAATAATACCAGAGATTAAAACAATGAAGCTAAAGGTTTGAGGAAAAAACTAAATCCATCCTGTAGATCAAAAAGAAATTGGAACAACAGAATTGTATAAGAACTCTGCAACTAAAAGAAATCTTCGCAAAAGACACGTAGACAATACAAATGCTAAATAGAAGATAACTGGAACAAGATGAACGTAATCACAGTTTACATAATATGAGCTTTATGACCTCCAGATGGCTATGTTTTCGCAGGACAAGGTTGAACTACAAATCTAATGATAAAATAACATATCCAATAGGCATAGTTTTAATATCCTATCATAAAGAGTAAAATTGTGGAGCACACTGATGAATTTAATCAATTAATCTTCATCGTTGTCCACAATGGCACTAATAAAAATACAATATACAATCCATTATTCCTCCTCTGCAAGTGCAATTGCCTTAATCTTAGCAGTAAATTCAATAATTTATTCTAATCCCTATCCGACTGTAAGCCAATAATCATCATGAGAAGATGAAGAGCAAGCCGTTGGCACTGGTGGACTGGTGGTGGATGGCAACCCATCTCTGAACCCTAAACAGGTCCCATGCCTTCTGAGTTGGGGTGGGGGAGAGGAAGTAATGGATGGAAAGAAGAGACACTTCCTTCAACCCTTCTAAAATTTGTTGCTGCAATGTCCCCGTAAAGCTCATTTCCCTCTTTTAAAACAAGCAATAAAACATGCACTCATCCTAATTTCAAACCTCAAAGTATGATGAAAGCTTTTGTAACACCTACTTCATTATTTTCTTTAAAAGCTTCATTTTGTCAAGATTGCTACATGACAACATTCTCCCACTTTCCTTTTTTTTTTTTTTTTTTTTTTGGTCATTTTTTAGGTCATTTTAATTATTATTTTTAACCCTATGTTTCTCCAACTTTCCTCTACCATAAATCCCCAACAGCCAACACCCCCCATTCCCAATGAAATCATCCTAACACCAAAACTCGTCTATACCCAACAACCTGCTAGGAAATAGCATGGTTTACAGCAATAAAAATGGCAGAAAACAGAAGAAAAATGGTGATTATATTGATAAGATGAGAATTACACTAGTTTGGATGATAATTCCACTTTCGAGAGGTGGATTCTCTCCAAGTATGAGCTTTCGAGAGGCTCACTCTCTCCCAATAACAATCCTCACAATATTCAACATATGCTTATTCTTCCTAATGAGGCCTATTTATAGAAAATCCCTCCTAACAAACCTGTAACTTATTCCCCAAGTTATTACTAATAGACTATGACTAACATACCTTTCCCCCAAATATTAATTCCTTGCACAACCTTGACCCACGTTGACCACCACATCACCACCTGGCCTCACCAGCCATTACCAAACTTCAAACCCACTACCCAACCACCAGGAAACCTGCCCAAACACCACAAAATCAATTAACCCCCAGGGAAACCCATCCATCTTTTCCAATAACCTAACCCCACCGCACAACCAACATTTTCACTCCAGAGAAAGTCATTTACAATGATGATCCTCAATGATAAATACTGGACTGTAAGTATTAGAGTAGATGTCTTGCTCAATGATAATCCACAAGAGCAGGGGTGCTAATCGACGAGAGGTGCTCGACTCAACCCGAAAACTTTTCATTTGTGCTCGATTCGTGCTTGAAACTCGCTAAAATCAGCACTCATTTGCTCGACTTGTGCTTGTTAAAATTTCTTCCAAAAACTCGATTGAGCTCGGAACTCAAAATGTTTACTATTCCAAGAGTCCAAGCTCAAGTCAAATAGTCCAGCTAAAGTTGAGTTCAAGCCCGAAACAAACTTGGGCCCAAAGGTAGAACCAACATTTAAATAACCCAAGGCTCAACAAGAACCTAAGTTATTCTTATTTTTACAAAAGGGACTTAAAGCTCTTCTTTTTATAACCTCTCTTTGTTGATACTCTTTATTTTTTTTTTTATGTGATACTTAGGTGTTATTTGGTTGCCTTTAATTTCCATAGGCACTCACATTTTCCATGAATATTCTTTTGGCCATATTGTTTGGTTGACATTATAAAATAAAAATAGAGGAAGCCATAATTCATGGGAATTTCTACTTCCCACAAAATATGGGAATTAATTTACCCACCCCACTCTTGGTCATTCACAATCCCTAGAATTCACAAATTCCAATATGAACCAAACACATTTGTTTAATTCCTAGGAATTTTTATAAAGGAAGTGATTTCCCATGAATTAGAATTTCCTATGGGAATTTATTTCCTACATCAACCAAACGAGGCCTTAACAAATCATGATTTAAGTTTTTATTTTTATAATCTCTTTGCTCAACAAGACTACTTTATGCTAGCTCTTTCTCACCCACTACCCACTTCTTTCTTTCTCTGTCCTCTTCCCATTACATTGTTTCATTTGTTCAATCTTTATCAATATTGCCTACTTGTACAATAGTCCTTAATTATAATTTAATTAAGTCCCCTTTAAACTTAAAATGGGGTGACATAGACATAAGTACTAACTTCTCTCTAAAAAGATACCAAATTTTTTATTTACATAATTATTAAAAAAATTATCAAACTGCTCACAAGCTTATCGAGCCGAGTTATATCTTGATCTACTCGTGCTCGTTAAAGTTACGAGTCGAGTCGAGTTTTGACAGGCGATGACCTTGCTCAACTCGATTAGCACCCCTAACTCAAGAGCAACCTCATCCCACAAGAAGTATTTGGTAGATGTTTTGCTTCTCTCAATGATAATCTTGATTTCAATAGTCATCCTAGGTGTGAAAAGCTTAAATCACTCATTTGTTGCTTGCGATGATTTACTTTTAGGCCATGTTATTTTTCACCTTATTTTTACTTATTTAGGACTAATCCGAAAAAAATAAATTCAAATCAGAATAACAATAAAGTATTAACATATTTTATTGTTTTATGCGTGATTTTTTATCGCTAAATATCTTTAAATTCGTAATAAAAAACAATAATGAAAATTACATATTAATAAAATACACATTATTATGAATCTAACAACACCCACACTTGATATTTTCTTTTCTTATAGATTAGCGTATATATTAGGTCAAAGTTTAGTCAAATTACACAATCAAATCAAATCAAATCAAATAATATCAAATTAGATCAGAAAAAATAAGTTCAAATCAAAAGGCCCTTATTCTCTAGAGGTGACAAAGCGAAATTTTTTCTGTGGCATTCATTCAGAGGTTTAAATCATTTATCTCTGAACTTGGAATGGTTAAAGAAAGTTCACCCTTTAAATATCTGGGTATTCCTTTATCAAGTAGTACGCTCTCTATAAAAGTGAAAACCACCAGCTGATAAATATATTAGTAGGGTGAAATCTTGTGTGGTTAAGAAGCTTTCTAATGCTGGAAGACTCCAATTGACATCCATCTGCACCTTATTGAAGCCAGACTTTCTTACTCTCTAAGAAAGGCATTAGTGCTACTGAACTTCTCTGTAGAGCTTATCTTTAGAGTGGTGATATTTCAGGCTCTGAAAAGACTCCTACTGCTTGTAAGCCTAATGTTGCTTTATCCAAGTTGCTATGGCTCTAAAACGACAAACTCAGGTTGAAGTGGATTCATGCCTATTACATTAAATCCAGGAACATCTTACCCATGGAGAGTCCTAAAGCTGCATCTTTGATTGGTGAGAAAGATCTTTGAGTGTAGGAGGTATGCTGGTACAACTGGTGAATGGCGTAATTTCTGGCTAATGACTTTTTCGATAAAAAACCTTTACTAGCATTTAATGGGTGATTTTGAAACAAATGGATTGGAGAAGAGTAATTCATTGCAATAAAGCTAGTCCGAGAAGTTTGTTTGTTTTAGGTTAGCTATTCAAAATAGGCTAAGTACAAAAGACGTGCTTCTTTCTAGGAGGATTCAAGTTAACCAGGAGTGTGTTTTACATCGACAACAAGGGGAAATAGTTCAAAACTTGTTTTTTACTTGCAGATACTCTTTTTCAACATAGGATAGAGTTCTACACCCTACACTGTAACAGAAATGCCGGATATATGGCAGAGGAGGTGGCCAGTGCTATCATAATGGCAAAGAAGAAACATATAGGTAGCAGGTTGTATTGAATCTTATATGCTGAGGATGTGTATTGTATTTAGAGGCAAAGGAATGGCAAAATTTTTGGCAAGAACATGAAGTCTGCTGATCAGGTTTTTACGGAGATAACTTTTAATGTTGCTTGTAGGCTTAATGAAGACTGATAGAGATAGATGCTGACTTATTGTGTAGGCTTTTAGTGATGCTCTGCTTCCACCCTTCATAGAAGATAGAAGTTAAGTGTTGGTTTGTGTTTTGGTGGTTGTAGACTTTTGGTTTGTTTGTAACTTTCCCTTTTGGCAATAAAAACTTTACTTGTCAAAAAAAAAAAAACAATAAAAAAAAAGGTCAACCACAACCACAAACAAAGAGAAAAGGCAAATAAGAGAAAGGGAGAGATTTAGAAAGACTGACCACAATAAAAATAATAGTAATAAATAAATAAAATTGATGCTCGAATTTGACCATAAATGCTCAACTTTTGGAAGATTAAGGTCAGATTTTAACCTAAAACTCTCAATTGTGCAATGCGGTAGTGGAGATGGCAGCATCTGGCAAGTGAGCAACAGTGGTGGCACAGTACAAAAATACAGTTGTAACATTTCCATTTGGCCATATTGTAAAGGATTTGTCCAGTTGAGTAAGAGGCATTTCACAAACCAGTGATCTCATATTCTCAACTGAACCACTTGTTCCATTCCTCAATTGAACATTACATCCTGTGTTTCACTCAAAAGTTACTTGCTATTCAAAGACTGTAAAAAAATCCCCCATGTCTCCCATATATTAGCTCTTAGCCTCTAATAATCTACTTTAACTACTCTAATAGCACACAATTAATATATAGTCCTAAGAGACTTTATAATCATATTTGAATCACGCGATAACCACAAAACAGCCCAGGATCAACGCATCATTTCTGTTCACATAACACTGAACATTATTGCAATTATGACCAAAACCGTATTTAAGTACCATATGTGGTGGAGTATGGTGTTGGTGAAGATCTAGAAGATTGTGGAAAAATTAAGAAGATAGAGTGAGGAGAGAGAGTGGGTCGGTGGTGGAAGATGATCTATGAGGATTGAGAGTGGGCATGATGGTGGAAGAAAATATAACGGAACGGAGAGAGGTGGTTGCAGTAGGCTTTGATTCCCAATTTACTTGTCAACCCAAACACACAAGGAAATTTGGGGTTTTTAATACCTTTCCTTATCTCTCCTTTTCCTCATATCTTTTCCTAAATCCTCTCTAAAGCAAACGATCCCTAAAGTTATGTCTTCTATATAAGAAACTAATCATAAAAAGAATAATTTAGTGACCGTCTAAAAAGCAAACAGCAATAAACAGCAATTCATAAACCTCCAATAATCTTACACTACACAACTACAAGAAGTGAGGATGAAATTCAGAAGCATGCTTCAGGTATATGGAATTACATCTCCTATGTATGGGAAATATAAAGCCAAGAAAATAAATATAACATAGATGACATACCGGCAGATTGTACTTGGTTCGAAGAGTCCTTCGATAGTTGCAAGAATAAGACGAAAGAAGGCATCCAGGCAACCCCAAAAGTATACAATACAAGAAACAACCACTGCTGGCTAGGGTCCAAAGCATACAATGAACCACACAAGGTCCTGCCAGAGTTCCAGAACCCAAAAACTCGGCATTCTTAGCAAAGAGATAGCAAGGGCAAAAGGTACCTATACAACCTGCATTGAGTGAATAGGACAAAGTAAGGTATCCAGATACGATGTATTAAATGCACAAGTAACATAATACTATGGGTAATATTAATGAAAATTTTCTGTTTGGGTATCCAAGATATAAAAATCCCTCTCAGTTATCTCTGATTTGCAGTATTCCCAATTCAATGATCCAACCTAAGTAGCATGTACAACTCTCAACTAAAATACTGACATTGTTCAGAGTTTATTTTTTTTTTTTAAAGAAAGAAAAGAGAGAGAGAGAGAGAGAGTAAAACAATGGTGTACACTGGGACTAGGCACCAAAATGAAAATTTATTGATAGGATTATTACTCCAAGATAAGCAAGATCAAGACACATAAGAAGAGACTCGATGACATAATGCAATTCTTAGAACATCAAATATTGTCGAAGACCATGTGGTAGGACCAATTATTTTGATGGAAAACTCAAAAACTAATCTGGTGGTAAATGTATAATCCAAAGTGTAAACCTACATGCATAAAACCATTAGCTGAGCTTAAATCGAATCAGAGGCAGTATCAAATACGAAGTAAGAGTTTTGTGAAGGATTTCGAGTAACAATTATATCAATAAAAATATATGAAGTATATTGACCACATGTGGTATTACATGATGATCCCAACTTTGTACTTTAGGCACTCGTAAGAACATTCCCTTCAATTCACCTAAACAAAATTAACATGCACCATAATAATGTGTCTATAAACCAGTGTAAAAAAAGAAACACCTAACCAATCTCTTCGAAATCCATCATGTGTATAATTCTTTATAGTTTATATTCACTTCAAAGGCACAATGCGAGAAATCTAACTAAGTCATTAATTCTTTATAATGAAAAAATCAAGATAGATATCACCTACAACTACATATTTCAGTATTTTTTTTTAATATGCTCAAATTGCACCTTTGACAAACCCATCCTTGTGTTTTAATCAAGTGTCACAAGTCAGATAGTAGCATACAGCTCGGTGTATCGTCGCAACAAGCACAGATTCCAGAGGACCATTGCACAGTGCCATCACTAATCGAAATCGAAGCAGAAGCTTCATTGTTCCCTGCAGTTAAAGCTTCATAATCTTCCTCAGACTGCCCCAGGGGTATATAAGGAGGTGGCACATAGCTCCCATTTCCTTTCATATTCGTTATTCAGAACTGAAAAAAAATAACAACACTGCCCAAATCCTCTCTTCAATCAGCTGCAAACTTTTTTCTGATAAAGATTTCCCAAAAAATAAATCAATTGCAAAACCCAGGAATTATTCAAAAACAAAATATAAAATTCAATTATCCAAGAAAATTGAAACAACAGTAAAGTTAAATAATACTCCGTGTGAAGTATAAAATAAAATAAAAACCCAGAATTTTGCCGTGCATTACAAAAATGAAAAACATCACAAACCAAAAATTTGACTGAAATAACACCCATAAATTATTCAAAAAGGACAATATCAAATTCAAGAAATCCAAAACTAATCAACAAATCAATAGAATAACAACCCAGAATTTTCCTGTTGAATACAAAAATGAAAAACAGCAAAACCCAAGAACTGGTTTGAAGGGTTTTATGAACAATTGAACCTTCAAATCTGATTTATTTTTTTGGATTGTAAGTTACCTAAGAAATTATTGAAAAAAAGAAAAACATTTTTACCTACGAGAGTTTGCGAATCTTCTCCAATACGTATTCAGAAAAATGTCGAGATTCCAATCTGGTCGGATAAATTTTGTATTTCCTGTCGGTCTTCTTATTTGTTCCTCAAATTTGGGGATTTTCTTTTACAAATTTTATTTTTGGGTTTGAGGGAAATTGGATAGTGCGGGTAACTGAGTAGGGGTGCTAATTGAGCACAGCCGCTCGTGAATAGCTCGAAGCCTCAAACTCAACTCGGTCAAAAACTCGACTCAAGTTCGCTTGAGTTCGTTTGAATCAGCTCAAAAATCAATAAGTGTACAAGAAATTCAATATTTTTATGCTCTTTTATATTTAAAAACAAAAATTTATCTTGAAAATTAATAAATTTAAATTAATATAGTTGAGTAGGAAAAATTTACGAAATTTTGTCAGAAAAACCTTTAAAGCAACTGTTTTGTCAAGAAAAACATAATAAAATATTTTTGGTAACTTAAAACCTAATTGTTGTTATATAATATATGTATTTAGTGGATGTCCATTATACCCTTATGATTATTTTAGGATATTCTAGATATACTATATTTATTATTTTACAAGGAAACTCTAATTGTATCATATATATATATATATATATATATATATATATATATATATATATATATATATATATATATATATATATATATATATATATATATATATATATATATATATATACTCTCCTACATCATTGATTAAGAAGAAAATCCATCTATTCTCTCCCCTACTTTCTCCTATCCCCTTTATTTCGTAACACGTTATCAGCACCACCTCTAGCCGACTGAGCAAGACCATATCCCATCAATTTGTATGAATTTTCTGTTAGAATATGATGCAAAAGCTATTTACGATTGATTGAAACCATACCTCAAAAGATTAGTCTACGGAGGAATTACTATTGAAATCTAACATCGTTCTTGATTGAATAAGTATTCAAGCACGCATCAAGAGGTAAGTTTACACTTGTAATTATTAAAATCCAGAATTAAAATATGTGTGTGATTCGACAATGATGTTTGGAGTTTCCGCAAATTATTAAATTTGTCAAAACTACGTATCCTTATACCAAGAGTCTTTCCCTTTTGATCTTAATTTTTCCTACGTTAATCATTTTATTAACTATTGTGTTGGAAGAATTAAATTACTATTACTTTGTATTAATCTTATTTAGATAAGCAGATTGTTTGTTATGGGATTTCTTGGATATCCAAGCCTGGAAATTTTTGTTTTCATGTTTAATACTGATTATAGTGGGTTTAATTAATTTTTGTTTTGGGGGCTTGTTTAATTTATTCACCTAATATTATGTCGACATGATGATTTGCTCATCTTCTCTCTTTTCCTTAAATGATAATCTTTACGATAACTATGCCGATTTCATTTGAACTATTCAAGTATTGTATTGGGGTAGCCCCAAAAACCCCTATTTGCTTGAATATTCTAATTGTACGCATAGATTGTTAAGAGTATTGGTAAATTCATGACTACTTTTACATAATTTGTAAACCTAAAATATTATATTCAAGAACCAAAAACCCCTAAACTTGCTTGAAAGTTTTGTTTATACATACGTTATTCATCGCCTAACCAAGCATTATTTGCTTGGAAATTATTTCCTTAACTCACTGCATCTAGTTGGATAAATTGTTTCCTTGGTTTTGATTGACTTTGAGAAAAATCCTAGTTTTATATTGGATATGTTTTGTTGTTTTTAGTGTTTACTCTTTATTTGGTGTAGTGAACGAGTTATGCCATTATAATTTCATGATTTCGCCTGCTAAATTTTGAGACTATCACACTTGATTAGTTTTATCACATTATTTTGCTATGTGTATGTGTTAAGTTTACTATTAATAATCTAAGATTATCAGTTAATCATGATAATGTATATATAATATTTATTGCTCATGGTATATATGTTTATATCTTATGCTCTGTATTTTAGGTGGCATTGGTTTTGTATATTAAATTATTATGTGGCTAAGTGCATTGCTAACGAAAGTCAAACTAATTTTGATTTAATTTGTTATGTATGTAGTACACATATTGGGTTATATATATCTAGCTTCATGAGGAGCCTAACTTTGATTGAATTAAGTGATTGTGTTGAGTGTAGATTAAATTTTATAGTCGATTTTTTGTTATGGTGATGCATTGGAGTCTTTAACGATGATTGTAATATTATTTTTACTTTTATGAGTGATATTACTTACACTTGAATGGCGCCATATTTTTATTGACCATATGAATATTTATTTAAAGATATTTTACGTCATTATCAAAAACTAAATTTCATGAGTATTGTTTGGTCATTTGATGATATATAACATTGTTTTAATTAACCTTATGAATGATGAGATTTCTAATACTACTCATACCATGTCATGAGAGAATATACAAAAGTTTTGAATAGTATTCTATCTAGATATAGAACTCATGGTGAGAATTGAATGAATAAGAATTTGTGTAGTTGAAGAATAACATATATGCTTACGTGATATTTCCTTAATTATATATTATATATGGAAGAGTTCATAAGAATATCTATATGAGCAAGAATAAGTGTTATGAGTTCAAGATAATAAACATGACATTGTGAGTAAC
This sequence comes from Chenopodium quinoa, assembly GCF_001683475.1. NCBI lineage: Eukaryota > Viridiplantae > Streptophyta > Magnoliopsida > Caryophyllales > Amaranthaceae > Chenopodium > Chenopodium quinoa. The sequence continues at coordinate 2,508,958 of NW_018745650.1, forward strand.
TTACTTGAGTAATGTATTATTTATGTTCATAGTTTTAAGAATTTGTGATAAAGATTAATATAATTTGGCTAGAGCTGAGGAACAAGTAAGAGTTTTATATAAGAATAATTTTACTTTTCTTGATACATGTTATTGCCAAAAGAATTTATGACTTAAACGGTGCAAGGGATTTTAAAGGTTGTTGGATTAAGTCCATAAACCCATATACAAGGATTAGGGGGAGATAGTAATTATTTCATTATTTTATGTAATCCTTGCACATGAATAATAATAAGATACATTGATGGTCAGTTTGGTACATATATTAGCTTAAGTATCAATGTTTTATTTAATAGGGGTGACCACAACATTATTTAATATTTAGAACGACACCATCTAGATCGAAGATGGATATGAATAGATGATATTGGTTATATACCAACTGTAAATGCCCCAATTAAATTTGATGTCCCAAAAGGACAATATTAGTTGCTGATGAACCTAAAGCACGCTTGAAGCGTGGTAGCCAAGCTCAATAGGTTCCAGAGATAAGAATCTTTAAACAGAAAAGAGCAATTATTGACAATCGCAAATTTGAGGAAGTGATGCATTCTGATAGATCTCTTGAAGAGATTATGTTTAGTAAAATGGATATATACCATGATTATATAGAATACTCCAGAAGAGTATAGAATGTCCAACAAGCTTAGCATGTATCAAGATTATAGTCAAAGCTCTAACAGAGTATAAGTTCATATTGGATCAAGTATTATATTAGTTGCTTGTCTTGCCAATTATATAAAGAAACACATGTTGGTGTTCTAATATCACATCATAGTCATGGCCATGCATAAAGTAAATTTAAGTGATCACTAGTGTTGGAAAAATGACCAGAATTTAAATTTAGATAAACGATTGGATGTGATGATTAAATTAGGCCATCCGGGTTCAATAAATACCCGTTATGAAAACCTAAAATTTCATTTGATAATGTGCTGACACTCTCTCAGTGTTAGATATATGAAATGAATTAAATGGCAAGACATAACATTGAGATTGAGCTATAATAATTTTGTGTTGATGAAAATTTCAAGAGTTAATAGGTTTTGATTTTTATATATACGAAAGAGTAGTAGGTGACCAGGAGTTTACCAAAATAACTTATGTATTATTTTCAAGTATTAGGTGACCAGAAGCTCACCAAATACACTATTTAAGTCTTCAAAGATCTAGAAGATCACCACCTAGTAGAATTACAAGCAAGTGATTTACGCTTGTATACCAATTCTTTTTATTGGGGCTATTATATGTCAGCACATTAGAAAGAGGAGAAGAAGGAAAATGTACAACTGCACAACACATGTCTCCCCATTGACATTGATCTCCAGAAGAGAACATATTATGGAAATTGTAATAATAAATACACATGCAATGTAAAGTTAATGAAGAAATGATTCTTCATTGAAATTCTTCTCCAGAAGAGATAAATGTTGTTTAATACAAATCTTCTAAGAGATAAATTTTGATTGTGATCCTCGCAATGAAATGAATTTTAATGCAAATTTATATACTAAGTTGGTATAGAATTAGACGCCCCTATAAATGAGATACTTTACCAACTTAGGGGGAAAAGAATCGGAAAAAGTTGGAAATCGAAAAGAATTTGATGATCCCTATAATGGTAGTTTGAAAAGTTATATGCCAATTTTTGTCTATATATTATCAAGATATGTTACACATTTATGATTTGATTTGTATTCAGTTATGACTTATGTTGCATAGCGTTGAAGATACATTTTGGTCATATTATGTGTATACATTGAGATAAAATCTTGCCAATTATACTTGAATCACTACACATGAAGTGTGAGTTGTATGATCGGTTCCAAAATAAAGATATGATATGTGGCACGATAGTGCAGTTAACTCTTTTAATATTGTAATAGTATATAAATACCATAGAGTATGAAATACCCCAAAAGTGGTATAAATATTTGAATTATTACAATAGATGGTCTATTATGTAAGAAAAGTTATGATGGTACCAATGAGAAACGTATTCAGATATCATTGGTAAAATAGCATGCAAATTAAAATTGTACCTTGAGGAATTATATGATACCGGAATATGATGGAACCGATATATAATATGCATATGCAGAAGGAATGGACTTGTGCATAAGGGATAGAAACATATGTCCATTTTGATTTCGACATGAAACTAAGATAATAAATCAAAAGCTTATCATGGACAAGAAGTCCAATGAAATATGAATGCTAATGATCAAAACTTTATCATGGACTAGTAGTCCAATTAGAAAATGGATTTCTGAAATCCACACTGTACAATGTTTGCATTTTGAGTCTTTAATTTATGTGCATGTTTGAGTTTTAGATTTATGCATCACTCATTGTATGAATAGGATGTAGTTTGATGCATTACTCATTACATATATATTTTGTTTAATGTGTTATCATGAATTCTACATCTCATATTACATGCATTAGTAATAGTTGTATACAACAACAATTGTGTTATATGTGAATGTTTTTGGTATGACGAGTTTATAATTATGATGAAGACTTACAAGAAGAAACTTATACTCTGATGGGCTTATAATTGTGATGAAAGTTTATATGATGACGATCCAATTACATGTTATGTATCATGCATGCATGAAAAGTTTCCGAAGAACTTACATACAACATATTCAAATATCTAGCCCTTCAAATTCTATATTCTAAAAATGACAATGTTGATATTGTTATCAAACTCATGGAGAGTATTGGCGACTAAGTTATTGAGATATCAACCTGAAGTTTAACCATGTGAGAGTTAATCGATTTTGTACACATTGGAGAACTCTCGTATAAAATCCAAAATGTCTAAAGAAGAATAGTAATGAGATATATTATAGTAAGAATCATCTTCTTATGGTCCAGAAGAACCATGAGTAAAGTATATAATAATTACTTATTTTATATAAAACTAATTCATATAAACTTAGATAATGATATCAAGGTATCACGGGTTGCCATAAATTATTATCAATATTTGATTATCAATAGCTACTTTTACGACCTCTAGAAGTAGACATAATTTTGATGGTAAGACAACTTGAAACAAAAATGTCATATAAGATAGTGGTTAAACGCAACATAGGTATTGTTCTCACAAGTATGGATAAACGAAGATGCTTTACAGTGAAGATTCAAGTTTGATCAGGGAAGATCAACTATCAAGTAATGATAGTTAGCTACAAGTGTGAAGTTACTAAGGCATTGGATCATTACATCGGAAGATCTCAAGTTATGCATTCATCAGGGGGGGGGGGGGAATACGCGCTGCACTCTTTTTCCCTTAACCATGGTTTTTTCCCACATTGGGTTTTCCTAGTAAGGTTTTTAACGAGGCAGCATGTCAAGGCATATTATGAAAGTGTTGCACTCTTTTTCCTTCGCTAGGTTTTTATCCCATCGGGTTTTTCCTAGTAAGGTTTTAATGAGGCACACTATTTGATAAGGATCATCTAAGGGGGAGTGCTATATAATATATGTATTTAGTGGATGTCCATTATACCCTTATGATAATTCTAGGAAATTCTAGATATACTATATTTATTATTGTACAAGGAAACCCTAATTGTATCACATGTATATATATATATATGTACTCCTACATCATTGATTAAGAAGAATATCCATCTATTCTCTCCCCTAATTTCTCCTATCCCCTTTATTTCATAACAATTGTAAATTTATTTTGTTTAAGACAACCAAGACCCCTAATTCACTTAATTAATCTCTAATTTCTCTTTTTTTTTTCCTAATTACCCTCTAACTCTCACTTAACTATTGAATAATTAAATTAATTTACAAATTTTTTTTAAGAAAAAACAAACAAAAACCACCACCACCCCATCCACCAACAACCAGCCACCCCCTCCCCTTCCCCCTCCTCCATCCGAGCTGCCGCCTAGAACCCCCCCACTCTCAGAGACCAACTTCCACCGCCGCGTTCGTGGCCTTGGCTGCTACCCGAGCTCCCCTGCTTTGACCATCCCTCCTCAACAACACAACACACAACCCAAGTCTCGCCGCAACAACTATCCTTCGCCAAATATTAGCAATCACAATTTAAATCACAAAACCGCCTAGCCCACCTTCAAACTGTCACAAATTCGACTCACCAATCAGCGTTGGCCATCGCCCAAGTCTTGCCGCACCAACTCCCGTCGCAGCCACAACCTCACAGCCGTGCTATTGGGTACTGGGTTTTTCGAGTTAGGGTTTAAGAGGATGGTTGCGGCGAGGGTAAAGGGGAAAGGTAGGAGGATTTAATCGGCGGTGGAGGTGGGTCGCCGGGGGTGGGGGAATCTAGGCGGCGGCTGGGAGGGGGGGCTGCTGCCACGGGAGGGGACAGGGAGAGGGTGGCTTGCTGGTGGTGGGGGTGGTGGTTACTGTTTTATTTTTTAATTTATAAATTAATTTAGTTATAAAATGGTTAAGTGAGAAGTTATGGTTAATTAGAATAAATAATGGAAAATTAGAGGTTAATTGAATGGATTAGAGGTTTTAGGTTGTTTTCAACAAAAAAAATAATTTACAATTAGGTTTTAAGCTGCAAAAAAAAATTTATAAAGTTTTTCCTAACAAAAAAAAGTTGCTTTAAAAGGTTTTTTCTGACAATTTTTCTAAAAAGAAAATATAATCAACAAATTTTTGAAATTCAAGAGACCTTCACCTCTAATCGAGCAGCTCGTGATTGACTCGAAACTTAACAAGCACGAGTTGAGTAACCTTCTGCTCGTGATCGACTTGCTTGATTAACACCCCTATACGCGAGTATTTTATTACTTACTCCACTTTCTTTTTACGGCCGTAGTTTATTATTTGCTCCATTTCTTTATTTGGAAATTTTTAATAATATATTACTATTTTCTTCCCACTAGTGATCTGCACACATCATATTTTAATATTCTTCATATTCTCTCTATTCTTCACTTACACTGACTTTTGCTTTTTAGATTTTTTATTCTTTAACCAACCCCATTTTTACATAGTAGTATTTTATTACTTTCACTATTCCTCGTAAAAACTCCGCACGTAGACAAATGGAGCAAGTAATAAAGTACGGAGGGAGTATCTCTATTATACTGATACTCCCTCCGGATTTTATTACTATTAACTACTATGATTTGACCTATTTTGACAAATGTTTATGATCTATACATAAGAAAAAATATTTCTGATCAAAGGTTGGCATCGGCAAACGTGCCTAGGATAAATGGAGCTAGTGAAAAAATACGGAGAGATTATAAAGGAAAAGTTAAACGACGCCCGCATCTTAAAGTGTAGTATACTTCGTATAAGGTTACTCAATTCTCGTTAAATATTACTCCGTATTTGGTTTGGAGTCGTTGGAATTAGTATTCCCTCCGTTTTCTGAAGTGCCCCATTTTTCAAAAACGACCATTTTTATTTAAGTGCCCAATTTCCAAATTTGGAAACCCCACTCACGTTGTATATTATTTCTCTTTCTTTCTTTTAACCCCACTAACATTTTATAATATTTCTCCCTCTCACATTATACCTAATGGTCCCCTATTTATATTTCTCTTTTTTACTTTTTCAAATGTTTTATTTGAATTTCTATTTAACGACAAAATATTACTTAGGTTGACATTGTAAATGATCATCTTACCCTTAATTTTAATTGTTATTACTTCCCCATCCATGCTCACCTTTAAGCCACAAATTCAGACCACCACACGACATCACCTAAACTACCACCAAGAGTAAGACCCCGGCCACCACCACCACCACCTTTTATTTTTTGATTCTAATCAATGCGAAGACGTAATGCAATCACGAAAGCATTGGGCGGTGAAGAAGAAGTGTTGAAGTTAGTTGAATAGTTGTCGGAAATAGTAGGAAATAGTATAGCACCCGTGCGATGCACGGTTTACTAATAATCTTCATTTTTATTTCGTGTAAAATCTTAAATTAATTGAATATAAGAATAATACTTAATTTCCTTAAATTAGTACATTAATCATCATAAATTCTTTTCAATGTTAATCTTAAAATATTCTAGATACGAACCTCTTGAAAGGATATAATTAAATGATGTATAGCCGAAGTACTTATTAAAACAATTTTTTACTCTTATTTTTAAATGATCCAAATTACATACAACAACTTAAACTTAACATCTTTATTTTGCATCCCATCCATTAAAAAAAATAATTTATTTTACACTATGAGGGTTCTTCATCATATCTTCTAAATAGAATGAATAAGTCATCAAACTCATTCAATGTCATAATATTATAAACGTATGATGCATAATTCTCATATTTGTCTATCACTTATAAAGGATACAAGCTAAGATCTAAACTCTTGTCTCACCACTTTGTTTAATATCACCTAATACCCGCTTCAAGACCCACCGTACCTTATAATTACTCATCCGATAACCTATCCTACATTATGGCTACATACCTAAATTTATTTTCCAAATAGAAAAGTGGAATGTTGCTTTAGAAGGATTGTTAGACTCATTATCTCTAACTTAATTGTTTGCATGATGTCAATTATTATAAGCATTATTTGATTTTAGGGTTTTTCTAAGCTATGCCCCTAAGATAGTCGAGTTTCTAAGGTGTACCCATGATTTTTCAAATTTCTAAGTTGTGCCCATTAGAAGAATAATTAATTTACAATAGAAAAGTACAAATAATTTCATTCTATTTCCCATACAAACGAATACAAAATCCGGTATAATATTTTTAGTCCTCATTCACCAAGATATCCACACCTAGTTAATACTCGATCTCCCGCCCATCACTTATACAATCCTTACCCTGGCCTCACTAGTAGAGAAATGCTCATTTGCGTCGCCTCATTTGCGTCGCTTGTAGAAACAAACGAAGCAAATGATATAATTTAAGTTCAGTTTAAGTTATTTGCGTCGCTTATTTATTAAAAGTGCAACGCAGAACACTGATATAGGTTATTTGCGTCACTTATTACTAAAAGAGCGACGCAAATAATAATGTCATTTGCGTCTCTCTTTTAGGAACAAGTGACGCAAATGATTTTGTGAATAATTTTCGTTTCTATAGTGTAATTCCAAAACTGAAAACAAAAATAAAAAACCTTTCTAACTTTCTTCGTTTTCCCAAAACTTTTCTAAGTACCTCCTTCCTTCGTTCCCAGCAGCAGCATAAGGCACGAATTAGAGCAAAAATTCGAAGGTAATTAAGCTACCTCCTTCATTCGTTCCCAGCAGCAGCATAAGAAGAATTTTCGAGCAACAATTTCGAGCAAATTTTCGAGCATAAACGCACAGGTAACGATCCCTAAACTTGTGCACCGAATTCGTGAATTTAGGCTTTTTTTTTTATTGTAATTTTCCGTTTTTTTGATTGAATTCGAGCAAATTTTCCGTTTTTAATTGATTGTTATTTTTGTTTTGTTCAATCTTTGCTTCGTGAATTTAGGTTTTTTTTTATTGTTATTTTCCGTTTTTTTGATTGAATTCGAGCAAATTTTCCGTTTTTAATTGATTATTATTTTTGTTTTGTTCAATCTTTGCTTCAGAATTTAGGTTTTTTTGGGGCCAAATTTAATTAGCCTGGAACTGGGGAGAATTGAAATTGGGTATTGTTTTGTCTTTGTTGAACAATGTTTTCCTGTCAGAGATTATGGAGTGGGCAAATAGTGTTTGACAAAGGGAGGGTCTTCTATACATAAGAGTTGACCCAACAGTTTCACATTCTGATATCAAGTCTTCCATTGAACTCGGGCGGTACATAATTCCCTCTAAGATTAGCAGCTCTCTTAGCATCTCCAATTCCTCAATGCCCATTCCGTCTTTCAGCTATAACAGGAAGAAACAAATATTCCTGAGCAAACATGATTTTTATCCCCTCAAGGTAGAGCAAACCAGTTGAGCATATACAAACAAACAATTAAGCAAGCATACCATGTCCAAAATTCTCTCGCATGCCACATATTTGTTTAGAACATTATATTCTTGTGTCTTGCTGATTTTATCTTCGCATGGGATAACACAAGGTGCTGCTTTTATATGTTGTGCCCTGGCCATTAAAAGGACAAAAGGTCACCAATCTTCAGTAGACTTATTATGAAAAGTTGCTCACGTGAGCAAATTTAGCACTTAAAAGAGAATGCTCAATTTAGATTTTTAAGTATTGAAGGTGAATGTTGATTCACTTCTGGCCTTCTGTACTAACATCCAAGAAAGTGAAGAGAGAACAACTAAAACTTATTTGAGGCTAGGACAACTAAAACATGAAAAGTTACCAGAAGGGAATGAACTTCCAAACTCAGATTTTAGAAGCCTTAGTAGAAATGTTACCAGAAGGGAATGAACTTCCAAACTCCACATATCAGGCTAAGAAACTTATGTGCCCTCTTGGTATGGGGTACGTGAAAAATACATGCATGTCCTAATGATTGTGTGTTGTATCGAAATGAGCATGTTGATTTGCATGAGTGTCCAAGGTGTGGAGTTTCTTGTTATAAGATGAATGATAATGGTGAGTTGTGTAAGAAACGAACTCCGGCTAAGGCATTGTGGTATCTTCCAATTATATCGAGATTTAGGCGACTTTTCTCAGATGAAAAAAATGCAAAATTATTGAGATGGCATGCTGATGGGAGGAAGAAAGATGGGTTAATGAGACATCCAGCTGATTCTCCACAATGGAGGAACATTGATCGAAAGTTCAAGGTCTTTGGTCAAGAAGATCAAAATCTGAGGCTTGGGCTTTGTACAGATGGAATGAACCCATTTGGGACACTTAGTACCCAATATAGCACTTGGCCGGTTCTTCTAACTATCTACAATTTGCCTCCTTGGTTATGCATGAAGTCTAGATACATTATGTTGTCCCTTTTAATATCTGGGCCTAAACAACCTGGGAATGACATTGATGTGTATCTAGCGCCTCTCATTGAAGATTTGAAATTGTTGTGGAATGAAGGTGTCTCGATGTATGATGCATATAGTAAAACCAATTTCACTTTACGTGCCATGATTTTTTGTACAATAAATGATTTCCCAGCTTATGGGAATTTGTTAGGGTACACCGTGAAGGGAACAAAACCTTGCCCCATTTGTGAAGATGATTTGGAGGCATTGCGCCTAGACAATTGTGGCAAGCACGTATACATTGATAATCATAGACATCTTCCTGAAGACCACCCTTGCTTAACTGTTAATTAGGAAATCATCCCAAACAAGAGTGATGGGAATAGAGAAATGACCAAAGAAAATGTGCAAGTCAAAAGAAAAGAGGTTGATAGTGGTCACGAAATAAAAGAATCCAACACCAATCCAAAAAAACCTTTCTTGTGGATTTTGTGTTGGAAAACTTGACTCAAAAGTGTAGGTGTTTGAATGATTTCTTATATTCATTACCCGAAGATGAAAATGTGATGAAGATGATCGGTGATGTAAGAACCTTTAGTTATGAAATTGAAAGGGACATCATTATCAAACGAGAAGATGTCGATCAACTTCTCACGGGAGCGTGGCTTAATATTTCAATTTTGCAAGTTTTTATGATGTAAGATATTCAAATTTCAACCCTCCTAAAAACTTTAGTTTATTACCATTTCTAATATTATTACATGATATATATGTAGGGCTTTGAGTGATTATTCTCTCGATACGGCCGATGTGTTTCCCACTGGATTCATGTGTCCAGAGATGATTTCAGACACCTATTTGCGTTGTGATGCTGATCGTGTCCTACTATACATGAGAAATGCAATGGAAAAACAAAAAAAAAAAAGCACTTCATCTTATGCCCATACTATGAAAAGTATAAAATTAGAACTTTTTTTCTATTTAAACATTGCAAAAAAATGTTGGTAATACTTAATTATTTACAAATTTATGTCTAATTTATGTAGGAATCATTGGGTTCTTCTGGTATTATGCATGACTAAGCGTGAAGTCTACATCTTTGATTCTATGAGGCAAAAGCGAAATTTGGCAATTAAGTTTCCAATGACAAAGTAAGTTTGTTTGTTTATAGAGTCATGTGAATTAATTTAAGGTTAATGCTTTTATATAATTTGCACAAATATGTTATTTATTTCAAATGTGTAGTGCTTTTCGAAATTACAAGACACTAGGTGGACAATCTAAGGGAAGTAAATTGACATGGCATTTGGGACAGGTTTAACTTAATTCCTTACCCAAAATATACTTTCTTAATAATGTTATGTATAGCAATTAAATTGAACTAATTGTTATAATGTATGTAGTGTCCTCAACAATTAGGTGGACGTGAATGTGGCTATTACGTCACGCGTTATATGTTCGAAATAATGCAATATCATCATAATAGTGAGGACCTTATTACGGTATGAGGTGTCAAATATTTCATTTTTACTTAATAAATACAATTTGAAGTACTTACACTTGGATTAAACTTTTGCACTGATCTTTTGTTTGTGTTCTGCTAATAGGATTTTTCAAGATCTACACCGTACACAAATGAGGAGATAAACGAGGTTCGAGATATTTGGGCAGACTATTTTGTATGCAATGTTGAACTTTAGATCTACACTTACAAAACTCCATTTACTTGTTAGACTCTTGTTCTATTTGTTAGGATTGACATGAATGTATATATTTTGTTTACCAACAATTTGGGTTGGTTTTGGTGGTTGTGTTGAATGATGACTATAATGTCAATGGAATTGAGTTGTAAATTTATTGGACAGGTTTTTGATATGCTGCCGTCATTCCCAATTTTATGGGTAGGCCAAATTACAAAGGAAACTCTGCCAAAATTTATATTTGAATTCTTTATTATTGCTTCTTACTTTTTATTTTGTATCATATAATATATTTATATATCATTTGCATCGCTGATCATTAAACAAGCAAGCAACGCAAATAATTCGCTTTTGAATTTGTCAAACAAGATTCATTTGCGTCACAATATTGTAAAAAAGCGATGCAAATAACTAGAATTCGCTTCACCATTTAACACTATTTGCGTCGCGTTTTTATTAAAAAAAGACGCAAATAACACTCGTTTTTTGTAAATAAGCAACACAAATAATTATCATTTGCTTCGCACTTTTATAAAAGTTCGATGCAAATAAGAGTTATTTGCGTCGCACCAATGACGCGAACACTTGCTTCGCACTAGAACCGACGCAAATACACTCTAAAAGTGCGACGCAAATGAGCATTTCTCTACTAGTGCCTTCACTTTATTTTCATGGTATTTACATCCACTTATAATACATGCCTCATCACCTCCTTATTTGATCAAACATGTATCTTAATCATAACTTTTAAATTGAACTTAATATATTTTTCGAAACCTTTCAATTTTTTATACCAAAAAAAAAAAAAATCACATTAACACAAAAATGATAGTTATTAGTACCATTAAAAAAATAGCTCAGTTAGTTAAAGTTACCTTCCTATTTCCAGAGGATTATAAGATCGATTTTCATCACATATCATTGCGACTCTCTAAACAACAGAAAAATTTAAATAAAATAATAATTATTAAAGTGTAATACAAAACATTACTACGATATAACTATGCACTTTTATTTTTAATATAGTAATTAATACATCTATTGATTTTGTGATCGATTATTGTTTAATACAATTTCCTATATATTTGACAACAAACATTTACATCAAATACATACTTAAACAATGGATGTAAAAGCACGTGTGTAGACTTACCAGTTACCACTATACGTATACAAAAAATAGGAATTATCTAACAATTAATGTTTACATCAATTATACACTTAATATAACAAAAAAGTATTTTAGCTTGCTGGTATAAAAAAATCATAATACATAAAATCAATCTGATCTTCCGCAATAATAAAATTAATGCAATCCTAAAAAAATCATATTGAATTAATACGTTAGTGGATATTTACCGATATGACTGTAAATTTCAATCCATACTATTATGGAAAATACAGTCAAGATATGCAAATTATATTATTGGTGATGATTTATATCCTGCCTAAGATCTCGGTTTATAAAAAATAATGTGGTTTGACAATATAATTTCATATAGTGTAATTTTTTTATTTTTTTATTTTTTTCAAAAAGGGCATGTGTCATATTTACTTGTAAATAGTAATAAAATTCAACATTGTAATGTCAATTAAATTGTACATAAAAAAAAATCACAAATATTAAATTCCTTACAAAAAAAAAAAACGAAAAAAAGAAATGCAATAAATGTTTTTAACGTTAATCCAAAGATTCCTATAATCATATAAAATTAGTATGATTGTTTACTAAAATATATCATAGAAATATTATATAGGTGCTATAAACGGGTGCTATATAAACAAAATCTATATTAATATTACTCCGTAATAGACTGTAATCTTACTATAGTACATAGATTGATTCAAAAAACATAGTATAGTACATAAAATATAATACCCGTATATTCATGTATTTTATAAATTATTTAGTTATCTATTAAACAAATTTTTAAAGGCTCAAGTATTTTAATTAAATATTTTAAAGGGTTAAAGTGTTTTAATTATAAAGTTTTATAAAAGTAAATTTTATTTTGGATTAAACGTTTATAATTTATTTTGATTTGTTAATTAATTGTATGTAAACTATTCCTACATACTCATATTGGACTTACCCTATTTCATTTAAATAGGCCCAATTTCATAATTTGAACCCTTGTGGGTCAAATATTTCATAACTTAAGCCCACTTATTTATTAAGCTCAACCTTACTCTTCATTCTCTATTCTATAAATACCTCTCTACATCCCAAAAATTTGCCACACAAGACCAAATATCAGGTTTATTGTAAGTATTTCTTTCTTTTCTTTTCATTTTTCTTCTCTTTTTCTTCTTTTACTTCTTTCCAGTCATGAAATATTGTGTTGATGCCCATTATAATCCTTGTATCATCAAACCTTAAATATATGTATACCCTACTCTATGGAATAATTGATCGATTATATTCTCTCAATTCTCTCTATTTTATAACACATTATTAGCACCATAGCTTTATAATTATTATATGATTAAAGAATCGTGCGTTCGTGCTGTGTGAAGTAACAATCAAATTAGGTAAACTAATTAACTCAATATTTACATCAAGAATCTGTGTGGCGTACGCTAGTTTGATTGAAGCCGAGAAAGTATTTGAAATCAAAATTATCGTGACCATTAATTGTTCGATATTCAAGGAGATCCACTATAAATATGACAAAGGGCGATCGGACATGTCCTCGATGTTGGGGAAGTTCCATCTCAATTATTTTGTTATCGTTAAATTATAACTTTACATAATATGTTGCGTATGTATATGCCCTTTTATGCAAGGTTTATTATTATATATGTTTTGTCTTGCAATTTGGAGTTTGATTTAGAATTTGAAACTAACTAATAGGGTAGTTCAACTCATCTTGGTGACTGTATTGAGATTAAAATTGTTTATATGTGGTTAATTGCTAGGTGACTTGCCATGACATAGTTTCTACACTTTTGCTAATTTTTGTTTATTGTGTCCATTAATAAATTGTGTTTGATTATGGACTTTACCACTTGTCTTGATTTGGTGGGGTGACACTTCAGTGGTACTGTGGTGACATGGAAGGAGGTGGGAGGAGATGAATTCAATAAAAAAAAATAAAAAATAAAAATATTTGACCGGTTTAACTAGTTATAGGTAAAAGGGATTGTTAAAGGAAGATTAGGGTAAAAGGTGGGATTGTTCCTGGAATTTCAAAAGGTAGGATTGTTTATGGAAGATGGAGCAAATGTTGGATTATTAAATTATCATTTTTCCATAAAATTTTAGATAAAGTATTGAGTAGAACTTACTCACCGTGAGTCCGTCCACATGAACCGCGACAGCGAAAACGATCGATGGAGATGAATTAAACAAGGACAACGAGGATTTCGAAATGACCCTTGAAGAAGAGGCGGTGCCAATGTAAATTCATAACCTAGTTTGACGTTAATGCTATTCTCCGATTTATTACCCAAATGTAGTATGATTTTGAAGAAGCATCTAAGAGTCTGGGTTTGGCAGACTGATTTTGAAGGAAAATAATGGGTTTGATCTTACTAGAGAATATTTGGTCTTTAGGATGATGACGTAGTATGATGTTAGGTAATGTGGGCTTTAACATCAATTTTAAAAAAGTTACTATCAGATAATAAACCTCTAATATCATATACAAGCACGGAGTAATAAACTTTTGATATCAGATATTGAAAACTTTATATTGAGCGATTTCTATAGATAATGCTAAATTGAAAATTAATTCCGTATATATGTCAATTTTAAAACTATTTCCCGTAATATCGCACATGTAGGATTAGTGGAGATTTGTATTTTTTTTCCAGTTATCCGAAGCTAAAAGCCGCTGATAATAATAGCGGATTTTTAATAAAAGAACTGCTACTGAAATTAGCAGTTTATTTATTAAAATAGGTTAGTAGCGGTTTTCAATTAAAATATACACTAACAACTTGGAGAATTGTATTATATGAAGTCTTCATCTTCCTCCAAAGCAAAAAAAAGCACGACACTCCTATATTTCTTCAGTGATAAAATTACAACCCCATACCACCTACTAGTGATAAAAAAAGCTCTACCTACTACTCCAAATTGCCGCTGGAGGATTAATCACCGGCTACCTACCACCTACTATTGTCGCCGCCGTCGACTAGGGGTGTAAATGAACTGAGCCGATCAATAAACAACTCGGGTTCGAGCTCAGTTGAAGTTGTTTATGTTCGTTTATTTAATAAATGAGCTGAGGTTGAACAAATTTTGAAGCTCGTTTAATAAATGAGCTTAAACACAAATATAGATATGCTCGTTCAGATAAGTTCACGAACAACTCGTTTAATTATTTTCACGAGCTACTCGTTTATTTATGTTCATGAATTATTAATTTATTCCCAATTATTGTTAATTTTAATTCTTAAGTTTATAATTTTAATTATTATGCTAATTTTGAGATTTTCAAATGTCAAAAATACATAGCTCGTTTATTAGAGAAGCTCGTTTATTATAAAGCTCGTTCATGAAACGGTCGTTTATCAACTCATTTTGAACATATAATGTACTAAATGATCCGAGTTTGAACATATTTTTGAGCTCGCTTGAAAGCTAGGGATTGTGCTCGAATTCACTTAAGTTAAATGAATTTGAACATGAACAAGGTAGCACTCGGTTCTGCTCGGATTATTTACACTCCTACCGTCGACCGAGCCTCCATGTGCGGGAATTCAATTCACCACTCTTTCTCTTGATTGAAAGGTTAGCCCTAATTTTGATTTATTTATATTTACAATAATTTCGAGTATACAATTCTAATTATTTACTTATAATATTAAATCCTATGAAATCACACTAGTATTCTGCTAAATGGGTAGCTTATAAGACTTTTTTTGGTTTTAAATAAATGGGCAATTTGATATGACTAGAGCTAGTATGTGTTGTTGGGTTAGGAGTGTGGATGAAGTATAATGACTACGGGTAAGGTTGTTTAGATTGTCTCCAGAACATTGAATAACTAAGCTATTGTTGATTTCAGTGATTTGATATTTTGTCTACTTTGATCACGATCAGTGCACTTAGTTTGCAGATATAAAATAGTTTCTAATGCACTAAAGTTTGTACTAATAGGTAGTGTTTTGGTAAATTTTATTTTATCATGTTGAATGTATTTCATATATCATATACGAAGTATTATTCATATGACTTACTACCCACTTATATTGAAGTCGTGTTTTTTAGATTATGGAGTTCTCAAATTTCCCTCTTCTATGTTATATGGGTGGGGACCTTGTTGAAAAAGGAGGTGGATATTTCATACGTAGGAGGAGAGACTAAGTTTGCATTTATAAGTTCTGCTTTGAAATTTGTGGAAGTTTTAGATAAAATATATGAAGTTGAGGGTTGTGATCCAAGGCATGTGGAGTTGAAAATTAGGATGAGGTATCCGATTCATAGGTCTCATGTAGTTTTTCAGTTAAACGATGATAATTCATTAGCATCTATGCGGGATACTGTGAGACAGAATACAATGTCCAATATGCAGTTGTATTTGGAACAGGTTCCCAGAATACCAAGTATGGTGACTAACTTGAGTTCTTTTCCTACCACGGATTCATGTTCAGATATGACCATGACCATGAACTTGACAAATTCAAGTGCAGTTGTGGGATCATTCACAAGACTCCTCACAGACGGTCAATATTGGTGAGCACTTGTCAGATTTTGGATCTCCACATCCCTCACAATACATTGAAACTACTTTTTTGGGTGATTATGACTCGACACAATCCGAGATTGATGTGCAAGGCATTGATGATGTTGGGGTAGATACTGACGATGGTGAAGATGACGATGTAAGAGAGGCTAACGAAGTTGCTATCAAAGCAAGTGCACCTTCACAGGAATTCAACAATGTTCCCGAGTTAGACCAAATGTTAATTGATGCTTGGAGAACTTGGTCAGGGAACAACACATATGCTGTTAATGGCGAGTTTGTTGTTGGCCAGGAGTTTGATTCTTTACAACAACTGAAAGATGCATTGAAATTCTACTCCATAATTAAAAAAATTAGACATACAAAGTGAAGGTGGTGGAGTCAGACAAATATGTTGTTGAGTGCAAAAGAAAGAAGGAATGCAATTGTCCTTGGAGGCATCAAGCAATAAAAAAACAAGCCCTTCCTACCTTTACAGTTGTCAAACATGGGGGACCTCATGCATCTAATTGTGTATCTGACATCAACAAAGTTGACCACCCTCTTATCACTTTTGATTTTATATGTAGTCTCATACGAGCCTATCCCTCTTTTAAAGTACATGCTATAGTGCAAGTCATCAAGGATCGCTTTTACTATTCCATAACATATAAGAGGGCTTGGTTAGGGTAGCAATTGCTAGCATTTTTGGCGATTGGGAGCAATCATATGAAGAGTTGCCGAAGTATATGCAAGCACTTCAAGAGGCAAACAAAGGAACCATTGTTCATTGATGCACGATACAAACATGCATTAGATCCTTCAGTTCACGTGTTTAAGAGAGTATTTTGGGCGTTTAAGCCGTCCATTGACGGCTTTCATCATTGCCGACCTCTTATCACCATTGATGACACTCTTTCTTTATGGAAAGTATAAAGGAACATTGTAATTTCCACATTACGTGTCAAGTGGTTGACCCGCTAATCTATTGTTTTAATTAATTAAATCCCACTATTTATGTTAGTACAAATATCCAATTACAGAAATGCTCATATTATATATATCTATATCTATATATATATATATATATAAAAGGGTTATGTCTTCTTTTATGAGACTAATTTTCATTCCATCACTAAGGACACAAAATAAAAACATCCAGTATCAAAGTTAGAGAGAGAGGAGAAGGGTTTGGTATTGTTCTTCTTCCCCATCAATGTTCATCCAACCAAAGGTACAATCATGGCTTCAAGCTCATCTAATGGTATGTAATGTATCAATTGATTCTAGGCTTAAGTTTATTTCCGCATTAAATTTCTTAAGTATTTCTTAATATGGTATCAGAGCCTGTTTTGATACATGCATTAACGAATTTGTTGATTTGAGCTTGTTCATGAGCTTGCCGAAAATCGTTCATCCATGCCTTTATTTCAGATTCCTTAAAGTTAATATTATGCTTAATTAACTTAACGCTTTTGTTCACCATGTTGATGTAATTGTATGGTATGAATTAATTGATTTTTCATCATCTACATGATATGTATTTTTTGCATGCTTCTTTTTCTCATTTTTTCGCCCAAAATAATGAATTGGGTCATTCTTGAAATCGGTTTTTTTTTTTTGGCCAAATTGATGCATGGATTATGTTTGTCATGTTGTTATTGATATATGGTGAAATTTAATTGCTTTTTGGTTGCATGCACAAAGAGTTTTTCGCAATTTAGGGTTCGAAAATAGCATTTTCGTATGTAGCCCAAGTTGGATTTTTTCGGACATGAAATTGATGATATATTGCAAAATTGATTGAGGGGAAATGATAGACTCATATTATAGTTAATATAAATAATTTTATTTGCATTTTAACATGCTTCCTTGATGAATTATGAATTGATTTTGCATGAAGAACGAAGAACCCTATTTTTTTCGGTTGAAGATCTCTCACATTGGGTGAAATTTGTGTGTGATTTTTACAAATTTTTTTGGGGCTTTTGATTGTTACATGATTATATATCTACATGTAACTTCAAATCATTTTTTCTTGAAGTAGATTTTCTGGGCTAATTTAGTTCTTATTTTCGGTAATGGTGAATTAAATAAATAACCTTAATAAAATGAAATAAAATTGGGGATTTTATCATATTTATGTATTAAATAATTATTTTGGATTTATGAAAATTTTATTTAGACATTATGGAATGCTTAAATGTTGGATTGTCCACTAATTTGAATTTAAGCTTAAAAATTTATATTATGGTAAATCAAGAACTAACTCTTCTAAGAGTATGTCGTACGTAAAATTAATGGGTGTATGAATCACTAATTTAGATTGTCACCAAAGTGGCCTAAAGAAGTGAAGTATGCACTTATTAATTTAACTAAAAGATTAAGGAAGACTTATTAAGGATAAAGTGTGTTTGTGATTAGGGATTGATACTAGCCCAAAGGAGAGTATTGATTTCCTAACCACAATATGAAAGCTAATTATTTGTGTTATTTATGTAGGTATAATGGAAACCCAAAGGTTACATGTAAATAGCACAAGTAATTGAATATTTAAGCTTCCATGGAGTGAACAATATATATGCTTAAATTTGCCCAAAGGAAATTTTTTTGTGATATCAATGGTTCATCCTAATATTTTGATATGAGGTTTAATTGTGAGCATTATGTTTTATTTGAACAGTTCCCACTTCATTGCATAACATGGCATCTGGAATGATTGTGTTTGACGGGTCTAATTTTGCGGAATGGCAAGAAAGGCTTCAATTCTCACTGGGAGTATTAGATCTTGACATGGCTTTAATTGCAGAAAAACCTGCGGGAATGAAAGTACTCCAGCACAGGTTGAAAATTATAAAGCATGGACAAGGTCTAATAGACTCAGTATGATGTTTATGAGAATGACTATTGCCAGCAATATTAAGATCTCTCTTTCGGCTACTGAGTCTGCCTCAAAATTTCTGAAGAATATCGAGGAGCGTTTTAAAAGCGCTGATAAGTCCCTTGCGGGCACATTAATGGCTGAGTTGACCACCATGAAATATGATGGTCATAAAAGTGTTCAGCAACATATTTTGAACATGTCTGAAAATGCTGCAAAATTTAAAGCATTGGGCATAGGCATTGATGAGTCCTTCTTAGTACATTTTATTCTTAACTCACTTCCATCGCAATTTGAACCATTCAAAATTCACTATAATGCTAACAGTGAAAAGTGGAATTTGAATGAGTTGTCAAGTAAATGTGTTCAGGAGGAAGTGAGGTTAAGACAAGAAGGAAAATGCCTTGCTCTTAATGTATCTTAAGTAAGCATGAAAAGGAAAAGAAAGTTTCGGAATGATAAGAAAATCTCACCAAAGAAAAATAGACCCGGGGAAAGTAACCAGAGTCATGAGAGAAAATTCACTGTCAAATGCTACTTTTGTGGCAAGAAGGGACATGTGAAGAAGGAATGTAGCAAGCGTAAGGCTTGGTTCGAAAAGAAAGGTATAAATCTTTCTTTTGTATGTCATGAATCAAATCTTGCTGATGTTCCTTCAAATACTTGGTGGATTGATTCTGGAGCTACTACTCATGTAACTAACTTGATGTAGGGATTCCTTTCCACTCGGAAACCGAAGGAAAGTGAAAAGTTCCTCCTTATGGCAAACCGTCTTAAAGTTGAAGTGCATGCTGTTGGAACTTATCGTTTATTGCTAGAGACTGGTCATGTGATGGATCTTTTAAACAATTTTTATGTACCTTCGATTTCCAGGAATTTAGTTTCATTGTCTCGATTAGATTATGTTGGTTATAATATTGTAATCGGTTCTGGACGTATGGACTTGTTGTTAAATTCTGTAATGGTTGGTTCTGCAATATTATATGATGGTTTGTATAAAATGACTTTGTACCAAGAATTTGCACAAGCTTTAAATTCCCTGCATTGTGTTGTTGGTTCTAAGCGTAGTATGATTGATGAAAATTCTTCTTTTTTGTGGCATAAAAGACTAGGGCATATCTCTAGGGAAAGAATTGAGAGATTAGTAAAGGATGGAATTTTACAAAATCTCAATTTTAGTGACTTTCTTGTATGTGTAGATTGCATTATAGGAAAGCAAACTAAACATACAAAGAAGGGTGCCACAAGAAGTACTGAGCTTCTTGAGATAATCCACATTGATATTTGTGGACCGCTCTCTGTATCATGTTTTACAGGAGAAAAGTATTTTATCATCTTTATAGATGATCTATCTCGTTATGATTATGTTTATCTAATACATGAAAAGTCTCAGGCCATTGACATCTTTGAGATGTTCATTACGGAGGTCGAAAGACAATTAGATAAAAAGATTAAAATTGTGAAATCAGATCGAGGTGGTGAATACTATGGTAGATATGATGAATCGGGACAAAATCCTGGGCCTTTTGCCAAATTCCTTGAAAAGCATGGCATTTGTGCACAGTATACAATGCTAGGAACGCCTCAGCAGAATGGTGTTGCTGAAAGGCGTAATCGTACATTAATGGAAATGGTTAGGAGTATGATGAGTTACTCTATTGTACTTGTTTCTTTATGGGGTGAAGCCTTAAAGACCGCAATGTATATCTTAAATCGAGTTCCTAGTAAAGCTGTTCCAAAGACTCCTTTTGAGTTATGAACTGGTAGGAAACCAAGTTTAAGACATATGCATATATGGGGTTGTCCAGCGGAGGCTAGAATATATAACCCTCATGAAAAGAAACTTGATTCGAGAACGGTATCTACATATTTCATTGGTTATCCAGATAAATCGAAAGGTTACAGATTTTATTGTCCTAACCATAGTACGACAATTATTGAAACCGAAAATGCTAGATTCTTAGACAATGGCGAGAATAGTGGGAGTAATGAACTAAGAAAAGTTGAAATTGAGGAGATAGGAGTGGATATCCCACCACCCTTTCTACCTATGGAAATTGTTGCTCCTCAACCTTATGTTTTCTTTGAGGATCATGAGCAACATGATGGAGATAGTTCATTACCACCAGAAAATATTGCCATTGAAAATGATGTAGAACCACCACAACCGGCAGCTTTGAGGAGATCTCAAACGGAAAGAAAATCTGCCATTTCAGATGATTATGTGGTGTATCTACAAGAATCTGACTTTGATATTGGGATAAGAAAGGATCCGGTTTCGTTTTCACAAGCCATGGAAAATACTGATTCTGATAAATGGTTGGAAGCTATGAAAGATGATTTGAAATCTATGGCCCATAATGATGTTTGGGATCTCGTTGAATTGCCTTGTAAATGTAAACTCGTCGGTTGTAAGTGGGTCTTCAAAGACCAAACGTGACGCTAAAGGCAATATCGAACGATTTAAGGCTAGACTTGTGGCCAAAGGTTTCACTCAAAAGGAAGGTATCAATTACAACGATACTTTTTCCCCTGTTTCCAAGAAGGATTCACTTAGAATCATCATGGCACTTGTAGCTCATTTTGATTTGGAGCTACATCAAATGGATGTGAAAACTGCTTTTTTAAATGGGAATTTGGATGAGGATATCTATATGATACAACCTGAAGGGTTCACAAGTAAGGACAGTGCACATCTAGTTTACAAATTAAAGAAATCCGTTTATGGTCTTAAACAAGCCTCCCGACAATGGTATATTAAGTTTAACGATACCATTACATATTTTGGATTTAAGGAAAACATTGTTGACCAATGTATATACCTTAAGATTAATGGGAGCAAGTTTATATTTTTGATACTATATGTGGATGATATTTTGCTAGCTAGTATGTTATTGGTATCGAGATATTTAGGGATTGATCTCGAGGATTGCTAGGTTTGTCTCAGAAAGGATATATTGACCGAGTTTTAGAAAGATATGACATGCAGTATTGTTCAAAAGGTATTGCACCTATTGTTAAAGGTGACAAATTAAGTAAATTGATGTGCCCGAAGAATGAAATGGAAAGGGAACAAATGAGAAAAATTCCTTACGCATCGGCAGTTGGGAGTTTGATGTTTGCTCAAACATGCACTAGACCTGACATTAGTTTTGCTGTTGGGATGTTAGGAAGATACCAAAGTGATCCAGGATTTGAACACTGGAAAGTTGCAAAGAAAGTTATGAGGTATCTTCAAGGAACTAAGGATTACATGCTCACATATAAAAGGTCACAAGCATTAAAGGTTGTTGGTTATTCGGATTCCGATTATTGTGGTTGTTCCGATAGCATGAAATCAACATTTGGGTTTGTTTTTATGCTAGCAAATGGGGCAATCTCATGGCAAAGTAAGAAGCAGTCCATTATTGCTTCTTCCACGATGCAATGCGAATTTATTGCTTGTTTTGAAGCCTCAAATCATGCATTATGGTTGCGGAATTTTATTTCAGGGCTTGGTGTTGTCGACTCTATTTCCAAGCCGCTGAAAATATTTTGTGATAACATCGCAGCTGTATTCTTCTCGAAGAATGGTAAATTTTCGAGTGGGTCGAAGGCCATGGATTTAAAGTACTTGGTTGTTAGAGAAAGAGTCCAAAAACAACAAGTGTCAATTGAAAATATAAGTACCACATTTATGATAGCCGATCCACTCACTAAAGGATTATCACCAAAGGCATACTTAGAGCATGTTATAAGGATGGACCTTTTGGGAAATCCATAAATGTATATAGATAGTGGTACTAATTGACATTTTGCGCAATTGAAGTTTGTTTTTGCTTATTCTTGTTAATGTATACATTATGTTCTGTAAAAACAAGAATTGTCCTGACAAGACAAATTACAGGGGCCATTATAGTATTAAAGGTTGAATTAGTATGGATTATTAGTATGTAGTACATGGAAGGAAGCGTGGCGTTTTTTGTTACTGTGTAACCGCCATGACTTGTGCTAATCGTTTGTGCTAACTTCAATATTATGGTAATTATATTATTTTTTAGCATATTGGATATGTATTATTGTAATCGTGATCACGTGTTAAAGATATTTTTGAAATATGTCTTTATATATTACATATATTTTATATTTATATATAATGTAAGTTTTTTGATAATCGATTTAGCGGGCCAAGTGGGAGAATGTAATTTCCACATTACGTGTCAAGTGGGTGACCCGCTAATCTATTGTTTTAATTAATTAAATCCCACTATTTAAGTTAATACAAATATCCAATTACAGAAATGCTCATATCAAATCAATACTGTATAAAAGATAAGTGTCCTTTGATGGATTGGATTACTTAGCCGATTAATTATTTATTTATAAATAAATAATAAAAGATAACAGTTATTGATACAAAAGATAGTTAGTTTTATCTGACTAAAACCAGGCTCTCTGCTCTCCTCTATTAAGGACAACTGGACTACATATAAAATAAAGATTATATATATATATATAAAAGGGTTATGTCTTCTTTTATGAGACTAATTTCATTCCATCACTAAGGACACAAAATAAAAACATCCAGTATTGAAATTAGCAAGAGAGGAGAAGGGTTTGGTATTGTTCTTCTTCACCATCAAGGCTCATCCAACCAAAGGTACAATCATGGCTTCAAGCTCATCTAATGGTATGTAATGTATCAATTGATTTTAGGCTTAAGGTTTATTTCCGCATTAAATTTCTTAAGTATTTCTTATAAACACTTCTCATTGCTATGGCTACAGATGCAAATTTATTGTTGTTGTTGAAGGAGATACTAGTGAGGCTTATGGGAGTGGTTTATTGTTATGGGTCCAGCCCAATTGAAGTAAAATGTATCTTGTTTTGGTCCATTTACTTGGTCCATTTTTATTACATTTTACGAGCTTGAATTAAGTCCAATTTAGAGACTTAAGTTGTGGCTTCTTCTAGAAGTTTTTGGGATGCCTTTTGTGGCTTCTCTTGGAAGCTTTAGATGAAAAATCTTGTGCTAAACAAGTGACCAGGTGAGGTAGCTAGTAGCTGAGTATACACACACAAAAATAGAGAGAGAGTTAGAGTTCTTTACAAGAGCTTTCAATTTCGGAGTTTTTCTAGACAACCTTACAAAACTGGCTGTTTCTGGAGTTTTCACCGTTGGATCATGCTCAAATTTTAGAAGTTTGTTCCTGACATCAAGGGCTTCATTTTGGACGGTTTGGTCTCAGTTGTCTCTGGACAGAACTGCTGTTTTTGGGTGGATTCTACTCTTTTGCTCTCAAATTTTCAATCTCTTATTGTTTATTGTTGTTGGTGGGTTGTGAATTGTTATGAACTATATTTGGTTCATTTTAACCTTAATTTTATGATCAATAAGAGAACATTAAGGGTGGACTCCTCAAGAGGTCTCGTGGTTTTTACGTATAATTCGTGTGTGCTGCTTGTATTTTATTCCGCTTATTATTGATGCTTTGTGAGTGAAATATTTCTGTCCATATTTCATATTCTTGTTGTGTGATATTTTGGGTTGATTGGTTTGGATATTTGGTTGGTTGTCTTGAGTTGGTGATTCTGTGAGTGTCGTAGTCACCTCTTTCGATCCCTACAACTTGGTATCAGAGCCGTGGTTAATATAATCACATTATGGAGTCGAGTAGTAGTAGCTCGATGGTTAAATTGACATCAACTAATTATTAAATTTGGAGACCTATGATGGAAGACTTGTTATATTGCAAGGACTTGTTTGACCCAATTGAATCTGTCACTAATCCAGATGGTAGTGTTTCCAAACCGTCTAAACCGGATAAAATGAAAGTTAAAGATTGGGAAAAGTTGAAAAGGAAGACTTTGGGGACTATTAGGCAATGGGTTGATATTAGCATATTCAACCATGTGTCACAAGAGTCCGACCCTTATGAATTGTGGAAGAAGTTGAAAGGTCTTTATGAAAGGAAGACCGCTCATAATAAAGCTTCATTGATTAAAAGACTTGTTAATTTGAAATTGAAAAGTGGAAAGTCTGTTTCTAAGAATCTTAATTACTTTTAGGATATTATTAACAAGTTGACCACTATGAAAGTTGTTCTTGATGATGAGTTGCAAGCTTTGTTCTTGTTGAGTTCTTTGTCAGATAGTTGGGAGACCTTGGTTGTGACTATTAGTAACTCTGCTTCGGATGGTGTGTTATCTTTGGATGTGATCAAAGATAGCATGTTTAATGAAGAAATCAGAAGAAAGGAGATGGGAGTTGATAATTCACATGCTCTTGTTGTTGAGAACAGAGGAAGAAGCAAGAGTAAGGGTCCTAAAGGTCATAATAACTCAAGGAATAGGTCCAAATCCAGTGATGGGAGAAATGTGACTACATGCAACTATTGCAAGAAACCTGGTCATATCAAGAAGTATTGTTTCCGCATCAAAAGGGAACAAAGACAAAAGAATGACAATTCACAAAAGAAGGGAGATGATAAAAATACTGCAGCAATCGCTTCTAAAAGTGATGATAAGGTCACTTTGATATGTGCAACTAGTGAGTGTTATCATGTTGATGGTTCAGACACAAAGTGGTTAGTAGATACAGGGGCTTCATACCATTGCGTTCCTCGAAGGGAGTACTTCATGAACTACCAAGATGGTGATTTTGGTAGTGTTAAGATGGGTAACCAGAGCTCGGCAAGCATTGTTGGGTTAGGTGATATTCATGTGAAGACAAGTGTTGGATGCACGCTTACATTGAAGGGTGTGCGCCATATTCCTGATCTACGCCTTAATTTGTTGTCTTCTAATGTCCTTGATCAAGAAGGCTCTCAACACACCTTTGGAGATGGTAAGTGGAAATTGTCCAAAGTGTCTATGACAGTTGTACGGGGGGAGTTGTATTGCTCTTTGTACAAGACATATTTGAGTGTATGTTTTGGTGAGCTTAATGCAGTGGAAAAGAAGAACTCTCCTAATTTGTGGCATCGAATATTGGGACATATGAGTGACAAGGGATTAAAACTTTTAGCAAGTAAAACATTGATTCCTGTTGATAAAACTGTTTCTCTTGACCCTAGTGATCATTGTATGGCAGGAAAGCAGCATAGAGCTTCCTTCTCTAGGAAGTCTACTAGAAAGCAAGCCAAGTTGGAGTTAGTACACTCCGATGTTTGTGGTCCCATTGAAGTTGAATCTCTTGGTGGCAATAGATATTTTGTCACTTTCATCGATGATGCTACTCGAAGAACTTGGGTGTATATGTTGAAGACAAAAAGCCAAGTGTTCGAGGTCTTCCAGAAATTTCATTCCATGGTAGAAAAGGAGACAGAAAGAAAGGTGAAGCGTCTTCGAACTGATAATGGTGGTGAGTATACTTCAAAAGAGTTCAAGTATTATTGCTCACATCATGGCATAAGACATGAGAAGACAGAGCCGGTACACCATAACACAATGGAGTTGCAGAAAGGATGAATAGAACCATTGTGGAGAAAGTGAGATGTATGCTTAGAATGTCTGATCTTCCTAAGACATTCTGGGTTGAAGCAGTTCATTGTGCTGTGTATTTGATTAACCGTTCTCCATCAGTTCCTCTTGGTCTTGACATTCCTGATAGAGCATGGAAGGGGTGTGATCCTTCATATTCACACTTGACAGTCTTTGGATGCAAGGCATTCATGCATGTGCCGAAAGATCAGAGATTAAAGCTTGATTCCAAGACTAACCCATGTGTTTTTGTTGGCTATGGTGATGAAGAGTATGGTTTCAGACTATATGATCCTGAAAAAAAGAAGGTTGTGAGAAGCAGAGATGTAGTATTCTTTGAGCATGAGAAGGGTGCAGATCATCTGAGTACAAGGAATACTTCTACTTCAGAATTGTCTTTTGATACTACTGATGATGTTTCTTTTCCTGCACATGTAAATCAGCAAGCAAATGAGAATGTTGAGGAGAATCATGAAGATGTTGGTGAGGTACAACCTAATGGTGATGTACTAGTTCATGATGATGATGACGTTCATGAGGATGATGGTGTTGATCGTGATGAGTCTTCATTAGATGAGGAAGAAGTACATGAGCAGGGGGAGCAACCTACTCTTCATGTTGAGGATACACAGGTTAGAAGGTCAACTAGAGAACGTAGGCCTTCAACTAAGTATCCAAGCTCAGAGTTCATTCTACTCACCGAGGATGGAGAGCCAGAAAATTATCAAGAAGTGTTGTCTCTTGAAGAGAATGATATGTGGCTCAATGCAATGAAGGAAGAAATGGAGTCTTTACAGAAGAATGAAACTTATGAGTTAGTGAAGCCTCCCAAGGGTAAGAAAGTCTTAAAAAACAGGTGGGTTTTCAAGAACAAGAAAGATGGTGAGAAGATAGTGAAGCGCAAAGCCAGATTGGTGGTAAAGGGATACAACCAGAAAAAGGGCATTGACTTTGATGAGATCTTCTCTCTTGTTGTCAAAATGACTTCTATCAAAACTGTGCTAGGATTAGCTGCAAGTCTTGATCTTGAGTTGGAGCAGCTTGATGTTAAAACTGCTTTTTTACATGGTGACTTGCATGAAGAAATCTACATGGAGCAACCTTAGGGTTTTGAAGAAAAGGGGAAAGAAAATCTTGTTTGCAAGTTGAAGAAGAGTCTTTATGGGCTTAAACAGGCACTAAGGCAATGGTACTGAAAATTTCATTCGTTTATGACAAGTAATGGTTATAAGAGGACTTCTGCAGATCCTTGTGTGTACTTTAAGAGGTTCCCTGGTGACAAATTCATTATCCTTCTTTTGTGTGTAGATGATATGCTGATAGTTGGGCAAGATTCAAATATGATTAGCAATTTGAAGAAAAATCTGTCCAGTTTATTTGACATGAAAGACTTGGGTCCAACAAAGCAAATCTTAGGCATGAAGATTGCTCGTAATAGGAAGTCTAGAAAGTTGTGGTTATCACAGGAAAAGTATATTGAACGGGTTCTTGCGTGGCACCTCTAAACTTTGTTTGTGTTATGTAGGTGGAAAACCTGTTCTTGAGGGGTATACAGATGCAGACATGGCTGGTGATCTCGATAGTAGAAAGTCTACCTCAAGTTATGTGTTCACATTTTCAGGGGGAGCCAGATCATGTCAATCCAAGTTACAAAAGTGTGTGGCTTTGTCGACTACTGAGGCAGAATATATAGCAGCTGTGGAAGTAAGTAAGGAAATGCTTTGGTTGAAAAGGTTTCTTCAAGAGTTGGGTTTGAAGTAAGGTGAGTATGTAGTACTTTGTGATAGTCAAAGTGCTATGGATTTGAGCAAGAATGCTATGTACCATGCCCGCACCAAGCATATTGATGTTAGATATCATTGGTTGTGGGATGTGATCGAAGATCAAAAAATGAAACTAAAGAAAGTCCACACCGACAAGAATGGTTTAGATATGTTGACTAAGATGGTTCCCGGAAGCAAGCTTGAAGTTTGTAGTAAGCTTGCGGGAATGAGCTTCAAGTGATAGTTGAAGTGTGTTCGTCTTCCCTGTTTTGGGCTGGAGGGGGAGATTGTTATGGGTCCAGCCCAATTGAAGTAAAATTTATCTTGTTTTGGTCTATTTACTTGGTCCATTTTTATTACATTTTACTAGCTTGAATTAAGTCCAATTTAGGGACTTAAGTTGTGGCTTCTTCTAGAAGTTTTTGAGATGCCTTTTGTGGCTTCTCTTGGAAGCTTTAGATGGAAAATCTTGTGGTAAACAAGTGACCAGGTGAGGCAGCTAGTAGCTGAGTATACACACACAAAAATAGAGAGAGAGTTAGAGTTCTTTACAAGAGCTTTCAACTTCAGAGTTTTTCTAGGCAACCTTACAAAACTGGCTGTTGCCGGAGTTTTCACCGTTGGATCGTGCTCAAATTTTAGGAGCTTGTTTCTAACATCAAGATCTTTATTTTGGACGGTTAGATCGTTGTTTTGAGATCTGGTTTGGTCTCAGTCGTCTCTGGACAGAACTGCTGTTTTTGGGTGAATTCTACTCTTTTGCTCTCTAACTTTCGATCTCTTATTGTTTATTGTTGTTGCTGGGTTGTGAATTGTTGTGAAGTATATTGGGTTCATTTTACCTTCAATTTTATGATCAATAATAGAATATATAGGGTGGACTCCTCAAGAGGTCCCGTGGTTTTTATCCTTCACATCGAAGGGGTTTTCCACGTATAATTCGTGTGTGCTGCTTGTATTTTATTCCGCTTATTATTGATTCTTTGTGAGTGAAATATTTCTGTCCATATTTCATATTCTTGTTGTTTGATATTTTGGGTTGATTGGTTTGGATATTTGGTTGGTTGTCTTGAGTTGGTGATTCTGTGAGTGTCGTAGTGACCTCTTTCGATCCCTACATTTATGGCATGCATAAGACAGTTTGTTACCCAAAGACAAGGTATTTCAGATCATCTTGTTCCTCACACAACCCATATCTCCTAGTTTGCTTACTCCTCCACCACCTCTTCCACCTCATCATTTTCCTATGTCATCACTTTCTTCACCTATGTCATCAGTTTCTTCACCCATGTCACCTTCCTCTTTCAATCTTACTTCATCATTATTATCTCCCCGCTACCTCGTATTTATTGCAGACGCAAATCCACCACGACATCTTCTGATTTTCCCTTGTTAGACACTATTACGGAGGTAGATGAATCTGGGGTGCAATCTTCAGCACATCAGAAAATGAAGCGTGGATTATAGTTGAATACGAGCTTATTTTGCATTTGTAAATATTCATAGTTTTGACTTATGAACATAATTATATGTACTTAGGCTTTTTGACTATATTTTAAGCAAATGGTGGTTTGGTATTAGTTTTGATGAATTTTATCGAACATTACAATGTATTTTCTTAATTATGATGTAAAATTAAAAGCTACAGCAGGTACAAGGAGAACAGGTTAAAAAGTATGGGTTAAGTTTAAACATTTCGGTGCAGGCAAAACTTAAAAAAAAGTACCTTTGGTTCTATCTAATGGAACCGCTAATACCTTTAGAGGTTCTTCATATAGAACCGCTAATGTATTAGAGGTTCTTCACATAGAACCGCTAATGGTATTAGAGGTTCTTCACATAGAACCGCTAATACCATTAGAGGTTCTATTTGAAGAACATCTAATACCATTAACGAGCGTAACTATTTAAAATAGAACCGCAATCTATATTAGCGGTTTAATAATAGCTAGGATTAAAAAAAACGAATCTAGTAACTGAGCTTACGTGGACGGTACGGGGGGAAATATTTTTTAAACCAACGTATATGCGGAATTAGTTTACAATATAGCATTATTTGTGGAAATCGCTCCTTTATATTAGATATTAAAATTTTATATGAGATATTAAAATTTTATATCAACTTATTTTTTTATATCAAATAAAATACAACTTTTGATATCCAATATTGAAATTTTATACTCCCTCCGTCCCTTTATTTTTGCCCCCATTGTCAGGGGTCAAACTTTGAAAACATTGACCATAAATTACCACTATTTATAAAAGATAATTTAGTCATGAGTGGTCTTGTTAGATTCGTCTCATTATATATATATTTTATTAATTTCATGTTTTTATAATTTTTACGTGTATGGAAATAAAGATATAGACGTTTTAATATATGTCTTGGAGACCTTGCACAGTCAAATGGGGTAAAAATATAGGGACAGAGGGAGTAGTAGATATTAATTTGTTGATATCAAATATTAATATAAGGTATCAGATGTTAAAGTTTTAATATCATATACTCACTTTGAGTTTGGTCTCACGCAATATCTTTTCAAAGTTTAAATATTTTTGGAAACTATGAATCACTGAATTTGTCAATCAATCAATCAATCAAAGCCATTATCAATCAAAATTATTGGCATTTTTGCAAGAAACACAAAGATGCAAAATGCAAAGGATAAAATCAATTGCATACCTTTAAATTTTTCAGTAAATGATTTTTTTTTTCATATATATATATATATATATATTAACACAAAACACACCTGAAACATTATTTAAATGCTTAAAGCATTACATCAGCCGCAAGAAGACAATCATGCAGTTCATCCAGAAAATCCTCTGATCTAACCAAACTCTAAGGCAGCTCACTAGAATTCATACTCAAGTTTGCTAACTTGAGAGCAACCTGGTTTCACTTCTCTTAACAAAAGCAAAAGAAATACAACTGCAGAACTTAGCTAAACCATGACTATCCCTAAAGATGTTCCAATATCAGTCAGAGAAAGGATATGCTTGCTCAAATGGTTTTAATTTTGTAAAGCATCATGTTATCGATTTCTAACACATTTACGAAGGCTTACTTCAATTGAGATGCATATAGCGTGTCTTAGACCCAATGCTTCCCCAGCCTCCACAAAATAATTTGTGTAGTGTTGAGACGAGAATTTGTAGAGTTTAATTGAAACAAAGATTACAAAATCATAAATCATCTCAAGCCAATTTTTTGTTTGTAAAACTTAATTAGCACTAATTCAATTTACTTTATTTAGTTATTTTTTGAGGTAACATATGCAGGAATCAAACCTACATCCTCTATGCTTTTGCATAATGCTCAACCACTTGAGCTAATAGGTTTTGGCATACTAAGCACTTAAATAGTGTAAATAAACTGGAAAGTTAACCATTACAATAACTTTCTGTGTATAATCTATTTTTTTCGTATGTTATAAACTTTTTCTGCCTATATTTTAAAATTTTACGACCATTTTCTAATTTTTTTTCCCTATAATCTACACATATGTTCTAAATTTTTTTCCTATGTTCTAAACGTATTATCTATTTTTTTTTTCTATGTTTTAAACATGAGTTCTAAGTAAAAAAAAATTTCTTATGTTTTAACTTTTTTTTTTTTTCATATGTTCTAAAACTATGTCCTAACTTTTTTTTTTTCATAAGTTGTAAACCTATGTTCTAACTTTTTTTTTCTTATATCCTGTACTTTTTACTCTATGTTATAAAAAGAAAATTGTTCTAAATTTTTTTTCTCTATGTTCTAAATTTTTTCTGTTTATGTTCTAAATTCTTATCCTATGTTCTAATTAACTTTCTTCCATGTTCTAAACTTTTTTCTATGTTCTAAAGTTTTTCCCTATGTTCTAAATTTTTTTCTTATGTTCTAAATTTTTTCCCTTAGTTCTAAATTTTTTAGTCTATGTTCTAAATTTTTATCCTATGTTCTAAATCTTTTTTCCCTAAGTTCTAAATCTTTTTCCCTATATTCTAATTTTTTTCCCTATGTTCTAAAGTTTTGCCTATGTTTCAAAATATTTTCAACGTATGTTTTATATTTTTTTGCTTGTTCTAATGATAGGTTCTAAATTTTTCCTTATGTTCTAAATTTTCCTATGTTCTAACTTCTTTCCTATGCTTTAACTTCTAAATTTTCCTATGTTCTAAAATCTAAATATTTGTTGCATATGTTCTAAAATTTTCTACATATGTTCTAAATTTCAAACATATAGAGATTATATAATTTAGAACATAAAAACATAATATTTATAATTTTAGAACATCGTAGAAAGACTTTAGAACATAAAATGATACTCCGTATTGTTTAGAACATAATTGTAGGTGACTAGAAATTTAATCAAAATTATGATTTGTAATTTTAGATTATAGTTTTAGCACATAACAACCATACTAGGTATAATAATAATTAATATCCCTAAAAAAAGGTATAATAATTAATAACATACTACACCTACTTTTAGAACATAAAAATAGTACACTTACTTTAACAACATAATCGTCCTTCTCTCACAAAACTTAAATCACTAGAAGCATATAGTATCATATCTAAACATGTTATTCAACTTTATATTTAAATTTTAGAGCACATTAAGCATTAATTATAAATTTCTAAGCCATAGATACAATTGTAGTACAATATACCTTCTGAAATTATAGTAGTAGTCAGATTGGTTAGAGTAACTTCCGGATTTTCTTCCATTCGACCTTGCATGTTATTGCAGTTTCAAATTACCAAAAAAATAGCAATATTCAACCGAAAAAGGCAAATTAATAACTGAATTTTTTCAAAAATGAACTGAATATTACTTACCTTTGCGTTTCGATATGCTATTTTTCGCCAATTTCTAATGTACACACTGATGCATTGAGTAGTAAGCAGGCTGAGGTGGCAAAGAATGGTGAGTCAGCGCAAGGGTCAGTAGAGAATTCTGAAAAAGGGAGAATGATGAGTTGGTACAAGAAGGGTCAAAGGAAGGTGCAGGGAAAAATAATTAAGAGAATGTTCCAGGAAATATTAGTACAAGACAACTATTTTAGAGTAGCCAATTTATTTGGCTTTTTCTTAATTAGTCCTTGGTAGGCATGTCGCGTACCTAACAAAAATAACCTAACGAGACCACTACTATGTAGACGGGCAAGTAAGGATCGAATCCCAAGAGACTAAGGTTCACCTAATTAAATAGGCTCAAATTATCACTAAGCAAGTAACGATCAATGGTGAATAATTCTAAGAACTAATATATAAAGAACTCAATAAATCTAAGAAATGTGATAAATCAATCAACTAAAGCATCCAAGATCAAGCATTACCACGAATATAATCAATGCATAAATAATTCTACCCCCAATAACAATTCAATCGATAAGAGGAAAAGTATTCCCTATAAAATACCAAAGGTCTCTTCCGAGTTATCAATGGCTTCCCAATCAACTATCAAGCTTATTTCCATGGAATCAAGCAAATAATGGACATTAACACAATACTTAACTTCCTAATCATTCAATCATCTACTTCCATGATGACTTCAAACCCTTAATTGAAATACCCAAATCCCGTTAATATTCAACTTCCGTTGCAATAAGAAAAAAGGGATGATAACAATACTATTTATTCCTAATCTAGCATTGGCATAAACACAATCAATTAAGCATGTCAATTGTGAATATTATTGGAGAATTTAAAGATTAAATCCAAGCATTAATCATATCCAGGCTTTGCAAGATCCCGAATTATGAATCTACTCACACATGCTAACACAATCAATAATGAAATTCAATGGAGAAAACATAATAAAAAAAGCAATAATAATTGAAAGAGAAGAGAAGGAGATGAATACCAATGATGCTTCAATTGAAATAACTCAATTTGTTGATGAACAATAATCAAATCTAATGGAAGAATTAAATTGCATGAAAGAGAGTAAACTAGGGTTCTTAGAGAGA
Organism: Chenopodium quinoa; assembly: GCF_001683475.1. Classification (NCBI taxonomy): domain Eukaryota; kingdom Viridiplantae; phylum Streptophyta; class Magnoliopsida; order Caryophyllales; family Amaranthaceae; genus Chenopodium; species Chenopodium quinoa. Next base: position 2,543,280 of record NW_018745650.1, read on the forward strand.
AATAATGCTAATGGACATAAAAAGTGTTTTCTAATTGTGATTACAAAGGGTATTTATACCCTCAAAAAGATAGAAATTCGAAATTAAGTAAAACGGATTACGCGAAACAGTGCCCGGTCCAATCAGGCGAACTATGCCCGATCGGGCTGCTTGGATATACGACACTTCTTCCTCTTCGTAGCACTTCTTCCACCATGTGCCCGGTCCCACCGGGCGGACTCTGCCCGATCAGGCGCGCAACTATGCTTCTCTAAATAGATTGCTACTTTCCTGTTTCAACGCTAGACTTCTACTCCTCTGTGCCCGGTCCCGCCGGGCGGACCATGCCTGATCGGGCACATGGGGTTTTATGCAAATACTTCGTGTTCTACTCATCCTTCTTTTCCCTGTTTGACCGCGCAAGCTAGGGTCAACAGGGTATGGGGGAAACCTTCTTCTTCATGCACTAACTTCTTCTAAAAATATCCAACACGTGTTCGATTCATCCAAGAAACTCCACATTCCTATGAAACTGACAAAAATACATCGAACACACTAGTGAAGAGATTGTTAGTGAGAAATGGCTCCAAAGAGCCTAAAACCGTGCAAATATACGTTGTAAAACCGAGATAAATCATGGTGTGAAACTCATACATCAAATTCCCCCAAGCTAACCTCTTGCTTGTCCTCAAGCAAGGCAATCAAAAATAACAAACAACCAAGTAAACGTACTTCACCCCGTAATGCAATTTTAAACAAAGGACTCAAAATCGAAATCAAACAAGCATGCATCTTAGCCAACCAATCAAATCACTCAAACCATCGATCAACCTAAATAGTCGTCAAGCGAAATCAACCACGGACAACTCAAAAATCGATGACTAGAATATCTCACCTTGGTGGTCACTCAACACACTATTTATGTGGCAAGCTAAAAGTGAGCTCGATCTCTCACCATCCCCACCAATAATGCAAACCCCCCATCTCACAACACTCGCGTGTTTAAGGGGTTATATTATCGCTCAACCTAGTCAAATGTCGACTCGAAATGTGAGATATACTCCAGCATTTTGACAAAAGACTCGTTTCACATGAACACAATACCATGCACAAAGATCGGAAGGACTTTTTCAAGCTTGTAATGTAGGCCGGGTAGAAGTGGGTAGAAAATAAATTTTGGGAATGTAGGCGATCATAGTCTAACCGGGGAGCTATCAAATGCAATCAATAAACATCCTCGATCCATCGTTCTCATTAACAAGAGCACATAACCCAATTACATCAAGAACATCCATTACTACCTTTATATTCTTCAAATTTCCAATTCCTTTCTTTTTTTTTTCTTCTCTTTTTTTCTATCAATTTTTCTTTCTTTTCTTTTCAAGAACAAAATTCCTTTTCTTTTGTATCAATTTTTTTTCTTTGTTCCTTTTTTTCACTTTTCAAGAATAAAACCTCCATGCTTATGATTCCTTCTTTTCTCTCTCTCTTTTTTTTTTAGAAATTTCATCACAAAATAAAACAAACACCATGATATAAGCTCCCCCAAGCTAGACTTGGGAAAAGTAGCCAAATTAAGGAAAAGGGGTTAATTTTGTGACTTTTATGAAAAATATGGTCAAGGCTACAACATGGGTGAGCAAGAAGGGAACATACGTTTCTAAATTCGTCTGGAGGTCACCTAATGAACATGGCCTTCGTCATTCTCATCGTGCACGTGCAATGCATTATGACACATTACTAAAAGTCTAGAGTCAAAACTAAGATCAACATCACACCAGGAACTAAACACACATGAATGAATAAATAAGGCTCAAGCCTCACGATTAACACAGTCAAGCTCCAAACTCATACATGGTTAACAACATTGACTCCTAGTAGGGATTAAACAATTCGAGATCAAATCATGATCTTTTAATCCACAATGCAAGTCTTTCAATCGAGATTAAATCAAAAACCTTTTTGGCATTAAGGATAGGGGCACGGGGAAGTAGTTCATTGACCGTTCATTATCATGATTCTCGTATTTTTCATTTTTTTTCTGTACTACCAAAGCAATAAAAACCAAACCAACAAAGCAAAAGAAAATAAGAGAACATACCGAGATAGATATACACAAGTCTCCCCCAAGCTACACTTGGCAATGACCTCATTGCAACGTGTGGGAGTTGGAAAATTACCTCGGGGCGGTGATGACCTTTTTGTTTGTTTGTTTTCTAGACACTAACAAAACAGGAAAATAAAAATGTAAAAGGAAAGAAAAAATTAAAAAAATAAAATAAAATAAAAAGGAATGGGTTGCCTCCCATTTAGCGCTTGTTTAAGGTCTTAAGCTTGACCTTCTTTATTAGCTCAGCCTAGGTCACCACACAAAGAAGAAACTCAGCGATGTTGCCCATAAAAATATCCGCCTCCAAATGACTCCTTCATTTTATATTTGACATGCTTTGTATCCGAACTTACTTTCATGTAGCTAAACACATCATTTGGTGGAATATTGTCCTCGTTTCTCACAAGATTTCTATCACATACACACTTATCAACCAAAGGGTTAGTAGCATCAATTTTTAAACAAGTACCACCATCAAATATAAAATTATGTTCATTAAAGAGCTTAAACACTACTTGTTTGTCCTGGGCCCTAATGGTCACTTGTCTTTTAGGAACATCTATTAGAGCTTAACTTGTGGCAAGGAATGGGCGACCAAATATAATCGGGATCTTATGGTCTTCTTTCATATCCATAACAACAAAATCAACAGGAAAAACAAGTTCACCAACCTTAACTAATACATCCTCAACCACACCTTTAGGGAGTCTAGCAGTCCTATCAGCCATTTGAAGAAAAATAGGGGAAGGTTTAAGTTTTTGCAAACCTAATTTTTCATATAATGAATAAGACATTAAATTTACGCTAGCACCTAAATCACACAAGACCCTATCAAAAAATATTTCGTTTATCATACAGGGAATGGTAAAACTACCAGGATCATGCAGCTTAGGTGGTAGGCAATCACTTAAAAGAGTAGAGCATTTCTCATTTACTACTTCCTTATCATCATGTTGATCTTTAATTTCCTTCACAAATTTTGCAAATTGAGGCATTTGAATTAAAAGATCAAAAAAAGGAATGGAAGCATGTACCTTTTTAAGAGTCTCGCAATATTTCCCAAAATGTTTATCGAGCACAGCTTTTGACAACCTTTGTGGGAAGGGCATCAGTTCCTCATAGGCCGGTGGAGCAACATATTTGGGACTATTTACATCCTCACACTTTTCATCTTTCCTTGACTCCACATTGCACACTTTCTCATCTATTTTCCTCGAAAATAGTTCATCTCTTCTCAAGAAAACTGCATTGCATTGTTCCTTTTGGACTTTTGCTTGATTATGAAGAGTTGATAAATGACTCACTTGTTGTGAAAGTTGAGAAAGGTGAGTTTCTATCCTCTTATTTTGAGCAATAAGCATTTGAATCGAGCTTTCAAATTGTTCATTTTGCTTTGCTTGTAGCTCAAATTGCTTTGTCATAAGCTCTTGCTGTCGAAGTTGGGAAGTAGTGAAAGTCTCCATAATGGAATCAAGATTGTATTTTGAAGTTTGCGGTGGTAGTTGTTGATTCATGGGTTGGTGATTAAAAGATGCCCTTGCTTGAAAACTAGGTGGTGGTGGTGGAGAATTCAATTGAGCTTGAGTGTTCATATAAGAGAAGTCCGGATGATTTCTCCACCCTTCATTGTATGTGTTTGAATGAGGATCATACGACCTTTTAGGATTAGAGGTGTAGAATGCATTGGCCTCCTCAATTGACATTTCACTGGAATTTTTGGGGCAATTAGATGCAATGTGACCTTGCACATTACACATCTGACAGGTCTCCGATGAGCTAGTAAATGTTCCGGCTTGGAGTCTGTCAAACTTGCTTGTCAATGCCTGCACAGAGCTAGTCAAAAGAGTTAGAGCATCATCATCTAATTACCTCCCTTCTTCACACTATGTCGACCTCCTGGATGATAATTATCATTGGCTGCCATCTTCTCAATTAGCTCTTTGGCTTCAGTTGGGTTCTTAGTCATGAGAGAACCCCTGGATGCAGCATCAATGTATATGCGGAACTCATGGGTCAGACCATTGTAGAATGTTTGGATCAACATCCACTCTGGGATACCGTGATGAGGGCATTGTCTCTGTAAGCGCTTGAATCTTCTCCATGCCTCATATAAAGACTCATCATCAGATTGATGAAAGGTAGTAGATCGTTCCTTAACCTTGTAGTCTTCTCTTGCCCTAAAAATCTTACTAAGAAAGCTTTGGCAAGCTTATCCCATGTATCAAAGGAACTATACCTTCGTCTCGTAACCATTCCTTTGCTCTATCCCGTAGTGAGAAAGGGAACAAACGAAGTTTGATAGCATTATCAGTAACACCGTTGAGCTTTATGGTGTCACACTTCTCCAAGAAACCGTTTATGTGACTAATAGGGCATTCATGAGGTGTGCTTGCAAATGAGTCATTGGAGATGAACTGTATAAATTGAGGTTTTAATTCAAAGCTCTGAGTGGTAATATGTGGTCTGACAATGCTGGATAGGAGCTCGGTTGCAGTATCAGGAATGCCATACTCCAGTAAAGATTTGATTCTTTCGGTCATTTTACTTGTATTTTGATATCTCCTTCTTCTACCTCTTCGTCTCCTTGTTGTAGCTTCGATTTCAGAGTCAAAAGGTGTTAAGCTATCTAAACATGAACATCGAGTTTGCATGCAAAAAAGAACTAAAAAGAGAGGATCAAAAATACAAGGGGCAATAGCCGAAGCAGAAAATCGAAAGCTTAGTAAAAACGAATCACAAATAATCAGAAAGAAACCGTTAGTCCCCTGCAACAGTGCCAAAATTTGGTAGGCGTGTCGCGTACCTAACAAAAATAACCTAACGAGACCACTACTATGTAGACGGGCAAGTAAGGATCGAATCCCAAGAGACTAAGGTTCACCTAATTAAATAGACTCAAATTATCACTAAGCAAGTAACAATCAATGGTGAATAATTCTAAGAACTAATATATAAAGAACTCAATAAATCTAAGAAATGTGATAAATCAATAAACTAAAGCATCCAAGATCAAGCATTACCACGAATATAATCAATGCATAAATAATTCTACCCCTAATAACAATTCAATCGACAAGAGGAAAAGTATTCCCTATAAAATACCAAAGGTCTCTTCTGAGTTATCAATGGCTTCCCAAATAAACTATCAACCCTATTTCCATGGAATCAAGCAAATAAGGGACATTAAACACAATACTTAACTTCCTAATCATTCAATCATCTACTTCCGTGATGACCTTCAAACCCTTAATTGAATTACCCAAATCCCGTTAATATTCAACTTCTGTTGCAATAAGAACAAAGGGATGATAACAATACTAATTATTCCTAATCTAGCATTGGCATAAACACAATCAATTAAGCATGTCAATTGGGAATATTATTGGAGAATTTAAAGATTAAATCCAAGCATTAATCATATCTGGGCTTTGCAAGATCCCGGATTATGAATCTACTCACACATGCTAACACAATCAATAATGAAATTCAATGGAGAAAACATAATCAAAAAGCAATAATAATTGAAAGAGAAGAGAAAGATATGAATACCAATGATGCTTCAATTATAATAACTCAATTTGTTGATGAACAATAATCAAATCTAATGGAAGAATTAAATTGCATGAAAGAGAGTAAACTAGGGTTCTTAGAGAGAAATAATGCTAATGGACATAAAAAGTGTTTTCTAATTGTGATTACAAAGGGTATTTATACCCTCAAAAAGATAGAAATTCAAAATTAAGTAAAATGGATTCCGCGAAACCGTGCCCGGTCCAACCGGGCGAGCTATGCCCGATCGGGTGGCTTGGATACGGCACTTCTTCCTCTTCGTAGCACTTCTTCCACCACGTGCCCGGTCCCACCGGGCGGACCCTGCCCAATCGGGCGCGCAACTATGCTTCTCCAAATTGATTGTTGCCTTCCTATTTCAACACTAGACTTCTACTCCTCTGTGCCCGGTCCCACCGGGCGGACCATGCCCGATCGAGCACATGGGGTTTTATGCAAATACTTCGTGTTCTACTCATTCTTCTTTTCCCTGTTTGAATGGGCAAGCTAGGGTCAACAGGGTATGGGGGAAACCTTCTTCTTCATGCACTAACTTCTTTTAAAAACATCCAACACGTGTTCGAATCATCCAAGAAACTCCACATTCCTATGAAACTCACAAAAATACATCGAACACACTAGAGAAGAGATTGTTAGCGAGAAATGGCTCCAAAGAGCCTAAAACCATGCAAATATACGTTGTAAAACCGAGATAAATCATGGTGTAAAACTCATACATCAGTCCTTTTAATATGTCTTATGTATGAATCAGCAGGACTTGTGTAATCAAGGCTATATAAGCCATTTTTAAATGTTCAGCTAGGCATGAATGATGAATTAAAAACCTTCTAATCTTATACTCTCTTTCTCTCAAAAGTCTGCCTTATCCTTAATCTTTTTTACCCCCACAACTGCCCTGCTATATCTGTTTTTGCTAATTTTTAGGTATAATCGACCAAGTCTCCATCCTGTGCACAAGGTCAGGCTTAATTCGTGTTAGCAGTTGCATCACTGGTATCAGAGCTGTTCCTTTCTCGGACCATCAATATGCCTATCACCAGATCTTCATCTAATTCTGCTGAGCTAGGAATCACAGATGCCCAAAACTGGAGCAAACCACAAGAACGTTGTTGCAGGAGCAAGCCAAGAAGTTGGAGGTTGCTAATAGACACAACAGTCTGAATATAGACAAGAAATGTAAGTCTATTTCTGAGCTTAATGATTTGTTGCTTGGTTTGTCAATGCAAATCACTAAGCTGGTAGCAGATAATGTTAATAAATTTCAACTTGAACTTGTTAGCAATGATAAGGAGTCTGAACCACCCCCTAAACACACCCACTATTCAGCTAAATTGACAAAGGTAAAATTCCCTAAGTTTAATGGTACAGATCTTAAATCTTGGATCTTTAAATGTAATCAGTTTTTTATCTTGATAATGTGAAAGACCTTGATAAGGTGAAGTTAGCTGCTATTCTCCTAGAAGAGAAAGCCTTACTATGGCATCAGACCTATATGTAGAGACAAAATCACATCTTGCCTAGTTGGGATGAATATGTGAAGGCTGTTACAGCTAGTTTTGGAAAGCAATAGCCTTTTTGCTTCACCTATTGTATTAGTGAAGAAAAAGGATGGAGAATGGAGGATGTGTGTGGATTATAGGGGGCTTAATAAGGCTGCCATTAAAGATAGATTCCCTATATCACTCATTGAAGAGTTGTTAGATGAACTGCAAGGTACTCAGTATTTTTCTAAGATTGATCTCAAATCTAGTTAACACCAAATTAGGATGCATTCTCAAGATTTGCATAAGGCTGCTTTCAAGACTCATCTTGGTCATTTTGAATACTTAGTAATGCCATTTGGGTTAACAAACGATCCCTCAACATTTCAGTCTTTGATGAACCACCTTTTTAAACCCCTTCGTAGAAGATGTGTGTTGATCTTTTTTTTTTTATGACATCTTAGTTTACAATGCTAGCTGGGAAGAGCATTTAAATGATCTAAGATGCACACTTAAGATAATGCAAAAAAATCAGCTTCATGCTAATCTCAAAAAGTGTTCTTTTGGGCTGACAAAAATTCATTACATGGGTCACATTATATCCCAACAGGGGGTTGCTACTGATCCTGACAAGCTACAGGCTATGCTACACTGGCCTAGACCTCAGTCTCTCAAGCAACTTGGAGGGTTTCTGGGTTTAACCGGGTATTACAGAAGGTTTATCAGGGATTATAGGAAAATAAAAAAAAAACCACTTACCAATTTACTACAAAAAGACAGATTTGGGTGGAATGATGAAGCAGATCAAGCTTTCTCTCAACTCAAGATAGCCATAACTTCTCCTCCAGTTTTGGCTATGCTTGATTTCAGCAAACCTTTTACCATAGAAACTGATGCCTCGGGTAAGGGTATCAGAGTTGTTCTGATGCAGGATAAGCATCCAATAAGTTTTTTGAGCAAGCTTTGAGTGAGAAAATTATGTTGTTGTCTGCATATGAAAGAGAAGTATTGGTTGTAGTACTGGCAGTCAAGAAATGGCATCATTACCTAATATCTCAACCTTTTGTGATCAAAATTGATCAACAATGTTTGAAATATTTACTAAATCATAAGCTGGCCACTCCATTTTAGCAAAAATGCTAACTAAGCTAGCTAGTCTGGACTATGTGGTAGAATATAAGTCAGGTATTGAAAACAAGGTAGCTAATGCCTTGTCCAGATCACCAGAACTATCCTTGAATACTATGGCAACCTCAAGCATACAATCAGAGCTATTTGAGCAGTGAAAAGAAGCATGGAAGAATGATAATGACACTCAACAATTGATCAATGAATTACAACAAGATCCTAATTCTCACCCTCTCTATGTATGGGATGTCATATGCTTAAAAAGAAAGGGGAAGGTGGTGCTTGGAAATGATCTCAGTTTGAAGAAAAGGGTGCTAATCTGGCTACATGATTCTTCTCAAGGGGGCCATTCTGGGGTTGAAGCCACTTACCAGAGAATCAAGGCACTCTTTTACTGGAAGAGAATGAAGAAGGAAAACAAAGATTACATCAAGCAATGTTCAGTTTGTCAAAAATGAAAATACGATCCCGCTCCTTACCCAGGACTTCTGCAACCTATTTCCGTGCCTGAATCTATGTGGGAAGAGGTTACTATGGACTTTATCGAGGGGTTGCCTCACTTTGGTGGGAAGGAAGTCATTATGGCGGTGGTTGATAAATTGAACAAATATGCTCATTTTATCCCTCTGCCACACCCATACACTGCTCTTAAGGTAGCTCAAGCCTACCTAGATAATGTCTATAAGCTACATAGGTTTCCTAAGTCAATCATATCAGACAAAGACAAGGTGTTTATCAGCCAATTTTGGTCAGAATTTGTTAAGTTGCAAGGGATCAACCATAAACTCTCTACATCCTATCACCCTCAAACTAATGGACAGTCAGAGGTTTTGAACAGGTGTGTAGAGTCATACTTGAGGTGCATGTGCTTTGAAAGACCCTAAGAGTGGGTAAATTGGCTGTCACTAGCAGAATTCTGGTACAACACCAATTTTCATACTGCTAGCAAGAAAACACCCTATGAACTGCTGTATAACCAATCACCACCATTGCATAGACCATACTTACCAGGTATATGCAGTTGATGCAGTTGACAGGAGCTTGCAACAAAGAGAGGCAACTATGAAAATGCTGAAAGAAAATCTGCTCAAAGTTCGTAACATGAGAAACAAATGGCAGACAAGCACAAGACAGAAAGCAATTTTGAAGAAGGTGATTGGGTTTATCTCAAATTACAACCTTACAGGCAATCTAATGTATCACGCAGAAACAATGAGAAGCTGTCTTAGAAGTCCTATGGTCCTTATCTGATCATCAAGAAAGTGGGGAAGGTGGCTTATACTTTACAACTTCCACCCAATGCAAAAATTCACCCAACCTTCCATGTTTCACATCTTAAGAAGCACCATGGCACCCCACCAATTCAAGACCCTGTCCCACCATTACCAATCATTCCTGATCCTCACTCTCTCCCCTAGAAACCTCTAGCTGTACTTGATAAAAGAAGTGTGAAGCAGAGAAATCATGCTGTAGTTCAGTGGCTCATTCACTGGGATCAGCTGCCAGTGGAAGAAGCAACTTGGAAAAGTTTCCATATTTTGATCCTTGGGGTCAAATATCTCCTAATGGGGGGAGTATTGATGCACACATTGTTGCATTGAGTAGTAAGCAGGCTGAGGTGGCAAAGAATGGTGAGTTAGCAGAAGGGTTAGCAGAGAATTCTGGAAAAAGGGAGAATGATGAGCTGGTACAAGAAGGGTCAAAGGAAGGTGCAGAGGAAGGTGCAGGGAAGAATAACCAAGAGGATGTTCCAGGGAATATTAGTACAGGATAACTATTTTAGAGTAGCCGTTTATTTGGCTTTTTCTTAATTAGTCCGTTTAATTTGTCTTATGTATGAATCAGTAGTGCTGGTGTAATCAAGGCTATATAAGCCATTCTGTAATGTTCAACTAGGCATGAATGATGAATGAAAACCTTCCAATCTTATACTCTCTTTCTCTCAAAAGTCTGTCTTTTCCTTAATATCTTATACTCCCAAAACTGCCCTGCTATCTCTGTTTTGGCTAGTTTTAAGGTATAATCGACCAAGTCTCCATCCTGTGCACAAGGTTAGGCTTGATTCGTGTTAGCAGTTGCATCAATTTCCAATCAGATTTCACTTTGAATCAATTGTTGTTCAAAATCTAGATTTTTTTTTTTTTGGCCAAATTTTGCAGTTAAATTGTTCAATTGAACTTGTTTAATGCATGTTTATGAAAAAATTCTTGAATCTATGCGAAAATTAAAGAAAAGTGCTGAATTTGTAGGTTCGATTTAAAGCAGTTTAGTGTTTTGAGGAGAGTGAATATGGTGGTTTTAGAGAGAGAAAGTGGTGAGAAGTTTTGGTGTGCTTGAGGAGAGAGAAAAATTAAAGATTTGTGATTATATATGAACGTGGAAGGTTTTGATATTTACAGGAATGCCATTAATATTCATGTTCTAATATTGACCGTTTATTTCAATCTAATCTTGCGGATTACATTGATTCTTATACTTATAAACTAGTGTTCTTACCAAATCCCCCGTATACTTAAGTTCACGTAAGAAGCTTCTTTAAGGTGAGAAGGGTGAGAAGCAATCTCAACCCTTAAACGTAAGTATGATTTATTGTGATGCTTATGAATTTATGATTTACAATTGCAATAAGGATGAAAAGATCAGGATTCATAGCTTGATACATTAGATACTGCACTGTTTTGTTAGCTTGATTAATTATGATTTTGAGACACTGGGTACTTAGTTTACCAGAATAGGGAAATCTTGAAGTGGTGAAGTGGAGAAGTTGGGCATATTGATTGGAGCAAAGGCTTTCAGAATATTGTTGTTTCGTATGACCTGTAATCATCACCACTAGAAGATAAATATGATTAGATTTAACTTACATTGATTTTTCAATGTATTTACTACCTCCGTTTCATATTTTTTGCAACTTTGCTGTATTATTTGTGACATAAAAATATTTTAAAGTTACAAAAACTATGAAACGGAGGTAATAAAATAAATTTTGAATGTATCTATAATACATTTTTAAGTATCTTTAATGTATTAATACTGTATTTTCAAAGTATCTATGAAGTATTTTTGATATATTTATAATGTATTTTTAATGTATCTATTATATATAAATAATGTATCTACAACACATTTTTTTATGTATCTACTTCTCACCAGATCCCAAGTATATATATATATATATATATATATATATATATATATATATATATATATATATATATATATATATATATATATATATATATATATATACACTAAAAGACACACCAGCAATGACACATGTCATTTTCTGGTGTGTCCTTTAATTTTTATTTTTTTTAATATCTATATAGGAAACAAATATTATACATAAATAAAATATTGCAAAAGATTTTCATTCAAAAAAAAAAGATTAGAAAAGATTTAATATATCCTTCCAAATATATATTAATACCATAAACTCCTTAACCTAATTTATGACATATATATATATATATTTTGCTAATAATAAACTTTCATAATAAACTCATTTTACAAATTATTAACTTAGTCAGATTTAATTTTTATTATTAAATATAATGTAAATTAAAAAAATAATTATTGAAAATTACCGTGCATGTCACGGAACCTAAACTAGTATATATATAATACTCAGATGCATTTGGAACATTTCCCAAAAGGAAGGTTTCCTAAAGTTTTTAATTCTTAGATTTAAGAAACAAATATATAAATAATACAGAGGTTCGAAGTCAAACCCAATGTCGTCATAATTTACATTAAAGTGTGTATATATGTCAAGCTTTAAGTCATACTTTTACTAGTGACTTTTTCTACCTTGTGAAGTATACATGAAGAATACAGTCCCTTAAACTCTCCTATGGTCAACCAAGGTACCGAACTCATTATCGCACACAGTACAATTTCAATTTACTTCAGACTTAGCTTGCTGAGTTGCCGGTGTGCCTTTGCCAATGCTAAAGCCTATAACTAACTTGGGTTTCCTTTAGCTATAACTGAATAAAGACACATTTACTCATGCTTTATCGACAATCAACGTGTCTTATACTTCTCAAAATTGAATTAAATAGGAAAATTATGTGTGTCTAGTGTACTTGGTTCATAGCAGCTGACTGTTGATAAACTAAAGTTGCATAAATCAACTCATTCCAAGCATCAGGAACACCAGGTAGACACCAGTGGCTGCAATCTTGTTTTCTAGTAGACACTTTCATCCCCTTTATTCTCATCTTACCATAGACTGATGGGTGGCCATCTTTACGAAAATTCGTCAACCTTGTAACATTTAATAATATCACAGGAACCTTCATGTGTTGGATAACTTCTTCGACAATTTTCATTTTTATTGGGTAGTTATCTAGGAAAGTGCCACTTAAGATGGGCTCTGTTTCACCATTGCATGAGCCTCCTGAGTCCCAATCTCCTCCCCTGTTTCAGTACCATAACAATTACGAACTTAGATAACTCAGGTCTTTGAAATTGTTCAACATGTTTTAATGACAAGCAAGACCCTCCAGCACTAGAATCAGAAAAAAACCCAACATCTTCTCAACATATATCGTCAATGGCCAATGGGATTCTCTGACTATATATATATGGAGGAATTTATTTCAGAAGGTGATAAATACCTGAAATGCGCAGAAGAGTATGCACGATAAAATACCAATTGCCTTTCAGGGTCCAAATTCTTATCTATCCATTCTCCCCATGTCTTCAGGGCCTTCCGATAAGCCTCAACTGCATCAAATTTGGGATAGACATAGTCACCTTTTTTGTAGTAATTTTTCCTGCATCAAAAGAGCTCTAGATTAGGGACGATAGAAAGGGAACTAAAAACAAATGATTGTTTAGCCATGGTGAATCCACTAATCCATCAATTAAAAAGCAGACTTTTACAGGAGATTAACGATCAGGTGGAAGATAGTCCCAAGAAACCAATAACACATAAGGAATAAACTAGTTAAAAACAATGTGCAAAGTTTTCCAGAACAATACAGTTGCTTCCCAATTCCACTGATTGTCATATGTAACAAAATAGTTTCTCCTACTCCATCTATATTACTATATAACCATATTTCACACTAAATATCTTGAAGAAAGATGGTTGCATACCTACCCTCTCGAAGTTTTCCCATGAGTCCACCAGTGGCCAGTATTGAAAACAAGAATGTCAGCCTGCTTCCAGCGTTTAGCTGTCTTATCAATTTTATCGATCGATAATGTCGGATTTGAGTTTCCTTGTCCATTGATGCGGGTTCCTTCTCTAACAAGGAAATGAGACCTCACATATTCTATAGTACAATTAAAGTCCTGTATAAAGAAATTACATTAGAAAGAATCAGGAAGAACTCAATTTTTGAAGATATGCATATGCATCACATGCAGCAATATTTTAAGATATTTATGATGCAGATAGGTTTTAGACTGAACGTAGAGTTAAATCTCTCTACAACTAGCCATTTACATCAAACTACAAACATAATCAACTTAAACCTAATGGAGAAATTGTTAGATAACCATCAAAGGGGAGAAGAGCAATAGAGCATTGCAAGCACCAACAACATCAAATTACCCCAATGCATATGAAGATGTCTTGCTGTCTGTACCATGAGGGGAAATGGAGTGGGAGAAAGCCTGGAAGGGATGTCAAATGTATGCAACCTCAACCCTGTGAAAACACAAAAGCTATTTCCAATTGACCCTTGATCTTATATGCAATGAGCGACTGCTATTTTACAATAAATATGAACAGCAGATAATTTGCAGCCACTTCAATTTAGTTCTAAGAATCTAAAAGCCAAGGTGTAGTAACGTCCAACTACATTGCCAATGGACAAGAATAGCACTACAAGCCAAACAATCAAAATGATTGACATGCAAATCCAAATCCCGAATGTATAAAAGAGATATCAGAAAGTTGCAATTACCATAAACTTGAAGATGTAGAAACCTCTTCCTTTAGTGATTTTATAGCCATGGACTTCATACATTTTGCTCTTATCAGGAAGTCCCTCACAAAGCAGACATAACAGTGATTCAAACTGGTTCCGGTTCATAGAATCTCCAACAAGCAGCAATCTTTTATCCTTAATTCTGACCAAAAAGTCAGTTGCATTGAACCTATAAATTCAACCAAAGGAAATGGCATAATTGGTTCGGTGTCCAGATTATGATAAAGATTTTAATAGTGTTAACACATCAGAAAAGAAGAAGGCCAAGTCTCTTTTGCATCAAGCAATCATTGGATTACAGCCATTAGCATCCTCCAGAATGTTGAATGACAAACAAAACCAAAACAGGATAAAAGTAGAAAGTGCCAGACTGATTAGACAAGGACATGTGAAGATGTATACTGACCATCATCAAGACGAGAGTGATTTTATTAATTGGTATAATTTTTATAGAACACGACCCAAGACACCAAGGGATGAAAATTTATCATCAATCAGCTTTCGCTGTTTCTTTTATTGTCTGAGGAGCAGTAAGGATGATGTCTATACCAACCAGAATTATTGAATGAATTCAAAAAATCCAGCTTCAATCTTAGTATCATAGGAATCCTCAGACTAATTGCTGCAACCATATCACTACCCTTGTGGCCGATTTAACAAATTTACAATTACAACAAAGCCTAACCATATATGTAATAAACTAGCTTTATTCAGTATTTCAGCCTGCTATGTATATGCTGCTAAAAACGAGTGATTCATTTTTATTACGAAATCTCACAGCTAACACACAATCACTTGTACGAGTATAAACAATAAACTAGCTTCATTCAACATTTCAGCCTGCTACTTATATGCTGCTAAAAACGAGTGATTTGTTTTTGACTAAACGAAGTCTCACAGCTAACACACCATCACTTGTACGAGTATCTAGTATAGAAATGCATATGCCCTCCAATTCTCTACTAATTCTCTTCCTAAGTCATAGACAAAGCATTACTGTAAAAATTATCACTTCAATTAGAAAATGGTTGACCTGGTTTGTCCACTCCCATTCTTAAAATTTTAGAATCATTACCAACTAAAGTTACAAAAATACAGTATTTTAGTTCTTATTAGCATAATCATTCAAACAACTAAAAAAATAAGGAAAAGCTGAATCTTAGTTGCAACAATATAATACCATGATTCTATTCAAGCACTTTGCTTATGTCTTAGTTCACTTTTTCTTCCGCTCTATGTAGCATTAAATTCAAATTTATTTTCCTTTATAGATAGCCATGTAGGCGAATTAACAATGATTTGATCTCATGTCTTGGGTATACGTACCATTCTAAAGCTACTTGACATACACATCAATACATGGGAGGTGATACACATACAACTGTTGTATGTGTGGTCCACATACAATACCAATAGAAAATTGACAACTCATCATTAGTTAAAAAAATGAGAGGGAAAAATGAGTGGGAAAAAAAAATTGGTTTTAAGCGCCATTTAGCTAAATAGGCGGGAAGAATTTCATTGGCGCCTAATAACAATCTTGTGACTAACAAAATGTTTTACGTTACAAAAAAATACAAATTTGTTACTAGAGATACTAGCGTCCTAGTCAGCATCATTAATGAAGAGAGATGTTTACTATAAGAATCAAATAATACTTCATTAGACGATATTTTACAAACTACAAATCAAAAAATTATTATAAAAAACCAATGAAATTATTTTTTAAAGATCTTTCTATAGACATCCATATCGATATATTTTTGAAATTTTTTTGGAATTGGACAATTTTTACCATACTTTAGTTTTTATTATGAAGTCGTTATGGTTACTACAAAAATTTCAAACATACCAAAAATGTACAGATTATAATTTTATTACATATAAAGTAATCGTATAAAAATAAATAGGTGTTAGATACAATCATAAAATTATCAAGTGTTATTGTTTGTTTGAAATGCTTCCTTACTGTTTGGGAAACCTTCCTTATTGTTTGTGTTGTTACGTTAGCAAGGTTATCAATCTCTAAAACTGGTAATTTGAGGGGCAGCCCCTTAATACTCTAGGACAAGATAGAGTATTTAACATCAGTGTTAGTTATTCTTTAACCCCCTATATGTATCTTGTTACTAGAAAAGTACAATTTCATGAATATGTATTTGGTTGTAATATAGGATGGATTATTTCATAAGATTGTTTTTGTAATTTCTATTACCAATTTATGTGTATATTTTGATATTTTGAAATTTCATATTAAGAAAAAATTTTAAACATACCAAAAAAGCAAAATAATTTACAAAGTTCTTGTGACACTCTATATTGCTAATTACTTGATTGAATTTACTTTAACATAATTTTGAGTACTTTTGTAATAATTGTCAGTCATTGTATGATTACATTACATAGTACAAGCGATGGACTTTCAATGTATACATTTAGAACACAATTGCTTCAATATTTCTCTCGCCACAAATTATTTCAAGCAATAATACAAAATCAAGATCGCTATAAGTACTAACAATCAAAATTACTTTACTAAGTTATAATCAAGTGTTATAAGGTTTAATATATACATTTGAGGGTTTAATTCAAACAATAATACATAATAAAATCACTATGGGTTACACACAATCAAATCACTATATGTTTTCGACTTCTTTCTTGATTCATAAAATGTTTCCAAAAAATGTAATTTTTACAAAAGAGATATAATTTCGGTTACTATATTTTCATCTTTGGTTACTATTTTTTGTGGACGATTATAGATTTCATATTAAGGAGAATGAAAAAAAATATATATGGCATGAAGGGAATGAGTTTGAACACGGTACCAAATTGGCAAATTAGTAATTTATCAATACTCAAGTAACCAAGATTACAAAATATTCACCATGTTAACATATTGTGAAAATAATTATTTATTGTTCAATGCAACGTCGTTTATTGATCTTTTACTTACTAAAAAATTTGTTTTTGTTACCAATTAAGAAATTAGAGCGCTCGAGGTTTTCTTCCACTTTCGATGTTCTATTATTTTAGCCATTTTTGACATTCTAGTGTTTCTTCTATATTTGATTGTTGAAACCTATTGTAGCCCTTTTGTGAGTGTCCCACATTGGAGAAAGAGAAGAGATGATCCTATTTTATAAGGTAGAGGAGTTACTCCTACTATTTCTAATTGGTTTTTATATAACTACTAGAAAACAGTCAATCAACGACGGAAAAAATCCGTCGAAAATGCCCATTTCCGACGGAATTTTCCGTCGGAAAGCACCATCGCATTACACGTTGTAGGAATTTCGCGATATTCCGTCGAAAAGGTCTATTCCGACGGATTATGGAAGCTCCTAAGCCTTGTTTGTGGACCAAACTCTCCTCCTCCTTTTGATAGGCCCATTTCATATTGTCACGAAATTTAACATGGCATCAGAGCCCGGGTTGCGGGTCTCTTCTAAACTGGGTAAAAATAATCTCTACTAGATAAGGATTTACCTCGACAGGATGTCAAGCCCTTAAGATGATTATTGATATGGCCTTTCCAGTTAGCTCCGAATTTCTAAGGACACTCACAAGTGAGGGGTAGTGTCCAACCCATTGTAGCCCATTTGTGCGTGTCCCACATTGGAGAAAGAAAAAAGATGGTTCCACTTTATAAGGTAAATGAGTTACTCCTACTATTGTTAATTGGTTTTAGTATGAAATCTCCTAAGTCTTGTTTGTGGACCAAGCTCTCCTCCTCCTTGTTCGGGTTGCCCAAACCAATTTCATATTGTCACGAAATTTAACATTACTCCCTCCATCCCATAATACTTGAGACGTTGGGGTGGACACGTAGTTCAAGAAAACTACTAGTGGGTCTATTTAAAACATTTGTTTATTGTATTAAAGATTCTCTTTTCTATTTTTATAGTACAATAAAACAAGTGGGGTGGGA
The DNA here is from genome assembly GCF_001683475.1 of Chenopodium quinoa. Classification (NCBI taxonomy): domain Eukaryota; kingdom Viridiplantae; phylum Streptophyta; class Magnoliopsida; order Caryophyllales; family Amaranthaceae; genus Chenopodium; species Chenopodium quinoa. The sequence goes on from NW_018745650.1 coordinate 2,561,427, forward strand.
TTGGGGTAAGTGAGGAGAGTGAATATGTGAGAAAACTTTTTTTTTTTTTATTAATGGTCCCATTCCATATTTAATAATGTGTCAAGTATTGTGGGACGGACACAAAAATGAGAACTAAGTCAAATATTATGGGACGGAGGGAGTAATTATTAAGATAAATAATAATGTCAACCATTATTGTCTTATTTATGTCCTATGAATCCGATTATTTAATTATTAAGATTTTATCTTTGAACACTCTGCGGAAAAAAAATCCACACTCAAATTAAATTTTAATGGAGACAACAAACAATTAATGGAAGACAAGATGAAAGAAAAGACAAATAATTTACAAATTAGAAAAAATATTATGATACGTTAAATTTACATTGAAAATGACAACTCTATTTGAAATTCAAATTTTAGTGTTTGAAAATTCATTTGAAATTCAAATGAAATGTGAATAAGAGTGAGAATTGGGGCCTAATTTTTTTGCCCAACGTGAGAGTGTCATGTCAAATTGTATGTAGGACTTACATACAATAGTTGTATGGGTAGCCTTTGCCATCACTACATCATACATACAAATTATTTAATTCATAAAATAATCATCCAACTAATCCAACTACCACCAAATTTTAACTTTAAGCTTAAAATATCAACATTATTAACCAAACCCAAATCAAATCTATACTAATATTTAATAACAAGAAAATTAGCAAGTCATACAAACTGCCACGTGTCATCATATAAATATTCCTTTATTTTTTTTTTTTGGCTTTGAAAAAAATAATTAATTTGATTCTTACCTTCATGGCTTCATGTCATTTCATTCCCTTAATGATCTTTACCTTCCCCTTACAATCATTTCTATAGGAAAATTAAGCCATTTCCTTTTATATTAAAACCATCAAGACTTTTTATTTTAAGTTTATTAGTTTCACATCTCAATTTTAACAAACTAAAATTCATCATTTTACATTGTTTCAAAAATTTTATTTTACATTGTTGATAACCATGACCGATAAATTTATGCTTCACATGTCATATTCTAAATTTTTTGTTTTTTAAAATTGCATTAATCCTTTGTTTTTTTTTTTTTTTTTTTTTTCTTCGAAGGATGTCATTAACCCTTTTAAGTTTTATTAATTGTTTAATTTCTCGATATTCCTTAACCTTCCAAATCATTATATATGATTTACATCACTTTTCTTTTTAAATGAACAAGATATCATATATAAATTTAAGGTTTTTATTTTATTTTATTTTATTTTATTATTACACCTAGAGGTGGCCAGTGGGCCGGGTTGGACCCAGCCCACCCTAACTCGCACGGCTGGTGGGTCACGTGGGTCCGACCCGGTTTCAATCCGGCACAGCCCGGCACAGCTCGGATTTAATCCGGGTTGTGTCGTGGGTCCAAAATTTTCGACACAACCCATTTCAACCCAACTCAGTTTAACCCGTTTGATTCGACCCAAATCGCACAACCCGTTTTGACTCATTTAATTCGACACACCTAGCCCGTGAACCCACCTAACCCGACCCACCTGGCACAACCCAGCCCGCACGGCCCACCCGCACGAATGACCCACCCAACCCGCACGAGCCAACCCACCTAACCCGCACGCATGACCCACCCAACCCGCACGCATGACCCACCCAACCCGCACGGCCGGCACAACCCGCACGGCCCGCACAACCCGCACGGCCCGCACAGCCCGCACAATTCGCACGACCCGCACGGCCCGCACGGCCTAACATCCATTTTAAAAAAAAAAACGGCTAGTTTTTTGTATCTAACGGCTAGTTTTTTGTATCTAACGGCTAGTTTTTTAAGTGTATGATCATCCATTCTATTTTTCCTATAAATACCAATTCCATTTCACTCAAATTTCCACACAAATTCAAGCTTTCTTTCTCTCTTACTTAAAAATTCTTATTGTTCTCAAATTCTCAAGTGTTATATAGAGTTATATTTTTGTTAAAAAAAATCTCCTTAATATTATTATTAGTATTCTTAAGATTCTAAAAAAAAAAAGTTCTTCTCCATATTATAATTAGTAATCATACAAAAAAAAAATGAGCTCAAGAGGAGGAATGGGAAGGAGTCAAAGTGGTGGTCGAAGTGGTAGCCAAAGGAGTGGTGGTGCAAATTTTTCGTATGAAATTAATACGGAAAATTTAAACCAATTTGTCAATGAATATGGAGATTATGGTTTAGGAGATAGGCAAAATATTCAAACGTCTCCACCACAACATTTCTCCCACGAGTCCCACCAATCATCAAGTTCAACTATGCCACCTCCATCGCAACCAACATCTCAACCTTCATCTCAAGGTAATTTCTAATTAAATTTTTATTGTTATGAATATTTAAAAAAAACTATTATTAATGATTATAAAGTTAGTTTAGTTTCCAATTTTCTATGATTTACAATTAGTTAATTACCATGAAAAATGCGTTTAAATAAGTATAATTAAAATATTTAAAATTTAAAAGCTTATTTTCATGAATAGCATTTAAAAATTAATTTTAATAATTTGATTTATGAAAGGTGGTGGCGGTGAAAGTAGAGGTCGAGCACATTTTTCTTGGGTGTGGAAACATTTTGAACGAGTTGAGGTCACACCCCCGGGATGGCAACCTGGTCAACCAAAGAGGTTCACGTGTACATGCCTAGTTTGCAAGGCGCTAGGTGCAAATGTCAAGTCATATAATTGGAAAACGGGAGATGGAACCGGAACCTTGAGTCGGCATTTGCAAAATAAACACGACTTGTTCGAAAATGGCCCCCGTCCTTCGGGGGGTGGCGTCCAAACACAATTGGGTGGATACATGAACCAACCCGGCGGAGGTACACCTTTCATTTATAATAAAGATAGAATGATTGATGAAATGAGTACTTTAGTTATTGCTAATGAATACCCTTTTAGTTACGGTGAAAATGCAAACGTTGAGCATTTTAATAAAGTTGCATTACAACCTGCATTTACTCGTGTCCCCCGAAATACCCTAAGACGTTATACACAAACTTCTTATTATAAGTATAGGAGTGGTTTGATTGAATTATTTCGTACTTTTGATGGTCGTGTTAGTTTTACAAGTGATACATGGACTTCTAGTTTTGGCGAACCTTTTCTTTGCATTACTGCTCATTGGGTGGATGATGATTGGTTTATTCAAAAACGTATACTATGTTTTCAAGCTATGGAAGAAAGGCATACCGGTTTTAACATCAAAGTTCGTATTTTGGATTGTTTAAAAGAATTTCACTTGAATAATAAAGTTTTTTCTTTGTCTCTTGATAATGCAACTGCAAACACAAAGTGTATTGACTATTTGAAAAATGACTCCGAGTTGAATTTGTTGTTGGGTGGTAGTCTCTTGCATGTTAGATGTTGTGCTCATATTTTGAATTTGTCTGTTCAAGAGGGTCTCGCTGAGTTGCAACCATTGCTAAACCCAATTAGAACAGTTATAAAATGGATTAGGATTACTCAGTCAGTTAGAAGAAAGTACATAGCTATGTGTAAAGAGAGAGGTCTTAAGAAAAGACAATGGTCTATTGATACCCCTACCCGTTGGAATTCTACTTTCAAGTTGTTGAGTGATGCTATAAAGTATCGTGATATTTTGACCCAACTTTACAATGAGACTCGTGTTGATCCTACTGAGTTAATAACCGAAAGTCATTGGACTAATGCTTCTTTTGTTCGTGATGTTTTAAATGCTTTTGATAGTGCAACTCATATTTTCTCTTATATTTATGAGCCTAACGTTCATTTAGTCATAATTGAGTGTGTTAAAGTTGTTCACACCATCGAAGAGCATATGAAGATTGATGGACTTCGTCCCGTTCTTGATAGCATGAAACGTAAGTGGCATACTTATTTTAGTGAATTTCCAATCATTTATGGAATTGCTGCTATTCTTGACCCCGGTGTCAAAGCTGAAGGTTTGGAAAATCTTTTAGAATTTTATTATACAAGTTTAAGTATCGATTATGATGTTAGTGAATATATTAACAAATGCAAATCTGTTTTGGGAGACCTTTATGATCATTATGCATCTATTTATGGTTTTGATTTGGCAACACCAACTACTACTAGCACTTCCGATTCTAGATTTGGTTTTCTTGATAAAGTTATGAAAAAAAAAACACAAAGCATCTACATCATTCTCATCATCATCTTCTTCAACACTTGCTATTAATGATTATTTGTCATATCAACATGAGACCAACAACAACTTTCAAATTATAAAATGGTGGCAAGAACATAAAAAAAGTTTTCCTATATTGGCGAGAATTGCAAAAGATATACTTGCAGTTCCCGCTTCATCTGTTGCTTCCGAGTCTGCTTTTAGTGCAGGTAGAAGAGTGTTAGATGAAAAAAGATCTCGCTTAACTCCGGAAAGCATTCAAATTTGTGTTTGTAAGAAAGATTGGGATCAAGCTGAAAGAAGAACTCAAGGTTTAAAGGAAGACGAAGACGATGAAGATGATCCTGTGATGATATTGGAGTCGTCAACGGATGATGCAGCTTCCGGGGATGATGATGCAACAAACATGGGTGGCTAGAAAAGTCTAAATCAGGTACGCTAAGAACTACGTGGGCTTTGATTCTTTCGGGATACGTAGGCAACTTATTTTTCGAAAATTACAATTTAATTGCAAAATTAAATTTTAGTTTTCTAAAGATAGGTCCAAGCCCCCCCCCCCAAATTTCAAAAGAAGTACAATATAAGAACTACGCTGGCTTTGATTCCTTATTTTATAATATAAGGATACGTAGGCATCTTAATTAAGAGCAAGCCATCAAATTGTTAATTTTGTAAAAATTAAAACACCACACAACCCACCCGACCCTAACCCACGAACCCACCCGACCCTAACCCACAAACCCACCCGACCCTAACCCACCTAACCCACAAACCCACCCGACCCTAACCCACTAACCCACCCGACCCTAACCCACCTAACCCACAAACCCACCCGACCCTAACCCACTAACCCACCCTTCGACCCACCCTAACTCACTAACCCACCTTGACCCGTCTAACCCACGAACCTAGCTCGACCCACCCATGACCCGTCTAACCCACAAACCCAGCTCGACCCACCCACGATCCGTCTAACCCACAAACCCAGCTCGACCCACCCACGACTCGTCTAACCCACGAACCTAACCCTGGTGTGTCCAACTTCTCCGACCCAACCCACGACCCGGCCCACCCTACCCTACGTGTGTCGTGCCGTGTGTCATGAAACCCCAACCCGCGACCCACCTAACCCTAACCCAGCTCGCACGACTCGCACGGTGGACACCTCTAACCACCACTGTGTATTTTGTGTTTGCTTCTTTCAACACCTTCTTTTACAATTACACGCTCTTTCCTCTTTCATCTCTCTCTTAACAAACCCCAGCTTTCTCTCTCCTCCCCTTTTTCTCTATTCTTTCTCTCATTTTTCGTAACAACAATTTTTCTTTTATTTTTTGTTTGAAAGAAATCCTTTTTTTTAAAAAAAAAAAATAAATTTGGTTTTATATTTGGAGAAGAAAGATTTTGGTTAGCAAAGTTATTTTTGCTTAAAAATCAAACAATCAAATGGCAACAATAACCGCATCATTAGAGCGATCACTTCAAAACTGCTCTTTAAACCAAACCACCAGAACTCGCCGAGGTGGCGGCGGAGGTGGCGGTGGTTTAGGGCGGTCATCGTCGTCTGATTCGCCGGAAATTATTCACAATCATAAAAATGACAACCGTGGTAGACGGCGTGGTAACGATCAATCTTTGGTAGGCGCGACGACGACGACAACAACAAGAACAACACAACAACAACACTGCTCAAACGCCGCATCTTCTTCAGATGAAAATTCAACATTCGTTGAACTTAACTCCCATGTTTCTCTCCCTTACCATTGGGAACAATGCCTTGATTTGAAGGTTCGTTTTTTTTTTTTGGGTTCATCTCTATTTTTGTGGGGTTGATAGGGATACTTTTGTGTAGTTAATTTTTGTATGATTCTTCTAATGTTTTCTTGTCAATAAATA